>NC_138548.1:275568787-276168787 GCF_964273705.1 Natrix helvetica | reverse complement strand
CATGCTAGAGCAGAGAGCTATTCACAGAGACTGCAGAGGCAAGGAGGTTCCAGTAGGTAAAAATCGCAGGAGAAGTTTAAAAATAGGTCTCATTATTTAGCCAGACTGAGATGAACTGGGGAAGAAAGGGTGGAGCACAGAGGCGTGTCTTCAGCTTCATCCCAGTCTCATGGCCAAAAATGGGCGTGACAATACCCATCCACTGGAGCTTCCTGTCCCTCGCTCCAGAAAATAGCATTTCCATAACCAAGGAATCTTTTTTATTGAAAGGGCCTCAAGAGCAAAACGCATGATTTTAAAATAATACCTGGCAGTAACTATAAATAACAATGGAAGAGATGTTGATGTTGTTTGGGATTTAAAAAAATTAAGACTGGACAATGATGAACATTTAATATAGAATAAAATATATTTATGGAATTATTATTATTATTATTATTATTATTATTATTATTATTATTATTATTATTATAAATCAGCCTGAAAAAAACAGACTGCAGTCAACAAAGAAGAAAGGATCACATTAATTCCTTATGAAAAGACAATGCACATTGTACCAGTCATTTCAAGATTTTGTTGTTGTTTTAAAAAAGTGCTATCTGCAGTGAAGACTTTGTCTTTTCATTCTAAGAATATACTGTATGCCTGAGCCAATTCAGCCTTTGTCAATGGGATCTTGTGATGGCTTGCTAGAAATAATCAAAAGGTGCCATTGCTCACATCTTAAATGATGCTTTGTTAATAGATATTTAGGAAAGCAAGAGCAAATAATAGGGTTTTTTAAGGAAGAATACTCTTCTCTAGTCTCTCCAGTTGCTCTTCAAGAAATTTAACATACTCCTCAAGGTCCTTTTGTTCAATCAGTAGAGTTATCTTCTCCTGAATAAAGTGTTTGTAGTCCTGGAGCTGATTCTCAGTCATGTATTTGGAAAGGATGCCTGACACCACCCTTTCTCTGCGATCCAAGTTCTCCTTCAAGTCCTTTGCATCTTCCTGCTGCCTGGATAAAAGTCGGTGCCGCTCATTTAAGGATTCCTGGAGGCAAACATGACCAAACCAGGGTTAATAGGTAAAATGTAATGTGAAATTAAAAATTACTGATTCTTTCTGGGATGTCTCTGCAGATCCCTTGGATCTTATGATTAATGGCACCATGCGTAGCAGATAAATTTAACTAGAATCTCATTTTCTTGCTTGACTGAATCCAAGCATATGAGGGATCAAATTAGATGTTTCACCATAGTGAAAAGCAGTTGTGGACAGTTGCCACTTAAAGTTTAAAAAATACGTTGTTTTTACAGTTGTGTTTTTAGTTCCATTCCAACTCTTTTTATATTCATTTTTTCCATTATGGATTTTAAAAATGGAAGAAGAGGTAATGTTAAAGGGAATAATGACAAAAGAAAAAAGGATCTACTCATGTCCCATCATGTTCCATCTTCTACCCCAACCCTATGTAAAGTTTCTTTGGGTCCCCAGCCTATCAACAATAGATACAGACTTCCCTTCAGTTCTCTGGGCAACTGGGGAAAAAGTACCAGAATGTATTTAAAAGATACAACAGTATAAAACTCTGCAGTATCTTTCCTGGCACTCACTTTTTCTTCAGCATCTGTGTTTTCATCCATTTTCCCCATAGCATTGTGGATCCGGGCAAGGCGGGTGGAGAGACACAGCAGCAAGTTCACCACTTTCTCTAAATCACCCATGAACATCAGGTAGCGCTCAAACTCATTGGGTTTACATAGATCTTGCACCAGGGATTCCAGCACCTTCCCGTGAGCAGCATGTTCCAGAGCTTCAGACTGGATAAGTTCCTTCTCATCCTGAAGAGTCTGCAATTTTGACTGGATGCTCAAAATAAGCTGCTTCTGCAAGAAGAAAAACATCTGAGAATCTGTAACAGGCTATTTGAATAACCTTGGGAGACAGGAGGAAGAGCTGTGGATTAGACAAAAGACATCTCAATCCGCATAAGGGAGCAGAAGATGAAAAAAATGGTACAGGAAAGGTATTTTATAGCTTGGGGAGGCAAAGCATTGGAAATTCATAATGGTCTTATAAAAGTGGATCTATGGTGTCCATAATTCCTCACCTGACAAAATGGCTTGCCATCTCATATAATTTTTGTTTTTAAGTAAATACATTTTCAGCAGGATTTTCTTCATTTTTCCCCCCAGCAACACAATATACATTTACCACAAAATAATTCTATTGAATTCAAGGGAACTTTCCTGTGAATAGATATGTAAAAGTTGTTGTGCCATTCAACTACTTACTTTCTTACTTGTGATTCTGTCTACATCAGGAAGGCTTTCTTTCTTTTCATTCTTTTCATTCATTATTTGATTTATACGAAACATCTCATCTTCTGCTCTGTATCCAAACTCATTTGCAGTTCCATGATATGGATCTGTTCCACACTCATTGCTTCTTTGGCTGCAAAAATTAAATACTTACCACATTATCATCCAAACCGTGTGACAAACAATTAGCCAATAAGGTAAAGTTAAAGGTTCCCCTTGCACATATGTGCTAGTTGTTCCTGACTCTAGGGGGTGGTGTTCATTTCTGTTTTAAAGCCGAAGAGCCAGCACTGTCCGAAGACGTCTCCGTGGTCATGTGGCCAGCATGATTAAACACCAAAGGCGTACGGAACGCTGTTACCTTCCCACCAAAGGTGGTTCCTATTTTTACTTGCATTTTTACATGCTTTTGAACTGCTAGGTTGGCAGAAGCTGGGACAAGTAACAGGAGCTCACTCCATTATGCAGCATAGGGATTCGAACCACTGAACTGCTGACATTTTTGATCAACAAGCTCAGAGTCTTAGCCACTGAGCCACTGCATCCCTAATTAGCCAATAGAGAAGTTATTATTCAAATAAGTGGTTTAGATTATTCTAGACCATTTTTCTTCCAAGCACATCCACAATCTTACCTAAAGTTTTTATGCATATCAGAGATAGAATGATATATGCCTGTTTCAATATTTCCCAGTGCAACATAGGTATGTTTTGACTGCTAAGCCACTGAACAATATTGCTTTCCTAACGTGGCGTATAGTTTTTTAGAGGCTTGGTGTGGCTGCTATTATGCTAGGAGCAAAAAAGGAGAAAAGGGGAAAAGAAATTTAGTTCTAGCCATGATGTGTGGTAATGTTAAACTGATTGATAAGCTAAATTGGCTGCTGTCCAGGATAGTTATGGGGCAGATGTAGACAGCAGTCCCATTGGTCCAGCCTTGTTAATAGGTGTTGGGGACTAGAGCTTAGAGGGTCATGCTGCTGGTGTAACCCAAAATTTGAGAGAAAGAGTAGGGGAGAAATGAGAGGAGAACAAGGAGAGAACATGTGAATTACAAAGACTCTTGTAGAAGGGAGGCAACAATTGGACAGTTCAGTTGAAGTGACTATGCAGAGAAGTTGTTGGTTCCTGAGTCAGAAGGGGAGAAGGAAAGTTAACATGAAATTTACTGGAGGAAGTGAAGCAAAATTCCAGAGAGATGGTATCGTCACTCAAGAATCAACAGGAGAATGAGGGAGGTGGTTGGCTATGGATGGAGGATTGGAATCTTTGATGAAGTCCTAGTCTTTGGGAAAGGACTGCCATCATTGAAAACGTAAATAAACCTCCAATTCCAAAAGGACCCAGTCAACTGTGACACCCAATTAGTGGATATTGCCCACTAATTGATAGGTGTTTAAAGTGAGAAGAGTTCTGAAATAATTTTCTTGCAATCTTGGGATTGAAGCCAGTGTTATAAGGTTGCATTTTTAAAGTTGGAGGTAATAGCATAGAAAAAGATAATATCAGCAAAAGAGGAAGAGGATATCCAATAAAGGAAGAAACAATCATTTTACTGCCCGCTGCACCTTTATTCATCTACGTAATATATTCTACTTTGATTGAATCTCAGGCCTTCCACACACAAAACCTGTGCTCTACTACTTAACTACAGTCCTTCCTTCAGGATAGTGTCACATATTTTAACAAATGCTGTATCTCTGATGTTCACGTAAAAACAGAACTAAAACTCCCGAAGAATCACAAATACTTCAGTCAAATTTGTTTAGCAGGAAAAGATGCTACTAGACTCCTGATTCCCCCCATATTAGATTAATGTGGCTCTCCATCAACTGTGCCTATGATATTCATGCACCAATGTATTTTTTCCAGTTGCAAACCATCCACAGAGTTGTTAACATCCATTGTGCTGCACAGATTTATCTCTACCCATACATTCAATTTAAAGTTCCGTGCTTCCCAAACTTACTCATTTGCTTGGGCAGAATGAATTCCCCCATTCCTTCTGTGAGTCCTCCCTATCACTGAAGTGTTCACAGGAAAAAGGCCTTCCATGAGATCATAAACAGTCTTTCTCGAGGGATGAGGCATAAGGATATCAACCAGAGAGCTGTCTTCCACAATAACGTCAACTGCAAGATGGCAATACTTTTGATTCCGTTGAGATTTTGACTGATCTATGGATAAAGCTGTATCTTGAAATGAAAACGGATGCTCCTGTTCATTTTGCGGAACTTTTAAATTTGCAAATTGTTGACTCAAATGTTGAGGTCCTTCACTGTCCAACAGGACTGGGCAATTGTCCGTTCTCGCTTCTGATTGATTTGATGCATCTTCTTCCTCTCTGTGCTGCCACTGGGTTCCCCGAGGATCACTGAACACTTCCAAGTTTTCACTTATTTCTTGCTTCAGCTGAGAATTCTTACTGTTTTCTTTGGGGAACAAAGACAATTCAATTTCTTGACCATGCGAATTCTCTACGGATTTCTTATCATCTTCACTGTCCACAGACTCTTCTTTCTCAGACACAGAGAAGCTAGAACAAAAAAGTAGAAACAGAATTATACAATTCTACAGAGTCTTTTTTTTTTAATGATACTTCCTATGAGCCAATGCACGGGCTGTGTTTACATGTGACAGTAAGCCACAATAGACTTTGTTTAATTTTGGTTTAGGATAATGTATAAACCCAAATATTGTGGTTATATCCTCGAGCTTCTTTAGAGGTTATTTTTCCAAATTTAAAAAAAAAGCATTTTAGAGTTGCACTCTACCATAATCTCACTTACCTACATACCAAGTAGCATATGCATTTTATACTATAATAATAACTTTAAAAAATTAAATAGCTTTCCCCAGATGTTATTAATTTGGAAACAGTCTTGAATATTTCTTTGGAATATTTCTTTTGTCTTGTTTTCTATTTCCCATCCACCCAAACTTAATGCCATAAAGTTTTGAAGGGTGCAAAAATTCTGTATAATAAGTTTTGAAGGGTGCAAAAATTCTGTATAATCTATATTTTAGCTTTATTGGAACATAATATGAAATGCCATAAATGCTTCACGTGTCTCAATCACGTCCTGTTAAGATTAGTATTTTTTCTCAAAAAACAATAACAACAATAGAAGTTAGGTATAAAAATTCATCTAAACATATACTTGTATGAATTAATTTAATAGTACTCTTTTACGCCAATTATCCAAACACAGAACCTGCATAGGAGGTATTTGATGGGACCTGTGTATCTCAAATGCCTTGTTACTATTTCCTGACACCTAACAGTTTCACAGCCCAAATAGGCTTCAGAGTTGCTTCAGAGGGGAAACTGAAACCTTTTCTTATCAAAACACTACTTTATTTTGTAAACAAGTTCACATGTTTAATTCCTTTATTATATTAAACATTATATTCAAAAACTGCTGAAATGCTGAAGTCAGAAGAACTCATTCAACAAAAGTCTTTTAGTTCCCATTCAATATTTTAAACACATTTCCTGATTTAGCTTTAGGCTTAGTAATAATGGCAAATATTGCTTGGGCTGCAGTCACTTTACTACTACTTGTCTTTATAAATAAGTATGGGGATAGGGGCGGCTGTTGCAAAAAAGGACGTAGATGTTCAGTTTGTGCATGGTTTAGTATAATAGTTATGCTTCTCTTTTTTATTCAGGTAAGTTGGAAACTTCATGAGCCACTAACCTCTAATGACTTATAGCATCCTTGACAAGGTTAATGCAGTTCATGAGCAAGGAAGCAAAAAGCACCCAGATTGCAAGAAGGATTTTTAATGCTATCATTAGGGCTAAAGTACAGAATGTGGGGAAAGTGTGAAAGGAAACTTCAGCCCTCATTTATATATTATTGGATAATTTGAAATCTTTTCTTTTCAGGCATTCTGTAACCTAGGCTGAGTTGCTATTTATAAGTAACTCATGAACTCTGCCACCTGTTGAGTGTTCGTGTCTATAATTCCTCCCATTTTTTTCTCAGCCTTGTCACACTCTTCATAATCTCACCCAGGCCTTGCTGAAGTGATAGAATTTCTGTTTTCATTACTGCTATTTTGGCATGACAATGATTGGATTACTCTAAAAAAACCGCTATAGATCACTACTGGAAAAATAACTCCACACTAATCAGCTTTTACCTAATAGTTATATCGCATTATCATGTGATTGCCTAATATGTATATTACCACACATTTAATATATTTTGTAGTTAATTGCCCTGAGCATTTTCTATGAAATGACAAGTTATACATTTAACCATTTTTAAAGGCATTTTCTGCTATTGGCTCAATTTGGAAAATGTCCTTTTTGAAATATACAGTTTAAGCGTGTCTGGCAAAACACTGATTGTTTTGATTCCTTATGGGGAAAGACAGAGGGTAACATACAAGAAAGGTAAGAGGTTCTCTGTGTGGAACAAACCACTTTTTGATAATTCCAAGAATCAACACTGGAGAGAGAGAGAGAGAGAGAAAAGGAAATGTAAGAAAAGGAGAAAAATAAAAGAAGTAACTAAAAATTAAACAGTGGGATAGTACAAAGGTTTTTAAAAAAAGAATTAGATGATGGCAGAGGGAAGAGGATCTGAAAGATTCTTTTGGAAGAGAATGCAAAAATTTGTTCAGAGAATCACAGAAGTATATGCAATTAATGAAAGTATGAAAAAAACTTTGGTGAAAGATACAGCGAGAGATTAGAATGAGGGGAAATGCATATGAAAATGCAAACAAAATTATTGCACCCTGCATAAAATGCACATGTTGGAAACTATGTTCATCTCTGCATATGAAAATTCTAATGGTCAATTGGCCAGATTTATTATATGGTCCCATTTACCTGTGATCTGCAGTATAATGTCCATGATCCTGAGATGATGAGGTTGAAAAAGCTGTAGATCTATAGTAATCCTAAAAAATAAAAATTATGTAAGAAAGTTTCATCATTACAAAGCACCTATGTTGTTGTTGTTTAACTTTTAATCTAAACATGTTGATATAAAATAACACATTAGCAACAGGAAGTGAGGGTGTTCGGGGCCAAAGCATTGTACATAGTGACTCTGGTTAAAGAATGTAGATTACTAAGAATCCAAATAGACATGTTTTCGGTTCAAAGGCAGAAACAAAGACTTTGATACCTACCAGACCCAGTGGCATATCCAATAGGAGAACACCAGGCCAGCTAATTGCCAAAATAGGCTTAATTATAGACCTGTTTTGCCCTGCATGGTATTTCAATACTCTGCAAAGTATTTTACCCCTCATTATGAGTCAAACTGGCCACTAATACAACAATCACCCAAGAAATGCCAACCCTAGAGAGAATCCAAAGATTGTTTTATAATTTCTAAATTTAGCAGGTTACATTGAGTCACTGATCTCTTGCACCTAAATGGGCCAATTGAAAGACCTCAAAGATTAAAGGTAAAGGTTCCCCTTGCACATATGTGCTAGTCGTTCCTGACTCTAAGGGGCAGTGCTCATCTCCATTTCAAAGCCGAAGAGCCAGCACTGTCCAAAAACGTCTCTGTGATCATGTGGCTGGCATGACTCAATGCCAAAGGCACACGGAATCAATGATGCCAAAATATTAAGGTATTTCAAAATATAATTGACTGTAAATTAATATAAATAGACAGCAGAGTTTAAAAATAAGGGAATATTCATGAAATTCATAAATCCAATTTTTCTCTTTACCTCCACATAATTTTACCAAGAAATCAGGGACCTGTTTTCCCTCTAGTCTTTTAAAACAAATAGTTCAAGAGTTATCATCTGAAAAGATGTAAAGTTCTCATTCTCTGTAATATGAGAACTATCCCTCTCCTTAAATTCCATTTAAAAATGTAAAGTACTTTTCTCCATCCATGCCCTCTAAATTAATTGGATCACAAGTTTCATCATTGTCGTCCCTCGTGGATATATCTGGAGGGCATTGAGAAGGGTATATTATAGACTGGATCTCTAAGCCATGATTCAGAAAACCTAGGAATCAAGTACAATGATCCCTTAACCTTTTTTCCCCATTTTATTTATTATATTGCTATATGAATATGTTTTTTAAAAAAAACACATTTAAAAACAATTGCCCCAAAGGTGCTTTTTCGGAGGCAACTGGGCTTTCTTGTTTTTTCTTTGAAGACATTTCACTTTTCATCTTCAGCTCTGACAGGATAGTGGGGAATGGAAGGAAGGGACAACCATGACCAGGATGACTGAGAATCTCTACCAGACGTTTAAAACAAATAATAATAATAATACAATACAATACAATAGTAGAGTTGGAAGGGACCTTGGAGGTCTTCTAGTCCAACCCCCTGCCTGATAACAATAGAAAGTTTGTTGTCAGAGAAATAGGTAATTGAAATCTCTTGAGCTGAAAAAATAGGTAATTGAAGTTTTGGCACTAAGAAACATACATTTCTTGTTTGTTGTGGCGAAATAAATGTGGAACAGGAAAGAAAAATTTAAAAGGTAATTTAAAAAACAGTAAGATTCAATTATTAATAAAGACAGAGAATTGTCCGTGGTCAGTAAGGTTTTTTTTAAAGCCCCAAATCAAGTTGAGAAACATAAAGAAGCAGCAGATTTCATGGCAAACTATGGAACAATATCATGTCTTTGATAGACAGAAATCAGTTGAGCTTCAGTATCTGCCAGTAGGGCACATTACATGGTATTTGATCACCTTTAAACTCAAAACAAAACCCCTTACTCAAAAATCGCTGGCATACAGAAAATGGTAAACTTTGAAAGTAGTTTATCACCAATAAACTTCACATAAAAATCATTTTACATGAAATGTAAAATATGGCTTCCAGCAAAAACCCCTGATATAATTCACAGTAAAAATAATATTGTGCTGCCACATTCAGGCTGTTCCCTTGTGGGGAGGGGGAGGCGAGGAGGAAACAGACTTAAAAGAAGTTGGAAGCCAAGGATGTCATTTAAGATATTTCTGCTCAGTCCTTAAGGACTTATGGAGTAGGATTGTCCAGGTTCCTTCTATGTCATCCTGTAAGATCTTCTCTATCATAGATTCCACAGACATTTGTCTGTTCTCATGCCTCATCAACTGAAACACAATGCTTTTTTAGAATCTAGTTTATGTTATATTATTATAACCACAATATTCTGGATTAGTATTTTTGTGTACACTTTTGTGTGTTGTGATTTCTTTCCTTTTTTTTTCTTTAATCCTGTCTGTCACAAAAAGTTATTGCTGTGAGATGGATGACTACATACATTGTTTAAATAATAAATAAATAGAACATAAGAAATCAGAATTTTACGTGACATGGGAGACCTTAGCCAAAACAATTCTATGTCTAAGATAAAGAGGAAGGTATTACTTAGTCTTTCATTCTTTCTAAATTCAAGCTCTTTAAAAAAAACCTATCATGACAACTCTACCAGTAATCTATTAACTATTTTATGATATTACAGAATTGGGAAAGGAAGAATGAAAATATTATAGAAAGTTAATGTTTAAGTCACAGTGATTTCAATGAAAGAGAAATTAGTTCAGATATTTTCTCTCTCTTTCTGCTTAATCATTAATGCCCAAACATACTGAAGTTCAATTGACATCATTGGAATTACAGTACAAGTGAGGTAATTTTTCAGATTATGAAATTTATTCATTCTTCAAGGCCATGCTAGAAATAAACGTGACAATGAAGCATAAGTCATGCCTTCTTCCCTGATTTTTTTTTTTTCCATTCGGTGATCTCTTCAATATATATTGCCTTTACACAGATGAAATTCAGACTCATATGTATTATAGCATACTAAAGGAAAGAGAAAACTATCACCAGAAGTAAATTATGTATTAATAGCTTCATAACTACCTGAACAGGAGAAGGAACTGATTGGGATCTCTCTCGAACTCTGCTGAAAACAGAATCTGAGTGAAGAAAACTTGGAGCAGGTACGTATTTGCTATTAGAGCTTCCTTCACTGATAGCAGGCTGTGCTTTTAAATTCAACAGCTCAGGCTCCAGTGATCTGGCCATACATCTATCAGTTGTGGTGGTTGTACAGGTTAAAGTAGGGAAGGTAGAAGGTGGTTCATGAATTTTCCCAGAAGCAGGGAACGGAAAGAACATATTCTGTGACTTCCTAACGGTACCAGGATTGGAAGTGTGGTCTTCTGGAAGCCTCTTTGAACTCAGAATTCTGAGTTGGGAAGTCTGCTGTGACCAGTTCTTTGCCATGGCAGGCTGTTGCCCAATCTTTCGTTCCATGTACTCTAGGAGTGCATTTTGTTGCAATTGCTTCAGTTCAGCTCTTGAAATGGCCCTGCCTTGATTTTTACTTCTGATTATCGTCATTCCCTGTCCGGTAATTTCATCAGACCGGGATCTTGCCTTTTTCTGTCCCCATGATATGTTTTGATCCTTCTGATCATCCAATTGGTTGAGTTTATCAGGTTCAGAATAAGACATCTTCTTTTGTTCCTTGGTTGCCCTTTTCCTGGCCCCAATTCGAACTGTCTGTGGCTTTTTGAATTCCCAGTCTGCACAAGTATTTTCCTGTGGCTTCGCTGGAGGAATTGATTTGGAGTCCTCATTCGTACTAGATAATGAAAATGACCTTAGATGTTGAATAGATGGCCTTGAAGAGGGCTTCTCTTTTAGCCGAACAGGCAAGCTCATCTGTAAATCCTTCCTCTTAAAAGAGGTCTCCCTTAGGACTTTCTGTTGGGCAAATTTAAGTTTTTCTCGGTAGTCATTCTTGAACTTTTCATCCAAGGAACCTTCGTTCTTGTTGGCAACCTCATCCACGTGGCTGTTTCTGTCTTTTGGCCTTATTCCTGGTTCAGTCAAGCCTGACTGATTGTTCTTTGGAGATTTCATCAAAAAGTCTTCATGTTCTTGATCCTGATTTTTATGATTCATAAGGCTGGAATTTCTCCCACCAGAGAGATAATAAAGCAAAGGAGTTGTCTTTCTATTTATCTTGATATTGGCAGAGTCATTCTGGGGTTGACTTTCAGCCTTTGAAAATGGCAATCTGGGAAAATCAAAAGGCTTGAGCATTTCCTCCTCTTTAGGATATGCTAAAAGGCTGGTGCTGCTGGTTGTTTCCTCCTCTGCTTTTCCAGGGCTGCTGAATAATTGAGAAGCAACTTCCTCTGCAGCATAGTCAAAATAAGATCCTGAATGCGATGTCTTGTAAATCTTACCGTAAGTTGTTTCGGTAGGAGCCAAAGCTTGAGATGGCAGGTTCTGGATTTTTAAAGGCTGCTGCCAAATGCTTCCGCTGTTTCCTTCCTCAGAACAGAAAGTGCAGTCCTTATCTTCATGTGTATTAATTATTCTCGGTGTAACTTCATTAGGAACAGAGCTGTCAGCATGTTTTAAACTTTTACTGCTCTTGCAAATGCTGTGATCGAAACCTGAATAATAATCAACTCTCAACCGGTCCAGATGCCCCTCCTGTTTCATGAGTACTGCTGCTCTCCCCGTCAAATCTGCTTCTCCAAAGTGTGGTTTATGTACACTGCTGGCATAATACTGTTTGTTCTCCAGTGGATCATTAACAGGTTTGTAGTTGGTCTGCAGTGAAAGAGAAGGCTTAGCCCTCGTTGCTTCTGGAAATTTATGAGCATGAATTGCATTCTGAGCAGTCAACATCTCCTGGCTCTTCTTGGCCAAAAGGCCAGAGTTTGACTTTTCTTGAAGCATAGAATGCTTGGTGGAAGAGGTAGTACTATTCTTTGTAGTATTCAGGTTAGCAGAATACCAAGCAACGTCCTTTTCCATGACTGGACTTTTGTTCTGAGAAAATGAGAGCCAACAGTCATTACAGCAATTTGGTAGGGTGTGCAAAGGAAGCCCTTGGTTGCCCTCTTCCACGAAGGCTTCTCCTTGAACATTATGGCTAAAGCAAATTCCAGCATGAGTTTCATCCACATTTTGATTAGTTTCAGAGTGGTCTACTTGAGCTGTTGGGGATGGCGGATGAGAAAACAGAGGTGAGAGCCTGGTCAATGGTGATACAGTTTGGTATAACATCTCAAGGGTTGGCTTGCTTCCATATGATTTGATATATGCAGGACTGTCCAACCTAGGGTAATTGCCTTTTCTCACTATCTTGTTTTCATACATCTGTCCATCTTCAAAATGTCTTGCACTGGGATTACAAATATTTCCTATATATCCTGAATCCATATATGGCATTTGCTTTAGAGGAAGCAAATCATGTTCGCCAGAGCCTAATGACATAGGGACGTCTGGCAGATTTGAGTTCCCTGAGAAAGAACTGTATGCAGAATCTGTTTTTCCAGAAATGTGAATATATTGGTCTATGCCAGGAAGAGGGGCCTCTGATGAGAAAATATGAACATTGTTAGGTGAGACCAATGGTGACAAGAGCTCAGCTATTTCTCTGACTTCTCCAGGGGGCCATTTTGTCACTTCGTTGTCAGAGGAAGACATTTTGTATTACGAATCAGTCTGGTCTTCCAGAAAAAAAGCAATCTGAAGAGATCTCTGGTCTTATTGCCAGGAATGCACATATTGGAACATATTTCTTTGGAGAAAGTTTCACCCGTCAGCTTCACCTTTCATGAGAAGAGAAGATGGATGCTAGAAAAGAAAAAAAGAGAATTAAAACACTAGTACATCTGTTTGTTTTTTCTAGCTAATCATTAAGATGATAAACCCAGCAAAACATTTATCAACCAAAACGTTTTAAACATCCAGTACCGAATCTTATAAAGAAAATAATCTATCTCTCTTAGTATAATTTTAAAGAATTGCTCTTATGATTAAATATATCTGTGAATCTGTGGTGCACAAATATTAACATTCTATACTTATACCTTGTGAAATCATTGTGGTATTGTTTTCTGGTATATTTTATAGATATCACTTATTGGAATTTCATAATTCCAGTAATTAATATTATAGTTTTTATAATAATCATATGACACATATTTTATCCAGAGGTGAGTTCCTTCTGGTTCAGCCCGGTTCAGCCGAACCGGTAGTGGCATGCTAGCCTGAGTCGCAGAACTGGAGCAGTGACCCAGGCTGGCTGCACCCCCGAAACGTTCCCCGGTCACTGCCATCGCCGTCGCCATCTTTTTTTTAGTTCTGCACATGCGCAGAACAATTTCAATTGAACTGTGCATGTGCACGCAGCACGCATCGAGCGCATGTGAAAAACAGGAGCGAACTGACCGTAACGCCAGCTGAAATCCATCCCTGATTTTATCACATTTATTGCACTTTTTAACCAATACAGCAAACAAATATCTGATAGCAAATATTAGGAGTAATAGCACTGAAGCGGTAATTACGAATCCTATTGTCTCATGAATTATATTTACATGTGCATTGACATTAGAAGAGGAGAGCATGTTAACTTTTCTCATCTGTTACATGAATATATTTGCTTTACAAATTATCTGTCCAGCAATCAACAGCTGGGCTGATTGTGACACAGCAAAAGTTGTCACATTTATTCACTCCTCCCCCACTTGTACTTTTATCCAGAAGCATTTGATCGGTTAGCCTTAAAAAAAAAATTCAAATTATTTTCATGGAAATATTTTTATCCGCTTTTGCCACTGCTGTGTAAAATTTGAACAGATTTTGTTTCAGCCATATATTATTGGCCAATAATACAATACCTCCCTGAAACTCGTCTCGGTCAGAGAAAAAACAAGGTTGGGTTGTTTTCACAAGCTTCTGTTTGAGTGATAAGTTTCTAATTTCCTGGTTCCTCATTCTGGAATTTGACTCTTGTTCAGACTTTGGTCACTTAGAAACTGCCAAGCCCTTGTGCAATTTTCTTCTTCCCACTTTCTCTCAGCAGAACCTTCCCTCATTGTTTTTCCATTTGTTGTCCTGGTGCCAAGAAGCCTTTACTGTCTCTGGACATATTTGAGGGTGAAACTGCAAATGAAGGATCCCACTTGACCTCCAGCTCTGAAGACACCATAGCAAACATTAACCGGGGGGGGGGGGATTCAAAACTTTCAGCAAATGATTCTCTGCCCGGTTGCTGGGTGGGCATGGCAATGGTGGGCGTGGCCTAGTCGGCCTCCTGCACCATGGCGGGAGCCCCATTTTTGCCTTCCCCAGGCTCCAGACACTTTCCTTGAGCCTCTGGGAGGGTGAACACTGCTTCCCCCAGGCTCCAGAGGTCCTCCAGAGACCCTCCGGAGGTCAGAAATGGTCCCGTTTCTAGCTTTCCAGAACTTCCGGGATGCCCGTTTTCCCCCCTTCCCCGAGCCTCCGTACAGGCCCTGCACTTACCTCGCATCCAAAATGGGAGACTCCTGGGAGGGGAGAGGGGAGCAGGGCCAGCCAGAGGTGGAGGTTCTCCGAACCAGCCATAATGTTAGCTATGGGTTCTCCCGAACCTGGGCGAACCTGTAGCAGCCCACCCCTGATATTAACCTTCTATGGTTATATCTTAAATGGTAGGATTGTCTCTTTAGTTTTTCTAATACTATATGAATTTGAAGATGTTTTAAATTTAGCTAATGATCTTTATTATTACATAACACTTAGTAAAAAGGAAAAGAGTTTGCATATGAAAATGCCTTGGAAGGTTATCCCCATAATTCCTGTGTACTGGCAGGAAACTTTCAAAACCATTAAAAAAATTATATTAGTCCAAAGAAGTGAACTCCTGGTCTTTAATTTTTAGACAGAAAAATAGCATGTAAATCAAACCTTAAATACAAAAACAAAAACAAAAACACCCCACCACCCAGCACATGACCAATGAATTTTTGCAGCTTTTTCTGAAATAAGCCATGCAACTAACAGCAGAACTTACTAAATGTATGAATCAAAGAAAAGATTGGGGGGGGGAGAATTACAGCTGTATTTCAAATACTTTGGATTCTTGTCAGTGCTGGGATATTCGAATTCAATCCTCATCACATGCGTTTAACTATTTCAAATGATACTAAAGCCAGCATAGCTGATACTGCTTAGCAAGTCCACTGAAATAGCCTTTTACCTCAGAGAAGAATAATGGTATGTTTATACTAGTCTGATCCAAGGTTATTTTCTAGCGTGGCAGTTTGGATTCTGTTTAATCGTTGAAGGAATCCTGGCAGTGAATTGCTAAGGTCTCTTTGCTGCCAAAATAAGAAGTATGTTTAAAAAGAATGCCAAGAAACCACCTGAGTACCACCACATCCAAAAAGATGTGGAGACTCTAGAAAGAGTGCAGAGAAGAGCAACAAAGATGATTAGGGGACTGGAGACTAAAACATATGAAGAACGGTTGCAGGAACTGGGTATGTTTAGCTTAAGAGAAAGAAGGACTAGGGGAGACATGATAGCAGTGTTCCAATATCTCAGGGGTTGCCACAAAGAAGAGGGAGTCAAACTATTCTCCAAGGCACCTGAGGGTAGAACAAGAAGCAATGGGTGGAAACTAATCAAGGAGAGAAGCAACTTAGAACTGAGGAGAAATTTCCTGACAGAACAATTAATCAGTGGAACAGCTTGCCTCCAGAAGTTGTGAATGCCCCAACACTGGAAGTCTTTAAGAAGATGTTGGATAGCCATCTGTCTGAAACGGTATAGGGTTTCATGCCTAGGCAGGGGGTTGGACTAGAAGACCTCCAAGGTCCCTTCCAACTCTACTATTGTATTGTATTATTGTACAGTCTGATTATCATGCCACATAAGTCACGTTGGTAAGGCTCCCGAGAGTTACACTGGTTTTGTGACCTTATTGAGAATGAAGACTTTCCACACCAGAATTCACTGCCAACATGTAGCTAGTACAATATTGGACAGGTGGCATTTTTAAGAATCTAAATCAGGCTACACAGTGGAAGGCAAGATTTTATCTCAGGTTCAAGCTCCATAATCAGTTAGGATAGTAATGAACTTTTATTTTCTTGTCCTGTGTTTGGGTTTAGACCCCAGGAGGATTTCAATGCATGCTGAGTAAATAGTTTCTAATCCAGTTAGATAAACTAAGACTCGTATTTAAAGAACCATGAATCATTCTCAAGTCTTCACTGCCACATCAAAGATTTAGCTAAAGTTAAACGCATGTCTTCATCGGCTACATGTGTAAAGCACTTGAGCCACTTAATTTTCTCCACCTGGAAGAGGAAAAAAATCTGGCAATTTCCTTCATAGACTATGGAAAGACAACCAGATAAAATGTCAGAAATCCCAAGAGTTCTGTTGAATCACAGAACAGTAGATTAGGGATGGCTGCACTCCTGACATTCCCAGAGAGCTGCAAAATTAAACAAAAATATAAGCGCATATGTTGGAAATGGCTTAAAATTCACATTTGGGGTGCAAAGATTAAAATCCCATATGATCTTGAAAGTGACACCTGAGCCCTTCAAAAATTGATTAAATTTAACTTGGGGGTCCATGTATCTCTGTTCATTCAAATCTATGGCCATACGTTATTGGAGTGATAACTTTTTCTTCCATAATTCTGAACAAACGAGTTTGCCATTTTTATAATAATCATGACTTTTATAATGATCAGTGTAGTGGTGGGATTCAAAATTTTTACTACCGGTTCTGTGGGCATGGCTTGGTGGGCATATTGTGGCTTGGTGGGCATGTTAGGGGAAGGATACTGTAAAATCTCAATTCCCTCCCCGCTCCAGGAGAAGATACTGCAAAATCCCCATTTCCTCCCAATCAGCTGGGACTTGGGAGGCAGAGAATAGATGGGGGTGGGGTCAGTCATAGGGGGTATTTACCGGTTCTCCAATCTACTCAAAATTTCTGCTACTGGTTCTCCAGAACTGGTCAGAACCTGTTGAATACTGCCTCTGGATCAGTGGTTAAAGTACTGGAAACATTAAAGCTCTGAGTTCCAATCACCTATTAGGCATAGAAGTCTCTCTCCAAGCCCTAGCCTGAAAAAGTCTTGAAGGAACGTTCTGTCAAGTCACTCCTGTCAAGAAAACTATATGATCCTGTCCATAACGTTGTCATGAGTCAAGATTGACTCAAAGGCACAAACACACATTCACATACAAACATGTAAACAACACATAGAAAGACAAAAACAATATACCTTCCTGAATTTGGAATTGCCCTGTGGCTGTTGCTAGAATATTTGCCCACACAAGAGCAAATCACATATCACTAAAACCTATGTCATTTACCAGCCAATTGTAAATCCTTTTGCCCCATCTTGTTTTCATTTCGAACCAACTGAGTGGCAAGTCAGTAGCAATGAAGAAGCAAAGCATGGGAGAAATGTGCCAGAAGAAAGCATCTTTCTTCAGTTGTTGAGGAGGGCTAAAGAAACAACTACCTGGTGCACAGCAGTCAGATTTTATTTATTCATTGCATTACTCCATCCAGTTTGCAGATGCTGGCAACCAGATCATGTGGGGTGTCTAAGCAACAGGGATTGCTCCAAGCATAACACAACTCATTATTCCTGTTCCAAAGACGGTATGAAAAAGGCATGAAACATAACTAAAGAGGGTAGAGAGTTAGTTACTATTTTGGACGCAATATTTTTTTGGAGAAATTGTACCTGGAATATAGTACAAAATTCACCTAATGATCATGAGGCTAAAGAATTCAGAGTTTACTGTTTAAATGGTCTACAGATCTCACAAAGATTATTGTTAATCTTTGCCAGAATCGAGTTACTTTCATAGCCCCAGGAGGGTGTATTGGAAAGGTACACATACTTTCAATATTTTAGTATATTTGTCCCAGGTTTGGACAGAAGGTTACTAGGTCAATGGGTATAAATTTCTGGGGGCTCTGATGGCATAGCTTTTCTGAAGGGCATATTGGTTAACATGTTAGAAAACCCAAGTTCAAATCAGCTACCTTAGGACATCGCTGTGCCCTAAAATAAAGTTGTCTGACAGTTGTGAATCATACATCTTAATGACAGGCAAACAGTTTTGGCCTCCAAAATAGCAATTTCTCTGCAAACATTCTGAGGTCATTGAGAAAAATAAATAAATAAGCTCTCAATGGAGCTCTGCATTTCAAAACATGCCATGACAGTCAATATAGTATAAAACTACCAAACTTGAAAAATAATGAGGCTACTGGCACAGTAGCATTGACTCTTACAGTGTCCTGGAAAAGGAGGAATGGGGTGATAAAACAAAAACAAAATTTAACTTTTTAAAATCTCCCTGTTTGGTTATCCTGGACAATTATTTGTAACCTACTTATCACTGCTGTTGATCTGGTCTATCTTCAGTCCTGGAAGGCTACTGGATGACTTAGCCCAATCTACCTCACAGAGTTGTGGTTGTGTGGAGAAAGATTGCTGCCAACACTGCCTTGACAGATAGGTTTTATATCTAAGAAATAAGTAGATAAGTTTTATCTTCCTGACACCTCAAAAATCATCCACAGACAATAAGGAGATTACTCCTTCCCAGCCTTAAAAACAAATTGATTCACTTGGGGACCTGTAGCTGTTTCACAAGTTTTATGTTATGGTGAATTCTTTCCAAACTCCTGACAATTAAAATGACAATAGGCTGAAAGCTGCATTACATCAGAGGTGTGATCAACTAATCTATAGAAGGTGGATCCCAATATGTTTCTTGGTGATTTCAGGTTGAGCTATGCATGGTCCTCCTCTCTAGTTCCTAGTCCTTAAAATGTTCATGTTACAGGTTACTGTACATAACTACAGTTACTGTAATCTTTTTGGCAGGGTTTATTCATTATTTAAGAGGGATGCTGTGGCTTAGAGGCTAAGACGCTGAGTTTCTTGATCAGAAGGTCAGCAATTCAGCGGTTCAAATCCCTAACACCACGAAATGGAGTGAGCTCCCGTTACTTGTTCTAGCTTCTACCCACCTAGCAGTTTAAAAGCACCTAAAAATGCAAGTAAAAAAATAGGGACCACTTTGGTGGGAAGGTAACAGTACTCCATGTGCCTTCGACATTTAGTCATGCCAGCCACATGACCACAGAGATGTCTTCAGACAGTGCTGGCTCTTCAACTTTGAAAAGGAGATGAGCACCATCCCTAGAGCCAGAAACGACTAGCATACATGTGCGGGGGAATCTTTACCTTATTCATCATTTGTTCTTGATCACTTGTTATCTGCCACTATTTATCTGCTGTTGTCTTCTTAAAGAGTTATAGCAGCACATGGACATAAAGGAAACTACTCACTGGGGCTTGAAGTAGCATGCCATTTGGATGTAATACATGGTAGTAAATAAAAACCAATCTTCTCCATTGTTTCACTAATGAAGCACAGGGAACTCTTTAGCTGGCATTTGTTGCCTATTTATGAAAGCACACAGATAATTGCTGGGAATGTGAGTACACAAATGATTCAACTTGCATACATGTATTAAACATCATGACTTAATTGTGCCACTTGTGTGGTGATGTTATGAATCATATGCTCTTGTTTTGACATAATATGGATTCTGTAAGTTCCTAGAAGCAATTAGAGACATATTTAGCAATATGATTGTCAAAAGATTACTTTTCAAACTTGACACACTGATGACACACTGATAAATTCATCCAGTTCTAAATCAGTTACAAACAATCTTCTAACTTTTCTGGATGCCCAGAATCAGGTGCCCGAGGCAAATGCTTCACCTGCCTAATGGCAGAACAAGCACCTCCAAAGCTCATATGAACAATTGAAGAGGATCTTGAGTGCTCCATCTCACAGCATCTCCTGGCAGAAGAATGGGAGAAAGAATGGGAGAATCCACACTGTATATTGGATATTAATACAATTGAGAGGATCCAGAGGTACTTCACGAGAAGAGTACTCCACTCCTCTACTCACAATAGAATTCCCTACACCACCAGGCTTGAAATTTTGGGTTTGGACAATCTGGAACTGCACCACCTGTGGTATGATCTAAGCGCAGTACACAAAATTGTCTGCTACAACATCCTACCTGTCAATGACTACTTCCGCTTCAACCTCAATAATACGCTGACAAATAATAGATACAAGCTTAAGGTAAACCGCTCCAAACTCAATTGCAGAAAATACAACTTCAGCAATAGAGTGGTCAACCCCTGGGATGCTCTATCTGACTCTGTTGTTACATCCTCTAACCCTCACAGCCTCAACCTTAAACTGTCAACTGTGGACCCCACCCCATTTATTTGAGGTCCCTAAAGGGGGCGTGCATAAGCGCACCAGCATGCCTACCGTCCCTGTCCTACTGTCCCCAACTATTTGTATTCATTTCTTTCATTCATGTCCATGTTTATATTTATACCTGCTATCTTGCACATGTTTGACAAACCAATAAATAAATAAATAAATAAATAAATAAATAAATAAATAAATAAATAAATAAATAAATAAATAAATAAGATGCTGTTACAGACTTTCATGAAAAAGAAATGTCATTTTCCATACAAGGGAACTTATATGCATTTTGGATTTCAGTTGGAAGGAGGTGGGTAAGTTCATTGGAGTGTTACCTTCTCCAGCAAAAAGCTCAGCATTCCAAAATATTTTCAAGAACAGTTTTGATATCTAAACTTATTTTGAGCTTAGGGTTAGGGAAATCAGCCAGGCTGGGTGAGAGGTAGAAGCGGAGAATGGTTAATTGATAAAGTAGATCTACTTTAAGACAGATTAAAGAAAGGGGAAGGATAAACCAAAATGATGCGCTGCTTGACGAGCCTTAATGATGGAGACAGCCTTGCAAGTAAGACAAGTCCTAAGGAAGAGTAAAGTCATGACAGTGGAAATGTCAAATAATAGAGAAGGGTAAATCTGTCTCTGAAAAAAAGCCACTAATATTATGCAGCAAAGCCACTAATGTCTGTCTATATGTCTGTCTGTCTATATGTTTTCTATATGTCTATGTATTTATTGTGGTTTTGCAGTGGATTATAAAAGCTATTTCAAGATAGGCTGGAAAGGAAACCAAAACCACGAGTACTAATATAACCTTTATTGTAGTGTTACCATAACCAAAACTTGTTTGTCTGAAAGCACTCCCTGCCCTCACTTTATTTTCGAGAGAATTAGGGAAGATCCCTTCTAAGAAGCTTTCTCCTCCCCTTCATTCCTTTGGATTTTCTCTTATCAAACATTGTTAGGCTACAACTTTTCCTCCTGTATCCCAAGGTTATTCTCATAGTCCATTACAGCTACCTTATTATAATATTTTTATTGTACTATTCTTGGTTACAAGCACACACCAAATACATCTAGTAGGAGTGGTGATGGAAAAAGAAATATACAATGAAAAAAGAAATAATCAGTTCAGGAAATAAAGAGGTGGCAGTGCAGAGAAGAGAAGAGAGGCCAAGGATCACGGGGAAAAAGCACCATTCTCTCCTGCTTTGTTTTTCCAAAAACCATGAAGAGATCAGAGACCAAGAACTAAATCTGGATACTTTCCCATTCTCATTCTGAACCATCTGGAATGCTCAGACCTTTGTAGTCACATAATCTCAGCAGTCTCCAAAGACAAACTGATTTATTGTTAAAGAGAAGTAATGAATAGATAGATAGATAGATAGATAGATAGATAGATAGATAGATAGATAGATAGATGATAGATAGATAGATAGATAGATAGATAGATAGATAGATAGATAGATAGAGATAGATAGATAAGATACAATAATAAAAGAATCTTTGGAGTCTGCCACCTCAACGCACATCACACACCTGTCTTTTCATACAACAACAAAGCCCCGAGCAGTGATGGCTAACCTTTTTGTTATTGAGTGCTGAAAGTGTGCAGCCGCATCCATAATGCAATGCATGCATGTGTGACCCCTCCGCACCCCGTTTTGGGCATAGGCGGCCTCCCTGCAGCCTCCTGGGACCAAAAGTGAGCTAAGGAGGGCCCCGCACCGCCTGATCTGCCCCCCTCTCCCTATGTATGCACATGTCACCCCCCACCCTCCCCGCGCATGTGGTGATGCCCCCCAGCCCACCCACACACACGTGCACACATCTCCCACATGTGCCCCCCCCCTGTGCATGCATGGCAGTGTCCAAAAAATCAGCTGATCACCAGGAGGCACGCACACATGTGCGGTGGAGCTGAGCTGGGGCAACAGCTCACATGCCATCAGAAAGGGCTCTGTGTGCCACCTGTGTGCCACCTGCGCCATCGTGGGCCTGGAGTCTATTTGGGCATGGAAAATTGGCATGGGCCCACTTTTGTCTACCAAATGTGTGTTGTTAATATTTGTTCACCACAATCCTAACCCTAACCCATTTTTAAAGGTGACTTAAAAGGGACCACTTCTCACTCCTGATCTTCAAAGTTTGATTTTTGTGGGATTTAGATATCCCTGTGCATTTATTTGAATTAAAATATCAGGTTTCCCCCCTTTTCTCTCTTTCAAGGTCAGCCCCCCATTCACTACATTTCCCCTCATCAAGTGAAAATGACTGAAGACACTCTGGGTCACGCAAGAGTGTTGCTCCTGTGACGTTCAAATCTACCTGGAACATGCGTGGATTGATTTACAGGCTCACAGGTTAGTGATATGATCAACACTCATTAATTTATAGTCTCCCTGTCAATAACTGATTTGCGGTTTATGCATTTGCTTTTAACCAAGTAATGGTGGGGGGAGGGGGGAAGCAAAACAAGAGTGCCCTTTCTTAATAGAAAATCATGAGACAAAAAAACCATATGAATAGTTTTTATTTTTTTTAATCCAGCAATTCTCAGAAGAATGCAATTGATAAAAATGTGAAATGTAAAGCAAACATCATGACTAGTTCACTGGAATTATGTCTGGTACCCAGCTGCGAACGACCCACGGCTTATCAAGGTACAAATGGCTAAGATCAATATTTAACTACATTCCTAAAATTCCATTCAGAACAAGTGGCATCTGGCGATCCACGGTTTCTTCTTATTTAGAAGCAAAAGCTCTGGGGTGAAAGCATCGCCATCAGGCACAACGTAGACATTCAGGAAGAGATCTAATTATTGAAACTTGACCCTCTGATTAGCATCTAAAACCGTGATGGCGAACCTATGGCATGTGTGTCACAGGTGGCATGGAGAGCCCTCTCTGCGGGCATGTGAGCAGTCACCCCAGCGCAGTTCCATTGCGCATGCGAACACACCTCCTGTTGGTCAGCTGGTTTTCTGGTCTCTGCCATGCATGCATGTGGGGTGGGGCACATGCAGGAGGCGCATGTGCAGGGATGGGGTGCTCACGCGGGAGTTGTGTGTGCGCGCGTAGGGGCAGGGGGTGTAAGGGGGCACGCATGCATTGCATTATGTGTGTGTGCATGCACTTTCGGCGCTCAACACCAGAAAGGTTAGCCATCACTGATCTAAAACATCAATAACGATGAGTGAGATGTTGTTTGTCAACGGTAGGGAAAAGTGTACCTTGTAGGAAATGCAAATTGTAAAATAGAAACCTCAATGATCAAAGGGCCATAGCAACTTCTGAATGATGAAAAATTACCACGTTTAAGATGTTTTAGATGAGAAAAAAGCAGGGCAAAGGGAGGCATGATAGAAGTGCGAGGAGACTTTTTCCAATAAAGGAGAATATGTATAGCTCAGGGTTGAAATGAGGAGCAGCTTTGATGATGTTACCTAATTTGGGTAATGAGACATCTGCCAGCTCAGAGAGCCCCAAGGACTCCTCGGATTTTTTCCTTTCATTCAAATAGTTCAGTTTCATTCAGTTGAAAGGAATGACTTCACAAAGTGTTCCAGGTATGAAGTATGCTGTTCTGAAATGTAGTAATAAACAGCAACAAGAACGACATTTAAGAGAATTGACAAAATCAGCGAGAACAACGCTATCACTGGATACCACTGACGACTGAAACTCCAGTAGAACAATCACAATATCTCTCAAAATCTTGAGTGGTGCCACTGCATTTCTGTCCAAATCTGGTTAGCTGATGTGAGAACCAAATGCTAAGTGAACAGAGCAGATCCAGCAGTCAACTCCTTAGGCTTTCAGAGAAGTTCAAAATTTTGCTAAACTTTGCTTTTCTTACAGTTCATACAGTAATAGCATTAGCACTTAGACTTATATACTGCCTCACAGTGCTTTACAGCCCACTCTAAGTGGTTCACAGAGTCAGCATATTGCCCCCAACTATCTGGGTTCTTCCAAGATGTTATCGATCTTGGAAAGATGGAAGGCTGAGTCAACCTTGAGCTAGTGAAATCAAACTGCTGGCAGTTGGCAGATTTAGCCTGCAATACTGCATTCTACTCACTGTGCCACCACGGCTCTTAAGATGCCTTTAAGGTGTTTGACAATAAAAGCATGCTATAGTTTAACATTTTTTAAAATTCCATTGCCTGTACCGTAAGTTGTACTTTCTTTTAGAGAAACATGACTGTAGAACATCTGTCCCCTTCACCTAAATCCACATATGCTTACCGTAATATTTATGTGTTTTTTCTTGATATTGATATCAACCTCCATAACAGTAAAGAGTGACATGCAACCGAGATAAAAAGAAAATGTTAAACTATAGCATACTCTTATTGTTAAGCATGCTGTACACACTATTGCAGACCTAATGTTGCATTGAAAAGGAAATGATTTCCTATCAAAATTGAAGGAAATATCGAGGTGCCTCTGCATGCAAATCTGTTTTTTAAATATTGATTGCAGCAAACAAAAAATAATGCCTCCTTATGATTTGCCTCATCCAGCACAAAATCCTGTTTTTCTTTTAAATAAAAGCTACTTTGCATAAAAAATGTGCAAACATCAAAAATAGGGAAGGCAGATGGAAGAAGGAAGACTTTCGTAACTAAGCCAGGACTTGTGCATATTCAAAATATTATCCTTTTCTATGAATGCAATGGTACCCTAATTCAATGACCACTCTTCACACCATAGGGTGTTGATCTAATGCCAAATCAATGAAGAACATCTAGCCAGCACATGTAATCACATATTCTGGCAAAATCTGTCTAGCCCCTAACCTGTGAATAATAATTAGTGCATCAAGAGTCTCTGTATAATATTCTGCTTTTCTTGCAACAGACGCAGATGTTATATTACCAGCTCAGCCCTGCAGCAAATATCAGAGATCAGGTCTTTCATAACCAGAATGAGATATTGGGTCATAACCGGTCTTTCTGGACAATTTGGAGCCTGAGGCTAAGAGATAAAGGAGATATCTGATAACACTTTACCACTTAACTGGCAAGTGAAGAAATGGGACATGATAACCTTAACCTGAACAGGGTAATTTTGGAGGAATTCTTGTATTGTTGATGTACAATCTCTTCTGTATCATGACTGCTCAAAAAACTTAAACCAAGAAAATTCTACATACATCCAATTCAACATCAATACATGTTTCACAGATTTGTTTGTTTGTTTGATTGATTGATTAGCTGTCCAGTTCAAAATTCATGACTTTGAGTGGCTTTTAGACATAAAATCCACTTTTTGACTCACTTCAAAAGATGAGGTACATTTCATATTACAACTTTGTAAAGTAAACCTATTTTCAGGTCTGGTCTGAGTGTAAAACTATATTTCCCATATGATTACATATTACTTTTAATAACATCTGCTGCTCCTTTGAAGTTAATAAAATACACATATTTAGCCTGAAGGGGGGCTTTGGGTAGATTAAATATGAATTAATTAATCAGGATTATGATGCAGGTTTAGTTAGACTTTAGTCATGCTTTAACAAGTCACCATAAAAATGCCTATGTTTTCAATAGTTTACAGATTTATGAAAAATCTTTAGTTTTTAAAAAAACAACAGAACTTTCAACATTAGTTGCATATATATCCAAGATGTGACATTTAAAATTCTATGCAGAAATGCACTTTCACAGAGTTAAAAATATATGTATCCCAATAATTGAGATCAGTAACTATAATTCTCTAGGTTGTAATGAATTGTGAATTTGGCTTTGTTTTATTTTTGATCACCGCCCAGCATGCCTTCAGTAGATAGCAATCATAAATATAAGCTAAATAAATAAATATATTCAAAGAGGATACACTGAAGATCCTTTGCTACTCTGAGATTCCAGTTACAACAGTGAGATAAAATATAAACAGACTGCATTTATTACGATCAGCTGACATTCATCTCTGATCTTGAAAAAAAATTTAAATACATGGCAAGGAGCATATTATTACTTGGGGAAGAAGTCCTTCTGTATAATTTTGTACTTAGGCTATCCAGGATCAAGTATCAAGGAAAATATATATTTTAACTTAATTTGAATACAGTGGTATAATTAAATAATTGTTCTCTGAAAATGCAAAAGAAGTAAAAATAATAATAGCTGCATAAGTTATTTAATTAGGAAATTCTTCTATTCCAAAGGCTATACAATGTATCATCTGTATCAACCTTCTCCAACTCTGCATATTTTCAACTAAGCCATGTTTGAATCAGGAAGAGCAAATGAACTTAGACTATTCATGATAAAAATCTGTTATGTACAATAATCAACTGATTTTAAGAAGGCCTTTATTAATGCTGTTGCATTTTACTAATTATGGTAAGTCATTGATTTAAATAATTTATATAGCTGTCCAGCTCACAACAATGAGTCTGTATAGTGTACACAGCATAAACTATAGCTACAAGCAATGATCCCTGCCAGATGACTATAATAACTTCTGAAACTTCATGAGTATTCTGCAAGCAAGCTTTCAGTAGTGTTTGTTTACATAGGAGAGACAAGTAGTCAATATTAATATAAGAATAGAATGAATAAATGTATGCGAAAAGTTATCAACCATAAACCAGGTAATGCTAAATTGACTAAATATTTACAGTAAAAGCCCATTTTTCTTTGCCTATTAGCTGATTCATAAAAATGTTATTTTTCAGACTTTCATCTTTTTGCCCAGAACTATTTCTAAAGCTGACTTTCTGGTATATTTTGTCTTTAGTGTGCCTTGTATGAGTTCCACCATGCTTCATAAACTACATCAATATACATCCTAATCAGAGGTGGGTTTGACCTAAGTTTACCACTGATTCGCCGTGCATGCGCCCACTCACTTTGTGAGCATGCGTGCCTTCCGTGCATGTGCTTTGCTTGCACGGGCGGCTTGCATGCATGTGCATGGCTTAGGAAACATGGCTAAATAGGACGCCGTAGAGCTGGGATGGGTGGGCGCCACTACCGGTTTGCCTGAACCGGTCCGAACTGTCTGAATACCACATCTGATCCTAGTGTGTATCATCCATAGGGAAACTTCACACTGGCCTATTAATCTGACTTCCAGCAGTATCATGGCATCAGGCTATATAGTCTGAATGATCACTTCCCTGTTTCTCAAGTCCTTGATTGGACTAGCCATTTTAAAAAGCTAAATAAAAAAATAATCCTCTATGTTACAGCTACAAAGAGGGACAATCCCACTTAAGAGGCATAATAATCTCTCTTGCAAATTATCACAAAGGGTAAAAATGGTATGTGTATCCTCATTCCCTTTTTGAAGGGAAACCAATGAATAAATGCAGCAGGAAGCCTTCAGCTACTGTGTTGCTAGTGTTACTTGGCAGAGGCAAAGTTTTGAAACAATAGTGTCTTTATTACCAAGGGACTGAATAAATAATAACACTCTCGACCACAGAAAAGCTAGCTATTTTTGTCCTTCATTCTGCAAACCTCACAAACAAAACAGCTGAGGACTCCAAAGATTTAGACTAAGACTCCTCAAAAGTGGGGAATCTCCATTTTTGCTGGATTTTTAAATCAACAAAAATAGCTTTTAGCCATCTTCTCAAAGAGTATATGGAAGCTGTTGTCAGCATAATTAGAGGACATCAGAATGGGGAAAGCTGGTTTGGCCTCAGATTCTTTGCTTTACATATCCATTCATTTGCAAGACAATAGGCTATTGGATGTCTATGGAGATTCTCAATCATCCAGGTCATGGTTGTCCCAAAGGTGTTTTTTCAAAAGTTTTGAAGATGGCTCTTGCATGAAAAGCTAAATGTCTTCAAAGAAAAAACAAAGGAAGTCTATTGTTTTGAAAAAGCATCTTTGGGACAATAGGCTACTGGAACAAACTGTACATGGATGAGACTATATGTACATACACACACTGTACATTGATGAGAGACACATACATACACACAGAGAGAGACACATATTCCTTTCCTTTTCTTTGAGAGGAAACAAAAAGTAAAATCTTCTTCTTGGCTTCTGTATTTGAATTTAAAACCCATCAATAAAATTGAAATTATTCAGAATAGGCAAATAGTTTTTTTTAAAAAAGGATGGGGATATTTTTATTGTGCCTTGGCAGTGTTTCAGATGTCGGAGAGATGCATGAGTTGTGGTCTGAACAGTAGAACACAAATCATGTATGTTTATTTAATCCCTCAAATGGGAAAGATAATTACTATATCTAATCAAGTGGCTTCTTTATGAGGAGGTAGATACTTCAGCTGGCACTCTGACACAGTTTCCATCATTGTATCTATGGGAGAACCAACATAAAGTAGTGATTAAGGCAGCAGATTGTGAGTTTTAGTCCTGCCTGAGGTAAAAAGCCAGTTTAGTAACCTTGGGCCAGTCCCTCTCTCTCAGCCTTAGGAAGAAGGTGGCAAGGGCAAATTTCTTCTGAAAAATCCTTATCAAGAAAATTACAGGGACTAGCCCAGGCAATCACCAGAGGGCAGAACGAGAATCCATGCATGGAATCTAATGAAGGAGACAAGCAACCTGGATTTGAGGATAAACTTCCTAACAGTGAGGAAAATTAACCAATGGAACAGCTTGCCTTCAGAAGTTGTGGGTGCTTTATCACTGGAGGTTTTTAAGAAGGAACTTAATGGTAATGGTAATGTCTGAAATGGTATAGAATCTCCTGCTTGAGCAGAAGTAGGCTGAACTAGAAGACCTCCAAGGTCCCTTTCAGCTCTAGTCTGATTTTAAATGATTCTTAGTATCAGGAGTTTATACTGACTCAAAGATGCACCCTAAAAGACTTTACATCAATATTCTCCCTAACTCTAGAGAATTACAAGAAATTAAGAATTTCCCCCAAAGGAAAGAGAGTATAGTTGATTAAAATACTTATACAGAGATTAAATCCTCTCCTCCGAGTTATCCTAGATTTCCTAATGGTTACACAAGATATGTAGCTCTGTCTGGATTTCCCTATAATCTACCAGTAAAGCAGGACATGTGACACTTGCAAATGTCTGGTAAGAGGAAAGGTGATTTCATGTTAAATTACATAAAACAAGCATTCCTACCCCCTGTTCTTCTGGAGCATAACTAGTTTGGATACATTTCCTATATCCAATCTCAAGCTTGACTCTCCCATTAAATAACATGTGAAAAACAAAAATATTGTTGATCATCACAGAACAGGTATTTGCAGTAATATCAAGATACCATTGCTTATTACAATTATTTACAGGCTGCCTGATTCACAGGACTTTCTTTGGAGAGGGCGAATGAAGCCTGTTAAAATTTATAGACATTAAATGGAAGGGGGAGGCAGATTTACAATCCATGTTACTGCAGGGCATACAACTACTACATTCACATCAGAGGTGGTATTCAGCCGGTTCTCTCCAGTTCGGGCAAACTGGTAGGGGCAGCTGCAGGAGGTTCCACCCACCTGCCCCAATGTAATACGCGAGCACTGCACATGTGCAGCTGTGGCAGGTGCGAGCATGCACGAGCGTGCATTCCCATTTGCGAACCGGTAGGGAAGGTAAGTGAATCCCACCACTGATACACATATAAGCATGCATATGCTTTTTACCAGAACGGAATGAAATTTCTGGTAAAGTGAGATCAGTCCATGTGCCAAATAACTTTTTTTTATATTGCATACTTTAAACTATAGCATCACTCTTCTAATAATTTTTACAGGGCAGTTTGACAGAAACCTGATCCTTCTCAGTTCTCAATCTGCCCTAAAAAGTGCAAGTTCATCAAGCATACTAGAGGCAGATGAATGTGGGTTGTTGCGTAATAAGTACAAAAAGAGACAACAGGCACTCAGGGTGAATTAGTCCTTACAATTAGTTGCACAGTAAAATATGCAAACACGCCAGTAATGAATAACAGATGATTTGCAGGAGGAATCAACGAATGAAAGAGGAGAAACAAAAAAAAAAAAATCCCAGGAAAATTGCAAAACGGTCTTGAAATAAAGTAATAGGTTGGAATACCTTGGGAAAGGAAAGGGTGGGTGAGAAAAAGTCAGAATGGAAATCTGGATAAACAAAAAGAACTGAAAGATATGTAGAAGAGAATGGGGGCGATGATAAATAAATAAATTGAATTGGGAGAGAGTGTCATATCATATAACCATGGAAAAGGAAGCCTGACCTGCAACAAGATATCAGTCAGTGGCAAGAAGTATATGTCTATCAATCTGCATTTTCAGCTCTCACAAAGATGCTATTCTATTAAAAAGGCTGCGGATTGTGCGACTAACTGCAAGTGTCACCATCTTGAAAAGAGACCTGTCAAATTCTTAAATCCATTGTTCATCTTCCCCAGCAGGACTTAACATGAGCAAACCCCAATGATTATGACTTTCACAAATCTCTTTGCTCATGGTGCAAAGCCCTATCCTTTCTATTGCAAGAATCTATATATTGAAAGCAAAGGTGGGTTCCTACCGGTTCGGACCGGTTTGGCCAAGTAGGTAATAACTCGGCTGGCCATGCCCCCTAACCGATTCTATCAGTGGCGCAGTAGGCGCCGCCATCTTGTTTTTTGCTTCTACGTATTAGCAGAAGCATTTTTTTACCTACTGCACATGCGGCGTAGCACGCATCAAGCACGCACACGCGGAAAGCGCATCCCTGAGCGAACCTACAGTAGAAGAAGCCGGAACCCATCCTAACTCAGGTCGATGTAAAACCATATGCCAAGAGTTTCTCATTTTGAGGTGGCAATTGTGTTTTGAGCCAAGTTAAAACACAACGTTAGTTCCAACCTCAGTCATGCAAGGGCCTTATTTTGACCATATGCTGACTGTTACTCCTTATTCCAAAAAAACATAAAGCAACTCTTGGTTTATCTTTTCCATTTTGAAGCAGCTTGGTGGTTCAAACCTCAAAGCAATAAGCATTAATGTTAGGGCTATGCCATATTTCTGATTCAAAGGCACAAAATGATTTAGAGCATGCAGAGTTGCTCAGGGATCATCTGGAAAAACAGTTGCATCTTCTGTTAGAATTGTGTAGCTCACTGCCATGCCAACCTGGGGCACAATAATGTGGTTAAAGCACCTTTTTGCCTTTGAATCCAAAGTGCTGTTTCACAATATCTGAGTTAGATGATAAATAAATAGATAGATAGATAGATAGATAGATAGATAGATAGATAGATAGATAGATGGATGGATGGATGGATGGATGGATGGATGGATGGATGGACGGACGGACGGACTGACTGACTGACTGACTGACTGACTGACTGACTGACTGACTAAGAAGCTTCTTGGATTAGAAGTAAAATGTCTTCAAAGAAAACCAGAAATTCCAGTTGCCTCTTGAAAAAAGCACCTTTGGGATAAATAGACAGACAGACGGGCAGAATATATACTCATTCTATAAAACAAACTAAGCGTTTCACTATTTGAACTTAATCAAGAGGTAAACATGACCTAGCAGTATCTTTTTTTTTTGCTGCATCTCCATGATATTACCATCCTCTCATCCCAAACCCATTGCTGAAACAGCTTAAGTTATTCATAGCTAAATCATGCTAAGATAGTGTTCTTTTTCTTAAGTTGACAACATCCATTTCAGCTGCAAGATCTGTATTATCTGTGATTCACCACCACCCATTATATCAGAGGTGTGAGCAAGTAACCAATAATGGCCCAGCTGCTTCTGACCATTTTAGGCTGATCTGTGCCTTGCCTTCCTTTCTGGTCAGTTTTGTCTGCCTTCATTCCTCTGCTCTTGTCTCCTAAAGAGCTGGATGCAGCAGGACTGTGCCAGACATCTATTAAAACTGCATAAGAGGGCCAGGCTTATTGGAAGAGCTTCAAGTTTGTTTCCACTGCCAGTTTAGCATAAAGCTGGAATAGCAAGTCATAACCCCTCCACAATGACTCCTGAATAACAAATAGAAGAGTCTTGGACTCACACATTGTTGTACTGATAAAAAAAAGGAGAGGCCCAAGAGAAAAATCTTAAATAAAAGTTATTCTTGTGATTTGAAATCCAAATTGTTTTTGTTTGTTTCTGATGTTATTCAATTCAGACTATGATACAACAGGAGAAGGGAGCAAGGAAGAAACCTAGAGAGGATGAAGAGAATCCTCCAGCTAATCCCATTGTTGTTGACATATTGTTTATCCATAATCAGGGCTGCACCATTCAGCATGGAGTCAAAACAAACAGAACAGGAGGCAGCAGATTTTATACCTATGTATTTTTCTGCCCTCGTAAGGATCCTGTTACACAGAACTGTACATTTTCGTCATTGGCTTTAAGTTGGTCTGCAAATTCCTCTTTCAAATTAGTTTAATTTCAGGCTGCTCAGAAGTATCTTCTGCCCAAAAGCATTCCAAAACACTGTGATTATGTTAAAAGTTGCATTCAACCGTCCTCCAGTGAAAAGTAGAAAAAGGAGCCATGTAGAGGAGGTGCACTGATGCTGAGCCAATTTTCGGTTGGCAATCATAGCTTGGAATTGCCAGTGCTATTCAAGTCTCAAATGGCTGAACAATCATTTTACTCACAATAGCACAATCTGTTTCATGTAGGTTAAACAGTTTGTTACATCCAAGGAACATATTTTCTAAATGCTTAGACTTCAAGTACTGCAATGGTTTTTTAAAAAATATATAAATATCCTTAACAATGTTTTGACAACTGCCCATGCACTGTTTTTTCTCTCTCCCAAATTATATTAAATTTTAACATAATATGTGAGATTTCCCCCCTTTATTTTGTTTGATTTCTTCAGGATAGACAAAGTTTTTGTGCCTGACTGGTGACATTTTCTACAGTTTCAAGAGATGATTAAATAATCATAATTCACTGAATATAACCTAAATGATTGCATTTGGTTATTAGTACCATCAATGGAATATAATTCATGAAATATTTTACACACTTGGTGTTAGATATTTGCATAAACTGCTGTAGTCTCCACTCAGGTCCGCCACTAGGGCGGGAACAAGGGGTTGTTCTGATTGGACGAGAGGTCTGCCAGCTCCCTATAAAAGGGGACCTGCACGACCCCATAGCAAGCTGGATCACTACCACATAATAAATAAAGAGCTGTTTGTCACGATCGTCTGAAGTCTGTTCTCTCATTGCCCGAATCTAACACTTACCGTATTTTAAATGGGATTTAAAAGCAACACATTTAGTCTCCATTCAATCTGCAAGAATGTTTATTGCATAGAAGAGAATGTTGCAACAAATCCTATTCATATGTTCCAATGTGTATCAAATATATTGTCATAAAATTTTGGGGGGGTTATAAAAATGGAATTATAGCTATTACATGAATATTAAAGTAACAGCATTTTACTTTTTAAGAGAGTATAATTCAATAGGCAATTCTCTAATACATGTTGTATCCCTCCACTGCTGACCTGATTTAAGTGGAAACATTAAAAGCAGTCTCCCAGTTGATTTTGTTCCAAGTCTTAATAGTTTCTTAAATGATAAAGCATCTGTAAAAAGCTAAGTCAAACACTTTTAAGAAAAAAAAACACTAAATGTCAGATATACTGGTGGAAGGGTTACTATTAAGATTGATGTAATTTCACCTTGTGTGGCCCCATACAATGCCCATTCTCTAAGCTATACAGCATTCCTTAAATACTGGAATTACTTATGTAACACCAGAACTGGTTTATTTACACTTCCCTGTATAGAAGATGAATTAACTATGCCGAAGTGTTTTCTTGCCTAAAGGACTTTTGAGACCTAGGGAGCCAAAGAACATCCATCGCAGGCAAAGGGCCCACTTACAGATGCTGCTACTTTATCTTTTATTTCTCAATTAGCACCAGATTTACTGTATAAAAGGTAGTGAAAAGCAAGGAAAAAGGGAGGCTAAATAAAATGTCTGAAATCAGAAAAATGAAAGCTTTACCTCATGGTCTCTTGCCAAATTCACCACAGACGTGTTGTGGCTTTCAATGATGATAAACCAAAATGGATCTCAGTCGGCCTCTTCACTGCCCTGACAAGATTAACTTAATTATCCCCCCCAACTCTGACTTTAAGCTACAGAGAATGAATGGAAAACAAAGTCATAACATCTGGATCTCTTGTGGTTTGATGATTGCTACTTCTGTGTTAAGGGCATGCCTTTAATTTTAGATATTTTGTCTGACTTTGAATCTAATGTTTTCCAGGATGGTTCAGAATAAAACATATCTAAATCACAGCTAAAGTTCCCATGAAGTAACAACTCTTAATGTAGTTAAAATTCAGAAATCACAATGTTAATGTTGGTAAATTAATGTTGCTACCATTTCTGCCTCAGTGATTTAGCAGTATGATGATATTTGTCATACAGGAAATCCTTGACTTACAACCACAAGTGAACCCAAAATTTATGTTGCTAAGTGAAACAGTTAATGAATTTTGCCCCGTTTTATGACATATCTTAACATTTGTTAAGTGAGTCACTGCAGTTGTTAAGTTAGTGACATGGTTGTTAAGTGAATCTGGCTTCCCCATTGACTTTACTTGACAGAAGGTTGCAAAAAATGATCACATGACCAGGGACACTGCAACCGTCATAAATATGAATCAGTTGCCAAGAGCCTGAATTTTGATCACATGACCCTGGAGATGTTGCAATAGTCATAAGTGTGAAAACTAGCCATAAGTCACTTTTTTCAGTGCTGTTGTAATGTCAAATGGTCTAAAAATGAACCGTTGTAATTCAAGGGCTACCCGTAATTGGTCATTTTAAACATTCATTGAGTTGTGAAGGGGCATAATTTATTTTTATTAGATTGGTTGGGAAGTTCATTTCATTTATGACATTCTTTCCAGATGTGTAGCCATTTCCACAGTTTTTCTTCAACTTTGTTTCTCATCAGTAGAAAACTTGGGAACATATCAAGGACCACTACTGTATACTGTAGCTTTTCACACAGTGAAACATCTGGACTGCAATACTCCTGACAGCCACTAAATAGCACCAGAAACAAATAGAGATTCAAAATTTTAGTTTGCACTGCTGGTTGCTTGAGGTTTTGCAGCCAAAATGCGGGAGCCACAGAATTCTGTCTTTTGGTATGTATGTATCTTCAGCTGTATTTAAAAGAATTTTAATTCCACTCGGGTAGAACAGCTTTGGTAAATCCCCTGAACTGTTCCTAGGTTTTGTAAGATTTCATAAGGTTTTTATGAAAGGAAATTATAAAACATTTTTATTTTAAAAAAAATTATTCCCTTATTTGATTGTTTGCAGATTGAAAGCTGCGTATAATTTTACATTTTATGGTTAAAACAAAATCAGAAAGTATATCCAAAGTTTTTTTTTTTTGGAACACGTATTCTGATGATATTGCAGTACACAGGAACATGGCCTTTCTAAGTATTGATGGAATTTAATTTGCCTTAACACTGTTGCCTTTTTTCCCCCTTTTAACTTTTTGTTGAGAAAGAGTTACCATTTTTACATAGCTATTGGTTATTGCTTTGGCCTGAAATATTGCTCTGGAAGCAATGAAAATCATATTAACCAACCCTTGCACTATTCAGCAAACAAAGGCCTCTTGTTTAGGTGATGGCTTCACTAAAACCATACAAGTGAATAATAAAATGAATAATATTCACATACTTTACAACCTCAGCATCCTGGAGAAGATAAGGCAATTCCAATATGCTTGGTCTTGGTGTTGAAAGAACTTGCTCCAGATAATGTAATTGTAAAGTGTTTGCAAATTCAGAATAAGCGGTCTAAAAATCCCCCAAAGTGCTATTTTACACATAGATTCTTATAAAGGTTTCCCACACATATGGAAAATAGTATATATTATAGTAATTTATGGCTATAAATTAATACATTAAAAACCAAGTCATCTATAGTTCAAATGCAAACAATGAAAAAACATAATACATATGATTTTATATATAACTCAATTTTTTAATTCCTCCTTTGCTCCAGTTCAATCTTGCTTGAAAGAAATAAGTGGTTTTCCATGCACAGTTATCTTTTTGTCGTTGTTAAATGCACCAAACTGGATTCAAATTGCTTACAGTACATAGTTTTCTTCCTTAAAATATCCCTACACTATAAAGTCTAGCAACAAGAAAGCCTTCCTATCCGCGCCAATTTCAAGCTCACCTTCATTTAGAAATCTCAATTTACTTTATCTAAAATAATAATAATCATGCGGTCAGATGCATAACTTTTTGCCACATTCTCAGGCAATAGACTTTATCACCTTAAGGTAGATATCATGTTATCATTCTGGATTTGTCTATTTCTCAATGTACTCTAGGACTATATGGGGATTATTATAAAATCATAATTACCTGCTTGTCATCATTTGATGCTGCCTCTGTCTAATTGCACTTTCCAAAGTAGCAGCTTGGAAGCATTATTTTAAAGAGACCAATGCAGATGATATGCATTCCCAGTCATGCAGTCATGCTGTCTCTAGCAAGATGTTGCGGCTATTCCTTTATGTTGGATATAGGAGTACGGTTTCCTTAAGCACAGTAGGAGCAGCTCTCTGAGTTTTCTTTGGTTCCCTAGCTACTTTTACATCTTACAGGCAATTGGAAGAATTCCTCATCCAATCGCATGAAAGTGGGTGGGGTTAAAATAATGAACCTGAAACGCTGGCTTCAGACTGTGTTTCAGCCTGACCCAGATCCTCTCATGCAAGAGAAAAGCCTCCCCGCACACAAAATGATAAATAGGAAGATTTATGTTCAGTTTAGAATTTGTGTCAAGGCTCAGATTGTAACTAGAATCTTTTAAGGTATTGATCTACTGCATAGAATGGCTACACACGTTTATCCGGCTCTTAATTTTAAGTAAGGATTTCAAATGCCTCCTTTGTCTCTGCAGAAAATTATTCTAAGGCTGTCCTTTCTTTTGTTTTGTTATGTTAGTGAAGTTTGGTTTCAGAATATTCTGGTAACCCTCCAGCTCTTTCTCTGACTTTCTAATTACATATTTGGTTCCCAGAAAGACGCTGGCAAATTATATGCATGAGGAAAATCATAGTGTGGAAAGTGTGTACACTTCGACTTCTCATATGTCAGGTGCATATTAAAATCTAGGATTGACTGAATGTATCCCATATATAATTCATTAACAACTGCTGGGAAAGACTATCGTTCAACAGCAGAATAATTGTTCCAGGCAATAAAGCCACTACTACAATTCCAAAAGTTTCAATTAAATTTCTTCAGGTGATGAGATTTTTCAAAAAAAAAAAGTTCTCAGTTGAAGCAGACAGCGCTTAGCAAGATTTCCAAAAATTATAACTGGGTATATAAATAAAAACTTCCTTCTCCTTTTGTGACTTGGGTCATGAAAGATTCCATTGAGGTTGAGCGGCCAAACATCTAAAGACCAGGAGATGGCATGAGAACCATAAACTCTCCTGAAGGTAACATTTCACACATACTCTCTGGAAAGTTTTATTCATAGTAAACTGTAGGTAGAACATCCATAAACCTGTCACAGCTGCTCCGTCTCACTTGAATTTTGCATCATGAAGTATGAATGACAATTGCAGGGTGGGGGAGGATGTTTTTTGAAGGCAAAATCACTCAATTCTCTCAAAACATAGTTTTTTCAATAGACCTGGGGATTCACAATTAACAGAAAGCCCAAACCTTGGTTGTGTTCTGAGTAAGATTCTGATGCCTTCTTTTCATGAACTTGTTTGTATTTATGTTTTAAGGGCTTTTGAAGAACGTTTTCCTTGCTGGCTTTAGTTCTCCCATTTTAGCAAACATTATTAATCTGAATTCTGATCCTTTTTCCTTGGAGAAACTGTCTGGACTTCTAGGAGGGAAATCAGGAGTCATATAAATTTGATTGATAAATAAAGGCGACCCTAAAAGATACCAAATTCTTGTTCTTCTCCTTTGTGCAGAGCCAGAACAAGATACCCAATCTTTTGATGGGAGGACAATAAAGAGAACTTCCTTCACTCCATCTACATAACTGACATTATTGTAAAACTAAGGTAAGTTGACATCTTCCACTCTACTGTCAAGTAGTAGATCACTTTAAAGGATATAGATTTATCCAGTGGCCCAAAAAAAAAAGTCTTCTAGCAGAAGGAGAAACTGATGCTCAGGAAAGACAGCTAGATAACTGCAGACTCTTGGCATTTGCCATCTGACCAGGTTGATGAATTCTTCTAATGGCACAACTGATCTTAGCATTAAGTTGCAAGCTTAATCTTATATCTGTTTCCATTCTGTGCACATTTATGGGAATAAGTAGCAATGTGGGCAAGGAAGTTACAATAATAATCATCCTTCCTAAGTGACAGAAAGGTGGTGTATTTTTAAAGAAAAATAGAAATGGAACTATACAATTCTTTTATCATTTTTAATTGATAAACAATCCCAGAGATGAGATGTTCAGTGAAATATTTTTATTTTAAATTATTTAGAGATATAACCCATAGGTAATGGAATAGAACTATCTGGAATCAATAAAATAAAGTACTAAATAATAAGTAGCAAAACTCAAAGTTATGAGATTACCACATCAATACAAGCATTCTAAAAAGAGCCCCTAATGTACTCAATAGGAAGAGTGCTAATTGGTCCAATTAAAATGACACCAATAAATTTGGCTATGAACTCATAAAGATGATATCAAAGATATGAGACATGGGAAATTAAGGCTAAAATTTCATTGAAGTGATCTATATCTGCAATGATACCACCAAGGTAAAAAATATGAAAGCAAGTAGCATCATGAAAATATTGCTGTAACAAAATTGTGTCCACCATTTCAAACATTGGTGTCTGTACCTTCTGTTTTTCTTCTGAGGATCTCATCAACTACATCCAATCATGGCTCACTCAGTCTTCATAGCTTCAATCAATTGGTACTTTCACATAACATTTTTTGAAAAGTTATGGGAATATTAATTTGGCAGCTTATTCTTAACTGTGCCTTAAACACAATTTAAATAAAATAAGATTACATAAAAACATTATTTAAGTAAAAACAAGAACTGTTGGTTTTGCCCTATTTTGGCCAGCATGCCACAAGTGCAACAAAAGTCCAGCTTTACACCAAGTATGCTTGTGCTATACTATGCAAGCTAGGATCTCTAACTTAGGGGATTCCCTTACAAGCCAACATTCTGCTACCCACATCCCACCAACTAGAAACTATATGCAATATACTCAGGAAGCCATACTCAACACTTCCAAAGACAACACAAGACATAAAGGTGAAATAAAGATGTTCCAAATGCACAAGATTGCTGAATTACAATTTGTTCAATCAATTTTGGAAGAGGACAAGAAACCTTATTTAATTTGTTCATAGTTAAAGTTTATTTGTGTGTGTTAAATCCATCATTACTATATGGAAACATTAGCTTTGAAAAAGAAAACTTTCATAACTACTTAAACAGGGAGTTAAAATCATACTTTTTTATATCCAAGAAACATTTTACAAGAAATGGAATATATGTAGCTCAGGGTTAAATTGGGGGTGTTGGGATGGAATATAATTTTCTCTTTGATAGTTCCTTGGTACTGGTTTCTGCTTGATCACTCAACCCACTTCAGCGCAACTACAGCAACACAAGCAACTCTAGACAGTGAATCAAAACATCAATATAATCATAAAGTAATAATATGCAAAAAAATAAAACAAACTGGCAGCCCCCAACTATCAGCACTAACTCATAGGGTCTTCTAACTTTCTAGCTCCAGCTTGGAAGGTCTTAAGGGCTTTTGAAGACAAAAGAACATCTTATTAGACACAAAATCCATTGTGTAACATCAATGGTGCCAGATTTCCCTCCGAGCAGTCCAGACAGGAAACAGTTTCTCCAAGGAAAAAGGATCAGAATTCAGATTAATAATGTTTGTTAAAATGAATGATATAAAGAGATTAACATATGATGTGGTAAGGCAAACCAAGTATTAGGACAGCTGGCTCCATTCCTTACAGCATAAGGCAGTGTCAATCAGTACAAGGCAGCATATCATACAAAGCATATTCATTGCCACTTTGTTACCAGTACCAAACATGGATATGTACAATAAAACATAAATGAAAATTAGTCACCACAGAAATGAGATCTTTGAGGAAAGCTGCTGGAGTGACCAGAAGAGATAAAATCAGAGATGAGATCATAAGAGAAGAATTGGCATAGATCTAATCTTAAACGACATACAAAAAAAGCAAATAAAGTGGTTTGCTCACCTGGAGAGGATATTGTGGTAGTCCATATCATACAAGGCATATACAAAAAAGGAGAAAGTCAAAGAACACAAGGCAGACCTAGAAGAAGATGGAAAGACAACATCAAAAACACATAAGACTGGACAGCTGAAATGGTATAGGGCAATGTTGGGGAACCTTTTCGGCACCAAGTGCCAAAACGGGAGTGCGCATGTGCACATGCCAGAAACCAGAAGAGCAGGCGCCAGGTGTACATGTGCACACCAGTTTCCACCTGGTCTTCTGGTTTCTGGCGAGCATGTATATGCAAAGACCAGCTGGCCAGTGCGCATGTGTGCACTGGAAATGGAAGAACAGCCGCCCAGTGAACATGCGTGCACCAGGACGATGATATTCCGGTTTCTGCCACCTGCATGCTCACTGACCACCTGGTCTTCCGATTTCTGGGATACATGCATGCGCAAAGCTAGCTGGCTGGTGTGCATGCCTGTGCTGAAAACTGAAAGATCATCTTCCCGGTGCGCACATTTCTGGCCCTCCCACGCACGTGAAGACTCGCTGGCCGGCACACAAGAACCCAGAAGAGCAACGGGCAATGACTCACGTGTCCAGAGAGACAGCTCTGCATGCTACTTCTGGCACGCATGTCATAGGTTCACCATCACGGGTATAGTGTCTCCTGATTGAGCAGAGAGTTGGACTAGAAGACTCCAAGGTTCCTTCCAGCTCTGTTCTAATTGATTGATTCATTGATTAATTGATTGAACATCAATTGGCAATGGTTAAGGCTGCCAGAAGAACAAGAATTTTGTCTCTCCCTCAATTCCCTACAAGAAGCAGAAGGAAAATGATGATGATGATGATGATGATGATGATGATGATGATGATGATGATGATGATGATGATTTGCTAGGTGAAAACACAAAAATTCAAGTGACTCCTCTATGTCAAGTGTAGCACTTTTATATATACTACTTATGAAGCATTTTTTCTTGTGCTCTTATAATGAAGGAGATTCGAAGTTTGATAAATGCAATGTGTTGCTGTTATTTTTGAAACTTTTGCTAGACTTTCTATCCGTGTGAGAAATAACTCTCAAACCACTTCTTAAATGTTTCCCTTCCTTGACCCCAAGAGAATCCTGGAGATTTTCCTGTCTCCCCTCCTCAATCCTGGCAGAAGCAACCAATATATAAATAATGGCTACCTTTATTCCTTGCCCTCTACTCTCAAGCAACAGAGAAATAAGCTTCCTTTTTTTCCCCACAAGAAAATGTTTTAGGCAAGGAATCTGAGTGTCGATATAACAAGTCATCCAAATCAGGATTATTTTGAAGATAAGGCAAAAGAGGTAGAAAGGATCCATGTTGACCCTAAGATCAGCTCAGGTTCAAAGGCACCTCTTCCCTTGTACAGAAGTCTCTTCTGAGCATACAGGCTAGGAACAAGGCTTTTATAAACAATCAATGCCCCAAATTGCCACCCTCCCTCTTAGAGTCTGTAGATATCTATGGCAAATATGAAGATTAAGGACTCTTGGATTTATATGGATGGTACTACAAAGGACATTGGTAAAGAGCCGAGGTGATGGCTAGAGTGGTTAGAGGGCAGTACTGCAGGCTTCTTCAGCTGACAGCTAGCTGCAGTTCGGCAGTTCAAATCTCACCGGCTCAAGACTGACTCAGCCTTCAATCTTTCCAAGATGGGTAAAATGAGGACCCAAATTGTTGGGGGCAATATGCTGATTCTGTAAACCACTTAGAGAGGGCTGTAAAAGCACTATGAAGCGTTATATAACTCTAAGTGCTATTGTTATAGTGCTAAGTGCTAAAGAGCACAAAATACATAGACGTACAGTAGCCTCCTGCTTCCCAGGCTCTATCAGCATCTGGGTAACCTTTCTAATGAAGTTTACAAAAATTCCAGCAAGTACTTCACTTTTAAATGAGGCACCTATAGATAGACAACTTATATTGGGAAAAGCATCGCCCATCACATTATCCAATGTGGGGCTAAATGTGACCCTATTCTCTAATATGTTGCCCATATAAATATGTGTTCCTTCAGATATTTGAATCCAAAATTACAATGGATTTTCTGGGTAGTTATCAATTGGAATTAAATAATTTGGTAACCAACAGCATTCTTTAAATATTAGCATCATAGGATCTCACATGGTGAGCCAGCTTGATGAGCACCAGTGTAGATGTGGAGACTGTGAGTTGCAGGCCTGTCTTAGGTGCAAAGATGTCTAAGGGTGACTTTGGGCCAGTCACTTTTTCTCAGCCCCAAGAAGGAGGAAATGATAAACCACTTCTGAAATCTTGCTAAGAAAACTTCAGAGACTTGGCCAGGCAATATCTGGGAGTCAAGACTGACCCAAAGAAAAACAAAACAAAAATTCCCTATTATTTTGTGGATGTTTTCATTATTGTAATTTTTTTAAAGATTATATTAATTGTTTCATAATTTTAGAATTGTAAGCTGCCCAGAGCTACTTAGAGACTATGGAAATTGAATAAATAAAGATAAATAATAAAACTGATTTTCAGCAACAAAATGCCCAAAACTGACCACATGTCTTTTCAGAGGTTAACATAGTAAGAAGCAAAATACTTGGATTAAGAACCCTACTAGGTTCAACATACAAAGGAGCAAACATTCCTGAACTAGGCATGCAAGAATCAGCTACTGCATAACGACAGTCCTTAATAGTAGCAACACATATACCAGATCAGGGGTCGGCAACCTTAAACACTCAAAGAGCCACAAAGGTCCTAACTGGAAGCTCCCTTTTCAATTCTGGAGCCAACCGGAAGTCCAGTTCCCCCACCATAGTCTCTCCTCATAGCACGGTGTCCTTTTTCCTCTACCTGTTCTAACCGAAAGTCCTATCAATTATGCAGCTGACCAGTGATAGGGAGCTGCAGCAGAGGGATGAAAGAGCCACATGCAGCTCCACAGCCATGGGTTGCTGATCCCTGTACCAGATGATCACCTACCCCACTCACAAATACATCTCTCCCAAGTTAAATTATACTGTAGTTAAGGGCATAATAAATGAACAACACAGACGACATGGGACAAACCTGAATCAAAAATCCTTTGCTAGTACAGGAGATTATATGTGGCGAGAAAGCTAGGACACTCCCTAGAAACTCTATTCATTTGTCATAGGAAAATATCACAGGTAAACAATTGCATCAAAATACTCTTTCTTCAGATTAGGGAGTCAATCACGCATGTGCGTTTTTTTCCAAATGAGCTGCTTCATCCCTATTTGAAGTCTAGGACTGCAAGCAGGTTCCAAAGGGTTTCTTAAATTGTTAAGAGGCTAATAAGTTTAGGTATTTATATTTATTTATTTACTTACTGTACTTCCTATCATATTTATATATAGGAGTTTTGGTAAAAAATATCCATTTTTGAGTCTTACTTAGGTCTGTTTTTCCCGCACTGCATCTTTTGCATTTGTTTGTTTTATTTTATTTTATTATATTTTCACTTTTTGTTTTTATAAGTAACTCAAAGCGGTGAACATACCTAATATCCCTTCCTTCTATTTTCCCTGCAGCAATAACAACAACCCGGGGAGTTGAGTTGGACTGAGAAAGAGAGACTGACCCAAGGTCACCAAATCGATTTTCATGCCCAGAACAGGACTAGAACTCATGGTCTCCTAATTAGAGACTGGTACCTTACCTACTAGACCAGTGTTTCTCAAACTTGGCGACTTTAAGTCCTGTGGACTTCAACTCCCAGAATTCCCCAGCCAGCTATGCTGGCTGGGGGATTCTGGGAGTTGAAGTCCACAGGACTTAAAGTCGCCAAGTTTGAGAAACACTGTACTAGACCAAACTGGCTCTAATCTTATACACTATTGTGTTGTTTTATCCTGGCCGTTTGTGGTAATAAAGTTTTTGTGACTTGTGACTAAATTGTTGTTTTATCCTGGCCGTTTGTGGTAATAAAGTTTTTGTGACTTGTGACTAAATTGTGTTCTAGTGGGACATACCTTGCCATTGCTTTATCGTTCATCTTCACTATAGTAAAACTTGTTTTAAGGCAAAACTATCCAGAGCCAACTTTATTTCTGCCTTTTGCCCTCCTGTCCATGTTGTCTGTCTACTCTATATATCTGAGCAGGCAATATTGTTCCATTTCAGAATATTACAATCTCTCCCAAAGTTGCAATTTAGTCAATGACTAAAAGAGCAAAAAAAAAAAAAATGAGAAATGGATACGCCTATTTTTCTTTCTTTCTCCAATTAAGTATTCAGGATGTTAAATCCTGAACCATGACAGGTGGCATATAACATGAAAGAACCATGAGGGAAAACAAAGTCCAGTTGCCTTTTGAAAAAGTACCCTTGGAACTGCCATGACCTGCAGGACTGAGAATCTCCACAGACAACTGTGAGATACCGTTTCCGCGTTGTGGAGTTCTGGGCGGGAGGGAAGGAGTTAAAAGCAACACCAGCTTCCTCCCTGTCGTTGGAAGAAAGTCTGCAAACCTCAAAGCATTCCTAACTTGTTACACACATTTTGGCAGCCGTGACTGAAAGTGAGGCAGGAGGACAACGAACAGTGAAAAAGAATATAAATGGAGACTCTGAAACCACCAACCACATTTAACCTGAGAACTGAGTTTGGGCATGAAATATTTGAGATGAGTGTTTAAAGCTCTCCATACATTTTGCAGAATATATTCTAAAGAGAAAGATGTAAAACTGAAACTGTTTTTATACTTTTTGAATGGAAAGTGAGAAAAGCAGAAAGGAAAAGACAAAAAAAAAAAAAGCAGAGAGCAACTATTATTCTGGACAGGATAAAACAGCTTTAATAATAAATTAAATACCCCTGATTTTTGCAGGCATGAAGAGATAACGTTTTTTTTTTATGTTCTTTTTTTTTTAACCAGGGATTGAAGTGACAGAGTGAGCTATTTTAAAAGATTTAAAACTTGCAGAGAATTACGGCCTCCGAATTCTGAGAAATACAGTCAATGTGATGGTGTGCATTTTGAGATAGGAAAGAGAAACTTTGGAGAAACAAGCAAGATAAAACAGACAAAAATCCCTATAAGGGTAGTCTTCGACTTACTACAGTTCATTTAGTGACCGTTTGAAGTCACAATGGCTCTGAAAAAAGTGACTTATGACAGTTTTTCATACTTATGACCATTGCAGCATCCCCATGATCACATGATCAAAATTCAGATGCTTGGCAATTGACTTATATTTATGACAGTTGCATCATATGTGATCACCTTTTGTGACCATCTGACAAGCAAAGTCAATGGGGAAACCGCATTCATTTAACAACCATGTTACTAACTTAACAACTGCTGTGATTCACTTAACTGTGGCAAGAAACATCTTAAAATGGGGCAAAACTCATTTGTCTCATTTAACAACTTACATTTTGGGCTCATTTCAGTGATGGGTTTCAATTTATATTACTACTGGTTCTCTTGTGCGCACGTGTGATGCTTCTGCACATCTGCAGAAGCGTTCGGGTGGGTGGGCGGAGCCTCCCACTGCCGCCACTGCTGGTTTGCCTCTTCCGGGGTGAACCTGCAGAAACCCACCTCGGGCTCAGTTGCATTCGTAAGTCAAGGGCTATGTCAGGCCTGTAGTTATGTTTCTTTTAGGATCTTTGGCCTGCCACACTTTCTATTATTTTCCTATGCTGTTTCATTAGTGTAGTAGTTGGGAGGGGGGAATAGAAAGGAGTAGATTTGTGGAATGTGTTGTTGTCATTCTTTCTAGAAGCTCAAGGTCATCTTTTGTCTCCGCACCTCGACACCTGACAGGAACCAGCGGGGTGGAGTGGTCGGGGTCGAAGAAGAAGATTGGACCATGTGATGGATTATGGGAGTGGGCATAAGATTATGAACTTTCAACTGGGTGGAATTCCAGGAAGCAAATCAGAATTGGAATTCCATAGATGTGCCAACATGCCTGTATTATTAAATTGGAACTTTAAGGATGATTCTGCCTTGGACTCTGATTTACTTTTGCATGGTATTTGGAACGCTGACAGGCTATCTGTATAGACAGTCCATAAAGGAAAGATAGAACCAACATTAAACAGAAGTTAAACAATACAGTAAACTGTGAGCAGCGACATGCAGTCAGGTGAGGCAGGGGAGGCACAGCCTCACCACTGTCATCATGAAAAGAAAAAAAATGTAAAAGGAAAAAGGCGAGAGCTGAGGTCAGGCTGAGCTAGTTGCTGCCTCAACGTGCATGACTCTGCTTAACTGTTTAAAAAAGCCTCTAAAAAAGCGCCCTCTACTATGAGGCAGGAGAACTGCATGCCTCATCTAGTCTGACTTTAGGCGTTTTATGATCACTCGAGCAGAGTTAAGCAAGGGTTAAAAGCCTAAAAATTCCTGACGTAGGTGAGGCACACAGTTCTCCTGCCTCATAGTAGAGGGCGCAAAGGAGAAAAACAAATGCTGTCGCTTTAAATCGGAACTGAGCATGCCTAACTGTGGAATTCTGGGAGTTAAAGTCCACAAGTCAAAAAAAATTTGAAACCCACCACTGTGTCAGTGCCTCACCAGCCATAAACCTCACCGCACGTCACTGACTGTGAGCAATATGAAGAGAAATATGTCAACATCTGCACTTCTTGAGAAGAAAGATTACAAATGAGATCAATTATTTTGCATTCAGGTGCCTATCAAAACAAAATAATCAAGACTTGCAACCTGTAAATTCAAAGAGTATCAATGAAAATGAAGGTGTTCTCTTGGTAGCAGGTCAAATAATGAATAACCCAATAGGACCACAACAAAACTAATAGTTTGCAACAGTGCAAATGAAGATAAAATGTTATCATCCCAATTAGACTGTGGATCCAGCTATCAAGAAATCTGATGAAGTGCCACATTTCCCTCAAAGGGACCAATGAGTCTCTTGAGTTATTGATATACCTTGAATTACACTGCATTAAACCTGGGAGGGCAATGCCAGCACAAACAGATTAGCACGAAGACTTTTTTTCTATGAGTAGATCTGCTAAGGATTTTTAAAATTATATTTTGCATTCATTGCCTTCTTTGTGTAACTGATCATGCTCCAATTACAACATATCAAGTCTCCTCATCATTTTTAAAATATGTTTGATTTTGAAAGCTTCAGATTGGAGGGAAATATGTGCTTGGCAGGTGGATGAAATGATTTAATTGCAATCATCTGCCATTTTTGAAAATAAATGTATTGTTATACTTCTAGCAATTTCTTTAAATAAAAAAGAAAGGGTCATTATAACTTAGATTGTTATTTGCCCTATGTTTGCTGAACCTAGCTGACATACTATCTTCCCATCCATCCATCGCTAACAAAAATGTTTTGCCAAAAAATAAGCACAAATTGACCATATAAATAATCAGCTGGTTATTTTCAGGTATCCATGAAAATTTCTGCCTTTCGTTGTTTAGTTTTATTTGGAGATTCGATTTGTATATTACCTGTGTGTAAGAATCTATTTCTTTTTCCAATATACCACCCCTTCTGAGGAAAATATCCAATGTTACAATATTTGCCCATAAAATTAAGACAAGGCTAATATAATTAAGGATTGCAGTTAGTGACCATTTATTCTGGCTCCTTCGGTTTACTCCTTTCAAGACTAGGTTTCAAATCAAGTCATTCTTTGACAATCAGAAACTGGATGAATATCGTATTGGGCTTTATCATCACTACTGTATACAGCACTTCTGCCCCCCTGTGACACTTTACAGAAACACATTTTTTCCTTTATCCAGCTATTCTACAAAGGTTGTTTACACTCAGGTATCATGGTATCTCCCATCACCCTGCCAACCAACTTGGATTGCAAGGCGATCAAACTATTTGTGTGCTGGATCTTCTTTTCTATGCTTTTCCCCCCCAGGATCAGATGAGAGTGCAATATTTGTTGTTGTTGTTAGTTGTGAAGTAATGTCCGACCCATCGTGACCCCATGGACAACGTTCCTCCAGGCCTTCCTGTCCTCTACCATCCTCTGGAGTCCATTTAAGCTCACGCCTACTGCTTCAGTGACTCCATCCAGCCACCTCATTCTCTGCTATCCCCTTCTTTTTTTACCCTCAATCGTTCCCAGCATTAGGCTCTTCTCCAATGAGTCTTTCCTTCTCATTAGGTGGCCAAAGTTTCATCTTCAGGATCTGGCCTTCTAAAGAGCAGTCAGAATTGTTCTCCTCTAGGACTGACCAGTTTGATCGCCTTGCAGTCCAAGGGACTCGCAGGAGTCTTCTTCAGCACCAGAGTTCAAAGGTCTTAATTCTTTGGCACTCAGCCTTTCTTATGGTTCAACCTTCACAGCCATACATTGCAACTGGGAAAGCCATAGCCTTGACTGTACTCACTTTTGTTCAAGTTCTTCTCTCCATGTGGTGAGTGAGTTCCATCTAAACCCCACCTAGTTTCTTTTCTACCTTAAAAATGGTAGTTCTACCCATATTGGAGGCTTTGCCTCCCACAATGCTTCTCACTGTCCTTTTAATTGTTCTATTGTTCTTTTTTTTTTACTGTTACTTGAATACACTCGGGTATCATTTATGGTTGCGTGTACCTCAAAACATTTTTCTCGATGTGTACATGTGCTGCTTTTTAAAGTGAGCAGCTGTCAGTTCAGGTAATACCTACACTAGGTCAAGAGAATAATTTGGAGTGTGCAGTTTGTACATTATAACTGAGCCGGATGTCACAGGGATTGAACAAAATGCCAACATAGATGTATCCACAAATAAACATGATCTTTCCACAAAGCCCGTTCTGTTTTTTTTATTGTTGGCTGTCCAGAATCATGTCCTTGGAATGGGCAGCCATGTAAATTAATCAATTAATTGATTAAATTAATAAAGCCATACCTATCCAGCAACCCAATCATTTGCCTAATAATGCCAATAAGCAGACATACTTCCTCCAAGAAATATCTCCTCCAAGTGATGCTAGGACTACCGGGCATCCCTCCAGACTTTCTCATAGGTCCACAAAATCAAATTTATTTGCCAGCCTATGTTGAAAAATAAACAATCATGAGAAGCAGTAGTGGATCAAATGCATTAATTTTAATTTTTAATACGGTAAATATTAATAAACATACTCCATGCAAACCCATACATCTCTCGTGGTTTCAATAATTTTTTAGAAGTGAGAAAAGTCCCGAGGGGATTTTTTTTAAACAAACATTGGTTTAGGTTGTTCTATCTGACAAGAATCTGGTGACCGTTAAAGAGAACAATTGTGTATCACAAGCTCACAACTAACAATGTACCAAAAAAAATATCACATTAAATAGGGATAGAATGTGGGATCAACAGGTGACAGGAAATCATAGGAAGATGAACTTTACCAGAACTTTCACTAGAGGGATCAGTAGAAGTTGAAATAGAATCCATTGATCCAAACCATGGAAATCTGCTAGAATTACTATGATAAGTCAAAAATGACTTTACCTAGAATCTGACATGTGTTATATACAAGGTGGCAAGAAATAAAGGACTATGAACTGAAGAAAACTATGCAATTGTTTTAGCATGACATGACCTACCTATGCAGAACTGCATCCATTTCTAGGAAGAAGGAATAATGATTCCACAATTGGAAGAATTCAAGCACAAAGTGCATTCAGAACATTAGAGTACTGAAAGATTTTTTAGAGCAAAGTTGGATGGGACTTTGATCGAAATACTTAACAATGTATAATACAAAGTAGAAGCAGCCATTCAAATTATTGGGGGGGGGGGGAGAAAATGCTACAAGACCAAATCTGTGTTTAGCATTGTTCATTCATCAAAAGACACCAGCTGCAAAACTAAGTCTAATGCAAAGATTAACAAGACAAAGAACCATGATTTGTTTACTAAGACTAAGAATAGAGAAGGTTTATTTGAATCACTGGGTACCTCTTAATGAATTTAGGAAACAAGGAATAAATCACAATTGTGAGACAGAGATCTTCCAATCTTACAAACAGGGCACAAACAAGGAATCTAGTGCCCCCTTCAAAACAGAACAGAGTCCACACAAAGTGGCATCAGTATGGCAATACTGGCAAGAGTTATATGAGGAAAAGATGAACTTGCAACAAAACTGAGACCTAGAAGAAAATACCTTAGGGAAATAATGAATTCATCAGAAAATGCTATGAACTCATGTAAGGGTCCAACAAGAAGTCCTTGTCATGCCTGAACTTCAGCAGAAACCAAGCAGAGGTCCAGAGTAAAGAATGCAGAAGAAATTTTGCCAGAACTAGAATGGAACAAAATAAGGAATGGAAGAGAAAGACTTTCATAACTGAATCTAGACCCATTAAATGAACTATTGAAATATCTGCAGATCAGAAAGGCTATGTTCTAGATCGCTTCTTTTAAACAGAGCCTGAGAAGAATTTAATCTCTTAGGACAGTAGTTCTCAACCTATGGGTCGGGACCCCTTTGGGGGTTGAACGACCCTTTCACAGAGGTCGCCTAAGACAATAGAAAAACACATATTTTCAAAAAAATATGGAAAACATAAAATAATTTTATGATTGGGGGGTCACCACAACATGAGGAACTGTATTAAAGGGTTGTGGCATTAGGAAGGTTGAGACCCACTGTCTTAGGAGATCCAGGAGCTAGTTCAGAACAAACTTCCTTCCTTTGGTTTGATAGAGATTGTCAACAAAAGTATCTGTAAAATATTCTTTAAATAAAGTCTGTTGGGGGCCAAGCTTCTCTGATCATGTATGCCTCTTAAAAATTAATGGAAGATGAAAGGAATGATAGAGTCCTCCTAATCTATTATAATAGATTACACACTTTTCTAGTTCCACTGCTTTCTTTTGAGGCTAAAGTGATATGCAGTTCTTAAGTTCTGAAATCTTTGTAATTGCCAGTTTAGGATTCTGACAAAATAATCTGTTGTTCTCCTATCTACCTGTTCAGCCTACATGAAGATGAAGAGGGAAGAAAAATGGAGGCCATTGCACTTGCTTTGGTGGTGTCATCACCCACAATTAGTTTTGCTTCCCTTCTCCACTGAAAGCAAATGGACTCCTCAACATTAACTAAACCCTCTCTCTAGACCTCTGTCATGGATAATGCCTGGAATTAAGTTATGTGGAAATCCTGAGAATTTTAGAAATAAAGAATACATAGAGACAACAGACTCTACAATGTAATAAACTCATAAGGTCTACCTAAAGAGGCTGCTCATTTCTGGAGGAGAAGGGCTCCTATTCTTAATAGTCCCGTATCACAAAAGAACATTTTAAATGTTAGAGATTAATTCTCTGACTATAATTCTCTGAACAAACCCTTCAAGCAAAGTGTGATTTACCTCTAAATAGAAAGACAAAAACTCAGATTACACAACTATGATATTATTTAAGGAATTTCTGCCAACCACAACCGAATTCCACTTACACATCCACCTGAGGAAAACTCAGAACTGAAACTAGATTGGAATTTTAAACAAAAACATTCTGGAAGAGACCAATGGCAACCAGTTTTATATTACTTACTTCCAAAAACTTACATACCTCTATCACATGTTTTTAGCATGGAGCGAGATTTTAATTGCAGTAGGATAGAAATGTATTTAATAAATCCATAGTCATAAGGAGCTTGACTTAACATGAATGAACCTTTAACCAGTAATTTTTTTGTGTAATTACCAAAGAAACAATAATCAAACATACAAATGTATTGCGTTATGTAAATGAAATTTAAAAACTTTTTAAAAAACTGCAGAATAGGGAGCTTTAAAAAACTCAAAATCTTATGATAAATGCTCATTATTGAATGAGTACAACAGAATGCTCTTGTGAGGTATGTCTAAATAAATATGGAAAAATATTATAATGTATGAAAATCAAACTGTAGATCTGTAAAAAAAAAAAATCCCAGTACCTTTGAAGCTAACAGATTCACAGTAAGGAATACTTTTAGCCTTACTGTGATTTGAAATCCATTCTAGAGTTCCAAAGCACTCTGTATGCTGTTTTGGGAGGTTGCAGAAATTTTTTTGGGTCGTAATTTTGTGATAACTCTTCTCCATCAAAGGGACCTTGAAGGAACTCTTCAAAGCAGTATGTAATTTGGAGACAAAAGGCATACACTGGTATACAACACGCTAGCTAACTAGTCAGCCGATCTATTCAGTCACTGTATTATGAAGCTGCATAATGAAACATTATGAAGGTCTTTGGATTTCTCTTCTACATTAACTATAGACTGGTGCTTGGTAGAAAGTGTTACTCAGGAGTTAGGCTTGCTTGCTAGATTTACCAAGGACTCTAGTTAGAAATCTTCAGTAATAGTTAAAATATTCAGCTGGAGGAACTGATTGGAAAGTTGTTTATTCTATTTTTTGCCTCCTTTTTTCAACCACCATAAGTTCTTTTATTAAAAAAAGCAAGCAACAACATCTGCAATTCATTTTTTTTTCTTTCATTCCATTCACGGAAAACTCTCTAATGAAATTATCATGGCATTCATTGTGTGGCTTAAGCAGGAAAAGTTGTTTTACACTGGATCGTTATTATCATTTTTAAAACTGTAGAGTTTTTTTTTAAAAAAAAATTGAATAGCCTGTTCATTTTATTTACCTTAACAGAAAATAAAACAAGTTAGACAATAGTAACAATATTTATTTATTTTTAGTTTGTCACTCATGTACAAGATAACAGGAATAAGAATAAACATGAATAAGAACACAGGAAATGGGTACAAATAAATGGGGAGAGTACCTCCCTCCAGGAGTTCATTATTCTCTATACGCTTGTCTTCATTTGAAAGGCCAGTGCAGTGAAAAGCGCATCCCAAACAAGCACTACTCTGTGTATGTGTCTTCAACATGCACAGGATTATCAAATTAAATGGTTCTATTATCTGGCACTAAAGTTAAGCACAGCTGTAGTTTTAGAATCAGGACTAATTAATCTGGAGCACAAGCTTAAATCTCCCTTTCCACAAGGAAGACCTATTTTGAACTATGGGCTTACTTTCTGGAAAGTGTTACAGAGTTACAGCATACATTTCACCACATGTTCCAAATTATTTTAGTTAAATCTGGTTTTAACATTACTGAACTTCAGGTGAAAAGGAACTGTGGAAAGGAAGGAGTCCAAGTAAACAGGATGACACCATCAGGTGCGGCTTTCCTTGGTGTCTAATTAGTGTAGCTTTATTTAAGAGGCTAGAAGGAGCTGGCTCTTTTTTTTTTTGAAGGGCTTGCTCTGTTATGGAGGAGATAGTTACTTTGCCCAAGTAATCCTCATCATGAAGCTTTTGGGGAGATTATTTCTTTGTTTCTGTTTGAACAGGTTCTTCTTTCCTGGGGCCCTGTGTGCCCCTAGTTTGAGAAATGAAGGGACTTCTCAGCCATTACCACTCTCAGAGCTGCAGGCGTCCAAGAGATCTCCTCTGTTAGATCTGGGCAACGAGAGACAGACTGCGGACACGAAGTAACTCAACAGCTCATTTTATTAGTAGTAGTAGTGATCCAGCTTGCTCTGTGGTCGGAGGGTTCCCCTTTTATAGGGATGAGGCACGCCCATTTACCAATCAGAGGAATACCTGTTTCCCGCTGTAGGAGCGGACCAGAGGGAAGACTTATCTCGATATATGTTAATATCTAACACCCCTCCCCTCCTAGATGGGACGTTGCGGTAGGTGACATAGTCCTTTAGGTAGGTGGGTGTTTGTCTTGCTCGGGAGGAACGTCGGAGTTCAGGTTGTGTTGAAGTACTTGCAGGACTGGTTTCCTGTTGGTTTGAAGTAGTTGCAGGATCGGGTGCTTTTTCTGTTTCTGGAGGTCTTGCGTTTTCGATGCTCTTTTCCCTGGTATCTTGTTCGGCTGCGATGACGGGGGGTTGCTCAGCGGCTGTGATGACGGGGGATTGCTCAGCTGCGTGCGTGATGTCCTGTCCCCCGCTTAGCTCGCCGGTGTCGTCGTTTCCTGGGATGAAGTTTCCCTGCGGTTGTCTTTCTGTGGACAGGAAACTTTCGCCCTCATCCCTTAAGTTGGAGTGTGCTAGGCGACCTCGAAGCTGATCGATGTGCCTTCTCCAATTCCGCCCATCTTCAAGCTCTAACAAATACGATCGAGGGCCCATGATGCCAATGACCCTCGCCGGTATCCACAATGTCCCCCCTGTGTAATTTTGAGCATAAACAGTGTCTCCTTCTCTAAAAGATCTGACCTTACTTGTAGAGTCTGGGGGAGCCGAGGTAGAATAATTCGGGTGGAGCCTGTCCAGGTGAGACCGTAGGCGGCGACCCATTAGTAGTTCAGCGGGGCTTCTACCGGTCGTTGCACTCGGGGTAATGTGTTGAATGAGGAGGTAATGGTCAATGCGTGTTTGCCAATCCCCCGGGCCCATCCTGGCGAGGGCCTCTTTCGCGAACCGCACCATTCTTTCTGCCTGACCATTGGACGCTGGATGGAATGGCGCGATGAGGGCGTGTCTGATTCCCAACCCTGCTAAAAATGTTTCAAACTGCATGGCCGTGAATTGGGGCCCGTTGTCCGATACTAACAGATCTGGTAGACCATGGGTGGCGAAAAGCCGCCTAAGTACCTTTATAACTGCCTCTGCCGTGGTTGATGTCATTAGGACTACATCTAACCATTTAGAATAAGCATCTACAACTATGAGGAAGGTTTGACCCTGGAATGGCCCTGCAAAATCAATATGAATGCGTGACCAGGGTGCCTTGGGTTTCTCCCATTCTGTGGCGGGCGCTTCCGGGGGTGCTGGTCTCGACTCCTGGCATGGGTCGCAAGTGGCCACCCACTCCTCTATTTCTTTGTCCATATTGGGCCACCACACATAACTTCTCGCTAACGCTTTCATTCTCACGATCCCCGGATGACCCATATGTAAAGCATTCAATACCTTTTTTCGTAGAGCACAAGGAATAACAACTCGATCCCCCCACAACAAACATCCCTGTAACACGGAGAGTTCGTCCCGTTTAGACCAAAACATTTTGAATTCCGGGCCCACATTTCCTTTTGGCCACCCCCTCCATACCCAAGTTTGCACTTGTTTTATTAAATTGTCCTTCGAGGAGAACCTTGCAACATCGTAAGAAGAAACCGGTCCCGAATCCAAACAGTCAATGAGCAATACCGGTACTTCTGGAGTGGGGTCTGGCAAAATGTCTGGTAATGGGCAACGGCTGAGCGCATCTGCGTGCCCTAGAGTGGAGCCCGGTCGATGAATTAACTTGTAAGAGTACGCAGCCAGGAAAACAGTCCACCTGGTCATACGTGGAGAAAGGGAGACCGGAGTGGGGCGATTTCCCGCCAAAAGTCCTAACAGCGGTTTGTGATCAGTAATGAGTTCAAAATCGCGGCCGTAGAGGTATTCATGGAAACGTTTCACACCTGCAACGGCAGCCAATGCTTCTCTGTCCATTTGGCTGTAGTTCCTTTCGGCCGATGAAAGAGTTCTGGAGTAGAAAGCAATGGGTGCTTCTTTCCCATCGGGCATCCTGTGGCTGAGGACTGCTCCAACCCCGAAAGGCGATGCGTCGCAGGTCAATACCAGCGGGAGGGTTTGACTGTATTGCACAAGTAGTGAGTCAGTGGTGAGCAGGCGCTTTACCCCGGCGAATGCTGCAGCTTCGGCTCGTCCCCATCTCCATGGTGCGTTCCTCTGGAGTAGACGGTGTAGTGGCTCAGCAACGGTCGCCTTCTGTCTCAGAAAAACGCTGTAGAAATTAAGTAGTCCGAGGAAGGCCTGCAACTCGGTTTGATTTCGTGGTGTGGGGGCGTCCTGGATTGCCTTAATTTTCTTTTCAGTGGGGTGAATTCCCTGACCATCAATTCTATAACCCAGGAATTCTACGCTAGGCACGTTAATTTGGCATTTTTCTTTTTTAAGGCGGAGGCCCTTCTCTCTGATTCTGGCCAAAACAGATCTGACTCTTTTGTTTAGTTGCTCCTCGTTTGCAGCGGACACCAAGATATCGTCAAAATATGGGACGACTCCCGGTATCCCTTGCAACAGCCGTTCCATGACGCTCTGGAACAATCCTGGAGCAATACTTACGCCGAATTGTAGCCGGTTGCATTTAAACGCTCCTCTGTGCGTCACTATAGTCTGGGCCTCCGCTGTGGCGCTATCTACCGGCAGTTGCTGGTAAGCTTGTGCCATATCTAACTTAGCGAAAACCTTTCCTGGCCCCAATGAGTGCAATAGGTGCTGTACTACGGGCACCGGATATGCGCTCTGTTGTAGCGCGACATTAATTGTGCATTTATAGTCTGCGCATAAGCGGACTGATCCGTCTGACTTAACTGGGGTCACGATAGGTGTCTCCCAACGCGCGTGATCTACCGGCTCAAGGATTCCTTGTTCCACTAACTTATCTATCTCTTTATCTATTTTTGGGCGGAGTGCAAAAGGCACTCGTCTCGGTTTAAGTCGGATTGGCGCCACATTTGGATCTAAATTGAACGATATTGGTTTGCCCACATACTTACCAAGACCGGAGCTGAACACATCCTCGAACTCCTTAAAGATCTTTTCAGCGCTGCTGTTTCTCACGGCGTTGATTCCGGTGACTTCTAATCCCAGGGCTTCAAACCAATCAAGCCCCAGGAGGTTCTGCAATGGCGCGCTGGAGATGGTCACGGGCAGCTGGGCTTCGATGTCCTTAAACTGGATGTGGAATGTGCCTTGGCCCACGATGGGGACTTGGTTCCCCTGGTAGTCTCGTAGCAGGACGTCAGGAGCGCGCAGTTGGCTCTTTCTGAGGCTGGGAATGGCCTGTTTCATGGATGCCCATGAAATGATCGTCAGGGTTGATCCTGTGTCCACCTCCAGCTCGCAGGGTGAGCCCTCCAAGAGGACTGTGACTTTCAGCCTTTTGGGCCGCTTAGGGCGGACCTGATGTATCGTGGTGAGATACGTTCGCAACTCCTCTCTCTGGGTCAACTCTATCTCATCGTCTATATCCTGAAAATACTCTCGTTGAGCGTCTTGGTAGAACGCTCTTTCGGCTCTCTGTGTGAATTCTCTCTGGGGATACGCTCGCTCACTTTCTTGTGAGTAATCTCTCTGGGAATACGCTCGTTCAGCTCTTTGGGGAGTTTCTCTCTGGGTAAACACTTGTGGATTTCTCTCTGGGCGCCCTTTTTGATTTCGCCAAGCCCCTGGGTTGGGCTTCTGTTGGCGGTACATGGGTGGCTGCCGTGAGGCAGGGACTCCGCTCCGGCACACTCGTGCGATGTGCCCAAGTTTGTTGCAGTGCGAACAAACAACGTTCCTGAACCTGCAAGTAGACCTGGGGTGATTCCCTCCGCAGCTTGCGCAGGGCGGCAAACGGGATCCGGGTTTCCCCCCAGGCCTCCAGTGACTGCTCTGCATTAGGTGACTGTCCTCGAACTCGGGATCCACGTAGTCGGGGCTTGCGTCTTCGTAGTGGACTCTGGTTTGTCTCGGTGCTGGCTGGGTTTCGTTGACCCTTCTTTGTATGGTCACTGCTGATTTCTCCGCTGATTCCGACGCTCTTGCTTTGTTCAATGCTGACTGTAGGGTTAGATTCGGGTTGGCTAACAGTTTCTTTTGCAACGACATGTCTCTTACCCCACAGATGAATTGCTCTAAGATATGCTCTTCCAAATCCCTGTATTCACAGTGGGCTGCTATTCTTCGTAGAGCTGCAACAAATTGGTTAATGGATTCTCCCGCCTTTTGAGTCCTCATGTTGAATTCTTTGCGGCTGACATGGCGGGACGGTTTTGGCGCGTAATGTGTTTCCAAGGCTTGTTTCAGCGTCGCCCATGGTACTGCTTGTATTGGAGTAGGCGCGGTGAGGTCTCTGGCCGTATTGAAGACTTCCTTTCCGCAGTAGCCGAGGAAGATATTTTTCTTTCTTGCATCGGTGATCCCCGTGTACTCATTTGCTTCGAGGAAACACTCGAAACGAATCATGAAGGCTTCCCATTCGTCGGTTGCTGGGTCGAAAGGAGCGGGGGGAGCATGCATCGCCATTTTCTCAGTTTGAATTTGCCGCGCTGCGGTGATCTGAGATGGCTGCCGGAATTTCCGCCGAATTCCTGGGCTGGATCAAATCCGGAGATTCTTGAAGTAGCGTTCTTCGTCCTATCTGTCTCTCAATCCCACCTTCGTCGCCAATGTTAGATCTGGGCAACGAGAGACAGACTGCGGACACGAAGTAACTCAACAGCTCATTTTATTAGTAGTAGTAGTGATCCAGCTTGCTCTGTGGTCGGAGGGTTCCCCTTTTATAGGGATGAGGCACGCCCATTTACCAATCAGAGGAATACCTGTTTCCCGCTGTAGGAGCGGACCAGAGGGAAGACTTATCTCGATATATGTTAATATCTAACATCCTCCATCATTTGTTCTTCCAAAAGAAAATGGCCAAGGCCCACATTGTGCTCTTTTCAAGCTGCTGTCTGGCCATGATGCCCAGGGCTTGGAAAGTGATGTCTCAAGACCACCCCCAGATTCTAGAGCCCTACAGTATATGAAAAGTTTGTATAAAATGTTTGCTACCAAGGAAGGTATTCTTAAGGCCAACAAAAGGCATCTCTACAACACTGTCCATCTTGTCACACCACATGCTGAATGCAAGCATCGCACTGCTAATGGTATGTGAAAACTTTTGGGGGTTAAGTAATTTTTTTGCACCTTGTCAAAATATGGGTGGTCTTGCTTGTTCTTCCATGTACAATGGAATGGGATACATCTTTGGAGTCCCTTTTAATAGTGTAATAAATATTTATATATTTATATATTTATATTTTGCTGTAGTTGGAAAATAACCTTTTTTGTAAAATGTCAATAGTAGTGGCCATATTGTTTCTCCAAACTTTATACTGATAGGCTTCTGTTTAAAAAAAAATGGATATTCAAGATGGCTGCCACCCTAAAATGACTGTCTTCCTTGCCATTTGCTCAGAAAAAAATGCATGCCTGAAGTCTTAGATGAATTGCTTTCATTTGCAAATATACTAAAGTATAAAGTGATTAAGAGAAGCAACCTGGGAGGGCAGGACTACTTTGTTTAAACTTTTTTTTTCTTCAATCTCTTTGCAGGAGATCTTCATTCAATAGACCTGTTTTTCAATTTGGATGGTGTTACTGCCTCAGAACACTTACTCAAGTCAGCCTTACTGTTCTCATTGGATGAGTCTGTTCCTACAGCTTCAAATCTTACCTGTGTTTGCCACGTGGCTGTTCAAGAAAGCGAAGCCTCCAGTCAAGTGTGCATCGATGTTCCACATGCAATGCTATTCAATCTGGATTTTGAACATAGACGCAAATGGATTGAGATTGATGTGACCACTATTCTTCACCCTTGGATAGTTGCCAAGAAAAGAAACCTCCATTTGGCTGTGAATTTCACCTGCTTGAAAAATGAACATTATCCCAACTCTGAATATGAGTTCTTCCACATGGCACAGAGATCCCTTTTTCTTCTCCTCTATACTGTTGACACTAGTGAGCACGCTTATCACAGATGGAATTTTACATTGTCTAGTCTCAAAAAGGGCCCTTTCACAGTTCCCAGTGAAGAGGCCAGGAAAGGCCTTGAACAGGGAAGAGTACCTCGTCACCGAAGAGAAGAAGATAGGAAGATAAAAAACACGCCACTTCCAATATTTAACATAAGTCAGTATTACAAACAGTTCTCCTTTCCTCAAAATGAATGTGAGCTTCACAGCTTTTGGTTGGAATTCAGTCAACTGAAATGGGACAAATGGATAATTGCACCACAGAGATACAATCCTCACTATTGCAAAGGTGACTGTCCAAGAATTGTTGGCCATCGCTATGGCTCTCCAATTCATGCTGTTGTTTTGAACATCATGCGGGAGAAACTGGATTCTTCTATCCGTGAACTTTCCTGCATTCCAGCTGACTACAGTCCTTTGAGTGTTTTGAAGGTGGAGGCTGATAGATCAATTGTATACAAAGAATATCAGAACATGGTAGCGAAAAGTTGTACATGTCGTTAAAACTAATTGTGATGTAATGAACCTTGTAGTTTGATATTTACCCTACTTGTGAATTGCTAATTAATTGAAAAATAAAGTATTAAGTGCAAAAGCATAATTCTAACGTGTTTTTCTTAGCTTTTTCTGATCGGCAAAATAAATTAAGAGATTTTCTTGTTTTCAGAGTAGAAAAAATATCCATGAATTATGGGTGTTTTGGGGGGTTTGACAAAAAGCACATTTCTCTAAATTAAAATAAGTAAATACCATGTCATGTTACAATAGTTTCTGTTTTAGAGTAAGAATAGAATAACAGAGTTGGAAGGGACCTTGGAGGTCTTCTAGTTCAACCCCCTGCTTAGGGAGGAAACCCCACACCACTTCAGACAAATGGTTATCCAACATTGTCTTAAAACCGTCCAGTGTTGGAGCATTCACAACTTCTGGAGGCAAGTTGTTCCACTGATTAATTGTTCTCACTGTCAGGAAATTTCTCCTTAGTTCTAAGTTGCTTCTCTCCTTGATTAGTTTCTACCCATTGCTTCTTGTCCTGCCCTCAGCTGCTTTGGAGAATAGCTTGAGTCCCTCTTCTTTGTGGCAACCCCTGAGATATCTGACCACTGCTAGTCCTTCTTTTCATTAAACTACATATTACTAACTACATATTAGTTTAATGAAAATAGGCATATTAAACTAGTCATACAAGACAAGTTTTAGACATGTGTTAAAGTTTTTAAACTAGAGTTTAAGCAGAGGGTCTTACTGATTACTCAATTGCTTAATGTTTATATTTTTAGTGATTGAAGCTGATTGAGACTATTGTGACTACCAGATGTAAATTTCATTTTAAAGCAATGACCATTTTTTTCTGACTTTTGCAAGTTCATGTTGCAAAATAATGCAGATGAAGTTTGTTATATCTCTATACACTCCTCGGAAATAACTTTTGAGATTTTGCAATAGTTATGTGAAGATACTTCTCCAATAGCCAGCAAACTGCATTAAGTATGAATATTGGTAATGATATAAGCATGAGTTCTGTACAGAAGTACCTTCTTTTACAGGTTTAATAATGTGGAAAGAAATTTGCAGCAGGCTGAAAAAAAATCCCTTTTATGATGGGCCTTTATCTGATTTATGACTTTAATTAACTCTGACATTCGGGTTTTAAATGCTTTCAGTTTTGCATTCTGATTTATCAATGGAAAACATCATTCACCTCAATATAAATTAAAAATCTGCACTATAGCCCATGATATTAGTGAACTTTTAAAAGTAGGTGTTCTGTAGATATCTTAAAGCATTTTAATGTTCTATCTTTAACTGAAATCCCATTTAAGTGTATAAGCCTGAACACTTGCTGTAAATTGAATTGTAATTTGACTTGGTTTTTTATTTTTCCATTAATCCCAATCATTTATTAAATGCATTTTGCAGCAATCTTTGGTAGTCAAATACTTTGATCAGTTTAAAGGTACTGTCTAAATGAAAGTAATTGGTTTTACATTCCCTGGAACTAACTAGGTATGCTGAAATATGTAAACTTGATATGGAAAACAACCCTGTAATAGACACTACAATTTTACCTAGTCTGCTGCTACCTGAAGTTTGTGATACATTTTGTAATGGATCATGTGAAGACATCTGTGTAATGAGCAAGACATTTGTGATAGAAGGTAGATGAGGTCTGGGTTGTTAGCAGGCAAGTAGAAGAATATTGCAGGAAGGGATTAGAAATTGGCATGTTTGAATTTCATTGCCTTGGAAAGTAAGCATGGATTAGAAGAACAGATGGCATTTTCTCCAATGCTACAATGCATTGAGTTTCAAAACTGGCTGTCAAGCTGAACTTTTTTTTAAGCTAAAATATGCACGGAGCTCTTCAGCAAGTTTCCTTGACAATGCTGAGCAATCCCTTCAGTCGTCTGGTTGATTTATTGCTGCTGAGGCAAATATTTCCAATGTTTTCAGCTACATCTCCCACAATCTCATTAATCATGCTTTAAGAGGCTAACGAGGCTTGAAATCCAAAGATGGGTGGTCAGTTATTTAAGATAGCCCTACTATTCCTCCTATGGCTATGGGCAAGGCCTCTGAGTCCCATAGTTAAGTTTCCACCAGCTGTTCTTTTCCTGAATATGTTGAATACCAATTTTAAAACCAAAGCACAGTTAGCATTGGTGCCAATGATCATTTATGGTATACCAGTGACTAGAGTTCCTATGCCAGGTTTATATCCTAAACGACAAATCTGTTCTCCTCCTGAAAGAAATAGTCTATTTAAATAAACAAACGTTGTGAAGAACAAGCTCTTTCTGACCCGAAAGCATCAAAATGATATAGTTTGGATGCTTTATTTGTTTAATATTATTGCAGGATTGGCAGAAAGTTTCAGCATTTTCATGGTTGGGTTGAGGGTTTTTTGCAATAGGAAAGCAAAGGCAATGACTGGGTTAGCAGCAAGGGCATTTGTTTTAATTTAGAAAGAATTGTTGAGGCCAAGAAACAATGAAGAATGATAAGAATCTAAGCCAAATATTTAGTTTTTAGAACATGTTAAATCAAATGTGCTTGGCTGATTGGTGGCTTAGGTATCTTAGTGAAACTAACCAGTATGGCTCAGTGCAAAGTCAGACATCTAAATTAAACCATGATTGAGTTAAACATGAATCAGAAGCCATGCACTAGAAATGGCACAATCATTTTTGCCTGTTAGAAGAATTTATCCTGAAATCACAGGCTGATTTCTGTGCCTCCTTTAAATATAGATGAACACACCACAAAACACTACTTTGTTACATGGAAGTGAAGCAACGATACTAGATTTTAATGGTGCATCTTGGCTTGGGGTAAATCTGTAAGTATCACAGTATTCCATATTAATGTAGGGAGCTAGGTGCAGAGGAACAAAAGGCATCAGTAGTATAGCAGTTTATAATACCTTGTTTGTGTGTAATGTGAAGACAGAAAATTGAGAACGAATTTACTGTGATGTCATATTTGGAGAATGCTCTTACCAGATAACTGGGATGGTATAGAACTTCTTATTGATCTGAAGTCCTGACCAACTAAATGTAACTTAGCATTGGGCGCTATCTAAAAAATGAAATTCAATGGTGAAAAAAGTACATTTAGGCAAGAAAAACAAAATGCACAAGTACAGTATAGGTGGTACCTTGCTCAATAGTAGTAACTGTGAGAGGGATCTTGGAGTCCTAGTGGACAACCATTTAAATATGAGCCAGCAGTGTGCAGCAGCTGCCAAAAAAGCCAGCATAGTTCTAGGCTACATAAACAGAGGGATTGAATCAAGATCACGTGAAGTGTTAATACCACTTTATAATGCCTTGGTAAGGACACACTTGGAATACTGCATTCAGTTCTGGTCGCCATGATGTAAAAAAGATGTGGAGACTCTAGAAAGAGTGCAGAGAAGAGCAACAAAGATGATTAGGGGACTGGAGGCTAAAAATATAAAGAACAGTTGCAGGAACTATGTCTAGTTGTGTGAAAAGAAGGACTAGGGGAGACATGATAGCAGTGTTCCAATATCTCAGGGGCTGCCACAAAGAAGAGGGAGTCAAGCTATTTTCCAAAGCACCTGAAGGCAGGACAAGAAACAATGGGTGGAAACTAATCAATGAGAGAAGCAACTTAGAACTAAGGAGAAATTTCCTGACAGTGGGAACAATTAATCAGTGGAACAACTTGCCTTCAGAAGTTGTGAATGCTCCAACACTGGAAGTTTTTAAGAAGATATTGGATAACCATTTGTCTGAAGTGGTGTAGGGTTTCCTCCCTAAGCAGGGGTTTGGACTAGAAGACCCCCAAGGTCCCTTCCAACTCTGTTATTCTATTCTATTCTATTCTATTCTATTCTGATGATACCTTTAAAATGGCAGTATGATTGACTTTCTGATGCATATTACTTCAAATCTGGGTCTTGATTCCGGCTTCTTCTCTCCACTCCCTTAGCAACATAATTTTTACATGGGTGCAATTGGGTTCTTTCCAGCGCTTGAATTCTAGGATAATCTAAGCATGATGTATACTAAGCAAAACAAAACTTGGTTAGTCTAGGGCAGTGTTTCTCAAACTTGGCGACTTTAAGTCCTGTGGACTTTAACTCCCAGAATCCCCCAGCCAGCATAGCTGGCTGGGGAATTCTGGGAGTTGAAGTCCACAGGACTTAAAGTCGCCAAGTTTGAGAAACACTGGTCTAGGGAAATGCAGACTGCAGGAAGGAACGGCCTTTTGATTCATTGCTGGATTTTGGAAAATGAGCAGTGGTATCAGTGGCTCGCGGTAGATGACTCTTCCTTACCCCAAAGCAAGAGAAGGGGGAACTACAGATGTTGAAGTGATTTAGAAGATGTAAAACACCAGGACAGGATGGCATACAAGTCTAGACTTAAGAAGTCTACCTTCAAATGTTCCAGAATGGTAAAGAGACAACAGAACAAATTTGGAACAGTCCATTATAGCAGCTCAGTTTAGTTTTAGTTAGTAACTGACTGTGCTTTGTTTACTTGAACTTTAATTTTTGAGTCTGGGAAAGACAGATTTCATGGGATCTGTGCTTTTTGGCCCTGTAAGCTAAGATTCCAATGTTTACCTAAACAGTTCATTGGTTCCCAAAAAAAAAAAAGTCTTCATTTGGCAAAAGAAAAATGCATAATGTTCGCCTATGAACTTTATTTTACATCTTCAATGTAGTAATCTTTTGTATACTGTCAGGAAAGTTGATATTAGCTGATGACATTTTTATATTTTAAATTGAAGATTTAAATTCCTAAGTGCTAAAATTAACTTCAGGACATCAATTAATTTAAGTGATGGTTGAGCTAAAAAGCTTTCAATATTTTTTTCTGACCTTATGATTTTTACCTCATCCGTGGCATGAGTGATTTTCATAATTTATTTTAAGTATTTCATGGAACTTAGCAGGTTGGCAAGATTAGTCACATTCTGTTGTTATAACATGACAATTCACTATACTTAATAATTCCATGTGTGTGTATGTGCATATGCATACACAATATTATAGGATGCTTTTTTAAAAAAAATTCTTCCCATCCCAGCAGTTACACATTGGTTAAGTAATATCATAATTTTCTTCACATCAAGATTTTAGTTTTCTCTTTCAATAGCACCCACTTTGAAGTAATTAATTGCATAGCCAGCTATGTTCTAGGATAAAGTACATAAACTTTCATGGTCCAAACTGATAAGGTAGCATAGACAACTCAGGTGATTTTAAGTTTCAGTTCTCCAAGCAATTTGTCAATATCTTATATAATCTGAAATGTACACATTATGGCTGTGCCAACAGTTCAAAAATGGTGCTCTACAAATTATCCCTAGCTATGTGAAATATCTCATCCTAAAGTGACAAAGCACTTTGGCAAAATCATGAGGCTGCTTCTTAAGCTGTATCTTGTATTGCTACACCACATTTGCTTTCAAAGACTATATAGGCCCTTATTTTTCTGAGACACATGAGAACATTTTATTGGGCACCTAAATGAAGTAAAGGTTTGTGCTCTCTTTCCATGCAGCTTTTAGACAATTTCTGCTCTTGCAAGTCCTGTTTGACAAGGCAAATTACCTCTTCTGTGAAAAGTATTATGAAACAAGCTAAGATTAGCTTCTAAGAGATTTGGTGAATTGCTTAGAACAAACAGTACTTACATGCAAACAGAAAACATTAAACAAAGCAAGCACAGTGCCGGATTCAGAGAAATTCTGCCCTACTGTATGAGCACTTTTTGCTTAGATGAAGATGTTATAGAAGTTTGGGCTTTTGGTGGAGTTGGTGAAAGAAATATTATTTCTTAACATATGAGATTAATTAAAATGTAGGGCTAGTATATTTCATCAATAAGCATTTGGTTTTTGCAGGATGATTAAGTACTACAGAAGTCCCATAGTCCCAACCATGAACTCAAGTGTAATACATAGCTATATTTATTATTGTTGTTGTTGCTGCTGCTGCTGTTGTTAGTTGTATAAGGCAAATTTTTAGATTAGATTTGGCATTATCCACCTACCAAACTCTTCCCTAGAGTCACCTTATAAGGGAAATTGGCAGCATAAACATTTAATAAATAAAATAAAAAATAAGGAACCTGTGATAGGCAGATATTGTTATTTAATAATATTAAAGGTATTTTAATAGGTATAATAATATAAAGGCACATCTGTCCAGTCCAACTCCATTGCAATATCTTGGCTGTACATTCAGACAGTGTTGAGCGGCGATTCCATTTCAGGTGGTATTTCCCCATTCAGCTTTAGATCATCCTTGTAAAGGAGTCGGGATAGCCTAGCAGATGTATTTGATGTTTGATAGCCATGGCTTGACTTGTTCTCTATTCTTGACAAAGGAATCAGTGCAATGGCAAACCATAGTGGTGATAGTGCATCTCCTTGAAAGATTCCTCTCTTGATATTAACCTCTCCCAGTTTTTTTTTTCACCATTGACCAACAATGATGTATCTTCCATGTGCCACTCATCTTGGCTCAAAAGTTCTGATGTTTTTCCTGACTCTTGTTATTTCTAGAAATTTGATTATCCAGTCATGTGGCAAATGTCTTCCTGTAATCTATCCAACCTACATTCAAGTTGGTCTTCCTTCTCTTAATAGCTTTCCAAAATCATCTTGTCAATTAGGAACTGATCTTTTATCCCTCTGCTGTTTGGGCAGCTTCTGTTTCTGCTCAGATAGAAAGAGCTTGTTTTCAATTGGGCTGCATCAGTTACCATACCAATTAGCCATTTGATCATTGTTAGTAAGCAGGGAAAAGATCTGTAGTTGCTGGGTGTAGCCTCTGTTAAACTGCTTGGCAATGATTGAGTGCAGACCAGTCAGATGTTTCAATCAAAAACCATGCAGTTCACCTTCTCCTGGTACTGACCAGTTCTAGATTTTCCTCGCCTGCCGTTAATAATAATAATAATAATTTTATTTGATTAGCCGCAACCCTCTCCCGAAGGACTCGGGGCGGCGTACAATCAAGCAGATAAAAATACACATAAGACAAACATATATACAAAAACAGAGACATATACATATGTGCATGGAGGAGGATGGACTTAAGTGAAAGACAGTTAAAAAATACAATTTAAAATCCCCTAATAAAATTACCAAATTAAAAAAACCCATCAGGAGCGTTACTAAGTTATGGTCGAGCCAGGCCAGCTATTTGGAAAAGGTGGGTCTTGAGTTCCGGTTCCGGCGGCGGCGGCGACGGGCAGCTCTTTGCCCGCTCCGGCTCCCCGGTGGGCTTCCCCACTCCTTGGGGGGCACAGGACACCCCGCAGAGGGGTCCTGCCGGAGGGGCGGCATCGCGGAGGTCTCCTGCAGCGGCGGCAGCCGGCGGGAGCTCTCTCGCGCGCCCAAGGCACCGGGGAGCAAGCTCGGAGGGCGCATCGCGTTTCCACGCCTCGCGCCTCGCTACAAGCCGACTGGAGAATGCTACAATTGAAGGAAGCAGCTGCGGTGCGGTGAGGTTGCCTCTCTCTTCATCCCTTACTTTGCATGAAGATTTGATTCAGCTTTTAAAACTTTAAAATAACTTTCGGAGCATTTTGGAGGTGCGGCTGGAGGGAGGGGGGTTTCCCCCCCCCCCCTTGGACAAGCGGCAAGAAACAATTTTGCTCTCAGCCCCCGGGGAAGGAGGAGGGGGGAGAGCCAACGAATGAAGCCTCACTTAGGCTGAGATGATTTTCCTTTCAATTTAATTTTACATATTACAATGATTTGAGGACTTTTGGAACTTTTTAAAACTTTGTTACGCCTCTGTGCCCAAAACTGGCAGGGCAAGATGGCACACTTCCGTTGTCTTTATGAACTCTGAAACCTGACTCCACCTTTAAAATTCAGGCTTCCGGTCTTTGTCTCCGTGTCTCCCAGAGGAACCTCTTGTGGATTGGTATTTTTTTAACCTTCTAGGGGAAATTTTCTATCTATTGCCAGACTTATTGGAGAGATTCTCTTCTGCCTGGTTATTCTGCTCCCGGATTCACCTGGCTACCCTTCTTTTCTAACTGCTTACTTCATATTTGGACTGAACTTTTAACGTTATAAAGGATGGCATCTAAAAGACCCCCTCCTGGAAAACCTGGCTTTGCCACCTCTGCTCCAACATCCGCAACATCCAGTCCAGCCACACAGTCAAAGATAACAGAACTGATGCAACATAAGATTACAGAGATGGACTTTCAACAAATGCTTCAACAAATTCTACAGGGCCAGGAGGAAATCAAGAAACAGTTAAGGGAAATGAAAGATGAAATTAAAGAAAATCAAGCCCAAATATATAAGAACTCACAAAGACTGAATCTTGTGGAAGGGGGGGTGGAGGAGGTGAGGGGGGGGGTGGAAGCTGTGCAGAAAGGGAACAAAGATCTTGACATCCAACAGATGAAATTAGAATTTGAGAGAATGTCCTATTATCTTAGATTTCAAAATGTTATAGAAGAAGATGGGGAAAATATAAGGGACATCATGACAAACATTCTGGCTGACTATACACACAAAGAAAAACAACAGATGGGGTGGGATATAGATCTGGTTTATAGAGTGAACTCAGCTTATGCTAGAACACACAATGTACCCAGGGAGGTTCACATTAAATTCCTTAGAAAAACCACAAGAGATGAAATTCTGGGTGTACAAAGGGGGCAAGCATTGACATATCATGATATGGAGATAACCATTCTGAAGCAGATCCCTAAGAAGATTAGAGAAAAAAGAAAAAATTATTCGCAATTAGCGAATAAATTATACCAGAAAGGGGTGTGGTTTAGATGGTTGATGCCTGAAGGTATGCTGATATTCTGGGAGGAGACAAGAATCAGAATTAATTCACCCATAGAGGCGCAGGCCTTTAGGGAAAAAAATAAAACACTCCTAGAGAAACCACCAGACACTACAACGGACACGCAGGACACGGGAGGGGCCAGAGCTCTGCCAGTGGAGGGAGATGGGGCAATAGCAAGAAGACTCAGATCACAGAAATAAATATGAAAATCATATTATTATAAATTGACCGAAAGTGAAAATGGAATTATATTTGGATTTTATATTGTAATGTTTAATTTGATTGAATTTAATAATAGAACTAATATGCTGATTATAATCAATTATATACTAATGCATTATATATAAATGTACGCTATGGGTATGGAGGGAGGGGGGCCTCACACACTTTGCAACTGCCAAAATTTGTATACCTGTCCATTTACCCTTTTCCCTATAAATTTTGAAAAACCAATAAAATTTTATTATAAGAAAAGGTGGGTCTTGAGCTTGACACGGAATGAGCGGAGGTCAGTAGTGGTCCTAATATCCGGGGGGAGGTCATTCCACAGGGCTGGGCCCGCCACAGAGAAGGCTCTGCTCCTAGGCGCTGCCCCATGGCACTGTCTGGTAGACGGCACCTGGAGAAGTCCCTCTCTGTGCGAGCGGATGGGTCGTAGGGATGTATGGGGCAGAATACGATCCCGCAGGTAACTAGGTCCTGAGCCATGTTATTACAAATTCTTTCATTTCAGCTTCTTTTTTTTACTCTTATCCACTACTTTATCCAAACTGCATTCTTGTTGTATTACTAGGGGTTGTCACCCCAGAACCACACTTCCTACTTTCTCAGGTGTTGACTGATTCATTACTGTCACTCTATTGAAAGATTGGTAGAAATGTTTCTGATTCATCTTAAATTTTGTCTATAATGTGCAATTTGAATTTTGTATCTACTGATTTTCTTGTCCATTGTTGTTGCTTTAATATTTCCATTGCTTGCTTGATCTTCCTTGTTTCTAGATGACATTTTGTGATCAGTATTTTTTACTTTTATTTAAGATTAGTTTTTTATCCTCCCTTTATTACTTTAAAATAACTCAATACAGTGAATATACTTAATACTCCTCCCTCCTATTTTTCTCACAGTCAGAAACCTGCTTGTGGGTTGGCCTGAGAGAGAGGGTAACTGGCCTAAGTCACCCAGCTGGCCTTCATCCCCTAGGTGGGACTAGAACTCACAGTCTCCTGGTTTCTAGCCCAGCACCTTAACCACTAGACCAGTCATGGCAAACCTATGGCACGCGTGCCACAGGTGGCACACAGAGCCATTTGTCAGGGCACGCGAGGCGCAGCCCTGTCAGCTGGCCAGCGTGCATGCACACGCTGGCCAGCTGAGTTCACCCTTTTTTAAAGCCATTTTTTGCCCTCCCCTGGCTCCAGACGCTTTATAGGAGCCTGGGGAGGGCGAAAAGGGCCTCCCCCACCCCAGAGGCCCTCCGGAGGCTTCATGAGGTTCCCTGAAGCTTCCAGAGCGCAAAAAACAACTGGACGTTCAGGAACGGACTTCCGGTTTGCTTGGAGGTTCATTTTGACTGCTCCGGAGGCTTCAGGGAAGCCTCCTGAAGGTCCCTGAGGCCTTCAGAGCGCTCAAAACGACCCTCCGAACAATCCGGAAGTCACTTCCAGTTTGCTCAGAGGGTCGTTTTGACTGCTCCGGAGGCTTCAGGGAAGCCTCCTGAAGGTTCCTGAAACCTCCGGAGGGCTTCCGGGAGGGCAAAGGAAGCTGTTTTCGCCCTCCCCAGGCTCCTATAAAGCCTCTGGAGCCTGGGGAGGGCGAAAAAAGCATGCAAAAAATGGGGGATCGCACCTGTAGTGTGCGCATGTGCACTGAGGGGGTTGCACATTGCATTATGGGTGCAGCACACCCGCAAATGACCCCCCTGCGCTCCCCCCACTTATGGCACGCAAGCCAAAAAAGTTCGCCATCGCTGCACTAGACCAAACTGGGCCTCCTTAGCTTCTTTTCTTCCATTTGTTCTAGCTTGCTTGCATCTGAACATAGCGTAATGATCTTATTTTCCAATCTGATCTTCCATTTTTGGAACCAACATTTGTTGATTTTGCATCCAAGATCTTGTTATTATTACAGCTGTGCTGTACATTAGTTTGTTTCTTACAGCGAGCTGGTTCAATATTACAGTATTGGCATCTTTTAATGTGTGCTAGCTTGGGGTTTTGTAACAGGCTTCAATGCAGGCAACATTTTTGGGCTGTTTTAGATAATCAGTTATTTATTTCTGTTCCTCTTGTTTTTAGTTAGAGGACTTTGTTCTTTCTGGGAGAAAAGCAGAGGAAAGGGTTGCTGGTTTAGAAATGAGAATGGTTCAATATCTATGCTAGTTTCCTCTACTACTGACTCCACTATCTGAACTATTCTGGCATAGCTTCAATTTCTTTGTCCTGATTAGACCTTTCCAATTCTTCTAATTCTACTTCTGCAAATGCTTTATTTTGCATTATTAATTAATAGCCTTTTTTCTGTTACTTCTGATTCAGGAAGTTGTTCTTTCCAGAATTGGTGCATTCTTTTCAGATAGCCTCTTCTCATTGGACTTGATTCATAGCTTGAATCATTATTCCTTTGCTATCACTCATTGTATATTTGTGACGGGAAAGTAACTTTACTTCGAATGGTCCTGGCCCTGCTTACTCAATAACAAGTGTTATTTCTGTCTATATAATTTATTATTTCACACATCACTGTGTAATCATAGCTGCCAGTTTTTTATTTGGTGTTTAGAGATTAAGTGTTGTCCAAGATTGCTTAGTATTATATCCAGTGTGCCAATAACACTAGGACCACTACAGCTGGTTTATGACTTATTTTTTCCATTTCCATTTTCAAGTGTTAATACTTTGTGACTTTCTTCACTTCTTTCTCTTCTCTTATACTATCACCTGGTATTGTCATGTCAATTATCTACACTTTCTTTTTTTATCTACACAATTAAATTTGGTGTTTCTTTATCATTTTGTATTCAGAAATTCCACAATATTTTAAACTGCTGATTTTTAGCTATCTGTTCCCACCAATTTTTCCTTATCAGCACATGATAATTTGTGTAGATGGTCCAGTGAATCATTTTGGCAGCTGTGTTATGTTGTTATTAATAATCAGCTGTGTGATCTTCTTGCAAAACTGAGTATATGATTTATTGCTGCTTCTGCTTTTTTGCTTAATCTGTACTTTGAATCATTTGATGATTTTTTAGTTCTGGCGTTGGGCTGCATTAGTAACAATAACTTGCATTTGAGCAACCAAAATCAAGCCTTCGGTTTCTTTTTCAATGTTCCTATTGTAAGGAATTTCCAGGTTTAGCTTTATACATTTTTCCTTGATCTTTTACAGAAATTGGCCGTGTAATGCTATGCCTTGCCAGCATGTTTTTTTATATTGTTTTTAATTATATCATTTTGATATTCATGTTTTGTCTCCTGTACATTCAGTAAGTTCCAATTTTTAAGTTGCATCAGTGCTTGATTTTGAAGATCCTTTACATCAGCGAATGATTGCTTTTCTTCAACAACAATTTGAAGTAAACCTCTGCCTCCATTTCTATGGGCCAAATATAATATTACTGCAGGGATAATGCATAGTGAATAGTCATGAATTTTCTTGTTTTTCAATCCAAACTGTCCAGTTGAGCTTGTGTCTGGTTAATTCCACCTCCGTAGGTTGTTGTCTATAGGTATTGATGGCTTTGATGGTGTTTCCATCATTAAAATTATTAAATGGTTAAATATTAAATGTGCGATGGTGTTAAAAGATATCATAGCAGTATGTGAGCTGTTCTGAGTAAAGCTGCCTTTTGCAATTGACTGATGGTGAAAAAAGTTATTATTTAAATGTAATACATCCCACCCGCATCCCAGAAGTTCTTGATGTTTGTTTTTATTTGCAATAGTCATGCAATAGCAATTTAGATGCATAGAACTACTTATTCACCTACCAGCTTAGTGCCTTGCAGCGTGTGGAAGTATATTTTGTGGAATTTCCTCCAGATGTGCCATGTCTATAACCATTCCGAGAATCTTGGATCCTGCAATTCTTGCACACATATAGGGTGCAATGGGTTTAGAGTCTTTTTTTAAGTATTTATCTCTAAAAGTAAGCATTTTACACTTTAAACAAAGTATTTTGGAATGTCTTCTAAATAGTAGCACAAAGAGGGCCCTGGCAAAAATCTGGACATAGCACTGTACAATAATTTCTGTTTCTGCAATTGAATTTTTGTCCAATAATTGCTAATGTTCCTATTGATGTTGGACTGGGAAAATTTAAGCCAAATGCACATGGAAGCAGACAACTAGTATTGACCTTGCCATAACCTCCTGTGGACATATTTTTGTACAGGTACAGTAGGATATAGTGTTGCCTGAATTTATTAAAGAGGAAAATAAATGTAAAATACTAGATAAACTTTAAATTGTTGCAGAAGTTTTAGTTGTCAGGGAATTGATGAAGTTCAATCTGTGCCTGAGATGCTGAAGTTTTCCTAGCTACTCCCAGTGAATTAACAATCGAGGCAAATTCTGAACTTAAACACCATTATCTGCTGAAGAAAAGTTTTAAAATGTATTATTGCCACACACTGTGAAGAATTAAGAGTTGATCTGTTTTATTCAGCAAAAACCTTTAGAGAAATCAGTCTTATAATTTACCAATTCCAATTGTGGTTACATGCATGCATGATTATTATTTATTTGATGATAATAACTAAGCACCACTCACTATAGAGATTTTTTTAAATCTGCAGTTTTTTCTTGCTATGCAATAGGTAGTTATTTCCTATGTAGTTGATCCTAAGACACAATGAGAAAGCAGCATTAATTTTATTTCTTGTGCTTTGACCATTGACCCACTTACAAGTACACAATGAAACAGAGTGAATTCTAGGTTTTAAAAAGGAACAGCTGGCATGTTTCATATACTGATCAAGGTACAAGTACTTGAAAAATAAATATATTTAACTTATAGGACAGACCTTGGACTATCACTTTAGTAGACATTAACTTATTAAATCTTTGTCTCTCTAAAATGATCTTTGTCCCTTGAATAAGCTGGGAGGGTGATGCAATGGGAACTTGCATCTATAAAAGGTGAACAAGGATGTTCAGGTGTACTCATTCCCTTTTGCGAAAAACAATTGGTGGGCCAAAAAGGATCCAAAGATGATTCAGGGTTTGAAAGCTTTGGCAATCTTCTCAATTTGTTCAGCCCTACTTTTTCAGGTAAGGACGTAATTGGCATTTGAATTTCAAAATTGTAAGGCAAATGTATGTATGTATGTATATTAGATATATATCATGCCTAAGAGATGTCTGTTATCAGAAGGGCCATTATCAAGAATCCAGGACTGTTCTATTACAATTTCAGTATTGGACTTCTTCCTCAATGGAAGGAATTACATCCGTTTCCAATGGCTTCTGCTTACCTAGTAAGTTCAGGAAGGGTGGGCTACTCCAGGTCTCTTCTCTTAATGTGAACTTGAGAGACCATGGTGACATACCATACCAATTTTCCATACTAATTTAGGGAAATTTCTTGTGATAAGTAGCTTTGTGTATGTATATTTGTTTAACAGTTTGGGTTTTGTTTAACTTGTTTAATTTATTGGATTTTGCCTTTTCTTTTTGTACAAATCAAGAGTTTCAAAATTGAGCTAACGTGCAAATACGGTCAGTAAATTAGTATGGAAAATTGGTAACATTAAGATGTAAGTTATGTGAATTTCTGTGAGACAGGCAAGTTTTGAAATAATAATTGTCTTGCAATTGTTGTACAGAAAGAGTAAGCGGTTATAAATTTCATGCAGAAATGACAGGATTTGAAACAAGTTTGAAGAGAATTCTAGGGCTGGATGTTCAAACAGATTTCAGTTTCACATCATAGCCAGATTATAATTATGTTTCAGGTACACTGTGCTTCATTGCATCCAGAAAATGCTCATCTTGTTAGGCCAAAAAGAACGACACCTTTCTGGAGAGGATTTTCAAGACCAGTTGGAGCACCATGCAGGGATAACAGTGAATGCTTCACAAGAGTGTGCAGGTAATTTCCTTCTCATGCCTGAAAATGAAAAGTGTTTCCTGCTACTTCCAGCGTGTTTTTTTACTCTTAGGGTAACTGCAATTATCAGATCATTTTGAATAGGAGAAAGATAAAAATAAATTAATGTTTCTCCAGGCCTGTAAATTAGCAGAAGTCAAAAAAACAAAGCAAAGCAAAACAAAAGAAATTACAAACCTAGACTTCATTTACAAAATATTTTCTATTTAATGTTAAAACTGAAAACATTAAACAGTAAATTTTAATATAGTACAGTACAGATTGAAATTAAGAACATTTTGGAAAATGTAATGCAGGCAATTCTAGGACAATCTAACATGAAAACTGATTTACCTTTATTGATACATTTCTTATTCCTTGCAATTGTACATCATTACCATCAACAACAAAAACCTCCCATTTGGATGTGCAACTCTAAAAAATGAGCTAAATAAGTACTGGTGGCACTATTGCTTTCCTGAAACAAAGTAATGCAATGTTTGCTTCAATATTACAGAAGTTAAAATACTAGATTCTTTCCTACATATGGATTAATCTTAATGTGCCTAAAACAGTAAATCAGACTGATTCTTTGTTTTATTTTGCAGGAACAAACTATGTTCTTTAAGAATATTGCAAGAGTAATTATGTCTTAAGAAGAACAAGCTGTTACCTTGGATTATGCTCCCCTTGGTTTATTTATTATCACCTCTCCTAATATATATATATGTATACACACTATATTGCCAAAAGTATTCGCTCACAACTGCTTCTGATTATGTGGATGGGCGAGCGAATACTTTTGGCAGTATAGTTTCAATTGGTGCTTCAGTTGTATGGACAAATGAAAGAATTTCAACTTGGCAGAAATATATCCTAATTTAGTTTATATTTTCCATCTTGTTCCAAGATGTGCTTTTATCCAAGCTATGGTAGCTTCAACTGATTTTATCTTTTATTTGTATTTTGTGTGTGTGCAAAACAAAATAAATAAATACTTGTAAGAGCAACTACAGTTTGATATTTTTCTTGCATACCATTCAAAAGAGAAAGAGACATAACAATTAAGACACAATGAAAATATTCTGAGAACAGATGGACTTTTCCAACAGATGACTCTTCTGAGCAAAAGTGATAAGATTTTGACTCTATCTAACCACTAATAGTGCTAGACAGTTTCAAGCAGTTTCCAGTCTTAATGAAGCACTTAAAGAACATTAAATTATTAACAACAGGCATTTAAATACCACCAATTCCAACACTCTTCCAAGTTTTTTCCCTTTTTAATTTTTCCTATGGCTTTCAAACTTTCATTGCGTAGTGGATAATGCTGCAGTCAGCTTAATGAAAATATTTCAATGACAATCGTAGGAAGTCCTATCACCTTCCCACTACTCTGTGTTCAGGAAATGAGAGGACAGATCACAATTGCTCCCATTCTCAAACCGAAAAGATTTTCTGATCTAATATGCAGTGCCATGGCAGAAAGGTTTATGCTAAAGGATTAATTCAAGCACAGTGCTTATAAAATTTAATACAGAAAATCTATTTGATATTTATTAAACTTAGTTTCTCGTGTTACAGTTCTGCATTATACAAAGCATTTTAATGACACAGTAGTTAAAAAGATCTTTACAAATTGAAATGCGATACCCTTTTCTCCAAATATTTAATTGCCATAAATTTGTTTAAAAATACACATTAAACGCATATTTCAGACACTAAACTTTCTATAATCTCAATACCACAAAATACATAGAATATACTATACAGATATGGAAAAAAAATCTGGTTAGTATATAATACTTTGCTCACCATTAACATACATGAAATGCACATATACTGACTTAGAAATCCTAATTTGGAGCCCCAAAGTACCCTTTTGAAATTTCAAATGTATTGCAAAGGAAAGGAAAAGAAGAAAAATCACAGTTTTATATGTTTAGTTTTGGTTGAGAACAGATGACTAAATAGTAAGTAAAAAATGTAAGTCATGGACACAGCATCTACAATGCACACAACAGACAGCCATACTGCCAATCATAATCAGTACCAAGATGCATGTTTGTTATTTTTTTAAAAAAAAGAAAGATTTTTTTTTTAAAAAAGATAAAAGGGTACAACCAACCTCTCTCCCACCCCCCTATCCCATACGTTTGCCCAAACTAAAAGAAAATGTTCCTTATCAAATAATTTCAAATAAGATAATCTTTAATAAATATATAAGCACTTTATCCTCCATATACAAAACTTCTTAAAACCATTTAAAAGGGGAGTTTGATACAAATGTGCTTGCAGAGACTATGCCTGGGCTGTGCAGCCACATTTTCAGACATCTGAATGTAATCATCATGGGACAGTGGCTGCAGTTTTGATGTTATTTATTCACTAAGAGACAGAAAATGGTTTTGAATCCAATATGCCAACATCAATTCTATTTTGGCAGTCACATTATCAGAAACAAAATGCTTTGCCAAAAAGGTTTTTAAATAGAACCAAGAAGCAAAGCCAACATTTCAACAGGTCAACAGGTTTCTTAGTGGAAGTGGTGGTACAAATGAACTGAATTTGTTCAGAACTTGGATCAATCAGTAAATGCGAAGGGCGTGAACGCATTTAGTGAAAATGCTTGCATTTCCAGAATAGCCTCACTCCAGTGAGATTTATTAGTAATTTATCTCCCATATGCTATTATAAAATGCCATAAATACATTGAACTTATCTAAAAGAATAAAACTGTTCATCACACTTTGCATTGTACAGCTAAGCTGTGTTTGTTACAGCGTGGGGGGAAATGAAGTTGCATAATAGTGTTGACTAGTAAAGTATACTATTGAACCATTGGAAACTCAAATTTCCCACAATACTGTTTTCTGCTCAGTTTAAAATCATTATGTCTTTGATCCAAATATTTATGAAATATTTGCTATTCAAGACTCTTATCCTATGTTTTGGAGGTTCCTTTCTCCTTCCTTTAGTTCAGTGCTTCTCAAATAGTGGGGCGGGCCCCCCAGGGGGGGCGCGAGGCTCTGTAAAGGGGGGCTCAGCTCAAATTATTTTATATATTTTTGTTTTGCAGGTTAAAGTTTTTTTTAATATTGTGTTCCTTTAAATCCTGTGCTCCTTTAAATCTTTTCTGCTACAGTTAATAAAGCTATTCTTTGTTGTAAATTGATCCACATTTCTTTCTTTTTTTATTCTCTTATACGTTAATAAGGATACAGTGTTATGCAGAGGTGTACTTATAATAATTTTATAGACAAATGATACTATTTACAGTCGCGTGGGGGGCGCGAAATGTTTTCTTCTTCCTAGGGAGGGCATGACAGAAAATAATTGAGAAGCACTGCTTTAGTTAAATGTATTTAGCTTGATTTGCTCAGGCCCATTTAAACTATTTGAATAAAAATACTGCAGAGGTGATTACAGGGCAAGGAATTACACATAGCAAAGTTAGTATTTCCTATAAACTGCCAAATTTGGCAAACTATACAGTTATCTGCTGCAGCTTGACTTACTTGCCTTCGGCAAGCAAATATACCTATTGGCTCCATATGGCTGCACTTGCTTCATAACACTCTTACATGAGTTGTTTTATATAAAATCATAGTAATGAAGCTTCAATAAAATGCAAAATTTATCACCACCATCAAAATGAGGATGGCTCAACACTCAATAGATATTGTGATGTAGTTGGATGTACTATAATCTAACACAGATAATAACAAACTTTGAACAGGCTTAATTTCATCTATTTCTGAATATAGATATAGTATTAGAAACACGTATATTACAAATTGCATCCTGCCGTCAAAAGGTCTACAACCATTTGCTCTTCTTTACAGATAAGGGACTTTAATTGTATTTTAACACATTGGGATCATTTAGTCTAGTACCCTGGATGTTCGTTTAAGATCCAAAAGGAAGTAGACACGTATGTACAAAATCACTGGGTCCCAGACTAAATTTGCCATCAGAACTTCATTTTAGAATGGTATATGTCAATTGTTTTATAACCTATTCCTAACAGCCAAAATAAAACTTTTATAACCTCTCAGTCCAATACAATCTGAAAAATTCACTGCCAATGCTCTGACAAAGCATTTCAAGATCTCTAGTGGATTTCATCCTACCATTTGTGAATTGTTCTCCTAAAACTCAGCAAGTTTTTTTTTGGGGGGGGGGGGGATCGAAATTATATGTGCAATGAATCAATTCCTTTTGCTCACTGAGGTGTAAAGTATTAAGCCATCTTATAAAGACGCATCACTGGGATATATGAAAACACTGATATGTGTTAATACTCAGTCATGGACTCGATAATATATAATATTCCAGAGTTTTCAAACGAAAATAATTGAACAATTTATGTTAGTGGTCAAGATGTACATGCAATGGGTCCAGTGTAGATTAAGTCCAACTCAATGAAAGTCAGATTAAGGAAAGTCGCTTGCCTTTGAACTTTTAAGTTTATTACGTCCTTACACTTGACAATGAACTTTGGCAAATTACTCATGCACTCCTGAGACAATTGAATTCTTAAGTTAGGTGGTATTTTAAAAGTTGATAATTTGATTTTAATTGCTTGAAAATTTGACTGATCCTTAAATTGGAAAACAAACAATTTATTATGAATAAACAATCAATTTATTTAGGACATCCAAATAAGACCTCCACGAGACAGCTATTGCAACAGGTAATTCATTGCGTTTAAGTCTACATTTAAACCTAGAGAAGCCTTGCTAAATTAAGAAAGAGACAAACACTTAGGAAGTATCTGGAGATATATAAAAAATCAGTCTGATATATACTATTCTAGTTTTAAAAACAATGGATAAAAAAGAGACATTTTCTTACTGCTAGTCTATGTTAAATGGGTACAAAAGGAAGCAAACTAGTCAAATGATCATTGCAGCACCTTATAAGAAGAGCGCCTATAATCCACGCTGGGATAATGTAAAGATTTTACTATAATAAATGTGTCAGGCACTTTCAAATGTCAAAGATGTTGACTTTTGATATTAGCAGGAAAATTAGTCTTGGAAAATTAGCTATCTATTATTTGATGCTAGCAGGAATCTGTGCTCTTCCTCTTGAATCTATAGTTTATGAAAATGCATATATTTTAAAATTGCTTTTCACAATTGGTATTTTTACTCAAGCAGCTCACATGAAATAAACACTGAAAGCCTGCTAAAAATATTTCTTTAACTCTTTAATCTCTGCGTTGAGAGTAAATACAACAAATTGTTTGCTAAGGGAGTGATTTAAAAAATCTTCTCCAAGACAGCTGCTCACACTGACTGAAAGGAACACAAGTATGTGGAACACTGGTATGTTGCAATTTCATATAAACAGCTGGGTTTTCCCATTATTGATTAGCTAAAGTGATTTTTGCACATAGTAAATTTACAGTGATAATTCAATCACTTAAATGGCAAAACCACAATATACTTTTTTGTATAAACAAAAATGCTGTATGGTTGTGCCTACATGTTTTTCTTCTGCTCTCACAACTCATTCTTGTGCTGCAGGGTGCAACAGTAAGCTTTAATCACTTTGATTACGAACCAAGTGGTTAGCAACTTCAAGGTAACAGATCCGAAGTATCAGGATATAAAAGAAACCGGGTATCCCATCAGGATACAAACTCCATGAATATACAAACTATTCTTTAGTTGTTATAATTTATGAAACTACTGAACTTTCACTGTCCCAAAGATACTGCAATACTAATTGGTGTAAAATTCTATCCTTCTTTCAAAACTCGCCATCATTTTGGCACATAGCTATACAGCTAGACATAATTTTAGTGCAATTGTTTTCTTGAACATGCATGTTCACATCTGGGTGGGTTTTAGGAACAAGGGCAGGCAAAGCAGCATATCACAATTCCACAACGAAAAGGTTTAGAGTCTGACTCTAAAGTACAAGCAACATAAATTGTCAACAAATGACAGCCACTAGAATTAGGAAAAAGAAGTACAATTTTCCTGCTGGAGACTGACTGGATACCAGGTCCTAAGTGTAAAACGTCTTGTAAACAGTATTTAAAATCTTCATCTAAAAAGGCATAAGGCACACCAGACATGATAGGGACGCTAAAGCAGTATTTTTTTCTTTTAATCAGATAAGCACCTTCTATGAAAAGGTACCTTGCTTATTAACCTTAAAGCAGATTTCCATGCATGATTCTTGCTGATCACAGTTATTTCATTATAACTAAATAATCTGTTCCCATCGCAAACATTTAACATTAATGAATGTGCCACAGAACGGCATAAAAGCAAAATTTCAAATTAATTGGACCGAACAGTTTAAAATGTCCCTGTAATTCACAGGTCTATTCTCTACCCCGTCTTGTCCATTACATAATTCTGACAAAGACAGATGTTTGTCACATATGACGTTTTCTGATGAAGCACATCAGTTTCACATAAGGAATTACTACTGTTAGAAGCTTTGGTGTCTAACAATTACAAGTTAGGAAATAAAAGAGGCTGCACCAAAGTACGAGATTGTCCATCTGAAACCATTCCTATTTTATACTTGGAGACTGAAGTCCATTTTGACTCACATCACGCTGAATATTGCATTAAATGCAATATTTTGTAACATACTGAGATTATTAGTGTTAAGACATGTGTTTCAAAACTGATTTTCCATTCAAATACTTGAATATTTTGACTTCAAATGATTTAATTGATGATGAAGTTATAATCTTGTAACTTAGCACATCAATAAAACTGTGGCCATCATTAAGGGTTGACTTAAATATGCAGGAAAATGTGTGTGTCTACACTTTAAAATCTATCAACCCTGACTTTCTCTTACAAGCTCCACCATCACAAGACATTACAGAATAACAAAGCTCACAAAATACTTAAATAAAGTGTCTACATTTAATCTTCACTAAGTACTTGATTAGGTAAAATTCATAGGAAAAACAGCTAAGTTTTAAACCAGCCCCAAAACACAGCTTTTAAAAACAAATTAAAATAAATAAGTTTTAAAACAGATTTGTTAGGCATCATTATTAGAATTCCAATCCAATTGCAAATCAGTGAATCCATCTTACATTAAAACATCGCAGAGTTTAAACTATTTTTAAATATATATATTTTTAAAATGGGGTCAGCTGAAAAAGTTCATTAACACAATGTTTGGAGGTTCTTACACACATGATGCTGGGAGACACAGGAAAGGGTTCCTTTCTCTTTGATTTCTCTTTCTTTGCTTTCATTATGGCAGTCTTCCTTAGTTTTTTTTTTTTATGACACAGTGTTGCAAAAAAAACCAGAGGCAGCAAGCCTCTTACTTCAATCCAGTTATCACTTGGCATCCAAACGCAACCAATGTAATCCCTGTCGGGTGTAATGTACCAGATCTGTCATAATACTTGCATTAAAGATCAGAGGACCCATCACTTTGTCCAGTTCTGAAAAAAATTCTACAGAAAAAAAAAAGAAAAGAAAAATAATCAAATTGAAAAAGACTGTTTCCCATGACATCTCCCAAAACAAATTGATAAAAGTCACACGCCTTGTTAGTTTTTATAAAACTATAATTCAAAAAGAGATTGGAAAATATATCAAACTTTTATTGCTTTAATTGATTCAGGAGCAACAATGCTTATATATATATATATATATATATATATATATATATATATATATATATATATATATATATATATATATATATATATATATATATATATATATATATATATATATATATATATATATATATATATATATATATATATATATATATATATATATATATATATATATATATATATATATATATATATATATATATATATATATATATATATATATATATATATATATATATATATATATTAATGTGAAAAAAGTTCACTCCCCTGGAATATAAATTAATGCAACACAATCTTACCCTTTTGTTCTCTGGCAAGCTGATCTGCTTGGTCCCAAATTTCAGTGGCATACAGAAAGTTGGAAGTAACCTGGACGTAGCTGGCTGCCATCTGATGTATCCTCTGTGGAATAGTAACCGAAGAAGCACTCCCTGAAGGGTTAGTTGACCCTGACGAGTAATTTCCTGAATTCCCTGGAGACAATTTCGGTGAAACTGGAGATGGCATACTGACAGGTTTGCTAAAAATTAAAAGGGGAAACTTTTTTTTACTAACACTTGCAAAACAGAAAACTTTACTAACACTTGCAAAATTACAAAACTCCTATAAAGTTACATAATTCAAAACCTGCATTCTGCTATTAACTACAGAAATACAATTTCAATATTTGTGCCCTGAGTTACCTGGTACCTGCAGCAGAAACCCATGCATTAAACCCATGTATTACCCATGTATCTAGTATTAAACTCCCTTAAGCACCCTTTCCAAGGAGGTAACTGAATGTAAAGAGTACTAAGCACTTGTTTTTATTTAAAAAAATATGTTTAATAGTAATTTCTTTGATTGTTGTGTGCAGCCCAGGGTAGCTGAGAGACAAGCAGCATACAATTTCTGCCCATCTAATTTTTCAAACAAACAAACACGTACATGTGTGTTTATGTTTATTCTGAAAAATGAATTACGATTGGGGTTCATCACTTATTTAAACCATTCAAACTGCTTATAAGCGTTCAGTGATATTATTAGTGTTATAATGATACTACTATTGCTCTGGTAGATGATATAATTATGCAATAAAATCCTCTTCCCCTTTATTTGTGAAAATTTGACAGAAGTCTGCATAAAGAAGTTTGAATCTTTCAGGAGAAAATAGAAAAGTTCTGTCATATAAAACATGCAAAAGACAAAAAAATCATTACACAAATGCTTACCTTCCCATACCAGGTGATGGAGCTTGAGAATTGTTATAGGAATTCTGTTTAGGAAAAACCCACAAATTTCAAAATGAATGCAGATTAAATACTATACGTTCTACAACAACAAATTTCTAAAAAAAACCAAATCAATCCATGAAGTGCTTTGAAATAGTCAATTTAATAAATGTTACAGCACCAGGAAGAATTTGAGTAAGAATGGAAGTCAAATCTAGCCATAATTATTACTAAAATGAAGTGTAAAAATGTCTGCGTAATTAAATAAGTGACACAATAAACTTTTCAAAAGCATTATTGATGAATTATACATCAATGATAACATATTTAGGAAAAGACAATCTTTCAAATTACAAGTTAATACGTTTTTTTTAAAAAACACATTTTTACCTTCAAATGTTCAGTCAGTGTCTTGGAATATTTTAACGCACTTTCCTTCTTCAGCTTGAAAAGTCTTAAATATAAGAGGGACTGGCATCTGAGACTAATAAAAAGAAGAAAGCTACTACTTTAGAAATTTGCTAATAAAAGATCCTCACTGATCTTAAATTTATTTTAAAGTAGAAATTACACTTCTACTGAGATTCTTTTTAAAAATTGTTTTTTTATTAAAATAATTAAATTTCAATAAAGTTTAGAAAGAAATGCAAGTATTAAAACCCAATTGGGCTTTTTTGCTTTATTATTATTAATAATAAAGCAAATAATTATTTATTTTATATAGTGATTGTGCTGTTTCCAGTCTAAGCATATATTAAACTGGAATAGTAATATATGCTTTATCTGACCACACACACAAAATGAAAGACTGTCCAAATACATTTTGCCTCTAGCTATTCCCATCTTGCTAATTTAGTTCTGAGTACATACCATAATACTGCTAGCCTTTTGTCTGCAGCAGTTGCATCTGGTGCTGAGCAATTCTTTAGCTTCATAGTGTACCTTCAACCAAAAAATAAGACAAATAATACATTTTAAAACTCTTTTTCACTTTTATATAAAAAAAATTGCCTAAGAGCTGTATACTGAGCATTTTGCATTTCTTAAAACCATGTCAAGTATAGCAAAGCTAAGAGTTTGGACACTGTACAAAGCTAAGAGTTAAGAAAGTGTTCAAAATGATATTTAGTTTTGCAAGCACTTGCAAAATATTAACTATTTCTATACAAGATTTAATACCTTACTTTTGCCACAAACTAAACAACAATAAAAACCCAATGATATATCCTGTTATACATCTCCACTCCTATTGCACAATTGGCAAGGCAATTGAATTCAGATATTGACTCAGTGCCTAGAGGCTGTAAGAATCTGCATGGGAGGAACCAAATCCAACTTAACCTAGGAAATTGTAGTGGGACTGGGTTTTGGATCTGGTGCCATGTTTAACTTTCGGTAGGGCTGCTTTCCCTTAGATAGAGCTGGTGCACAATTTGGGGTGGGGGCATTCTGGACTACAGTGCAGGCTAAAGGAGCAAACTAGGGGAGCTTTTGGACAGATTCATCTCATTCAACAATAAGACGGATTCATCTCATGCAGCAACTGCACCCATTCCTAGACAGGAAGGCCTTTCTTACAATCATTTACTTTCTAATCATTTCCCAGTTGGATCACAACATGATTTACATGGCTTCCCTTGTAGACAATCTGGAAGTTACAACAGGTCTGGAATGCAGCAACATGTAAAGCTTTGGGTAGTTTGCCTGTACTTCTCCACTGCTCTCCAGTTTCGTTCCAGGTACAATTCAAAGTGTACCATATCAGAGAATTGGGCATGTTTGCTCCAGATGCCATAAATGTTGCCATTTGCTGGGACCTAGAAAGCAGGCCATGACTCTCCTTGTTTTCCCGAACCGATTCTTTCATGCACTGAGTTAGGATGAGGCTTTAGTCTCGTCAATGTAAATTTTGCTGAATGGAGAATTATTTTGGGGCCATTGGGAATTTTTGATGTTGATTTGATTTACTCCTTATGTTTTTATTGCTATTTCTGTGAGCCATCCAGGATTATTGTACAAAAAAAAGCTGCCATATAAGTCTTATAAACAAATGGTGGCAACTGAAGAACACCTCTAGAACCAACTATTAATAGTATGTCAATTAGGAGTACAATTCCCTATTGTGTCTCTATTCTGGTAATTATACTAATTGATTGTCTATATAACTTACTTGATGAGCTCCACAGTTTCAGAATACATAGGGAATGGGGACTTGGATTCCTGAGCATTTTTCTCCAATGCATTCCCACATTCAATAAATGAAACTACAGCATCAAGGTAATAAACAGCTTTTTCAAACCTGTCAGACTAAAAAAAAAAAGTGTCTTACATGGAGATTTATGACCAAGTCAAAGAATTCACCTTAAAAGGATTCAATCAATAGACAATACATTTTTCTTACCAATGCATCGGCATTATGCTTTAATTTCTTTGCTTCTTGCAAGTAGTGATCTGCTGAGTAGCTTCTGTAACATAAAATGAAACAATAAAATTACAACATGTCTAATCTTTGTTGTTCTGCTTATTTCATTGTTTGTGTCTATTTGAGGATGGAATGCAAAGAGTATTTATTCAAAGCCTGTATATAGCTAGCCATCTTGCAACAAGCTGTGGGTGGCTCTCATGAAATAAAAAATATCCATAATACAACATAAAAACCATATTAAAGCTATTAACATTAAGAACAAAAACCTGGGACTAAATGAAGCTTCTGAGATGCAGTCATCTTATCCTATCTCGGAAATGATGGGAAAAGCTCAAGTTTTCAACACTTTTTGGAAGGCTAGGAAGGTGGAAGCCTGCTGAACGTCAGGGTAAACAGTTTCCATAGGACAATGGCTGCCATAGAAAAGTCACACTTTTTAATTCCCATGAAGTGGCAAAGTTTAACAGAAGGGACTAGAAATAGGCTAAATATCACATTTAACTGAGACAGAATTTAAAAAAATGGAATGAAATGGAGAAGCCTGCCTGAATTGTCATTAATTTGGCACAGGAAAGAGCTTTTCTTGGGTTGTACAATTATATACTGATACCAGGAGTAATAAACACTTTTAATACTATTTAGGACACTATGCCAGAAACCAGTGATGAAATTCCTGCCTTCAAAACAAATAAACAAACAAATACACACAAATCCTGTTATCTTCTCCAAGCACAACTCCAGTCTAGCAATGTTCACTGTTCTTCCATCTGCACTGATATAATGCAGAGCTTTTAGAACAGGGGTCCCCAACTGGTCTGTGGCATGCCAGAAACCGGTCCCCCAACTGCTCCACCCCAACTTCAGGATGCAGACAGCACATGAAACCACACCCTGTTCAGTCCACAGAAAAACCTCTCTCCACAGAAGCGGTCTCAGAAGCCCAAAAGGTTGGGGGCTGCTGTTTTAGAATACTGGACGATGTTCCTGTATTGGTGCTTAGCATTAGATCCTGTGTACAGCAGATGTACATCTGTACATCTCTGTGAATAACAGATATACTGGATTGAGCTTTGACTCAACTTCCTGCAATGTCATTAATGTGTTCAGGCGGAATATACAGTAATGAATTTGGGTCAAATTTTGCAAGTTTTGTCAGAAAAAGCAACTTTGGGATCTTAGGATATATCTATGGAGATTCTCAGTCATCCAGGTCATGGTTGTCTCAAAGGTGCTTTTTCAAGAGGCAACTGGACTTTCTGGTTTTCCTTTGAAGAGCTGAGCTGAAGAAAAACCAGAAAGTCCAGTTGCCTCTTGAAAAAGCACCTTTGGGACAACCATGACCTGGATGACTGAGAATCTTCATAGATGTATTGTAGCCTGGAAAGTCAGTTCAAAATACTGCTCAGCTTCTGGGAACAACCTTATTCATCAGCAATTTTTAAAATATAACACATTGGCATCCCCAAAATGTAGCACTGCAAAACTGGAATGCCCCTCTGGATATTTTGTAGCACAAACAGGCCAGATCTGTTAATGGAACAAACTAATGGAACAAATCTGACAACAGGACTCAGAACAAGCGTAAAACAATAAGAGCATTTCAACCTCTCAGGACATTCTACTACAGATGAATACTCACTAATGCTTATAAAATATGTTCAACTTAAAAAGTGCTCGCAGATTCTTTTTGATTTTTGGCTAGCATAGAGCCTCCTATAACTTTTATCAAATTACAGTATAGTTCATGGGGGGAAGAATAATATGAACTATACTCAAATGTTTCCATAATTTTAGGCATGCATTCTAGCAACAAAACCATGCACTTGTTTTTCTTCTTTGTTCTCACCTGTCATCAAATACTAGCTTTGCTCTTCGGGACTTTGAACTATCGGAACTTGTGGTGGAGGCAGAAGGACAATTAGAAGAATTATTTAAAACCTTTTCCTTGAAAAAAAAAGAGAGAATGCAGTTAATTAAAACACTATTTGGCAGGACAGGCATTGTAATTGCCAATTTCAGGCTTGCCACAAATCTAATTTGACAAACAAATGTGTTAACCATAATAATAAATTCAAAACAGAAAGCAGGTGAGATTTTAATAATTGTGCCATTATAATTTGCATGAAAATTGTTAATATAATAATTATTTGGCATCATTAATTATAAAGCTTTGTTGTTTCTGTAATGGTATACTAACTTACATTGAGCTAGGGTATGCAGCAAATATTTGACAAATATAGGCTTCATCCCATTTGACTGTTTTTTTCCCCAACAGAGCTTTTCATCTCAAAAGTAGGAGAATTTGCAAAATGGACAATATCATATTCTGCATGCTTGCATTTATTTAATGGCATGTTGGGAGGGGGATGGGAAGTGGATGGCTACCAATATGTTTGGCCACATCTGTATGTCCTTGGATTAAATGTTTAACTATTTTCCTACTGTGAAAATATAAGCTTATTTAGGAATGTCAGCATTAATTTGGCTCATGTCAATTAGCTAAGCTCTCAATATCATCTACACAAATCTGATCTGTTCCCCAACAGCTTAAACTCAACTCAAACACCTTCAGGGAAGAAAGAGGTCTTTGGACATTTATCCATTTAGGGACTCAAATGATGCGATGTTCCAAATCACATGGACCTTTACCTGTTTTATAGAGGCAACTACGTAAGTGCCTCTGGTATTAGGAAGAGGATTAACGGCAGGCCTGAGTTTTAGTGCAGAATATTTTTTAAAATAAAGTTTATATATGCTGAATTTCACACAAGATTTAAAGACCCCCCAAAGCAAGCTATAATCACTAATTGAAGGTGTTTTTTTTACCTTTGTTTCTTTAGTGTTATTTGAAGCCTTTCCTTCCGTCTTCTTTTGCTTAGATGAGCTACTTTTAGTGCTGCTATTATCCTTGTTACTATTACTGCCTGATTTCAAGGAAGAAGACTGACTGATAGTTCTTTTCCGAGATCCATGCTCTTGCTTTGGATCTTTTGCAACAACTGAGGTTGTGGCTGGAGATGGGAGAAGATCCTTCTCTTTAACAGTGCTTTGCTTTGAAGACCTGTCCTCCCCAAATAAAATAGGAAACAGAATTAGAGATGATGCATTTAATTATATGCAAAGGGTATTTTTTGCTTTTGCACAATCAGCTTCCAAGCAATAAATTTTTATCAAACTATTATATTTGAGAAAGAGAATGAGTTATCTCAGATTGAGCAAAAAAATAGCTGGAATATCCCAAGATCATATAAATTTGCAAAAGGAAGTTTACTTGAAATGGTTTACAACTTGTTTACTTGTTACAACGGTTCTCAATACCTTTAACAGCATCAACTAACAAATCTGCTTATCCAGGTCCTTAGGAAGACTTCAATAGGTAGATAAATATGCCAAATCCAGTCTAAACATCTGGCTGACTGTGCAACTAACCACAATATGCCAAAATCATAAAAAGATACTATCTTCCCTAATCCTTGTCCTAATCCTTTATTCTTCAAGATATAAATAAATATAGGTCAGCCTGCAATACTTTTCATCTAATCAAAACTGTCACAATCAAAATGGAAGCAGGTATTTTGAATAAAACAAGGGAATGCAAAATAGAGGAAAAGAAAAAGAAAAGAAAAATAGCAGAGGCTTAGAAAGCATTTTTTTAAAAAATCCTCCTATAAATCTAATTAAGTAATAATCAATATATAAAGGTGGTACAGGTATTTTTTACATAAATTGATTTTGTTTTAATGTGCTATATTGTAAACTGCCCAAGAGCGTTGACTATTGGGAAGTTCAAAAATAAGAATAAACAAATTAAAAAATAAAATAAAAGGTATAGGAAGTTCCAGAGACATCATAGCAGCTGGAAGCACTTTATTTGAAGTCTCCAAATAAAGTATTCTTTAATCTAGAAAGATGGAGATGCCCAATATTTGGAAGGGTATCTCTTAAAAATGACATCCCAAAGATTTAAAAACTGCAATGGAAATATTAAATGTGTAAGAAAATAAACTTGGCATCAGTGCTTGTTCAAATAATACAATACAACTGAATTTTTAAAAAGAAATGATTTCCCTGATCCCTAGATGAAACGAAAACAAGAAACTGAATACCTAAGAATGTGCTTAACACCATGTACTTGTGTACTGTAGCTTAGAAAGTTACTCACTCTCTATTACTAGAAGTCTTGTGTGCTGAAGAAGGTTTTTCTTCCACTTTCGTTTTCTTGCTTTCAGTGCCTCTGCTGTCTTCTGGGTTCTATGACAGGACATTTGAGAGATAATAACCAAGACAAAGTTTAATAATCTCAACTACACTGATTTTTATAAATCATCACAATTCTCAAAGAAGCCAGTGACGTTAGGATGGTATGAGTGTGGAATGGGATAACTTGCCATAGTAATTTGTCACAGCCAACTCACTGCTGCCAATTCGCCATGGCCAATTCACCATGGAACAACTCACCATGGCCAACTTGCTGCAGGACAACTCAACAATTCTATTTAATTATTTAAAATAATCATATTTCATATTCCTATTTCATTTTGTCCCTCTTTTGGCATTACTTTTTAATTATTCTATTCCACCATTTCTTGATATTAGTGTAACTCTTGTCCCGTGGCGAGTTGGCCTTGATGAGTTGTGTCACAGCAATTTGGTTGCAGTGAGATGGCCATGGCAAGTTAGCCGCAGCGAGTTGGCCATGGCTGTGGCAAGTTCTCCTAGACCCTGATGAGTGATAACAATCTTGGCAAAACAGCTGTCTAAATAGTTGTGTAGCTGGGCCAGACTAAGGAAGCAAAACTTCCTCAGATTTCAAGAACGTAATTGTAATGCTCCCCGAGAATAAATATAAATTTTTAGAAATCATATTAAGATATTTCCCAGTCTTATTTAAGGCAAAATGTCTTTGAAAACTATGAGTGTTTCCTCCCATATTTCTCCCCATTTGGGCCAAGTTGCCTTTTATGAAGCTGTCAACAACTTAGTCATTGCTATTTCTTCCATTTTTTACCAGCCTACCACCCATAATTCCTTACAACTGTTACAAATAATATTCCTCACATCTCCTCAGTAGATAACATACATGGATGATACATTGATGATCTATGATGCCATAGTACAAGAAATACTGCTTAATTTGATGAATGTAAACAAATGTGACACCTTACTTTTTATTGACCACAGACTGTCAAAACGGCTACAATTCTTGCTATGATGACAACAGCATTTTCTAAAAATGGAAATTTCTAGTCCTATTTACTTGACTATTTCCAAAAATACATAGGAATATTTTTGTTATTAAGCTATTAAGTTAGTAGGGCTGTGCAGTGCTTTGGCTTCAAAAGGGAAAAAGTGCAGTAAGAGATGCTCCTGTGGCATTTGTGAGGAACCCATTAAAGCAGCTGCATCTTTTCCCTGGCCTTTGCAGCCATTACATGCAGCCCAGTATGATTCAAAAGACCTTTTCCAATCAAAGCCAAAACAGTACTGTGACCATTAATAATGTATTAAATCGGAACTACAAACATTAAGAATATCTTCTCTTTAAAATGAAATAAGAATTATACAGCGATATAACTATGCACATATATGATTATATAATAAAACAAAGTCAGTTTAAAAATAAACCTTGCAGGAATGTCAAGCTGCATGGCGGACAGGAAAAAAGAATAACTTACCTATCTATCCTAAACCACCTAGTGATTTATGTACTATTGCTAAACATTTTAAAAAAATATTTTCAATATTCTTGAAGTTTAATAAAATTAATGCAATTATTTTTAATAGTGAAACATAATTGCCCACATTTATTAATGTGGTTATAGACCCTATGTCCATAAAGGACTATACCGTAATCTAGTATTGCATTCCACTTATACCTATATATCTATATCTAAACAGGGCTTTAAGACCTTTGCGTCAAGCTTGTAATCAATACTGTAAAGAACAGTACTTATTTGTGAACACTTAACATTTATTTATTAGATTTGTACATCATTTTTAGGAACTCCAGGCACAGGACTCTCTCCTCCTATTTTCCTCCACAACAACCCTGTGAGTTATGTTAGGCGGAGATCACACAAAATAACCTCTGGATGAAGGCCACCAACTTTAAAAACTACTTTATTAAATGTTCAGTTCTGATCACAAGTTTGGAGCTTCATGCTGGAAACTGACCTGACATATTTTATGCTTTTTTCTGCCCTTGCTGGAACTTTTGTCAGAAGTCGTTTTCTGGGGTTCTCTTGGATGTTTCTCACACACATTTTTCCTCTCTGATTTGGAGAGGTCTGTCTCTTTGTAAGGCTTCCCTGGTATTCTGGTTAGGAGGCTCAAATCAATCTTCACAATAAGGGGATATCTTTCATCAGGATCACTGAGCGGTGAAAGGAGTTCCTTCTCTTCCATAGGAGAGAACATTCGTTGCCGTAAAAAACTGTCATCCTCCTCTATGGAGGGTTTAACAGGAGTCCTATTGCTGTCCGAATATTTGGGGGTTTGCGATGAAGGAGGAAGGCTCTCATTCTCGTCAGAATCAGAGGAGGAGGTATCTGTTTCAATGAATTCCTTAGATTTCTGGGCGGGTTTGTTTGCCACCTTGCATTTCTTCTTCTCTGTGATAGGCCGAGGGGACGGTTTAGGCTCCTTTTTTATATTTGGTTTTCTGGAGCCTTTTGTGGCTGCTTTGTGTCTGTTAGAAGGTATGTTTGTTGCCATGTCCAGAGGGGTTTCACTTTCTATCTTCAGGCCTCCTCTGGGCTCTTCTACTGATGGCTTCTCAGCTTTTTTGGGCTGTTTCTTGCCTACAGTCCTCCTTTGGATCGCATTATCGCTTTGAGCAGGTGACTTCTGTCGACCACGATTGCTCTCCGATCCTTTCTGGCTACCTTTTGAATCTCTCCCAGGCGTGGAGGATATGGAATCCTTTGATCCACTTTGGTCTGCATATCCTCCCCCTGTGCTCTGATCTCTCCCCTCTTTTTTGTAACCTTGGGTTGATGGGATGTTACTGTCAACGGAAGAAGCTGGCGATACTTTGTGTGGGTTCACCTTGTTTAGCCAGTTGTCAAGCTGCCACTTATTTGTTGGAGGTGGCTCAGGCTAAAGAAAGAAAAGAGGAAAACCCAAATGACAAAATTCTGCATGAATACAGCCTGAGAAAAACAGGGATTATTTTGCTCACTTCTCTCCTATGGCCCAAAGGCTGTGACCGCATCCAGATTTGAAAAGAGAACCATCTAGAAAGAGAGGAGGGCTGCCATAGCTTGCTAGATTTCTCAACCAAGAGAACTGCATCAGAATGACAGAATTCAGCTCACAATTCACACCATCCACCTGGAAGGAAGCACTGCTCTTTTCAAACAAGCAGATTCAGTGTTACCCAAAATGGCTGATACAATAATAAAGGACACAAATCAGTAGCACAATCCTTTCTGCTAAGAGAGTTATTCCTAGGGGCTCAGCTAGCACAGTACAGAAGCCTCATTGTGCAATTCAGATATCTGGTTTCTTGACAGCATAAATCATTGACTACAGGTAGTCCTCGACTTACAACCACAATTGAGCCCAGCATTTCTGTTGCTAAGCGAGACAAATGTTGTGAGTTTTGCCCCATTTTACAACTTTTCTTTCCATCGCTGTTATGTGAATCGCTGCAGTTGCTAAGTTAGCAACACAGTTTTAAGTACATTTGGTTTCTCCATTGACTGCTTGTGAGGTGGTCACAAAAGGGGATCACATGACCCTGGGACACTTTGCCGAGCATCTGGATTTTGATCACGTGACAATGGGGATGTTGCAACGGTTGTTAAGTGTGAAAAACAGTCATAAGTCACTTTTTTCAGTGCCAGTGCAACTTTAAACGGTCAATAAATGAACTGTTATAAGTTGAGGACTACCTGTATTTGTTGTTTACTGTTTTAACATTTGATTTGTTACTTATAATACATTTTCAAAAATATAACATTTTCAGCAGCTTGGATATACCATATAACAGTTAGCACATTTTAAACAAATAAGCAAGCTGGAAGGCAATCATTTTGAAGAATGGAAAAGGAAAAACATTTTACTTTCCTTCATTTTGAAATATCCCCATACTATAATTCTACAAAGATGACATTTTAAAATCATTTAAAATCATTTTTAAATCATCAAGTTATGTGCACATGCATTTTAACCCACTCTCCATGCAGAGGATAGACTGTTGCTTGATCAAATCAATGCCATCCATATTCCACCACCTTATTTCCTTCTTTATAGCTATCAATGTGACATTTTGGTGGTATGTAACTTATGACCACAATTGGAATAGAATTTCCACTGCTAAACAACATGCTTAAGTGAGTCACGCCTGATTTTATGACCTTTTCTGCCACGTTTGTTAAACGAATCACTGCAGTTGTGAAGTGAATCACATGGCTGTTAAACAAATCAGGTGTCCTCATTGACTTTCCTTGTCAGAACCCAACTGGGAAAGTCACAAATGGTGATCACATGACCCCAAGATGCTGCAATTGTCATAAATACATGCCAGTTGCCAAGCACCCAAATTTTGAACACATGACCATGGAAATGTGATGGTCTCAAGTGCAGTCATAAGTCACATTTTTCAGAGCTGTTGTAACTTTAAACAAATTATTTAAGTGAAGGACTTATATTAAGTGTAGAGTTAATTAATTCACAAAAAGAATTCCTGCCTTTGGTGTTTGGGGATTCCATTTCCTTGGAACAAGAAGAGTTCCTCTAGCTTTCTCAACATACAAATGTTAATTTACAGTGTGTAAGATTTGACATTCTTCATGATCCATACGCTGGATCATGGAGAAACCTAGGGAGTTCCAGAAAAACATCTACTACTGCTTTGTTGACTATGCTAAAGCCTTTGATTATGCGGATCACAACAAATTGTGGCAGGTTCTTAAAGAGATGGGGGTACCAGACCATCTTATTTGTCTCTTGACAAAAGCAGGTCAAGAAGCAACAGTGAGAACTAGACATGGAACCACTGTTTGGTTCAAAATTGGGAAAGGAGTCCGCCAAGGATGTATTCTGTTGCCCTGCCTATTTAACTTAAATGCAGAACACATCATGAGAAAGGTGGGGATTGATGAATCAAAAGTTGGAATTAAGATTGAAAGGAGAAATATCAACAACCTCAGATATGCCGATAATACCACTCTAATGGCAGAAAGTGAAGAGGAACTAAAGAGCCTCTTGATGCGGGTGAAGGAGGAGAGTACAAATGTTGGCTTGAAACTCAACATTAAGAAAACTAAGAACATGGCATCCGGCCCTCTCAATTCCTGGCAAATAGATGGGAAAGAAATGGAGATAATGACAGATTTTATTTTGCTGGGCTCCAAACTCACCACAGATGGGGACTGCAGCCAAGAAATTAAAAGACGCTTGCTGCTGGGGAGGAAAGCTGTGGCAAATCTAGACCGCATATGAAAAAGCAGAGCAACACCCTGCCAACCAAAGTGAGTACAGTCAAGGCTATGGCTTTCCCAGTTGCAATGTATGGCTATGAAGGTTGGACCATAAGAAAGGCTGAGCGCCAAAGAATTAAGACCTTTGAACTCTGCTGCTGGAGAAGACTCCTGCGAGTTCCTTGGACTGCAAGGCAATCAAACGGTCAGTCCTAGAGGAGATCAACCCTGACTGCTCTTTAGAAGGTCAGATCCTGAAGATGAAACTTTGGCCACCTAATGAGAAGGAAGGACTCACTGGAGAAGGGCCTAATGATGGGAACGATTGAAGGCAAAAGAAGAAGGCGACGACAGAGAATGAGGTGACTGGATGGAGTCACCAAAGTAGTAGGCGTGAGCTTAAATGGACTCCAGAGGATGGCAGAGGACAGGAAGGCCTGGAGGAACGTTGTCCATGGGGTCTTGATGGGTTGGACATGACTTCACAACTAACAACAAAGTTTTGGCAACATTTAAAAGGTAATCAGAACAATTTGAACACATTTACTTCTGCAAATTTTGGAAATCCTGAGAGTAAATAGAAATCACCAGTAGCTTTTTGGTTTCAAGCTAAGCAGGCATCAGATTATGTATGCTGTTAGAAAGTTTTTATTGTAAACAGATTATTTGTATAAACTAATTAATTGATTCCACAAAGCTGTAACACAGAGTTATTGCTGTTTATTAAAGTACCTGAGGGCAGTTAATGTCATGGTTGCCAGCCATAACACTATTTGAAAGGCAGAGGAAAAAAACGTACCTCAGGAGATGCACTTTGAGAAGGCTCATTTGCCTCACTATCGCTGGAACTACTTTCACTTTCTGAGTCTGAACCCGAACTGCTTTCAGACCCACTATGGCTGCTTGAGTCATCCCTAGAATTATCTGCTCCTTCACTTGCATGCTGGGAAGGCTCAGAATTACTAGGAGAAAAAGGGAATAAAGAACAAAGGCTGAGAGGTTTTAAAATCTTGAAATCTTATTCACAGGATGAAGAGCCAAACAACCAAACAACCATGGAAAGGGCTGCATTTGCAGGTAAAATTATTTCAAACCTAATTCTCAAAAGTAGATTATATGCGACTACCATGCATATTACTTTAATGTAACTGCATACTGCCAGACACTGTTATCTACATACCTTCCGGGTGTGCCTCTTGGTACTGTCTTATCAAAATCCTGTAAGTAAAGAAAAAGAAATGCAGATTAGCGCTGATTAAAATTATGGTAATAATAGCTTTGTTAGTGTTTTACGACATGGATAAAGATGGATTATTTGTATAAATGAAAACTAAGAAAAACAATATGAAATTAGATTATCAATTCATAGTTTAAATACTACCACACACTTTGTGTACATTTATATATCAGCTTTTCTTCCTGTGTCTGGTACCTGAAGTAAATACACTTATGAGTACAATCCCAGTGTTGCTTTTTTGACAGTTTTACTTGAAATGAAGTAAATGACAGAAAACAGAGTAATGTTTCCAGTTGAGTTAATTTATCTGCCATGAAACCTCCCACTGACTTTATTTTCTTAACACTTGATTAAACATTTTCTCCAGGCTTTTTATAATGGCCACTGTGATATTTTTTCACTAGTGATATAGTTTATTACATTTTTGTGTCCTGTCGGGTCTGTGCAATGCTTTTGATTCTGTTAGAAAGAGGTCCTTTGGAAATCACAGGGGTAGGAACACAACTCCTATTTGGGACCGACTAAAGCAGAGACACCTGTTAATATGATTGGGCAGGAAGTCTCCTTACAGCAAATCAGTCTTTCTGGATAAAGACAAAGCTGCTTTAATGCATTGGACAGGGATTGAATTGATGCTCCCATGCTCACTGAAGCACCTTTCCAACAGAACCTAAAGCACTGCACAGCCTTACTATTTCAAATTTATTCCTGAATTCAAGAAAGATAGATCTTTAATAAATGCTTTAATCGGTATAGGTCTGTGATGGTGAACCTATGGCACGTGTGCCAGAAGTGGCACGCAGAGCCATCTCTGCTGGCACACGCGCCATCTCCCCAGTTTAGATCTCTGTGGTGTTTCTTTCATGAGCTTCTGTTTCCCTGCAAACAACAAAATAGAAGCTCATGAAAGAAAAAGATATTACCTCTTGCCACGCTGCCAGTGTTGGGATGCCCCGCCTCCCACTGGCCAGCTGGTCTTTGGGTCTCTGCTGAGCATGTCTGTGCATGAACGCATGCACGTGTTTGCACGCGCACACCTTTCAGTTTGGGCCTGCATGCATGCGCAGTTTGGACACACAGTGGATAAAAGGTTCGCATCATGGGTATAGATAGTCTTCGATTTACAACTACAATTGAGTCTAAAATTTCTGTTGCTAAGCAAGTCAGTTGTTAATTGAGTTTTATCCCATGTTATGACTTTTCTTGGCACAGTTGTTAAGCGAATCACCACAGTTTTTAAGTTAGTAACATGATTGCTAAGTGAATCAGACTTCTCCATTGATTTTGCTTGTCAGAGGTTGCAAAAGATCACATGATCTTGGTTCATTACAACCAAATATGGGCGTTGCCAAACGTCTGAATTTTGATCACGTGTCCATGGGGATGCTGCAGTAACCATAAGTGTGAACAATGGTCGTAAGTTGCTTTTTTTCATTGTGTTGTAACTTCAATTGGTTGCTAAATGAACTGTTGTAAATTTAGGACTACCTGTACTGGGCAACTTTCTTTAGCTAGAGATGTAGTTTACAGTACAGGTAGCCTTCGGGCATTGTTTTAACAATGGTTCAAAGTTACAATAGTGGTAAAGAAAGTGACTTATGAACTGTCCTCAGTTACAACTGACACACCACCCTTGTGATCATGTGATCACAATTTGGGTGCTTGGCAACTGGTTCACATATGCTGTATGACACTTGAAACATCCTGTAGTCATGTGGACATGACTTGTGACCTTCCCCTAGCTTGCAGCATCCCGGAGTCCTGGAATTGTCATTTGCGACCTTCTGAGAGAGCTTCTGACAAGCAAAGTCAATGGGATAACCCGATCTGCTTATCAACCACTCAATTCTCTTTCAAACAGTGGCAAAAGAGTTTGTAAATGGAGCGCAACTCACTTAACAACTGACTTGTTTAGCAATGGAAATTTGGGCTCACTTATGGTTGTACGTCAAGGACTACCTACACTAATGCATTTCACATGTGATTGCCAACAACAACTGAATACCAATACATATGAGCTGTCCAGGACTGCAGTTCCATTTCAAAGATTTGCCATGGCTGGGGAGCCACATGACAGCTTTTCCAACTGAGGCATGAAAGTGAGCCTGACAGCTTCACTATCTTTTAAAAAAAAGGTAATGAAGTTATTATTTAAATAGGTTTTTTCTAGAACAAAGATTTTAATTGTGCTGCAATTTAAAACTGTGTCTTTTTGTCTTTGCCTTGGATTAATTTCATTTTTGTGTTTATATTACGTAAATTTGGTTACATCACAAGGCTCTTCAATTTGGGAATAAAAAGGCAGAACAGAAATTAATAGTAATAATAACCTGTTCAACATCACTGTCTTCACTGCTGCTGAGTTTCAAATCATTTATCAAAACACTGGGGGGGAAGGAGAGAGAGAGAGATGGAAAAAACAATTGTTAAAAATATTATCAGATACCCCATATCATGATACTTTCGATTTTCCTTTATTAGTAAACTGAAATAATACTCCAAGAATGATAGTATGGACTTACAATACTATCAAAGCCCAATATGTATTCTGAAAATGCAAGCATTAATTGTAAAATTTCATACCTCAGAAAACAACATGGTAACTAGCATAAATAAAATCCAAACTATGTCTACATGCTGCAACAGACCACATCTAACCAAAATTTACAAAACAGTCAATAATAAAGCAGGAACAAATTGATCAGAGACTGTAATAACTATTGTTTCAACAATTATAATATAAGTAACTCACATTACTGAGGCTGCACTCGATAGTAAGCTAAAACCTATTTTTAGATTTATAATTTAGAAACTGTTATAACTTTAACTGAATTAAAAGTTATTAGCTCATACTTCATTTTTTCATGCTTTACTCTGAAAATTCAAGTCCTGGGATTTGAATGCTTTACATATAACTAAATCTGAACAAAATATTCGTATTTTTCAAAAAATTAAGACATTACATTAAATGATAAACAATAACAAACATAATCTTACTTGGTCTGGCTTGATTCACATCTGGAATAGAAGCAGAAATTGGGTTAAACATTTTCAAGTTAAAAGACTTCAAAGTAAAGATTAAACTTAGATTGAGTGATATTTTATTTACATTCTACACTTGACTTCTACACATACAGCAGAAAATACACTAAAGGTAAAGAAATGGATTGCAACTGCAGCAGACTGCATATGAGACATATCAGTTTCAAGCTCTTAATAAAAGGCACCAATTACCTGCTTTACTCTCCTATGTGGCATGGATAACCAGAAGCAGCATTTGAGAATGTTTCTAAATAACTTTAGGGATGACCAAGATATGTCTGCCTCTACAAACAAGTAGGCTTTTAGTAGGACTCTGAAACCTACTCACCATATTTATCTGGTAAGGGCTCTTTAAGATGGGGAAAAATGGAATCGTCCCTGCAACTGCATTGCAATACTGTAATACTTTAAACTATAGAAACCCTGGAGAGGAAGTCTGAGATTGCTGTTTAAATGTTGAACCATAAAGTATTCAAACTGTCTGTCCAGTTCTAAGTCTAGAGCAGAAATAGGAAATATCAACTCTATAGTTGTTTGGATTGCCAAACCACTGGGAGGCCTCAACTCCAAAATGTCCTTGATTGTACATACAAATGCAGAGCAAGATGAGGAGTAAGAGCAAGGAGATATCGAGCGTCCTAAAAGGCAATTCAATAAGGCTACTACTAGGGTCAGTAAAGGTGGACCTGGATAGTACTTAATTCATAGACTCCCAGCAAACATCAGGGCAATAGGCTGGCCTTGAAATCAAAAACATCCTATTGCAAACATTTCCATATTGTTGCCAAGTAAACTGAATATGCATCGAGCCTTACACAATTTTACAATAAATAAAAGTTTATTAATTAAATAAAATAAAAATTATGGAAACCTAGGTCTAGAGTCATTTCCTGTTCTCCAGCACAGACTCAATTTCTGTTCTTTAGGACAGGAAGTGAATTATTTAGAAATAAGTATACCTTGGTGTAGTAAACGCAGATATCTTGAAACGGTATTTATATAAATATGACCATTGCTAATTATTTTATATTCACTCAAAATTATAGCCATACTTACGACTTAGACTGGTGGCCATTAGATGTTTTCAGTGAAGGATTGTATCTTTCTGAAAAGGAGAATGTAATGGCTTAAAAGTGAACTCTGAAAACATGTGCACTAACCAAATTATACACTTTACAGACTGTAATGGCCCAGATTGACATTGCAAGATTGGACAAGTTTATTATTTCTGAAAAAACTTAGAAAATGGATGGTCTACTTATTTTAGACCATGGAATGCGAGTGCTACTTCTGGGAGAACAAAGGGACACTTTTGTATAAAATGTGCAACAACCATCACTTGTTCAGGATTTCAATGTAAGCAAAATACAGTACATTCAAGCTCACTATATTAGCAAAATGTTAGATATAGAGTAAAGATGGCATGTAGGGGAACCTGGTAAGGAATAAAGAAAGAAGGCAAGATGTTTGCGAGCCCTGACACTCAATTGCACACTATATACATGAAGTAGATCAGGCATCAAAGTTATAGAAGAATAGTCTGATATTTCAAATTGCATGCAGCTATACTAGTTAGAATTCTAGTTATAATTAATTTTGACAACAATCGTTTTTAAAAGAAATTTGTTTTAAAATTGGAATCACTTCAATGTCAGAAAATAAAAGAACAGGAAAATTACCTCACAAAGGTCTGGCACAGACGTTGCCTGCTGTCCCAATTAGAAAAGCAAGTAAAGGCAGCTCTGCTGGTGCTCATTTTTGTTATTTGTGGATATTATAGGATTCATGAATCACTTCTATAGCTTCAAATATATATCAGATTCAAAATATATCATAAAAAATCCTCAAATTTAGCTATAGAGCAAATGTAAGGAAATGCAAAATTAATCATGACATGCCAAATGTTCTAACCTTATGTCCTATTAAACAAGCAAGTGTATAACCATAATTGGAAGAATGCATGAGCAACGTGATTCAGTTCTTTCCTCTGCTGAAAGTCCCACTAGTTCAGTATTAAATGTTTATTTATATTTTTTAAAAAGCATTCTAAAGGAAATCTGAATGGAAAACATCAAAATTAGACAAAGGAATAATTCAATAGAGAGATTAAGCATGTACTTACTTTGATCCCCAGAGCCAAAATTAGATTGCTGAGTTTCCTGTATAAAACAGAAAAATTTCTGTTATTAACAGTACATATTAAGAGGAAAAGCTTAAGCTACCAAATATCATGCAGCTTTTACATTTGCCAGTCCATTGTGTAATTTAAGTGATCATAAATGCAAAGTTCGTATATGGAAAAAGTACAGGTAATCCTCAATTTACAATAGCACTTAGGACCAGAACTACTGATGCTAAACCCAATCCTTGCAGTCTAGATTGCCATTATTAACCAAAGCCCAAGGTTGTTAGGCAAGGCTTCCCACAACCAAATGCAGTGGGAAAGTTGACAGGAAGTTGCAAGTCCCAGACCAGCAAGCAGGTAAGTGGCTGCTGGCAGGTGGGGGTACGATGCACAAGGGTATGCATGAGAGGCCTGGCATGGATCAGGATGGGTGTATAAGAGCTACATCATGAGTTGTGGAGGATGTGCAGGAATACATGTTGGGGAGTTTTTTATGTGGATGGGGAGTGTGCAGTTTGGGGATGGTATATGAGGATTCAATAAAAGTCAGGAAAAATGCACAAGTGGCCAACATGAGCACAAAAGGACTAGGGGAGAGTACACTGGTGGGGAAGACTCACCCTAGTGAAGTGTGACCTTCCCTGCTGGCTTCCTCATAGACTTTCTGAGGAAGCCAGCAGGGAAGGTTGCAAATGGCAATCAGATGATTGCAGAGTGCTGCAACTGCTCAAATGTGTGAACCAATTGTCAAGTCTATTAGATTCTCTGATTCTTCCCAGTGCAACAATGATTTCTTAACGGATTGTCAGTTTTGGATATTTTTTCATTAGAATAAACTGTCACCAAACAGTACATGTTTGTTAGAAATCTAGCACTGCACCATTTACACTGGATTGTCTACAGTACTAATAAGATCGTTTGAAGGCAATGAAGTGCCATCTCAGAAAACAGCACAACTCAAGCTTCCAGGCAGGATTTCAGTTATGAATAATTGATATGATTTAATGTGTAGAATATATTAAAAAGATGTTTAACTACAGGTGAAAAAAGTGCAAAATGACTTTAACATCAAAACAATTACACAAGAAAGAGAAGTTGCAAGGCCAAAAAATAAGCAAAGTGTTGAGTTGAAATACACAGATTCTGAAAATCATTCTTCAGAAAATATTGTTTCCTCATCCCAGGATTATTTGATTTCTAACAACAGCTACTTTATAGCATTATTCAATTACCTTTGTTGGAAATGGAAACTTTGAAGGTTCAGTTTTGCAAGGTGTGTGTATTGCAGTAAGTGGCGGTGGCCAAATATGGGTCATCTCCTGTTGTGAACAGAAACCCAAAACATTAGAAAAATTCCAAAAAAATACTGAAACATTCTCTTTCAATGCAATATAATTTAACTATATATCTACAGAATATCATCAGTGTCACTCAATCATGTTCTAGACACAGGCTGGCTGGGAATTTCTGGGAGATGAAGTCCACATGTCGTAAATTTGCAAAGGTTGAAAACCACTGTTCTAGATTCATCTTAATCTCTTTCCCACTAATAATCACCCAACTTCCCTTTCACTTCTCAACCCCCCAACTACAGAGCTATAAGTGGAGTTGAACCTATTCTGGGCATTTAAAAATAGAGTAACTAAAATACTGAATGGAAAGTATAATTGGAAATTTTAATCACTTGGGTCGGTTTACCAATTGATTCCAATTTTTGTCATCTGAGTCAATGAAGATCTCTAGCTACTGGATTTATTGCATAAATAAATTTGAGGCCGAATTGATAAGATGGAGATACTGTGGATTGCTATTTCCGTGTTTGAAAAATAGGTACAGCTCATTAACCGGCCTGGCTGTTAATTTTATCCAATTTTTAAAATGTTAGTGTTATATTAATTCGGTTTGTTTCTTGGATTGTTTCTAATTTTCTTTTAAGTTTTGTAATATGTGTTTTTTAATGCTGTACGCCGCCCTGAGTCCTTTGGGAGAAGGGCGGCATATAAATCCAATAAAATAAACAAAACAATTAAACAAACAACCTTCTAGACAGGGCTACATTCTTATCATGAAATAAGTTATTAAATGTCTATGCTGTTTAATTCCCCACAACTCTGAGCAGCACACAACAGCAAAGAAAGAAATTACTATAAAGCCAATAAAACTTAAAGGTAAATAATGGCAAAGACAAGTAAAGGGAGAGAATTCTTCTGCGAGAATTCACTAAAGGCTCAAGTGGCTTCAGGACAGCAGAATGCATTTAATACATTTCAGCTGGTTTCCAAGTGTTTCGGGAATGATCTGACAATGACAATCGAGTTCAGTTTTCTTACTGGGTTTCTATTTGTTACTGTCCCTTGATGATGACCTCAAAACCTAAATGCAGAATGCAGCAGCTACAACTGGTACAGTTAGATGAAATCAACATAACATTTTATTTAAAGACTAAACCACCTGTCTATTCTCAACTATTTCAAGATGCCTATGTTTGCCTTTAAATCCTTAACAAGCTTGGCAAACAGGTACACAAAAGATCACTTCTTCCTATATCAGTGATGGCGAACCTATGGCACGCGTGCCACAAGTGGCATGCGGGGCCATTTGTCAGGGCACGCGAGGCGCTGCCCTGTTAGCTGGCCAGCGCGCATGCGCACGCTGGCCAACTGAGTTCACCTTTTTAAAAGCTATTTTTCGCCTTCCCCAGGCTCCAGAGGCTTTATAGGAGCCTGGGGAGGGCGAAAAGAGCCTCCCCCCCCCCCGGAGACTTCAGGGACCATCCAGAGGCTTCCCTGAAGCCTTCGGAACGCTTAAAACCACCTTCCGAGAAACCGAAAGTGACTTCCGGTTTGCTCAGAGGGTGGTTTTAAGCGCTCCGAAGGCGTCAGGGAAGCCTCCGGACGGTCCCTGAAGCCTTAGGAACGTTTAAAACGACCCTCAGAGCAACCCGGAAGTCACTTCCGGTTTGCTCGGAGGTTGGTTTTAAGCGTTCCGAAGGCGTCAGGGAAGCCTCCGGACGGTCTCTGAAGCCTCCGGGGGGCCTCCGGGGGGGCGGGGGAGGCTCTTTTCGCCCTCCCCAGGCTCCTATAAATCCTCTGGAGCCTGGGGAGCGTGAAAAAAGCATGTAAAAATGGGGGGGTCGCGCATTGTGCGCATGCGCACTGGGGGGGTCGTGCGTTGCATTATGGGTGTGGCACGCCCGCACACAACCCCCCTGCTCTCCCCCCACTTGTGGCATGTGAGCCAAAAAAGGTTCGCCATCGCTGTCCTATATCAATACTAAGATCTTTAGGGGCAACTTTTCACTGGATAAAATTGTGTGTGTGCGCGCGTGTGCCTATATGTGAAGGGGTCATTCACAATGGCACCCATTCTTTGAATATTTTAGTTGCAAGAACTTGCCTGGCACATTACTACTTGGCACTATTCAAAACACAATTTACTCAGTAATTTTAAAATAATCAAGCATTCTGTTAATTGCCTTTGAGGTATTTTAATGAAGATTGCGTTTGCCTTGTATTTTTTTTTTCAATTGGAATAAGTATTTTTAGGTATAACTTAATGGCGCTAAAATACCAGTGGGTTCATAAATGATAATATGAATTCTAGTCATAAGAACACTGAAGACATACAGTGGTACTGTTTCTTTACCAGCTGTCAAAATGCTCACTGAGGATCTAGAACTGACCTTTTCAAGATAAAGAATTAACATCATTAATATCTGTTCCAGCAAAATGTTCCTTGCAAATTTTGCTCTCTACTTTTACCTTAATATAGAAATATGCTTTTCTTTCATAATTTTTAAAATTATACTTGAAATTTAAAATAACGTTTAAGTAGTTTTTAATTAATTAAGCAAGTAAACAATAATAGCCAATGTAAAAACGTATAACTTACTTTTAGAATCTCATCCACACTATTCATATCACCAGATGCTGAAGCCTATAAATCAATATTGAAAATTTAACTGAACTACATATCAACACGTTAACATCTCCAAAACTTACAGCACTATCTAAAATGTCTAATGTTTTCACACAGTACAGAGTCTTTGACTTACAACCATTGGTTTATTGACCGTTCGACATTACAACAGCACTGAAAAAAAAGTCACTTATGGCTCTGCTCCTCGCATTTATGACTGTCACTGCATCCCCACAGTCATGTGATTAAGGGCATGTATTTATAATGGTTGCAGTTTTGGGCTCCTTTGATCAGCATTTGGCACCTTCCCAACTGGATTCCAAAAAGCAAGGACAATGGGGGAAACCAGATTCACTTCACAATCACATGATTCACTTAACAACTGCAGTGATTCGCTTAACCACTGTAGGGAAAAGGTCATAAAACTAGGCACAACTGATTTAACAACTGCTGGTCCCAACTGTAATCATAAGTCAAGGACTACTTATATAGAAATATTGTTTCTGTGGGTTAAAATTGATATAAGTTTTACAAAGCAATCGGGTCTTCAATTCAATTAGGTACTTTCATCTAATAACTGTGATGCTCCCTGCCCCTCCCCACCTGGCAAATCATTAGAAATCTCACTAAAATTCACAATGGGCTGAATAAAGCCCACAGAAATCTACAGCTGTTTGCCAAACTATAATTCTTAATAAAAAGTAATAGTCAAAGTATGTGAGTGAAGAGTTCTCATGTCATCCCTGTCAGTGTTTTTATTTTAAATATAGAAGGTAGATGCGGAATTTGGATCTGCTTCAGTAGTTTGGATTCAAACTCAGAGAACATGAGTTGAATTTAATTATTAATTTAGCATTAAGACACTAGTCAGCTGGTAGTACCTAGCAGTATTTTTGTTATGTTGATAGTTGGTTCCGATAATTCAAAATGCAAACAGCTAATTTTGGCAATCTCGTTATATTAAATGAGCTTATTTAATATATTACGAGATTGCCAAAATTATCTGTTTGCATTTCAAATTATCGGAACCAAATATCAACACAACAAAAAACACAGCTATGTACTACCAGCTAACTAGTGTCTTAATGCTAAATTAATAATAGCATGCAGAACTGAAAATCAAAATTAATGTTTTAACAGCGATGTATTTCTTTTACTTTTTATTTCGTCTATTTAATGGACTTTATATGAAAACGTGCATGCTATATATTCTTGGTAACTTTCTTAATGCTAATTTATATTTACAAAACATCAGACATAATCATGGTTCTGACTACTATAACCATCATTTTAAAAAGACAACTTACATCAAGTGGTTGAGAAGGAATTTTCAGCTTTGTTAGATGTACTTTGCTACTAGGTTTCAGTTCATTCATATTGTTGCTATGAGTCTGGCTACTGTAGTGTTCAGAAGGTAACTTTGGTTCCATTGATTCCTGACCATCCATAGGTCTTACATAGGCAGTAGGCTTCTGCAACATTGTACTTGACTTTGACATAAGCGAAGGAGGAAACGACTGGCTACCACTAGAAAAAGACGGTACACGGGAAGGTGAGTCCCAATTGGCATCTGAGTCTCGTGGAGATTTGGATCGCTGATGTTCTTTACCGTGATGGTCATTTCCATGAGACCTGGAATGGCTGGGGTTCAGAGAAGAAACAACAGATGTTTTTCCAGGACTGGAAGAATGGGATTTTGAATGTTCTGATCCATGCTGGGTTTTTTTGCGGCTACTGCTGCTTCCACCACTGCTATATGAGTCACGATCATGCCTTTGTCCGCTATTGCTAGTGCTGTTGCCACTATTGCGTTGACTACTATGTCCACCCTGTAAACCTGAGGACCGTTTCTGTGACTGGGAAGAAGTGCTAGGCGCTGGGCCTACAGGTGTCCATTTGCTGCTCTGATGAGAGCCAGTATTGTGTCTCTGATCACCAAAGAAACTTTGGTTTGATTTGTCATCTGTTGCTGATGGACCGGTTGGTTTGGGAATTCTAACAAGTTTCTGGAGAGACTGGTCACCTATAAGATCCGTCATTTCATCATAGTTTCCAAGCATGCTTTGGATACGGCTAGACAATTTATCTTCTTTGCTGGTCTGTGCGAAGAATGAATGAAATGAATAAAAAAGATACATAATGTTACGGTATTAAGATTTATATGTAATCATATAAATTTTATATCACATGAATTATTAAATGGTAATACACATTTGGAAATTATCCATATAATCTTTTTCAGCAGCCATCTGAAGCATCTGATATTTAAAGCACAGCTATTTGAAAAGCAATCCAACTCCCCAGAAAAATAATACATAATTATTACCCAGAAATATCACTAAAACGCCTTTGATTTTTACATTATACTTATTGTCTGAAAAAGCTGGATTCGTACCAGGTGTGCCATGTCTAGTGAAACACAAATGGCGGTAGAGATTGCAAAGTCTTTATTCTGCGCAGAAAAAGGACACAGGCATCACTCTGTAGGTCTGTGCAAAAGCCACTCCATCAATAGTAGTTTTTATAGTTATTTCTTTAAAAGCTCACCTTACCTCCATTCCTTTTAAGTCATCTTATCCATGTTAACCTGTGTTCAGCCAATATTACTTGGCTAGCATAATCAACATTATCTAGCAGCAATCAGCACTTCTGTCCCTAATTTCCAGTGACAATTAGCACATTATACCCAGTGGTGGGATTCAAAATGTTTTACTAAGGGTTCTGTGGGCGTGGCTTGGTGGGCGGGCTGTGGCTTGGTGGGCGTGGCGGGGAAGAATACTGTAAAATCTCCATACCCACCCCACTCCAGGGAAGGTTATTGCAAAATCCCCACTTGCTCCCAATCAGCTGGGACTTGGGAGGCAGAGAATAGATGGGGGCAGGGGCAGTCAGAGGTGGTATTTGCCAATTCTCCAAACTACTCAAAATATCCGCTACCGGTTCTCCAGAACTGGTTAGAACCTGCTGAATACCACCTCTGATTATATCATAATTAGTATATTGCCCCCTAGTTCATCTTTTCCTAAGACATTGGCTAGTCCTATGATATGTTTGGGGTTTCATTTGAACAAGCATTCTCAATTATTTTTGCTTTTGCAAGCATTCTTGACCATTCTAGCAGATTACTAAGCATCAAGGCCTATATGCATCTGAATTTTAGCTTCTTAATATAAAGGTATTAGGGGAGGGTCCTTTTAGCTTTTCCATGACACTTGCTGCAAACAGAGTTTTGTATTTTCTGTGATTAATTGGAAGAACAGGTATAAATTTGAAAGATTGCAGGTAAAACTGAAAGTAAAAGATTTCTGGATGTAGAGGCCCTGGAAAACCAGCAAAGAAAGAGCTCTCTTAACTATGCATATTATTTGGAAACTATATTTTTCATCAAACTGAGTATGCGTTTCAAAGTAATTTTATTTCTGTAGTTAAAATATTCAACATTTTGATTTCTTATATCAAAAGTACACCATCTTTTCTAGATTTTTTAAATGTTTTTTTTTTTGTAAACATGCCTTCCCTTTAGGAAACTTTAAAAAAATCATTTCAATCTTGCAATACAAATTTAAGGCAGAAACTTGAAACCCTATTTTTAAAGAAACTGATAACCTGTCCTCATAGTGGAATTGCCACTTGTAACATATAAAGAGCTTTGTTCACAGTGTCGAATGACTGACTGACTGACTAAGCAAAAGTGCAGAAGAGGAACTTTCTTTTTCTAGAGATCTGTATCTCCCTTTTTTGAAATCAAGGCATGGCGCAAACCATATAAGGCAAGAGAGGAGAATGTTCTCAACAATGAAGGAAGGGCTACTTCCCAACAATCTGTGGGCCTCCCAGTACTGCTATTCTTTCAGACATAGGTTTCTGGATGAATTTATACACGGATGGTGGAAATGGGAAGACATAGCATTCCCATTCCAACCCTGAAAGCCAAAAAAGCTTTAAAAAGATAAATTTGTGGCAAAATTTCAATCATGTGGGTTTTTTAAAAATGAGAATAAAAAAGTCCTCTTCCCGTGATTCTTCCTACTATCTTGTTTGAAGGGGGAAAAATTAATGGTAAACCGTGTCACTAAAATCTGACTATTTTGTAAGGCAATATTGGAGAGCCTGGAATACCAGGCCGTAGAATGGTATAGATCAAAGAGAATGGAAAAAAACAACAAATTGCCAATTTTTTGCATAGAAGACGATTTTGTATTTCCCATAGAAAGATATAAATGCTTACATTAGAAGAAAACAGATTTTTAAAAATCATATTCAGAACTTAATCTCTAAAAATAAATTAGACTTTTAAGTAGTTAAACTAAAGAACCAGCACAAGTTAACTGAATAAAATAAATATATAAAGAAATAAAACCTCTCTCAAAGGACAGAAATACAACAATTTCTGCAATTAAATCAGTTTAGTCACATACAGCTAGGAAGTAAACAAATAAAGCTAGCCAGCAGGTAAAGAAAGCTTTCTACACTAAAAATTCAAACCCAAATACATTTATATGTGCCTTATTTTGCATTGCCAATTGTCTCCAATTGTTCCTTTCTATTCAGTACACTCCAGCAGAGTGTACTGAGCACCCGTCTATCAAATATTGCCATCTTGTGGAATTGAGGAGTTTTGCTTTCTCTGTTGTGGCCCCATCCCCTAGAACAGCACTCCCACTCCCCAAAATAAGGACTGTATCCTCTCTTCTAGCTTGGTCCCAGGCCTGGAGTTAATACCATGTTTTCCCGAAATTACGACTTGTCCTGATAATAAGACCATGCCATATTTTTCCTGTGGGCCCTCCCCCAATAATAAGCCCCCTGGACAACCCCCCCTCCAGCCAGGCAAAGCGCCACTCACCAACCTAACAATATCCCGAAGGTGCAAAGCTGCAGGAGCTGGGGGGAGGGGGACAAAGGCGCTCACATTGCTTGACACCTTTGGGATACCGCTAGGCTGGTGGGTGGTGCTGTGCTCAGCTGGAGCTGGGCGTTGCCGGGCAGCAGCTCTCATGAGCAGCCGCCCGACAACGCCCATTTTCAGCCAGTCAGAGCGCCACTCACCGACCCAGTAATATCCCAAAGGCGCTCAGCCATGTGGCGCTCTGCCAGGCTGGAGAGAGGTTGCGCAAGCACTGTTCTGTCTCCAGCTCGCGTGCCTCCCTGCCTCACCATGGCCAACTCTCCCTGCAGGGCTGGGCCAGGGTGCTGCCGCCCCCCCCCCCGCTACCATGCTCCAAGCATAACCAGTTTCCAAACTCCGGAGATCCGCTGCCGAGTCTTCCAGCAGTGGTCGCTCGCAACCATAGAGCGTAGTCCCAGAGACTCGGCAGCGGATCTCCGGAGTTTGGAAGCTGGTTATGCTCAGAGCATGGCGGCGCCGGCGCCCTGGCCCAACCCTACATGGAGAGTTGGGCATGGTGAGGCAAGGAGATACGCGAGTTGGAGGCAGAAAAAGTGCTCGCGCAACGTCTCTTTCCAGCCGGGCAGAGCGCCGCGTGGCTTAGCGCCTTTGGGATATTATAACACCCGGCTGGAAAGGGGCGGTGCTGGGCAGCTTCTCATGAGTGTGGTCATCTCATGGCGGCTTTGTTGCGCTGCTGCAACAGCGCAACACAGTCGTTTGCCCCTGAGGCTGTGCCCGGCTCTTCGGGCGTCCGCTCGCAAGAGAGCAGCCACCCGGCAACCCCAAACCAATACCCCCCCGATAATAAGGCCCAAGCAAAATTGGGGGGAGGGTCAAAAGAAAATAAGACCCTGTCTTATTTTCGGGGAAACACAATATATTATTTTATTTATTTTACATTTGTTATTTTTATTGTAATTTAGCTGCCCTCATTCTGTTTGATTTATGTTACTTTTAAGATTGGTTTATTCTATATGTTTTTATTTTATTTTATTGTTTCATATGCCATCCAGAGTCAGTGGAGTTGTTCAACTATAACAAATTTGAATAAACAAAGTTCACTGGACTGTTTAATGCAGATGTTATCTACTCTTAATTTTTACCACACATATTTACCTTCCTGTATTGAGAATGTTATTGAAATCAAAGATGACTGAAAAACAAGTGGGAAAACTTTTGTTTCCTTAATTATTTCTCTCTATTTTTAAAAAATAATATTTAAATACTATTTAATATTGAAATACACATAGTACCTTTAAATAAGGGGACAAGGAAAGCAACAACACATTGTCTACCCCCCTCTTTCAGTCTTAAAATGAAAGCACAAATAAGCGTAACAGTTTATGCTTAAGTAATGTATGCTGTCATGATCAGGAAAATAACCGCATGAAAGAAACACATTTTGCAGCATCAAAGTAAATCTCTTATATACAAACAGCCAGGTACTAGAAATATCAAGCCCTAACAATTACCTTTCATCTATAGAAAATATTCTCCGCAATCTCAGTAATGCTACTGTCTTGAATCACTCTTTTGCTATAAGGCAAGAGTACATTGTAACAATTATCTCTGTAAGTACTTTTAACCATAATTCTATTCTACCAATTCATATTTAGACAGTTTGATGGTCAAATGGTTTGGCCTGTCAGTGCTGGGATATTAATAAAAGAATGTTGACATGAATGAGCTTGTATTATTTTTAACAATCTTAATATTTCATTAATAGGTCTATCAACATAAATTTTTTAAAAAAATAATGTAAGTTTATAAAGTATCTTTTTTCCCTCTGTATTTGCATTTAGAGTGTAAGGTTCAAATTCTTATTTTCATGTTTCTAGAATACTGATTATATTACAGTATACACTACATTTACTTAGAAAACTCATCACAGTACTGAATTTACAGGAAAAAAAATATCTGTGGTGTGATCATTAAGAAAAATAACAAACCTCATGCACTTACAACTTTATATGGTTCAGCAAAAAGAGGAGAATTAGGTGGGAAGGCTTCTTCACCCTGTTGAATTTCTTGATTACGCCTCTCTCTTTCTTTAATACGCAGCGCATTCCGATCTTCACGGTTCATGTTGCTATAAAGAAAAACAATGTAATTATGAGACAGAATACAGAAAGTAAGTGATTCTGCTTTTTACACCTTAACAATCTGTAGCTTTGCTCTTTTTTTTACAAAAAAATATTCTAATGCACATTTTAAAAAAAACCTCTTAAGTACCTAAACATCAGAAATTGTCTTATGCATACATACTGACAAAACCTAGCCATTTACTTTCATAAGAAAAGTTATGCTGCATTCTTTAAATAAACTATTAAATGTATTGTCTTATTTTTTAAAAAATTACAGTGTTACCTCGGTACTCAACTGCTTTGAAACTCATTGAATTTGGTAATCGATGCATTGTGACGCAAAAAGTTTGTCCTGGTACTCGTCGTTTGTTGGGTACTCGACCCGCAAGCTAGAACTTGTTGATGTCAATTGCCTCGTGACTTGCTACCCTTTCAGCTGAAACAAAGGGTCACGCATTAGTCATGTGGTTTGTTTGGTACTCATTTTTTAGTACTCGTTTCACCTCCCAGAACCAATTAATGACAAGTACTGAGATACCACTGTAATTTTTATTGCTTTTAAATTAACAAAACATAAGAATGATAACGATACATTGTCAAAATAAATCACATTAAAATGTTCTAACAAAAAGTGAACAAATATGACACATATATCATTATAACAATAAACAATTCTATATATACTTGTCTAATGCAAATATTCAAATATGTAAATATTTCTAATACATTTATACAACATAAAGTACTCTGTATAAATGAGTCCTGTATTTCATTATGCTTGTCCTTACAGAGTCTACATCTATAGACAATCCACTCATAGGTGACAAGGGCAATCAGGTCTTCAATTCATTGAAAGAAAGGGAGCCATAAATTTATCTTTCCAATGCTGCAATATCAGTATTTTGACCATAGTAAAGCGAGAATCCATTTACATTGATTGTCCAGTTGTCAACTTCCATGTACTAGGTGTGCAGCTTAAGACAATAATACCCTCTGAGAATTTTTGCTTTTGTTGCACAATCATACTTTCGCCCAAATCTTGGGAAATGAGATCATTGTAAAAACATGTGTTTTAAAGACGCATTATCCTTATTACACTTCCAACAAAATACTGGTTTTGACAGCCCTTTTCTATGCAAACATAATGGAATCCAATCAATTCTAAATATTATTTTTATTGTATAAGTAACTGTATTGTCTAATTTAACATTTCAATAGTTTTTTAAAAAAAAATTGAGAACTTTTGAATAAAGTAGAGTTAGTCCCTGGCTTATATCCATTTATTCAGTGACCTTTCAAACTTGCGACAATGCTGATCAGTGGTACTTATGACTAGTCCTCAGATTTCCAGCTGTTGCAATGTCTCCATGATCATAATTTACAACTTTCCCTGCTGGCTTCCCAGAAGCAAAGTCAATGGAGAAGCCATCAGTAAGTCAGAAGTCACATAAGATCCTTTCTTAATGATGGCAACTGGGACTATCTAAATGACTGTTGCTAAGCAGCATGGTTTCATGACATTGTGCTCTACAACTGTGTCACTTAGTAATGGCAATTCCAGCCCCATTTGCTGTTGTAAAGACTGCTTGTATTTTATTCAAAATTCTTATCAGCAAGAGCTTATGTTTCTTCATTCTTATATACAAAACCTGCAGTCCCCCTATCTTTCTCTATCTGTCAGTCTACTGAGAATGCTCCACAGTATGTCTCTAATCTACTCTTCATATGTTTCTAAAAAGAATTTGTTTGTACTCTAAATCCATACTTTCAGTTTTGAATTCAATCATATGTACTGTCAACTAGCTTTGATGAAATAATTTTTACTGTGACTATATGATATAGGTATTTCTTTGGAAAATGTAAGAAATTCTGTTTGAAATGTTAGTTCCTCTTTGGTTTGTAACAAACAGAAACTGCATTTTATCCAAAACAATCCAAGTAGTACTGTGTTTATTGATAAGATTATGCATTTGCAAAATAAGATCACTCAAACTTCACTGTTTATATTAAACAACACGTAAAATGTGACTAGAAGGCATGAAGCTCACTTAATACTTCAATTAACATGTAGACAAAAGGCTAGTAGCTACAGTAAGTACAAAATAGCTATATTCAGCTAAAACAAATATGGAAACAAAAATATGTGAGAAGAATATTAAAGTTCCCTTGGATAATCAAACATATTTCAAGAGAAAAGTATAAATATCAAAGGAGGTCATTCTCTAAAATGTTAAAAATAAAGTTAGATTCATTTTTTTAATCAATACAGTACAGGTAGTCCTTGACTTGCAACTGGTCACTTGACAACTGGCTGAAGTTATGATGGATCTCCCTAGAGCTACTTACGATGTTTTCAAAATTATGACAGCGGCATCCCCACATGTGATCACATTTTGTGCACTTGGCAATTTATTCACCTTTACAACTGTTTGACTGAGATTTGCAGCTTTCTTGATGGTTTTTGGTGTTTACTTTTGGTTTCAGGCAAAAAATGCTCATTGGGGGAAATGAATTTGCTTAACAACGGCAGCATTCACTTATCAGCCACCATATTCACTTACTGACCACCACAAGAAATGTCAAAAATTGGATGCAGTCAAGTGATGTCTCACCTAATGACCGCAATTTCTTATAACTGCAATTCCAGGCTCAATTATGGTCGTATGTTGGGACTATCTGCACTAAACACTACCTGCACTGAAAAAAAGATAGCTCATTTTAAAATTTAGAATAATGCAACTCTTCGGGAAATGTTTAGCTCCTACTAGTTCTAATATGATGAAAAAAAGTAAGAAAATTTTAGATAAGACTTTTAAAGATTAATAATGTTAGTTTCAATTATTTTTATTTCTAACCTTTTAACCAACTGGAGCATTCTATGCAACATAAAAATACAAAGAAGAAATAGCTCTTAGCAGATGTTGCCAGTGAGCAAGACATGACACAATTTTACTCCTGCTTGCCAATATTTAGTTATGAATGATAAATAAGCTTCTGTGCTACTATAAATAACTAGCTCTTTGTAAACCCATCTAAACATATTCATTTAGGATGGCCAGCTCCCAAATTACTGATTTTAGAACAGATTCAATAAAGTATTTATGTCTACCATATAAATCATGTACTGTAATGTTGAGAAATTATGTCTCAAAAGTATGAAAAAAATAAACATGTAACATTTTATTAGATACTTTATCACAGCCAAACTCCAGCTCAAAAATAATCAAAAAACAAAATTGTGAGACAGCAAGAAAAACAACAGTAAAACCCAATTATAGAACTGGTGTGCTCAAGCTTTGACACAAGAACCTTAACAATGTTATGAGAAATAAAATCACATTGGCAATAACAATTATAAATAAAATAGATCTGGGTGATTTGGAAATACAAGTTGATGGCATGTTATTACTATAGCTGCAACCAGGCATCTTTGTAATAGAAGCAATACAGAACATGCATTAATATTCAGGAACTCCATTATAGAGGCAAACTCTGTATTCAAGTGTGCTATCACATAATTTCCCCCATGAACATATGTTTGGAGGACATTAAAATTGCCAGGATAGGGATCTTTTGACTTTGGGAATTATTACTTGGCTTGGGGAAACTTGGGAGAAAAGTAGTGTTGGCTTACCTGAACGGTCTTCTCTGTGCGCTGCGGGAGAGTCCAAACATGGGTTAATTCTGTCTGACTGCCCTGGCCTAAATTGAAGATCTTTAGCCCATGCCTCCTGCACCGGCACCTCAGATTTTCGATGAAGGCGTGGACCGTTAGTCTGTTCAAAAGGTGGTTCCAGAAAGTCTGTTACAAGATCGAGTCAATGGTTAGTCACAAAGCCACAAAACGACACCGTAATTGTCAGCTGGCCCGCTGAGAGCCTAAGGAAACATGTAGGCTAAAGAAAGCCAAAGGCAATAAACGCCGGGAGAGACCTCAGGGCGGGATTGGACTCTCCCGCAGCGCACAGAGAAGACCGTTCAGGTAAGCCAACGCTACTTTTCCTGTGCACTGCTTGGAGAGTCCAAGCATGGGACATACCCAAGCTAAATGTCACTAGGGCCGGGAGCACGTGTGTTAACGGTCTCTCCAGTCGAATGAATGCCCTGAAAAACTTGTCTCCCAAACGCTGCGTCCGCCGATGTTTAGGTTTAGGTTTATTTGGATTTATATGCCGCCCTTCTCCAAAAGGACTCAGGGCGGCGTACAACATTAAATGTGAACTTATCTAACTTGTAGTTCCAAACAAATTGGGATGGCGATGCCCACGTTGCCGCCCTGCAGATCTCGTCAATGGGCGCTTGAGTCGCCCAGGCTGCTGTAGATGCTGCGCTCCTTGTAGAATGGGCCGTGACGTGATGCGGCACCTGTGTAGATTGGAGCTGGTAGGCAAAGGCGATGCAGGTGCACAACCATCGGCCAATGGTAGCAGAGGTGACCTTGCGCCCCATAGTGGCAGGTTGAAACAATACGAAGAGTAATTCAGACTGTCGGAATGACGCAGTGCGCTTGATGTACTTGCAGATTGTCCTGCGCACATCTAGTTTGTGCCATCTGCGCTCCCTAGGGTGTCTCGGATGTGGACAAAAGTATGGAAGGATGACTTCTTGGCTCCGATGGAACCAGGTGTTGACCTTAGGGATGAATGAGAGATCCTGGCGGTGCACAACCCTGATATATAGGTCCTCCCTGACAGGCAGGGCTGCCAGTTCCGAGATCCTTCCCGCCGAGGTAATGGTGGTCAGAAAAACTGTTTTAAAAGTCAGGTGTTTCAGGTCACAGGATCGAAGGGGCTCGAATGGAGCGCTGATTAGTGCCCTCAAGACCACACTCAACTCCCAAGAGGGATAACAACGGACAACAGGTCGTAAATTGGTGGCCCCTTTGAGGAAACTGCAAACCCTGGGGTGACGAGCAAGGGAGAAGTGGTTGTAGACCAGGACCGTAGACATCGCTGCCACCTGACATCTGAGTGTGTTCGACGCTAGTCCTTGGTCCAACCCCTACTGCAAAAAGTCCAAAATCTGTGGGATGGTGGCAGAAGTGGGATCAATGGTCTTTTTAGTGCACCACCTGGCGAAAGCAGCCCAGGTGGCATCATAGATCTTGGTAGTCGATGGTCGCCGAGAGGCTTGAATAGTTGAATGACCTTAGTGGAAAGTCAGTCTCTTTCTAAGAGGTCCCTCTCAAGTGCCAGACGGCTAACTGCAACCACTGGGGCTCCGGGTATGATAGAGCCCCCTGGTTGAGAAAGACCTCCTCCGGAGGAATCCTCCATGGTTTGGCAATGGAGAGACCCAACAGGTCGGTGAACCAAGTCCGTCTGGGCCAGAATGGAGCCACTAGTATCACCTCCGCCTGTTCCTCCAGCATCTTGCGGAACCCGCTGGGAAGGAGTGAGAGTGGCGGGAAAGCATAGAGCAGGCCGGGTGGCCACTAGCAAAGCAGGGCATTGACTGCTTCCGCTCCTGGGGACCGGAACCTGGAGAAGAAGCGAGGGAGGTGGGAGTTCTCCTGAGTGGCAAAAAGGTCGATGGACGGGTGACCGAACCTCTGCGTGATCTTGTGGAAGAGGTCCAGATGCAAGCGCCACTCTGAATGGTCGATCGTGGCCCTGCTCAGCCAATCCACCTGGACATTGCTCACCTCGGAGATGTGTTCCGCTCGAAGGGATGACAGATGTTTCTCTGCCCACTTCCCCAGATGTTCCCCCGCCGCCATCAACGACTTGGAGCAGTTGCCCCCTTGGCGGTTTACATGTGCCTTGGTGGCCACATTGTCCGTGAGCAACATTACATGGTGAACTTGGACTGTCGCCTGGAAATGTAGAAGAGCTAGCCTCGCCGCTTTTAGCTCCAGCCAGTTTATGCTGTGCAGATCGCTGACGGACTAACTGCCTTGTGCGATCTGATTGCCGAGATGGACCCCCCATCCAAATAGGTTGGCATCCATCGTGATGGTGAGGCGATCCGGTTCGTGGAAGAGACTGCCCTTAGTCAGCGCTGGAGAGAGCCACCACTGGAGGGACTGCTGGACATTGAGTGGAACTGGAATCAGAGTGGGGGAGTTGCTTTTCTTGGCTCTTTGGTGGGACAGAAGACACCACTGCAGTTGTCTCGAGTGCAACCTCGCCCACGGCACTATTGACAGGCAAGAAATCATTTTGCTGAGGAGCATCGATAACTGAACAATGAGCTCTGACTGTGAAGTCTGCAGCTGGAGTACCAGTTTCCTGATGCTGGAGATTCACTCCTGGGACAAGGCGACCTGGCAACTGACAGTGTCTATTATTGCGCCGAGATGCTGCAACCTGGTGGTGGGAGGTGGCTCTTGTCCAGATTGACGGAAAAGCCGTGATCTTTTAGAACCCTCGTCGTCAACCAGGGGTCCCTGACTGCTTGCTGAGAGGATGACACTTGAATGAGAATGTCATCTAGGTACGCTTGAAGTCGAACTGGGCGTGACCTCAGGGATGCAACTACTGCTGCCAGAATCTTTGTAAATGTCCTGGGGGGCGATGGCAGGCCGAACGGCAGTGCCATGTACTGATGGTGCTTTCCTGCGTAATAAAACCTCAAGAACTTGCGATGGGCCTTTCGGCTTGGGATCTCCCGGCCTGATGGAGCCCAGAATTGACTGGAGGGATTGCATCTTGAAGCATTTGTACGCCAGATGGTAATTTAACTTCTTTAGATCTAATATCCCCCTCCACCCTCCTGAGTTCTTTGGAACCAGGAACAGGATGGAGTAGAAACCTGACCCTTTGTGTCCAGCTGGCACTAATTCTATGGCCTGTATCTCCCGAAGGTGCTGAATCTCCTGCTCCATTAGGGACCGTTTGGCAGGGGAGGAGGGAGTGGGACAGCGGATGAAGTGGCGGGGGAGGGGAGATGAACTTCAGGGTCAGACCCAGTCGGATGGTTTGGAGAACCCACTGGTCTGACATGGTCTGCTCCCATATTACCTGGAATAGCTGCAGGCAACCTCCGATGGGAGCCGTCCTCTGGGCATCACTTATAGCGAAGGAATGGCCTAGAGCTGGAACCCCTACGGTATGAGCGCTTGGAGAAGGATTGGTTGCAGCCCCTATCACAAAATGACTGGCGGTCCTGGGACCAATCGGGACCCAGCGCATATGGACGGTTGAACTGTCCAGAACTGGTGGAGGCCTCAGAGGAACGAAGGGACTGTTTCCTAAAGTATCCAGAGCCTTTGCGCTCCATCTTTTTGGAAACAGAGGGCATGACCTTCTTTTTGTCTTTGTTCTCAACGAGAACCGGGCCCAAGACCTCACCCAAAAGTTTTTTCCCCTTAAAGGGAGCTGAGGCAAATTTCCATTTGGACCTCATATCGGCGTTCCAGTGACGCAACGATAATATTCTGCGTGTGGTTACATTGGAAGCTAAGGCCCTTGATGCATATTTAGCGGAGTTAAGGGTGGCATCAGCTATGTATTCAGCCGCCGCCATAAGCTTGTTAAGTTCCTGCCTCATCCTAGTGTCACCTGCAGGGAGCTTGGCAGCAAAGCAGTGGAGCCACAGAAGGGACGCCCTAGACATAAAGAAAGCCGAGGTGATCATCTTAATGGCCCAAGCCACTGCCTGATGTGTCTTATGATTTGCTTTTTCTGACCTCTTGTTCTCCACTTTAGACCTTCTAAAAGGTCGGGTGGCAGGACGGAAGAGGAAGTAAGAGCCTGCACCGGTGGATCCACCTGAGGTAGTTTTAGAAGATCCTCCAAGGCAGCATCCACCGTGTACAGTTTCCTGTCGCTATTGCTAGGCGTGGCCAGGGTGCCAGGCCGGGCCCATTGGCGCTGTACAATGATTAGAAATAATTTGGGGACTGGAACTATTTCCTGAGCAACCACAACCCTCCCCGTGCTCGACTGTTTCAGAGGTGGCTTGCTCAGGTACAGAAGCTCCTAAGCGGGTAGCCGTCTTGGCCTTCTTAATGGTAGTCTTGAAGGAAGTTTGGTTAAATAAACCAATAAAGGCAGGTTTGTCTAGGACCGCCCCCTCATCCCCAGAGAATTCCTGCTCAGGCAGAACATCCCCGTCTACGGCAGAATCTTCGCTATCCAGCGAAGAGTGTGGGGAAGACGCCCTATGGGTAGTGTCCCGGGGCTGAGTAGCAGAGGAGCTAGACTTGCAGGGCCGCATGGACTTTTGCTTGAGCCCTTCTGCAATGCCCTGGGAAATGGCCTTAGTTATCACCTCTTGCATTTCTTCAGACAAGGCTGGGCCTTGATCCTCTACCGGGCGAACCCTTTTTGCGGCCTGGGTTAAGGGCAGCTGAGGAGCCAGGGGCATTACTGGTGGGAGAGCCTCCTCTGCGTCAAGCGAACACTGGAAAAGTCAGCATTATCTGCCAACGAAGGCCTGGGGGACCCTGCAGATGCTATGGAAACATCAGAGGAAAATTGCTGTTCCTCATCCTCACTGTCTGCAATGGACTGTTCAGTGGCAACAGGGGGTGGCTCCTGGGATGAATCTCTCATGGGAGGTCCAGCAGTTGATGTGGTTGTGCGTTGAGCCTTTTCAAACTGCTTTTCAAGCGCCTTTTGGCGCCTAATGGCCACCCTGTCCTGGGCACTGGCCTGTTTCCTCCCCCCAGGCTGATGGTATCTGCTAAGAGCCTCTGAGGCTGCCTTGCTGGCCTGCCTAATGCCCCCCTACTTGTTGAGGGAACTGGATGGTCTGCCTCATCGGGGGTTCTTTCTGCCATGGTAGGAGCTGTGTAGCATCCTTGACCAGGCAGATGCACTGCACTCACCACCTGGAGACCAAGGATGCAAACAGTCCAGAAGAAGAAGCGTGGAGACAGGTAGTGCTGGTGGGCCAAGTCCATGAGGCGAGCCCAACTGCTCCTAGCGCTTCCCAGGTGGTGAAGCAGAAGTATGGCTGGGAGTGGTCAAAAACTGCTGCAGGTGCTCCGAGGGACAAGCCTCACTATTAGTGGGGAAGGAAACCTGACGGACGGACGGACGGTGAGACCCCCGCAACTCTTTGCTAAGGCAGGGACAGTCGGGCGGCAACAGGAGGAGAAGCGGCAATATGGCTCCGACTCTGTCCGACGTGATGCAATTAGTGGCCACAAAATGGCCACCGCACTGAAAGGCAGGAAATCTCTGAGTTTAAAATGGCCACCGCCTTCAAATTAGCTGGAAATGGCCGCCGCAACAAGAAAGCCGGTTGGAAAGCTTCTGAAACGCTTCTGATGCTATGGGCAAGAATGCAAGGGGCCGGGCCCTAAACCATTGCCGCTGCGCCCAGAAGACACCAAAACGAGGGAGGCGTCGGCACTCTGACCCCCCCCCCATTGCCCTTAGCAGCCCGACAGCCGTGCATGCCCGAGCGAAGCCCAGGATACGTCAGCTCGCAGATCGATGCAGCTGACAGAAAAGTTATTTTAAAAGGCTCACCGACCTGAATACTGTAATAAAAATGTGAAAGAGCTAGTTTGGAGAGTCCAATCAAGATTATTATTAGGAACCACGTTATAACACGTCCACGGACTTAGACTGAATTGAAAATCTGAGGTGCCGGTGCAGGAGGCGTGGCTGAAGATCTTCAATTCAGTCCAGGGCAGTCAGACACAATTAACCCATGCTTGGACTCTCCCGCAGCGCACAGAAGTGAATGACTGCCCAGGAACGTATCTCTGGGTGTGATACATCATCCAAGTTCTTGGCCTGCTGTTTAAAGATTGCCTCTGCCCACTGATATCCCATTATCAGGATTGCACTAATCCGCAGTTCTTCAACTTCTAATGTAATGTCCTTACCGCAAGATAAAACAAAGTTGTTACTTAAAATTAGAGTGTTAACCCCACAGTGGAACAAAACTAACTTTAGCCAATAAGAGAATATGCAAATTAAATATGAGTTTTAATTTTGTTCAAGCCCAGCTCATGGCACAATACTACATTAGCAACTCATTGTTGGGCTTGAAATATGTTCCTTAAGAGTTTAATTGTACCCTTTTTAAAATGTGAACACAGTTCACAGTTCCATTTCGGCTCTGGATAAATGATAATACTTTTAGTTGAGGCAAATTTGAACAACGCATCTCTAATGTAATAATAATGTAATAATTATAATAAAGCGACTGTTGGGTTGTTCTGGTGCATTTTGGACAATATTCTCTATGTGTGCACTGCAGGGTTCTTAAATTTACGACATAATTTATGTCTAGGGATAAGTTTAAAAATAAACTTGAAATTGATAAAAGCTGCAGATAAGCATGGATAACATTATCCGAATTATTTCCCATATTCTCTGAAAACTAAGGGAATATATCTGCCTAGGCATGTCACCAATTTTTTCTCATCATAGTTTCTGAGATTCACACAAGTTTCTTACTTGAAAATAACTAAATTGAGACTAGTCCTTACAAAAAGTTGTATCTCTCTAGCAGAGCACTTGGAGTAAAGTGCTGAATGAATGTGAGACCAGTTAGTGGCTCAGCTAAGATCCTGTACACAAATAAATTCCTATAGAGGAAGGAGGCTGCCATCACTGTTATGGAGTAAGAATCAAGAAGACAGCATTTGGCCAGTTCAGAGTAAAGCCTAATGGTTGCAACTATCCATTTGAAGGCATTCTAATAGAAAAGATAACAACTCATAGAATTGTTTACTTCTGATCTCTGAAAGATCAGAAGTAAACACTGAATAGATTTAATGTATTTCAAAAACAATTCCAAATCTACTTTTATTCCCATAATTAGTTTCAAGATTATATGAAAGTCAATGGTTTGTGAATTTTGTATAATTTCATATATAAGAAATATATTCTATAATCTGAGCATTAGCAGTTATATTGTAGATTTATCCAGTATTGTACTATAGTAGATTTATCCAGTATTGTAATGTAAAGATATTCATGCCAGTAAATTTTCTCTATGATCACAGTCTGATGATTGACAATTGAAATGTAAACAAAAAGCAGAGGTGTCATAGAGAAACCTGCTGAAACTAATGGGTATGTGAATGTTCAGGAACTTAATTTCTAACATAGTACTACTACTAGATTATGATTTTCCTACCTGAACAGAGTACAAAGCATTAATCTCTCATTGCTACCAATCTGCCTTCCGTTGAGGACCTATATACCGCACAAGCCAGACAGAGGGCTGTGAAAATATCTACAGAATCATCGCATCCTGAACATAAAGAGTTTCAACTTCTATCCTCAAAACGACACTATAGGGCACTGCACATAAAACAACTAGACACAAGGACAGTTTCCGCCCCATGCCATCACTCTGCTAAATAACTAATTCCCACAACACTGTCAAACTATCTAAAAAGGCAGTACTACCATCATTATTCCCATCTTCCCTATTACCTATCTCCTTATCTTATAACTATAACGTTGTTGCTTGTATCTTACAATTTATATTGTTTATTTAGCATTCTAGTATGATTTGTTGATCACTTATTTAATATCCATGACTATCATTAAGTGTTACATCTAATGTTTTATGATGTATTTTACAATGACTATATTAATGATCTATCACTATTGTTGTTATGTACATTGAGAGAAACAAATTTCTTGTGCGTCTAATCACACTTGGCCAATAAAGAATTCTATTCTATTCTATTCATTTGATTTTATTTCAAAAATAAACATTTTGATCCCAAATTCTTCCCTCTGTTCTTCAATATATGGTTGAAAGCAGGGATGGTGTGAGGGGGTGGAGGACACTAAAAAGATGGTTCATTGAGCTAATTGTTCTCTTCACAAACAAGGGAAGAGCTCTTTTATTTTATTAATATACAACTTATTGGCCAAATAAACAATAAAAAGTCTAAGTAATGTAATTATCAAAAGGCAGGGGAATTAAGCATTACATGGGTGAATCAAGAATTGATGAGTGGGCATCCTATTCTAGTACTGAAGAAAAAATGATGGAGTAGGACATCTCATTGGGTTGGGCAAAAATCAAGCACCACCTACGAAGTAGCTTGGAAGCTGGCTCAGCAGGAAATTAAATTAGGTTTAGGTTTATTTGGATTTATATGCCACCCTTCTCCAAAAGGACTCAGGGCGGCGTACAACATTAAAAACACACATCACAAAAGTAAAAAAAAGATTAAACCCATTTCCAAAAAGACCAAACCGATTTTTTTTAAAGAAACAATACATTTAAAATAAATTAAAATTAACATTAACATTAACAGGCCAGGCCGGCTTGCTGGAAAAGCCAACTTTTTAGGGCGCGTCGGAAGGACCAGAGGTCAGGGATTATGCGGAGCTCCGGGGGCAGCTCATTCCAGAGGGAAGGCGCTCCCACAGAGAAGGCTCTCCCCCTGGGGGTCACCAGCCGACACTGCTTGGCCCACAGAGAAGGCTCTCCCCCTGGGAGAGCCAACTCCAAAAAGAACTAAAGCCATAATAGGATGCCAGCTAACATGTTTCGGCAGGATTTAGCAGATACGTTTGAAAAAGTTAATAAACAACTGAAAAAAATAGGCTTAAGTTTCAGACGTTGTAGAGTCTGATAGTAAACATATGCTGCTACTAAAATAAAATAAACAAAAAACCCCAAACCAAAATAAAATAACGATATTAGAAAAATGTAAGTAAATATTAGACATTAGATTGGATTTGGCTGATTTACAGCATTAGAAGGTGTGGGGAGAATTAGAAGAATCAGAGAAAATGCAGAAATTGGGTATCTCAACTCAAAAGTTAATCAGATAGCAAAAATCATGCCTTCAGATGATGATGTAAATGTTTCCATAGCATCTTTTCTCCTGAACTCAATCAAATGCAAAACTAAAGAGTTAAGTAGTAAGATTTATAAATGCTTTTCTGACAGAAAAATTCTGCTAAAAAAATATGGACTAAAAGAGATAAACTGGGTTGGAAAGTTTTATTTATTTCAAGCTATTAAGTCCCATCCTCTTATAAAGAAGAAAAGCCTTCAAATGTCTGACAGAATTATGAAAAAGAAAAATAATGATGTAAATAGAGGTTCCATTTCAAGCTAATTTTATTTCAACCACAATGGAGAGAGAATACTTTTATGTTTATGAGCTATGGTTATGAGAAGACTTTATCATAAACCTAAAAATATTTCATGAAGAACAGAGAACAATCTTTGATGTCCAAATAACTGATATAACTATATAAAAAGAAGATATGCTAAGAGATTTGGGGAGACTTGTAAAATGATTGCTGGTTATAACATTAATAAAATATAAATATTTAACACAGTTTCATATTAATTAGGAAGTAAGGCAAAAATATAGAGATTGGTAAAGATTGATGTAAAAGTTACAATATAATGAGATGAGCTGTCAAAGGCTGAACACACCCATTCCCTTAAACTACACTGCTTAGAGGATTTCATTAATCCTCTGTGAATTTCTCTTCAGATGTGTTCTAAGTGGCTTGGGGCTGGGATTATTGGGAAAGGGAACAGAAAAGGATGATAAGGGTGATAAAAGATACTGAGAAAATCATTTTTCATTTCGTAAATTTAATTTAATTCACAAATATGTTTATTGATTGGGTGGACCAAGTTTCATGTTTGATAAGCTTAATTTGCAGGAATGATAAGCAAGGAATAATGGGAAACAGCTCAACATTTTAGAAACTGACAAAATAGTAAACCAAATTTTATTCTGCAAGCAAAATATACAAATTTAATAAGAATTTGTAATTATTGAATAATAATCTGAAAAAAGATATATAAAGGCAATGTTAAAGGTTACTTTATCACTATTAAAAAGTAAAAAAGTATTCATAAAATCTGTCAACTTTTTGACTTCTATAACCTAGCAATATAAAGAAATTAATAAGTATTAAAGGCATTTAGCTTTGTTATAGAAACAGGAACCTCATAGCAACAAGACTATTAAAAGGATTAAATAAGAGCTGCAATTACCTATTAATTTTATTTGCAGGCAATATCATAGCAACTTTGGGAATTTTAATAATTTATATATTAGAACAGAATTGGAGACATATGTAGGCTTAACAAATACATCTTTTCAAAAGCCACAACTGTTTGTTCATACTCTCTTAAAATACAAAGCAAAATCTAACACTTTTCAATCATAAAGGTGCTGATATCACAAACATATTAACTGTTTAATAATTTTATTCCAATGCAAAAGAAATTTTGTTCTTGAAATTGAAGTCTGGAATAAGAAATGTAAAAATATATAGCAAAGAAAAAAATTCCTTTTCAATATTAAAACCATTTAAGAGGTAATAAAAATAGACTTTAGAAATAGTGGGGAATTATGTTTTTAAAATTACAAAAAGATCCACCAAGATATTATTAAAAACCCATAGGCAGATATATTCCTAAACCAAATGTTTTTTCTTCCACAGGATTTTGAAGTGGGAAATATAAATATTATGTTTATCAAAGCTACACTTTCAAGCATGGAAAAATAATGCAACAGTGACAGATAGTATTTTCTCCCTAGCACCTTTAATAATATAGTAATATCTATCACTGTTGCATGTATGAGGACCCAGATTGTTGGGGGCAATATGCCGACTCTGTAAACTGCTTAGAGGACTGTAAAGCACTGTGAAGAGGTATATAAATCTAAGTGCTATTGCTATATTCAGGATTCTATAATCTGAAAGAGAGATCAAAGACAAGCAAAGCTATTGAAAGATTTCAGACGCCACGGATTAGGAGATTTCTACTATAACAGGAACTAAGTAATAAAGAAACTATTGAGTTATAGATAAGTTCTCATTTGTATTGGCTAACATGGCTCCAGTGTAAAACCATTTTGGTTTGGTTTGGTTTGGTTTATTTGGATTTATATGCCGCCCTTCTCCAAAAGGACTCAGGGCGGCGTACAACATTAAAAAACACACATCCCAAAAGTTAAAAAAGATTAAATCCATATCCAAAAAAACAAATCGAATTTTTAAAAAAACAATACATTTAAAATAAGTTAAAATTAAAATTAACAGGCCAGGCCGGCTTGCTGGAAAAGCCAATTTTTTAGGGTGCGTCGGAAGGACCGGAGGTCAGGGATTATGCGAAGCTCCGGGGGCAGCTCATTCCAAAATTCCTTAATTTTGATTTTGATTAAGGATATGCAGGACTCAGGAGTCAACATCTTGTTCTTGTTGGCTGTTTTGTATTCTATTTTCCTTCTTGCCTCACAGAATATTGAAAAATTAATAGTTCAAATTCTGCTCATACTTTCTGAACTTCCTCCCAAAATAACACGTCACATGATCATAAGTTGAAACTTTAAACAACCACTTACACTCTTCCCTTGGTATCTTCCAACATTTTTGTTCCTCTTAATGTTTCTTTCAATTTTACAAATTTTGAAGTAAAAGTAAGCTAAAATTCATATAGCTTTATTTGCCGATGATTCATCTCCTATTAGTGTCTTTTACTTCCCTTCCACAATCTAGCCTAACATGCACATTCAAAGAAAGAATTTATGTGACCTGTAAACTCCCATATTACTGCCTACACTATATAAATCAACTTTCAAACTTCCTTTCCCTCTTTCATATTCCTTTTCTTATTATGTCCAGACTGTTAGTTCTTTGGGTAGGATTTTCTGGCTTCTATGCAAATTATGGCATACTAAAAAATTGAATAGCATCAACAAGCCAGATTGAAAATACAGATGATGTGTGATGTAGGCAGCATCAGTTTGTCCAATCCCCCCAAATCAGACTAGCTTTTTGGCAAGTTCCTAGCAGTTCCTAGCAGATAGCAAGCCTAATGGATCAAAACCCATATAAACCTTCATCCATCAGATGGGAGTCTTACAATTCCAAACAAATTTGTAATAAATATATATCTCCATTAACTCATAGTTGATAAACTATATACTCTGACCTGACCAATTTGTTATTTAAGATCCAGCTACTTTCCCTGTGGTGATCTCCTCACTCCCTCTCAAGCAGTTTATACATTACCAATAGAAGAGAACATAGGTAATCCTTGACTTACAACAATTCATTTAGTGACAGTTCAAAGTTACAATGGCATTTTAAAAAAGGGACTTATGGCATCTACATGGTAACATGATCAAAATTCAGATGCTTGGCAACTGACTCATTTATGACAATTGCAGTGTCCCGGGGTCATGTGATCACCTTTTGTAATCTTGAGATAAGCAAAGTCAATGGGGAATCCAAATTCACTTAACAACCCGTTACTATCAACTGCAGTAAATCACTTAACACTTGTGGCAAGAAAGGTAATAAAATGATGCAAAACTCACTTAATAAATGTCCCACTTAGCAACAGAAATTTTGGGCTCCGTTGTGGTTCTAAATCAAAGACTGCCTGTATAAGTAGTTCATGTTTGAAGTGTAGAATCCTTGGTGCTCTCTGAGTTTGGTTGTTTGCTTGCAGACATTTCATTACCAGACTAGGTAACATGTTCAATGCTAGAAGAGGGTAGGCGGTTGCTCTCTGTTAATATGAAGCAGCTTGTCCTGTCAGTGTTGATGGGAATGTTGTTTTCTCCTTGGTGGTTTCTTGATTAAATTGTTATTTACTGCTTGGTTGTTGTGTAAATTAGTAGTTCCTTGACTAAGAAATAATGTACTGCTTAATTGTTATTTGCTACTCATCCTGGTATCAATCCCTGATTATTTGGGTATTGATTGCTGGCAATGTACTCTGGTCTTTGTGTATTTTTTAGCTTCTTTACTCTCCCATAGTGCTGCAAGCAAACAATCAAACTCAAAGAGCATCAAGGATTCTACATCTTGTAAATTGCAGATTATGGGCAAGCAAGAATGTAGCAATCTTAATAATAGTTTCACTACTACAATCTCTAAGAGTACTTGCTCCCTATTTCAATTACTAGCTTGACCCTTCCTCCCATCATGCAGGAATGCTGGTAGAAACAAACCATTACTCAAGGTACTGCTATTCAGAAAAAACTATATGTGCTACTTACTGTTTCCTGTTAGCAAATATACAAAGAAAATGCAGAATAATTTTTAATCCAAGAGAGTGAAGTAAATTAAAAATAAATGTGGGGAAATGATTTCCAGTAAAAGAGAAAGGTGCCCCTGATGACTATAATCTGCCCACTTAACATCTGGTATCCTGCTGACTTCCTGCTATTTATGACTTATGGCATTTCACCTGCCGGGCTACTCCTACTACCTCTCCCCCTCCCACCCTCGCCATCTGCTATTTTATAACAACTAGCTACTACAAACTATCTGCCCTCTTCCGCCCATAATGGACCGCACCCAGGCCTCCATCTATTTATTTACCATCCATCTTCCAACCAATCACCTGGCCAACATAAGATCTTCCCACCTAGTTGTGATCGTGGACATTTCTTTCCTCCCATTAGATCCTGGCTTATTGATTTTAACATCAACAGCACCCTGACTTTGTCATAGCTTTTTACCATTACGTATTCGAGGTCGGACTTGCTCCAGCTGCAGGAATCCCCCCTCTCGCAGGCATGGCCCTTTGCCCCCTCCGGGGCCCACCTTGATGACGGGTTTGTGAACCCAGAGAGGTGGAGGAAGCGCAAACTTAGGGGGTTTTTAATGAAATGTTTTCTATCCTTTTTAGGGGGCTCCAGGGTGGGGGGGCGGGGGCGGGGGGGTCAGATCAGGAGCGATGTGAGAGCTGGGCCTCCAGGTGTGGTTGTGAGCAGAAGGAGCGGAAGGGAGGAGGAGGGGGAGGATATCATTCCTATACAGGGCTCTTTAATTCCAAAGGTCGCAGGGAGGGGAAGATACGAGGACAGATTAAGAACTTATAGTCGGTTGGGAGACCGTGGTTGCTGGTTACACCTGGTCACTTGTACCAATCCCCGCGGTCTAGGTGGTCAAGAGTTACAGACCCAGGGCCTGAGGCTGTTGTTATGCAATGCGAGGTCCGTTGTTAACAAGGCCCCCCCTCATTCACGATCTAATTTTAGAGGGGGAGCCGGACCTCGCGGGAATAACGGAGACCTGGTTGGGCCACGAGGGAGGTCTTCCCCTCGTGGAAATGTGCCCACCAGGCTACCGAACATTTCATCAGCCCCGGGCCCAGGGAAGGGGCGGTGGGGTGGCAGTAATTATTCGGGAGGACTTAGAGCCGAGGGAGTCTACTGCGCCACAGACGTCCGGATGTGAATCCCTTGTTGTGAAATGGGGCCCTGGGAGACAGTTGGGCCTGCTGATAGTATACCTGGCTCCTCGCTATACATCAGCGGCCCTGCCTGAACTCCTCGAGCTGATCGCATCGGTGGCGGTTGAGACCCCCAAACTTTTAGTGATGGGGGATTTTAACCTGCCATCGATGGGAGAAGCATCAGAGGGGGTTCGGGAGTTCATGGCTTCCATGACAGCCATGGACCTGACTCAAATGATTCAGGGCCCGACACACGAGGGAGGACACACTCTGGACCTCGTTTTTGTCTCTGGCCAGTGGTTGAGTGATCTGGGAGGAGGGGACTTAACCATCACTCCCCTGTCATGGTCAGATCACTCACTCCTTCGTCTTGACTTCCCTGGTGCTACCTCCCGCTGCGGGGAGGCGGAACCGGAAAGCACTAGATGGTTCCGCCCCAGGCGCCTGATGGAACCAGATAGGTTCCAGACGGAGCTTGGGCCACCTCCTGTAACCTTGACCCGCCCCCGGGTAGAGGACCTGGTGGTCGCGTGGAATAATGCGACTTCCGGGGCCTTGAACCGGGTGGCGCCTTTGCGGCCTCTCCGGCAGCAACAATCCACCCTGGCCCCTTGGTTTACCGAGGAGGTGGGGGTGATGAAATGCCGCAAGAGACGTCTAGAGAGTCGTTGGAGATCCTCTCGTTCCGAACTTGATCGAACACAGGCACGAGCCCATTTAAGGACGTACCTTGTGGCATTGAGAGTGGCCAAACGCCAATATTGTGCCACTCTCATTGCATCCGCAGAGAACCGCCCTGCCGCCCTGTTTCGGGTGTCCCGCTCCCTCTTGTTTCAGAGGCCGCGGGAGGCCCCTCTACAGGGCAGAGCAGAGGAATTTGGGAAATATCTGCAGGATAAAATCGCTCAAATTCGGAAGGATTGGGTCCCTGTTAGTGGTCCAATGGAGACGTCCGTGGCGAGTCTTGAGGAATCGACCTGGGAGGAGTTTGACTTGGTTGCCATCGAGGATTTGGACAGAATGCGTGGACGACTGCGACCCACCACGTTTATTGGACCCGTGCCCCTCCTGGCTTGTACTGGCATCCTGGGAGGTTACACGAGACTGGCTCCTGGACCTAGTGAACGCCTCGCTGAGCGAGGGGTCTCTCCCGGCCGCCTTGAAAGAGGCGGTGGTGAGACCCTTGCTCAAGAAGTCTTCCCTGGATCCTTTGGAGCTGGCCAATTATCGTCCTGTCTCCAACCTTCCCTTTTTGGCGAAGGTTGTAGAGAGTGTGGTGGCCTACCAGTTTCCACGGCATCTGGAGGAAAATGATTATCTAGACCCGCGCCAGTCCGGCTTCCGCCCCGGTCACAGCACGGAGACGGCCTTGGCCGCGTTGGTGGATGATCTCTGGAGGGTCAGAGATAGAGGTTGTTCCTCTATCCTGGTCCTATTAGACCTCTCGGCGGCTTTTGATACCATCGACCATGGTATCCTGCTGCGCCGGCTAGAGGGGTTGGGGTCTGGGGCACCGTTTTGCGGTGGTTCGGCTCCTACCTTTCTGGCCGGACGCAGCGTGTGTTGGCAGGGGAGGAGAGGTCGACCCTACGCCCCCTTACTTGTGGGGTGCCACAGGGGTCGGTCCTCTCGCCACTCCTGTTCAACACATATATGAAGCCGCTGGGTGAGATCATCCGTGGTTTCGGGGTGGGATACCATGTGTACGCTGATGATACTCAGCTGTACTTTTCCACCCCGAACCACCCCAACGAGGCCATCGAAGTGATGTCCCGGTGTGTGGAAGCCGTACGGATCTGGATGGATGACAACCGACTCAAACTCAACCCCTCCAAGACGGAGTGGCTGTGGGTACCGGCTCCCTGGTTCAGCCAATTAATTCCATCATTGGCCATCGGGGGCATTCAACTTGCCCCCGTGGAGCGGGCGCGCAATTTGGGCGTCCTCCTGGATGCCCGGCTGTCCATGGATGACCATGTGACAGCCGTGGCAAGGGGGGCATTCCACCAGGTTCGCCTGGTGCGCCAATTGCGCCCCCTACTGGACCGGGACGCCTTACGCACACTCACTCATGCGCTGGTGACGTCTCGCTTGGACTACTGTAACGCTCTCTACATGGGGCTTCCCTTGAAATGCACCCGGAGGCTACAGTTGGTCCAGAACGCAGCCGCGCGGGTAATTATGGGGAGTACTAGGTACTCCCATGTGACACCATTCCTGCGTGAGCTGCACTGGCTTCCTGTGGTCTATCGGGTGCGTTTCAAGGTTTTGATAACAATCTTTAAAGCGCTCCATGGCTTAGGACCTAGTTACTTGCGGGATCGTATTCTGCCCCATACATCCCTGCGACCAATCCGCTCGCACAGAGAGGGCCTCCTCCAGGTGCCGTCCACCAGACAGTGTCGAGGGGCGGCGCCTAGGAGTAGAGCCTTCTCTGTGGCGGGCCCAGCCCTGTGGAATGACCTCCCCCCGGATATTAGGAATACCTCTGACCTCCGCTCCTTTCGTGTAAAGCTCAAGACCCACCTTTTTCAAGTTGCTGGCCTGGCTCAACTTTGATCCAACTATATCGCTCCTGACGGGTTTTTTATTTGGGGTATTTTAATTGCATTCAATTTATTTAGGGGTTTTTAAACATTGTGTTTTTACTTGTTTTTATCTATCAGTTCACCTCCTCCTTGTATATGTTGTATATATGTCTTGGTATATGTTTTGTTATATGTATGTCGATATATTTATTTCCTATGTTTTGTTGTACGCCGCCCCGAGTCCTTCGGGAGAGGGTGCGGCTAAGAAATAAATATTTATTATTATTATTATTATTAAAGCTGGAAAGAAATATTTATTGATTTGTATGAAAATGACAGTAATATATCTAAAAATGAAATTTAAAAGAATGGTATAAATAAACCAAGAAAAAAATGGGTGAAAATGAAATTGAAAATTATATAAGGTAGTTCTTGGCTTAAAACCATTTAGTAACTTAAATGACTCACTTAAAACTTACAATGGCACTGAAAAAAGTGACTTATGTATGTTTTTCAACTTATGACATTTGCTGCAGCATCTCCTAGTCACATGATCAAAATTCAGGTGCTTCGCAACTGGCATGTATTTATGAAAGTTGCACTGTCCCGGGATCATGTGATCCTTCTTTGTGACTTTCCTAGCCAGCTTCTGACAAGCAAAGTCAATGGGCAAAGTCAGATTTGCTTAACTATCAATGATCCACTTAACTGTAGTGCAGTTGCAACTTAACACCCGTTGCAAAAAAAAGTCATAAAATGGGACACAACTCACAACAACCGCCTTGCTTGACAAAGGAAATTTGGGGCTCTATTGTGGTTGTTAAGTCAAGGGCTACCCATAAGAAACTTGTAAACTCTTAAGCTTGAAAACATAGATAAGTGCAACTGGAGAAATGTTAAAATATAGATGTCAGTTGTTTGAGTAGGAACTATGCAGTTACTGTAATGCATGTGTCTAATAACACTAGCACTGATCCCCACTAATGTAAAAAATAACAAAAGTGCAAAAATTAAAAGGCATTTGCTTGCTAGGTGTTCTTGGAAAAGTGTATGGCAGAATTCTGATCAAAAGGATACAAGAAATCAAAATCAGCAAAGTTTGAGATGATACACATATCACGTTTTGTTCACAACACAACTCTTAAGAAATAAAAGAATCTGAGAAACAAAGTTATCTATCTGTTTAGGAAAAGTGTATGATAAACTGAATAAATGTGAATGTTTTGGTTTAGCTGTCAATGGTAACATACTGTATGATGGATGTAAAGAATGTATGAAAAAATATTATTTAACAAATGGTTCAGCAAGGATCAATGTATAAGACAAAAGTGTGTTATGTCTCTTTGATTATTTATTGTAACTATGGATAAATATACAAAATGTTTGGTCAAGATGTGTTGGTTGGGAATTTGAATGTATGTGTATTTTTCTACGCAGATGACTCCATGCTGTTGGCTGAGAATCTGAATGAACTTCAGGGAATGTTAGACTGTACGCTGCATGATTAAACTTTCATTTGAACTTCCCTGAGGCTGGTGATTGGAGCTGTTTTCTACAAGGGGGGAGGTAGAGAGACAAAAGTAGGGGCCCTTTAACTCCATTTCATTTGAACTTCCCTGAGGCTGGTGATTGGAGCTGTTTTCTACAAGGTGGGGAGTCAGAAAGACAAAGAGGACTGGTGAGCGAATCATATATCTATAAACCAAAATAGCAATAATACATTCTGGATTAGTGCGCTTGAGATTGTGATTTTATTTTATTTCAAAATGACCAGCTTAGTTCAATGTAATAGCTGTTTTGCACCTATCTTTCGCAGTACTCTTTTCAAATTTGGATACTCTCCCCTTTGTAAACAAATTACTAGTCTACATAGACAGATTACATATCTAGAATCTCTAATCTGTGCTCTCCAAGCAGAAATTATGGAGATGCCACACTATCAGCCCCCTCTACCACAAAGATCCTGCAGGAGAAGAGCAGTCTGGATAACCGTGGGATCTGGCTGTCAACCATAAACACAAAGCTTTTGCTGTGACCCAGCATAGCAGATATAGCGACCTTGCTGACCTTAATGGGGACACGAAACAGACAGGTCAAGATTGTTGTGATAATGATGACTCAAATAAGCAGAGGATCGTGGTCCAAAATGAAGAACTTTCTTTGGAAAGGCGAAATGGGGACCCAGGTATCACACATCAGTCGCACAAGAAGATCAAGGTATGTAAAAAGAGAAGTCACCTTCTGGTTGGTGATTCAATCGTAAGGGATGCAAATTTAGGAAAGGATATGGAGGTTTTAAAAGAAGTCAGGTGTCTGCCAGGTGCTACTGCCAGCAGAGACAAGAGGCACATTCTTAAGATAGTCAAGAATGCAAGTAAGGACTGTGACGTTGATGCTATTATACATCTTGGCACAAATGATCTGTCCCAAAAAGATGTACTTTCTGTGAAGCATGATTTCCAGAGCTTGGTGAATGAACTTAGTTGTGTAGGTTGTAGGCTTATCTTTTCAAAGGTTTTACCAGTATATAAGGAACAAAAAGGGAAGGGCCAGCGTGTAGCAGAGTTTAATGTGTGGCTAAAGGAGTGGTGTAAAAGGGAAGGCTTTGGTTTTATTAGTCATGATGCCTGCAGCTGGTCCAATGAAAAACTGTACAAAAAAGATGGTTTGCACCCATCCAAGAAAGGGACTGAGTTACTTGGCATTAAATTCACAGATTTTCTGGATAAACATTTAAACTGAACAGCGGAGACAGAGAATTAATTGATACAGAACATTTCTGTCCCCAGCAATCTAAAACTCATAGGGTTATCAGTGCATGTAAAACAGATGTTTCTGTGGGTAAGATTATTACTCCCGCTGTCAAGCAAAACCAAGGATTTAATAGTGAGTGCCATACCATGTGCATGAATAATACAAGTGGCAAGAATATAGGGGCAGTCAGGCATAACACTGGTTATGTAGACAGTAAACACTGTTTTGGGACCAGGAAGAGGATGGAGTAGAACCGGTTCTACGGCCCTTATTTCTGTCAGATGACGGATCTCTGTCTCCATGAGCCCCCTCTTGATGGCACACCTGGGTGTGGGACAACGAATGAAATGACAGGGGGGAAGGGAAATGAACTCTAGGGTGAGGCCGAGCCTCAGAGTTTGCAGTACCCATGCATCTGACGTGGTCATTTCCCAAAGTTCTGCAGTTGAAACCGACCCCCTATAGGAGTGTGTGACTGGTGGTCATTTGTTGCGGCGGAACGGCTTGTTAGCTGATCCGCCTCGGAATTGGCATCTAGAGAAGGACTGGTGACGGGTCCTGTCCCTAAAGAGCTGCTTGTCCTGGTTTCGTTCAGAGTCCTGGGCATAAGGGTATTGGAAGGAGGTGGAAGTGGAGGAGGAATTAGGTTGCGAGTCAGTGGCCCGAAAGGACTGCTTCTGAAAGGAAAGGTTTCTGCGGTCCGGTTTCTGCGAAACAGAAGGCATAACCTTCCGCTTGTCCTTATTCTCAATAAGGACAGAGTCTAAGGCATCCCCAAACAACTTGCCACCCTTGAAGGGAGCAGACATGAGCTTCCATTTAGATCTCATGTCCGCGTTCCAATGGCGGAGCCATAAGAGCCGAGGGGAGGTGATGTTAGCGGCCATGGCTCTGGAAGCAAACTTTGCTGTGTTGAGAGATGTGTCTGCCGTGTATTCAGCTGCCGCCATTATTTTGTTAACATCTTGGTGGAGCCTGGTATCCCCCTGGGGAATATGGGTGAGAAGTTGGCGTAACCAGGCAATGGAAGCCCTGCTAAAGAAAAAGGCCGAGGTGGAAGCCCTAATGGCCCATGCCACAGCCTGGTGGGTCTTATGACAGGCCCTTTCCATTCTCTTATCTTCCGCTTTGAGCCCTTCCAAGAGATCTGGGGGAAGAATAGAATTAGAAGTCAGGGCCGCCACCAGAGCATCAATCTCTGGCAATTTAAGATCTTCCATGCCAGAAGAAAAGCCGCTTGTCATTACCCCCTGGGGTCAGTAGCTGAACCTACTGACGTTGCACAACAACCTTGAATAACCTAGGCGCAGGCACCAGGTCCTGAGCTTGGATGGTCTCATCAAACAACCCCCCAATGGAGTCAGCAGGGTCTATAGACTCCTGAGTAACGGTGGGGGGGGTCGTCTCCTGGTGAGTAATGACCTTTGCCTTATATAATATAGACTTAAATAAAGAAGGCCTGAACAGGCCGGTAAAGGCGGGCTTATCAGTTACCAAACTCTCATCCTCAGATATATCTGGTTCAGCCAGATCCTCCCCCTCCAAGACTGATTCAGCACTAACCACGGAGGGTGGAGGCGAGGAAGGCCTGGGAGTCTTAGACCTGCTCTTTTGACCCTGGCCCGATTTTTCAGCACGTTCCTTAAGGCCCTGGGATATCACAGACGCAATCACCTCCCTCATTTTGGCTGAGAGAGATGGTCCCTGGTCCTCCACTGGGCGGGTCCCCACCCTGGAAGTAGAACTTGAGGCTGGCCTACAGAGCACAGAAGGAGGGGAAGGGGGAGAATCCTCCTCTTCTTTCCCTAGCCCACAAACAGATCTGCACCCTCACCAATAGAAGGGGAAGGGGACCTGGACCCTCCATAAGATTGGTCTGAGGAGAACTCCTGTGGTTCTCCCCCGCAGGAGGATGGGGGAGGGGCAGGTTGGGAAAGGCTCTGGCTCCCCAGAGACTCAGGTGGATCCGCACGATGGACTTGGGCCACCGTGGTTTGCCTCTGCACCTTCTCAAATTGCCTCTCTAGGGCTTTTTGCCGCCTGGCATCCACTTTATCCTGTGCGGCCGACTCCTTCCTGGCTGCCCTGCCTGCCCTTCTGTTACAGGGCCTATAAATCTCGGTGGAGGGCCCTTGTTCAGGAGCTTTGACAATAGAATGCGTGTCCATGCTGCCCGAAATACCGACAGCCGAGCCTGAGGAAAACTTGGGCCTGGAGGCAGATGGTGATTCCGCCCACGCATTCACTCAGGCTGAGGCACTGTGGTCAGGAGAAGCAGCAGGGCTCTGTTGGGCCACAGGTGGAACTTGCTACTGGCAGGGGAAAAGAGCCGTGGATGATGGCAGCTGCCAAGGCCTCCGAATGCCCAAGCACTTGCCCGAAACTGCTGCAGGGAAAGAGATGGATTTGCTGGGTCCTGGAGCTCCAGCAGCAATGGGCGGCAATTCAGCTTTTTGGCAGGAAAAAGACCGCCTCCAAAATAGCTGCCGCCACCAAGATGGCCACGCCCAGTGGGAACAGGCAGCATGGCTCAGGCAAAAGAATGGTTGCTCCTGGTTGATCCCTCATCGCGTGGCATCTGGGGTCGTTGGAAGTGCCTCCCGAATGCCGGACAGGCCGCCGAAGGTTCGGACAGTCCTGCCAGTGAAGATCAGCTGGGCGGCTGCACCGTGGAGGTGACGAGCCGCCGGGGAGGCTGAGAAGCGTGCTGCTCCATCCGAGCGTATTCGGCTTCTCAGGGCAAGGCAAACGATACTGCTACAATAAGAAAGGCTAGCTAACTGAAAAGGGAAGGTAAAACAATAAAAATCTAAGCTAAGGAAAGGTAGTAATGGAATTTCTATCACCTAAGGCTGTTAAATACGTCCAATGGACTTTGGTCTGAATTGAAAAACTGAGGATGGAAGGAGCCAGAGGGCTTGGCCAAAGATTTTCAATCCAGTCCTTGGGCAGTGGGACAGAATTTAACCCTTGCTTGGACACTCCAAGCAGTGCACCGGAGAATAGAGGATTTTAAAACAAGAAGAGATAGCCATAAATAAATGGATGCTGAATGAACGTGGAAGGACGCCTGAGTTGAGAGAAAAGCTGTGGTTGGATAGAGTTGACGAGATCCTCAAAAACAGAGGTGAGAAATTAAGTGAGAAGTTTAAACAATGAAAAGCAACAATCAAAGTGGTAAACACATGTTTCATGGTAGCTAAGGTGATTTGCAAGAACATGAGAGGTATGTGACTGAGTTGGTATAAACTAGTTTTACATATTTCCTTTTTAAAAAATCTCATGCCTTTAATTTTGTTAGTTTACTAGTTCCTTTTCTATAATTTGCATAACTATGCTTACCCTGAGGAGACTTCTAGGTGGGGAAGGGGGAGGGACTAGCATGTCTCTAAAGGAGACTGATATATATAGACTTCTGTATCTCTCCAGAGAAGGAGAGGAGAAATGCTCACATTGCCCTGGATATCACCTGTCCAATCCTCCACATCAGTGTTTTCATATACTCAGGGATGAATAACAGAACATGGATATTTCTAAGCCTATAATTCAGAAGGCATTGCATTTAAAAATTGTGCTAAAGAAAACTTTCTGGCTTAAATAAATTCAATTATTCAAGCAGAGAACATCTAATCAATTATAATTCCAGCAACAGTTTATAGGCAAAACAAAACTGGCAATTAAGCAGGCATTATGAACTTGACAAAAACATCATTAAATTGTCAAAGAAAAAAAGAAGCATCACTTACATAGGTATGTCTTAGGTATGGAAAAGAAAACCGTTCCACTTCAGCATTATGTTGATCTTTTTTATTTACAATACTGCAAACTTATCTGGAAGTAGGAAAATTATACATTAAAACAATATGCAGAATTTTGTACATTATATTTAAAACTAGCTATTCTTATTTGGTGTTTTTGTACACATGCTATCACACATAAAAGAGAATTTGAATTTTCTTAATGATATAAAAATGATTTACAGTTTTAAAAAAATATGGCAACATCCTTATTCAATTCCATACATCCATTTTTATGTCTTAACTTGTTCTTGTTAAAATGCATTTTATTTATGTGGATTACTTCAATATTTATTGGTATGGTTTCTCAAAATGTTATTAATACTATTGTATAGCAATGTCATTGTATTTAGCAATAACTTTCATTACATGGAAAATATTTGTAAATTACCCAAGATTTAGTTTTATGTGCAAATTAATACAGTAAGAAAATAACAATATATACTTATGAAATAAAATTCCTTATGCAAAATCTTGTAAGTAATGTCACAGCAAGATTTTGGCTTGACTACAATGTAGCACTTTGGATTGCAGAATACATACTTACTAGAACACTCCCACCCATTCACAAAGAAAAGTTAAGTTGGGGGAAATGAGCACTCAACAGCTGTTTTGGAAGAAATGTCTATCTGGGTTCAGTTCCAAGTGGGGGGGAAACACTGGAAACATGGAGACTGTTTGGAAAGATGATTTACTGGTGGACAAGATCACATGCCTTGGAGTTCCTGGGTGAAAAGGGAAGAGATACTGAGAGTCCCTGGGTTTTGTGTCCTCTCTGGGCTTTGAACTTTCTGGGGCACAGGAAGAGTATTCTGATTGGTTGCTGTCAGAGGTCATAGCTAGCTGTGTAGGTTGTCTGTGTGCTAGGTTTGGTTGAAACTTGGTGGGTGGTGCCATGAAGGGCAATGAAATGGCTCTGCCTGAAGGGGTTTTGTACAATAGATTGGCTCAGGCCTTAATGGCCCATTGACAAAGGTGGTGGGGGTGGAGGGGGCTACTAAGAGTGAGTCTGTTTCCTGTCTAAAAACATGTTTCTCCATTTCTCATCCAGGGAAATATAATATTCTGCTTTTTAAATATTTCTTAGGATATTTCATTTTTCTAGTAGAGGGGTGGGTGCTAACTTCCTTCAGCTGACTCCTGATAAGTGAGTGTTCTATGACTGGCATCATGCATAAAGCAGGTGTTTTATGAGCATCTATAACACGTGGACAAAATCTCCAGCATACACACTTCCTAATTCCTGGTAGAGAACTAGCACACTTATATAATAAAAAATCATACCTCCTCAAATATTTTAATGCAGTTGACAACTTTAAAAAAGTACCTTTATTTGGAATTGATGAATTCTAAACACACCATATAAGGAAAATAAACAGACAATATGTTTATTGGGAAAAGAATGCAAATAAATGCATACATTAAGAAAAGATATTTAATGTATCTACATTTTAAAATTAAATCGAAAGTTTATTGGATAAGAGCTCATTAAAAGTTAAAGAAATAGAAATTAGAATTTTAGTCTATTGTCTAAGCATTATAAACGAATAAGATTTATATAGAACTATCAGTTTTGATTTTCATTCTGGCACTAAATGAATGATTGTAAATCGAGATTATGTATATTTGACCAGTGTGGTCAAATACAGATAATCTCGATTTACAACCATTCATTTAGTGACCATTTGAAGTTACAATGGCACTGAAAAAAGTGACTTGTGACCATTTTTCATATTATAACCATTGTAGAAGATCACCTGATCAAAATCCAGCCTCTTGTCAATTGGCATGCATTTATGATGGTTTCAGTGTCTGGAGGGGTCATGTGATCCCCCTCCCTTTTGCAAAATCAATGGGGAAGTCAGATTTACTTAACAACCATGTTTTTAACTTAACAACTGTGGGAAGAAAAGCCATAAAATGAGGCAAAACTCACTTAACAACTCTCTTGCTTAGGAACAGAAAATTTGGGCTCAAATGTGGTTGTAAGTCAAGGGCTACCTACCCATATGCTATCAGAATATATTATCTTTCTTTGAAAGACAGGCTACAGCATATATAGGCAACTCTTTTTCAATTTCAACAACACTTTCTTGTCCTCCCCTGATTTGCAAAGGAGGTTACTTTTAAGGGTTGCTATGTGTGTCATGATTTCACCTCCTAACAATCTCTCCACCTTGCCAATACATAGATTGGGAGTTAGTCATTCCATCCATTTCCATTACAAATAAATGTGTAGACAGAACACATCTTTGGCCCCCAAATTGGAAGAAAAGCAAACAAATACATGATCAACAATAAATTTCAAGTATAGCACATTAGGATTGGAAATAATCTTATCTTAAAGCTTAGAAAGTTATTATCACACTTGATAATTAGTGAGATTACCAAACAGAATTATGTGGTATCCTTGGATGTTTGACACTGGAAGAATTCTACTTGAAAGTATTGTTCATGCTAACTGAAACATATAAAAGTTGCAATTCAAAACATCTGGAATCCACAATATTGCCTACCACCAAAATTCATGCAAGTCATAACAATAATTCAAACCATTAGTGCTATATTAATAGCATTAGCCATTGATATAACCTATGATTGATGTACAATTTCATAGAATCCAGCCAATGAATGTTTTTCTAAGTCAACTTCTGTGATAAACTGAAAAAGGAAATCCAGGCTAGTTATGCATCCCAGATTAACTGAGCCCAAATCTAAGAACAGCAATGAATCAAAACATATATATAGACTAAGATTTTATTTATTTTTTAATCAGTTTTTAATTAAACAACTTTGGTTCCTCTGGTTCTTCACATTTGTAAGTTTGTTTCAAATCACAGCATCAAAAGTAAATTCTGACACCTGAATTTAGTATAGTAAACAATATTTTATACTGGTCTCTGTTTCCTAATTATGAATTGACTATACAGATTGTCCTCAACTTACAACCACAATTGAGCCCAAAATATATGTTGCTAAGTAAGAAATTTGTTAAGTTAGTTTTGCCCCATTTTATTACTTTTCTTGCCACATATGTTAAATGAATCATTGCAGGTGTTAAAGTAACACTGTTTGTAAATGAATCTGGCTTCCTCACTAACTTTGCTGATCAGAAGGTTGCAAAAGGGATCACATAACTCCAGGACACTGAAACCGTCATGAATATGAAACAGTTGTCAGGCATCTGAATGTAAATAATGTGACCATGATTGATACTGCAATGGTCGTAAGTGTGAAAAATGGTTATAAGTCACTTTTTTCAGTGCCATTATAACTTCAAACAGTCATTAAATGAACTATTGTAAGTCAAGGACTACAAATGAAGATGTTTGATCAATAATAGACTGGATGACAATCAAAAAGCAAAATGGAGGAGATGTAGATTGATAGTGTCCAAGTCCATAAATCAAGAGAATGGTTTAGTCTAAATGAATTTGTTCAAAATATAATTTATCGTAATTATATAATAATTCATGTGTAATTTACCTGTCACTTGAGTTGCCCAAACTCTTAGTAGTACAAAACACCTATTTCAATTCCAACTATTACTTCAATTATCAATACTTTCAAGCATGATTTTTTGCTAATTTCTTGGTTGTAATATTATATAGTTTTATAAAAAGAGAAACAAAACACTTTCACATGGAGATGGCTTGAAATTGAATTGGAGAGAGCAGCTTGCGCAAAATGCAGCTGTGAGGGTGAAAACTGGTTTGGCAACATGAGGCCATATAAAATTGATCCTTCAAGAGTGTTGGTTAATTATCTGGCACCAAGCCCAACTCAATGTGTTGGTTTCATGTGCAGAACCCTTGTCTAAATGGCTCTGAACTATTCCTGTATTCTTTTGCCTTAAAGATGTGAAATTATATATACCTGGAATAGTTTTAGGAAGTTTGCATTTTGTCCTCGCAATCCCTGTATAATGCAATGGTACACACAATTGCAATTGACAGTGAATCTTTTTGCAGACCAGTCAATAATTGTTTTTGTTGTTTGTCTGTAGAGATTATCCCCATTCTATCTGAGATATGCAAGTCTGGAAGTTCACAAGAAATCCCTTATATACACATCCATCACAAGTTCTGTAAACACAAGTCCTTTGGAAGCTTGCTAGCTGTTAATTTCCTGAGCACTTGCTCCAAGCATGATATGGCAAGGACTAATAGGGTGTGGTGAAAATATACAAAAATAATACACTTTGGACTGACAAGGCAATAACAAAAATATATTCCTCTAAACATTTTTTTTGGAAAATCTGTAATTTTTTTTTAACAGATTTTACCAAATTTTAACAGTTAATAGTATTGAAGTTTATGTTTTTAACTTTAGAGTCTCTTTTCTGTGTTGGTTTTTAAAAATTTGTTAACTATTTTAAGTATTCAGCAAAGTAGAATAGCAGAGAATAAATCAAATGCAATTAATTCATGGTATGATGATAAATTAAGGTGTCCTGGGATGACCTTCCCCAACAGCAAAGAGAAACGTCATAAAACGTATTGGTGACTGAGGACATGTAGTGGATGACTGAGGAAAAGGCAGAATTTATAGGACAGAGGCAAAACCCAAAACCTGAATACAAAGGTTTCTGGGATCCTTTCTCCACAATCTCATCCAAAAAATGACGCAAGCAGGCATTATGCCAAGGCTAGAAAAATCAGTCATTTGGAAAAGCCCAGCATAAATGATCTGGACCTACCAAACTTGCAATAAATCTTAATCAGCCCAGGGAACTGAAGTTTGTTAGGACATCCTTTCTTCTGGAAAGGAGGCTGGTGACACCACTGTTTTACTTTAGCTCCAGGGGAAGTCATTTCTTTTCCAACAAGCATTTTTGTGTAATAAATAACCCTATTGGCGCAGATTTCTTTGGTTTTGCTTCCGACTCAACTGGATGTGTTGAAACAGCGTGAGGACACTCTTATTATGAGAAGCGGGATGGAGGATTGTTGGAAGCATAATACATTTGAAAGAGATTTTGGATTCCCAGTGCTTTAAAACACAGATAGCAAAAGTAGAAGGAACAAAGCAATGACGTCAAAGGATGGATTCTGATTAAACCCAACTTGTGCAAGAGATGACTGGGCCCTCCCGTCAAAAGCTTGTCTCTTTCATCTGCCTTGACTTTGCTGACACTTCCGAAAAGGAAGGGGAAGAAAAAGAAAGAAAGAAAGAAAGAAAGAAAGAAAGAAAGAAAGAAAGAAAGAAAGAAAGAAAGAAAGAAAGAAAGAAAGAAAGAAAGAAAGACAGGCTATCATTCGCGAAAGACAGAAGAAAACACCTAAAACTTGCCCGAGGTGTGTATATATGCATTTATTACCCGCACACACACACAGACACACATGACTCATATATATAACCCGTGTCTGTCCATTTTGTAACACGAGCCTCTAAATCTCGGCACGCTCAAACTGTTAGATCTGGGTAACGAGAGACAGACTGCGGACACGAAGTGACTTAATAGCTCTTTATTAGTGATAGTAGTGATCCAGCTTGTTCGGTAGTCGGAGGGTTCCCCTTTTATAGGGATTGGGTACGCCCCTCGACCAATCAGAGGGATACCTGTTTCCCGCTGTAGGAGCGGACCAGAGGGGAGACTTTCCCCGATATATGTTAATATCTAACATCCCTCCCCTCCTAGATGGGACGTTGCGGTAGGTAACATAATCCTTTAAGTAGGTGGGTGTTTGTCTTGCTCGGGAGGAACGTCGTAGTTCGGGTTGGCTTGAAGTGGTTGCAGGACTGGTTGTGGGTTGGTTCGAAGTAGTTGCAGGATCGGGTGCTTTTTCTATTTCCCGTTCTGGAGGTCTTGTGCCTTCGTTGCTCGGGCGTTCCGGAGTTTGTTCGGCTGCGTTGTCTGGGGGTTGCCCTGCTACGTGCGTGTAGTCTTGTTCTACGCTTGGCTCGCCGGCGTCGTTGTTTCCTATGATGGGGTTTTCTTGTGGCTGACTTTCCGTAGACAGGAAACTTTCGTCTTCATTTCGAAGGTTGGAGTGTGCTAGGCGACCCCGTAGTTGATCGATGTGCCTTTTCCAATTCCGCCCATCTTCTAGCTCTAGCAAATACGATCGTGGACCCGTGATGCCAATGACCTTTGCCGGCATCCACAATGTTCCCCCCGTGTAGTTGTGAGCGTATACTGAATCCCCTACCCTGAAAGATCGGATCTTACTTGTAGAGTCTGGGGGAGCCGTGGCAGAGTAATTCGGGTGGAGCCGGTCTAGGTGAGACCGTAGTCGACGACCCATGAGTAGTTCAGCGGGGCTCCTACCCGTCGATGCGCTCGGGGTAATGTGTTGAATGAGGAGGTAATGGTCAATGCGTGTTTGCCAATCACCTGGACCCATCCTGGCGAGGGCCTCTTTTGCGAATCGCACCATTCTCTCCGCCTGTCCGTTTGATGCTGGATGGAATGGCGCGATGAGGGCATGCCGGATTCCCAACCCTGCTAAAAATGTTTCAAAGTGCATGGCCGTGAATTGGGGCCCGTTATCGGATACGATGAGATCTGGCAGGCCATGGGTGGCGAAGAGTCGCCGTAGAACCTTTACGACTGCCTCTGCCGTGGTTGAAGTCATTAGGACTACATCTAGCCATTTTGAGTATGCATCTACCACTATAAAGAAAGTCTGACCTTGGAATGGCCCTGCGAAGTCGATGTGTATTCGCGACCAGGGTGCTTTGGGTTTCTCCCATTCTGTGGCGGGCGCTTCCGGGGGTGCTGGTCTCGATTCCTGGCATGGGTCACAAGTGGCCACCCACTCCTCTATTTCTTTGTCCATGTTTGGCCACCATACGTAACTTCTTGCTAACGCCTTCATTCTAACAATCCCCGGATGACCCATATGTAAAGCATCTAGTACATTTTTACGTAAAGCATACGGAATAACAACTCGATCCCCCCCACAACAAACATCCTTGTAATACTGAGAGCTCGTCCCGTTTTGACCAAAACATTTTGAATTCCGGGCCCACATTTCCCTTTGGCCACCCCCTCCAAACCCAAGTTTGAACTTGCTTTATTAAATTGTCTTTAGAGGAGAATCTTGCAACATCGTAGGAAGAAACCGGTCCTGAATCCAAACAGTCAATGAGCAATACCGGTACTTCTGGAGTGGGGTCTGGCAGAATGTCAGGTAATGGGCAACGGCTGAGTGCGTCTGCGTGTCCAAGAGTGGAGCCCGGTCGATGTATCAATTTGTATGAATACGCAGCCAGGAAAACAGTCCACCTGGTCATGCGAGGAGAAAGGGAGACCGGAGTGGGGCGGTTTCCCGCCAAAAGTCCCAACAGCGGTTTGTGATCTGTGATCAGTTCAAAATCACGTCCATAGAGGTATTCGTGGAAACGCTTTACTCCCGCGACGGCAGCCAGCGCTTCCCTGTCCATTTGGCTGTAATTCCTTTCGGCCGATGAAAGAGTCCTGGAGTAGAACGCGATGGGTGCTTCTTTTCCGTCGGGCATCCTGTGGCTGAGGACTGCTCCAACTCCGAAAGGTGATGCGTCGCAGGTCAATACCAGCGGTAGGGTCTGGCTGTATTGAACAAGCAGTGAGTCAGTGGTGAGCAGGCGCTTTACCCCGGCGAAAGCTGCAGCTTCTGATCGTCCCCATTTCCATGGTGCGTTCCTCTGGAGTAGACGGTGTAGTGGCTCAGCAACGGTCGCTTTCTGCCTCAGAAAAACGCTGTAGAAGTTAAGTAATCCGAGGAAGGCCTGCAACTCGGTCTGATTTCGTGGTGTGGGGGCGTCCTGGATCGCCTTAATTTTCTTTGAAGTGGGGTGTATTCCCTGACCATCGATTCTATAACCCAGGAATTCTACGCTAGGCACGTTAATTTGGCATTTTTCTTTTTTAAGGCGGAGACCCTTTTCTCTGATTCTGGCCAAAACAGATCTGACTCTTTTGTTTAATTGCTCCTCGTTTGCAGCTGACACCAAGATGTCGTCAAAATAGGGGACGACTCCTGGTATCCCTTGCAACAGTCGTTCCATGACGCTCTGGAACAGTCCTGGGGCAATGCTTACGCCAAATTGTAGCCGGTTGCATTTGAATGCTCCTCTATGCGTCACTATAGTTTGGGCCTCCGCTGTGGCGCTATCAACTGGCAGTTGCTGGTAAGCTTGTGCCATGTCTAACTTTGCAAATACCTTTCCTGGTCCCAACGAGTGCAATAAGTGCTGTACTACTGGCACAGGATATGCGCTCTGTTGTAGCGCGACATTAATTGTACACTTATAGTCCGCGCAGATGCGGACTGATCCGTCTGGCTTGACTGGGGTCACGATGGGCGTTTCCCAGCGCGCGTGATCTACCGGCTCAAGGATTCCTTGCTCCACTAACTTATCTATCTCTTTGTCTATTTTAGGGCGGAGTGCAAAAGGCACTCGTCTTGGTTTAAGTCGGATTGGCGCCACTTTGGGGTCTAAATTGAATGATATTGGTTTACCCACATACTTACCAAGACCGGGGCTGAACACGTCCTCGAATTCCTTAAAAATCTGTTCAGCGCTGCTGTTTCTTACGGCGTTGATCCCGGTGACTTCTAACCCCAGGGCTTCAAACCAATCAAGCCCCAGAAGGTTCTGCAATGGCGCGCTGGCGATGGTCACGGGCAGCTGGGCTTCGATGTCCTTGAAACGGATGTGGAATGTGCCTTGGCCCACGATGGGGACTTGGTTCCCCTGGTAGTCTCGTAGCAGGACGTCTGGGGCGTGTAGTTGGCTCTTTCTGAGGCTAGGGATAGCCTGCTTCATGGATGCCCATGAAATGATCGTCAGGGTTGATCCTGTGTCAACTTCTAGCTCGCAGGGTGAGCCCTCCAAGAGGACTGTGACTCTCAGCCTTTTTGGCCGCTTAGGGCGGACCTGATGTATTGTGGTGAGATACGTTCGCAACTCCTCTCTCTGGGTCAACTCTATCTCACCGTCAACATCCTGAAAATACTCTCGTTGAGCGTCTTGATAAAACGCTCTTTCAGCTCTTTGTGTGTATTCTCTCTGGGGATACGCTCGCTCACTTTCTTGTGAGTAATCTCTCTGGGAATACGCTCGTTCAGCTCTTTGGAAATTTTCTCTCTGGGTAAACACTTGTGGATTTCTCTCTGGGCGCCCTTTTTGGTTTCGCCAAGCCCCTGGGTTGGGCTTCTGTTGGCGGTACATGGGTGGCTGCCGTGAGGCAGGGACTCCGCTCCGGCACACTCGTGCGATGTGCCCAAGTTTGTTGCAGTGCGAACAAACAACGTTCCTGAACCTGCAAGTAGACCTGGGGTGATTCCCTCCGCAGCTTGCGCAGGGCGGCAAACGGGATCCGGGTCTCCCCCCAGGCCTCAAGTGACTGCTCTGCATCAGGTGACTGTCCTCGAACTCGGGATTCTCGTAGTCGGGGCTTGTGTCCTCATAGTGAACTCTGGTTTGTCTCGGTGCTGGCTGGTATGCGCTGGCCCCTCGTTGTATGGTCACCGCTGATTTCTCCGCTGATTCTGACGCTCTTGCTTCGTTTAACGCTGCCTGTAGGGTTAAATTCGGGTTTGCCAACATCTTCTTTTGCAACGAAATGTCTCTTACCCCACAGATGAGCCGCTCTAAGATGTGCTCTTCCAAATCTCTGTATTCGCAGTGAGCTGCTGCTTTTCGTAGGGCTGCAACATATTGATTGATTGATTCTCCCGCCTTCTGAGTCCTCATGTTGAATTCCTTGCGGCAGACATGGCGGGAAGGTTTTGGCGCGTAATGAGTTTGCAGAGTTTGTTGCAACGTCGTCCACGATACTGCCTGTATTGGAGTAGGCGCAGTGAGGTCTCTGGCCGTATTGAAGACTTCCTTTCCGCAGTAGCCGAGGAAGATGTTTTTCTTCCTCGCATCGGTGATCCCCGTGTATTCGTTTGCTTCGAGGAAACACTCGAAACGAATCATGAAAGCTTCCCATTCGTCGTTTTCTGGGTCGAAAGGAGCGGGGGGAGCATGCATCGCCATCTTCTCAGTTTGAATTTGCCGCGCTGCGGTGATCTGAGATGGCTGTCGGAATTGCTGCCGAATTCCTGGGCTGGATCAAATCCGGAGATTCTGGAGTAGCGTTCTTCGTCCTATCTGTCTCTCAATCCCACCTTCGTCGCCAATGTTAGATCTGGGTAACGAGAGACAGACTGCGGACACGAAGTGACTTAATAGCTCTTTATTAGTGATAGTAGTGATCCAGCTTGTTCGGTAGTCGGAGGGTTCCCCTTTTATAGGGATTGGGTACGCCCCTCGACCAATCAGAGGGATACCTGTTTCCCGCTGTAGGAGCGGACCAGAGGGGAGACTTTCCCCGATATATGTTAATATCTAACACAAACCTTCCAAGACAACGTCTCCCCCAACCTCCCCAAAATATACCGAGCTCGGCGTGGGACGAATAAGGAAGGAGGGATCCGGGGAAAAGAAGATACCGGATAGCGAAGTCATGGGAAATTCAGGGCGTGGGGCAAGGTTGGGGGGTGAGGGGGGAGAGAAAGAAAGCCAAATCCAACTTGGGATCGGAAGAGTACAGAGCCCCCTCCCTCCCGCAGCAGCCGATGGAGGACAAGCAATACAAAGGCATCTCGCTAGACAAGGAGGGGTTGGGGCTACCCGGAGGATGGGGCGAGCGGTCCGCCCCCGGGCCTCCCCCACCCACCCCCAACCCGGGGGGGGGAGAGACGGGGCCTATCTGGCTCTGTATTGCTTAACTGCGCCTAACCTCGTCCCGCCCCGCCCAGCCCAAAGGCCCTCTCGACGGGCCCACCTCCCCGAGCCGCCCATCACTCACCTCCACGGACTACTCCGCTACCGCCCCGAACATTTCTCGGGGGGGGGCTGCTGCCGCGCGAGGCACAAAAGGCCAGAAAGGCCCCCAGGAACGGCAACGGCAGGAGCCGCTGACGAGAGAAGGGGAAAGGCGGGCCACGGCGGATCACCGCCCAAAGGAAGGCACGGCGGCAGAGTACCATCTCCGGCGCCACTCCATTTCGACGGCTGCGAGCCTGAGACTGGACCGAAGCGGGTGGGCGGCGATGTCAAGGCCCGGGCGGTCTCTGCCGCTTTCTCCTTCCTCCTTCCTCCTCCTCCTCGCCCTCCCTCTCTCTGTCTCTACCCCTCCCCCTCCCTCCCCTGGAGAGGACTTCCCAGCAACCCCCGCGTCAACGGGCAGCCTCCTCCTCCTCCCCCCCCCGCGCCCCATCCGGCGACTGAGGGGGGGAGGGACCAAATAGGCGACCACGTGATCCTCTCCCGGAAAGGCCTTGCCGAGGCTCGAGCGCCGTCCCTCTTCGGTATGAAGGCTTGCCGGGTTTCCTCGTTTGGGGATTGTGAACTCGCGAAAAGGTCGCTAGGAAGATGCGATCGCCCAAACGGGCAGCTTGACCCGCTTTCTTAGGCGGAGCGGTCTCGGATGGGAGGACGCCCTGCGAGCGAAGATAGTCGTCGACGGAACTGTCAGCCTGGTCAGGCGGCTGCGGCGACAATCTTCCATTGATTGTTACTCTGCCCTCCTGGCTTACCTGATCAAAGTGAAATTGGTTTCGTCCCAAAACAATAATATAGTATTGGGATACCTTTTCAAGTACTTAATTAACAGTTGCGGAAATAATAATTAAAAGTAGTAAGCGATATTTGATCAGAACTGTAAACTCAAATTCTGTAAAATAAAATAAAAATCAGCAGTGGAACCACAAACTACATTCTGCACATTTTCATTCACACTGCTAGAACCAGATTCGGCATTTGAGTTATGTTAGACCAGAGGAGCAAGGATAGAAAAAACAGACAGAAACATTAACCTTGTTGAATAAGAGTTTGAGGACACGATCAGATGTTTTTATAACTGATGTGCAAGGCATCTTTCATGGCACAAACACACTACTGGGCAATTCTGTTCTTCGTGTCAGTCAATTTTAGTCCCAATTTAAGTTGAATAAGAAAGGTAGATTTGTTTTTATGGGATTGAGGGGAACTTCAGAAGTTAGGATAAGGTTGTATAAGAATCCAGCCCAATCAACATAAAAAGCATAGACCACAAAGTCATTGATGGTGTCAATAGTAAAAGGAAAAGAAAGATGGGGTTGTCTCATTTTTGAGAAGATGAATATTAACAGATGATGGGGTAATTACCAAACTCCTCAACTCCTACTTTGTTTCAGTGGGAATTGTGTTGAAATGAATTTGAACAGAATAATTGATACAAGGTAAGGAAAGGATTATTATGGAGCATCTGGATACTATGAATGATTTTGCCTCCAAGATGAGATCTGTTACATCCATAATGAAAGGGCTTGTGAATGCTGTATTGGAAACCTATTTCTATGATCTCTGAGAAATTATAACCATAATTCAGCCAGTGGATTGAAGAAGGGCAAATTCCTACCTTCAAGAGGGAAGCAAGGACCACCCCCAACTACAGATTATCAATTTCACCCCATTGTGTGACACTCAGATCTTGAACCTAGGATGTCAGCTTTCCAGCTGACAAGCTCAGTTTTTTTAATCGCTGAGCCATCATGCCCTCTATTATATAAATTCAGTGTTCTTAATATAATTTAAGTACACCAGAGGCTCCATGAGATCTTAGCAGATGTTGCCAAAATATAGGCTAGGTGACACAGCTATAAGATGGATGCAAAGTTGGTTGGACAGTTATACCTAAAAACTAGTTGTGAATGGGTTGAGAGGGATGAAATGGATCAAGAGACATTTAGAGCACCATGATAGAAGACATTGAATTAACTCAATCAAACATGGATAAAACTGCAATTAAAGCCTACCATCGATTCAAGAAGTGAAATGGAAATACTTGTTGAAACAATTGCTTCTGCAGATAATCATCCAGTAAGGTGACCAGGGGCCTGCTGAGGAATTTGATTATTTCCTGGCACATAATTCAGATTTGTTCCCAGTTGGATATTGACATGGATATTGGTCCAGTAGAGAAGCCTGAGGTAGATTCTTAGCCAGTTATCTAGGAATGGTTTGACCTTGTTGCTCTTGAGGAAGTTGGCAAGATCTTAGGAAACATGAGCTTGGCAGCTTATGTTTTAGATCCATGTTCCCTCTGGTTGGCAAAAGCTTCCCAAGAGGCGACATGCAGTTGGGTACTGATGGTATAGTCAATGCATCTTTGGATGAGGGAGTGATGCTCCAGCACTTTAAGGAAGATAGTGGTTTTGCTGTCGTCTTAAGGATCCAACAATGGATCTCACCGTGATGGATAATTTTTGTCCTAACTAAAACCTTCCCTTTTTGGGGAAGGTTGTTGAGAAGATGGTTTGCTGCAGTTCCATAGGATCCTGGGGAAAAAATCTGGACCCCTTTCAGTCAGATTTCTGGACTGAATACAGAATGGAAACATTGGTTGCACTTTTAATGACCTCTGGCAGGAATGTTTTCCCCAAAATAAGACCTCCCAGGATAATAAGCCCAATCAGGCTTTTGAGCACATGCACTAAAATAAGCCCTCCCCCCAAAATAAGCCTTCCCTTAAAATATTTAAGTGCATATACATCCGGTCCTTGCCATTCCCTCTGGTTCCTTGCTGCGCAAAAAACATGAGGTGAGGAGGCAAGGTCGGAGGGAGGGGGAAGGGAGGGGTGGACATGCCCCATCCACACCACATGCCCTTAGTTAACAGCCACTCCTGCAACTGTAGCCACCGTGCCCCTTCTGTCACGCTAATGGCCACCGCAAAAGGAGTGGCAGGCCCAGCAATGCGCAACACAGCAGCAGCCATGAGGTGACCATGCTCGTTGCCTCCTGCACTGTCTTATTTTCAGGGAAACACAGTAGTAAATCTGTCCTTGCATGACTTGATTCTCTGTAGCTTTTGATATCATTAACTATATATCATTCTGGGACAGCTTTGGAGCTTGAGAGTGGGGATGGAACTGTGTTGTCCTGGTTCATTTTCTCCATTAAAATCCATTTTGAATTGGCTTGAATGAGAACAAGAGCTCCAACTTACAGCCCCTGCTTTGTAGTATTTTGCAGGGTCTGGTGCTTTCTCCAGTCTTGTTTAACTTGGTGAAACTTTAATGACCCGGAGATTATCTGTCACTGGTGGGTGGGGAGTGAGGTATCGTCAGTATCCTGATGATACTCAACTTTATATCTCTGCCTATGGTGAGTTAAGTGATGCTGCAACTGCCCTTTCTTAGTGCCTGGAGGCTGTTGAGGTTTGGAGAGGCAGTGGAATGTAGTCCAGATTCCCAGAAGAGAGGAAATGCATTCCAGAGAAGCAAAAGACAGCAGAGTTTAGGTAATTTTAGTGGGAGGAGGATAGTCAGAATAACCAGAGGTGGTATTTGCCAGTTCTCCGAACTAAAAATTTCTGCTACCGGTTCTCCACAACCTGTCAGAATCTGCTGAATTTCACTCCTGGTATAAGTAGTTTACTTTAGTTTAGCAAGATTTTTGCCTATGCACAAGGAACAATAAATGAAACTGCTTAGAAGCAGCTCAGCATGTCTTTCTTGGTTTTTGGACCTTCACAGGATAGGGAGGAATAGATGAAACGGAACACTAGCAATAGAGAGTGGTTTTTGGTTTGGGGCTTCTTGATTCTTGGAGAATTAACATCTTTGATGGTTGTGGATGGACTGGCACTGCCCCATCATGGTACGTAATCTGAGGATTCTCCTGGACTTGCAACTCCTGCTTGAGGAACAGATGGCAGTTGTGGCCAGAAGGCTTTTGTACAACTGTGAGTTATGCATCCGTTATCCCATGCGCCCTTCTCATAATCGCCAATGCCCTAATACCTCCCACTTGGAATATTATAATGCGCTGTACATGGAACGAATATTGAAGAATATCCAGAAGCTTCAGTTGGTTCAAACTGTAGCAGCCTGCAGTTTTACACAAGTCTAGATTTGCACATGCATCACCGCTTTTGTGGAAGCTACATTGGTTGCCAGTTTATTCTGAGTTCAATTCTAAGTGCTGACTATTACCTTCAAAAGCCCTACATGGCTTGGAGCCAGGATATTTGAAATACCACCTCTCCCCAGTTGCATATACTCAGCCCACCAGAACTGGAAGGCAGAGTATGTTGTGGGTCCCATCTGTCAGAGAAGCGCATCTAAGTGGACCAAGAAAAAGGCTCCTCTCTGTGGTGGCTTCCTTCCTATGGAATATTGTTTCCCTAAATATAAAATTAACCCTACCTTGATACTTTTCTGGAAGGCGCTGAAGATGTAGTTCCAACAGCAGGCAGGGAGACCCCAGGTTGACACAGACCCAATCAAGTAATTGGTTTGATTGTGTTTGATACTGCTACAGATGGTCAGGGAGGTTATGGGTTTCTATAATTGGGGTTCTTAATTTTGTAAGGCACTCACAGTCACTCATGAGAGCAGCCATATAAATTGTTAAACAAAAAACAGACAGACAGACAGACACTGCATGGTATTGTTTTTGTACATACCAGTACCAAGAAATAAGTATTTCAGCTTAAGCATTGTCCTCATTTCTTTCTGTGATATCTTAGCTCACTCTTTGTCCTGTCTGTAATTAATTATCTTAACATAATATTTTTGCAGTCCCAGGTTTGAAAGCCAAAAAAAGCTGTAAGAGATGCACATCAGATTATCATCAACAATTCCTTAATGACTTGGCCTCAATTTTCATGAGCCAGAATAATTCTAAGTACATTTGGCATCTAATGCAGATCTTCTGCATCCTGCTCAGTATCCTTACTTGAAAAATATCTAAATCTTTTCTGAATGTTTTAAGGGAGGAGATGGCTAGTTACTAGCCATCTAACAATTGTAAGTGGGTTACCATATTCTGCAAAAGCAGTGTTAGGTACCATTGTCTGGCTCAACAATTAGGACAATTAGGCCCTGCAGTTTGACCCATCTACACATTTGAACATGTGTCTTCCCTTCCTATTCCCTAAATCTCCCAAGCATATTTTTTAGTTCATCATCCATTCATGTCACAAGCCCAAATCACATGAAGTTTTGCTGATTCATCATCCCTTGAAGGGAACATCCAGGCTTCATTTGGCCTAGGGTTAGTTGATTGGTTTTCTATAGTCCAGGATAACTTTCATAAGCTTCTTGAAAGGCATCTATCATATATTACCTCTTGGGGGAAAAATTGCTTTAACGATTCTGATCTTTGTTACCAGAGAAATATTTGTATTTTTCAATTTTCTCTATCGCCATCTTTCTCCTTAAAATCAGACCTTTCTATTTCTCTATCAAGCTATCCAGCTTTATTCTTCAAATGAGCAAACCAAAATCACTTGCCACCTTCATTTCTTTGCCAACAATAGTATAATCACTAGGCATGCAGGCTGACACTCTATTTGTCGTATGTGTTTCAACATAAGAGTAATCCATTTTTGCTTTCATGATGAGGCGGGAGTGTTGCAAGCACTTGCTGTTTTTGGCAAGAGTATCAAAAGCAACATAGCACCCCAAGATCTTGAATACATGAGTGGGATGGGCAGTTCTTAAATATGGTTAAATACATAAATGTGGTAATGAGCATATTTTGCATCTTTCTTTGAATCACTCCCCCTCGCCCACTAACTCTACATTTTCAATAAACAAAATGGTGTGTATCTCAAATTGTTAAGTATTATAGCTTCCTGTTTTTTACTTTTGTTGTCATCTCTTCCAACTTCATCACTTTTATGACTATACACAAAAAATTGGGAATCTTATACATCCTTGTCTCACTCTGAACCATTCTACATCTCCAAGCTCAGTTCCTACAATATGTTCTTATAAAAGATTTTTCAGAAGAATGATCAGATATTTTAGCAACCTTTGGTAGCCTTATTATATTGCACATTTTGGCATGATCTACAAAAAGACTCTGCTGATCAAGCAAAAACAAACCTCATTCTTGTGGGGGGAAGAGTGCTGTTTCTCTTTATCTGATTAACATTATCTATCTTATCTTAGGTCCTCTGCCTTTTCTGAAATGTGTCTGCTCATTTGGCATTTCCCTTTTCATGTATGACTTTATTCTTTCATGTAAAGCAAAATTTCATTTGCAATTGCAATTTGTGCAAAAGTGTGATAATTTGCTTTGTCCTGCAACTCTCTTCTTTGTTTAGGTATCACCCATGTTTTCCAATATCTGGGCCATGCAATCTTGTTATATATTTGTAGGAGTCATTATCACTTTTACTTCTACATTTAGGCAACAAAAACGGAATGCACAGGTACAGTATAGATGGTACCTTGCTCAGTAGTAGTAACTGTGAAAGGGATCTTGGAATCCTAGTGGACAACCATTTAAATATGAGCCAGCAGTGTGCAGCAGCTGCCAAAAAAGCCAACACAGTTCTAGGCTGCATCAACAGAGGGATAGAATCAAGATCACGTGAAGTGCTAATACCACTTTATAATGCCTTGGTAAGGCCACACTTGGAATACTGCATTCAGTTCTGGTCGCCACAATGTAGAAAAGATGTGGAGACTCTAGAAAGAGTGCAGAGAAGAGCAACAAAGATGATTAGGGGACTGAAGACTAAAACATATGAAGAACGGTTGCAGGAACTGGGTATGTTTAGCTTAAGAGAAAGAAGAACTAGGGGAGACATGATAGCAGTGTTCCAATATCACAGGGGTTGCCACAAAGAAGAGGGAGTCAAACTATTCTCCAAGGCACCTGAGGGTAGAACAAGAAGCAATGGGTGGAAACTAATCAAGGAGAGAAGCAACTTAGAACTGAGGAGAAACTTCCTGACAGTTAGAACAATTAATCAGTGGAACAGCTTGCCCCAGAAGTTGTGAATGCCCCAACACTGGAAGTCTTTAAGAAGATGTTGGATAGCCATCTGTCTGAAACGGTATAGGGTTTCCTGCTTAGGCAGGGGGTTGGACTAGAAGACCTCCAAGGTCCCTTCCAACTTTACTATTGTATTGTATTGTATTATTGTACTGCCTTTTCTTTGTGGCCTTATATCTCTGTATTTGTTCTTCCCATTCTGCTTAATTGCTTAATGACAGTTCTTTCATTATCTTTGATGGTAGTTAGTAGTCATCATGAAAAGAATCTACAGTATTCATACTAAATTTACAATCTGTAAAAATAAAAAAATTAAATTCTTAATTTGCATTTAATAATTTATTAATTTCTTAAATTATACATTCTATAGCATGATTCAAATAATTTTCTGGTAATTTTAGAATTATAGTGTCTAAATTTTGCAAAACATAGAAATGGTTACAGACTAAAATGCACAACTTACATAAACATTTAAATAGAACATTTGTATTCAAAAGTCATTCTACACACATTTTCATAAAAATATAAAAAATAGTTCAATCATTGATTCATACTTTAACTAGACTAGTATATTTAAGATGTCCCCTCCCACATATTCCTCATAAAAAGACTCCCATCAAAAAAGAAATTAAAAAGAAACTGTATCAATTAATGACTACAGCTATAATTCATCACAATAACCTGTTATTTCTTTTCTGTAACCTACAAGAAATGCACTGCAATCTTTCATAATATGCATTTTCCATTCAAATTCACTATATATAACTTGTGCTTTGCAAAAAATAAACATTTTAAAATAAGTGACACTAAATTAGAATATGACCAGATTAATCAAATGCATGTTATAGGCTAATAGTTTTTATGCAAAAATATCAAAAGGAGGAATATTTAAAGACATCTTTTTTTTATCCAGCTCCACTGAAAATAAATATTTTTCTCATTGTAAGTATTTGTATAATATTTTTTTCTAGGTGCCCAAAATAGTGTGCAGACAACAAAGCAAACACCTCAAACTCTTCCATTTTACAATGCTTTCAGGGCATATTTAATATTAGGGAAAGGCACAAAGATGAAACGTTTCAGTTGCAGCACTGAAGACTACTCTCCATGCACAGTGCAAAAACAGCTTAAAGGGAAGTCTTTAAGCTTGAACAGGTCTGATTAAAAAGATCAAAGCATTTGGCCTTGTTTCAAAGATTCTGATGCATGGTGGGGAGAGAGAGAGACATGTATGTAGCTGCCTGCAAGGATTTTTATCACAAAACTGAAGGTGGTCTTTGTTAGTACTGGATAGTGCTGTTTCTCTTTCAGTGGACAGAGGATCACGGTTCTGTTCCAAATTATGTAAAAAGGAGTATCCTAGCCTTGTAGATAAGATGAGGCCATTGGGTACACTAAACCACTTAGATTTGGATGAGAAGAAAAATCGCTGATACAACAAATGTTAAGCCACTATTTAAAGAATAACAAAAGTGCAGAAACAAGTGTCGCTAAAAATAATAATAATAATAGTACTGTTGCTGCCATAGGTTCTCATACAACAGGCTGCTCCCTCAAGATTTTCCTCTGATTTAAGGAGCAATTTGATATTCATCCTGCGTTTAAATTTGAACATAGAGAACCTCTATCCAAGCCATATTCAGAGGGATGAGGGTGTCCCACAAGGCCTTCAGGTTCTATCCAAGATCTCCCTCCTTCTAGAGGGCTGGAAGAAGCAGAGAAAAAACATCCACCTCTGTCAAGCGCTGATCAGAAATAAGGCTAACCTAAAATGTGCACAATTTAAAAACAGTTTTGATATTAACAAAGTCAGTTTAAAAGCTTAATTACTACAGCGGGGAAAGGATGTGTTGATCTGCCTCCAGAGAAGTAATTTGGAAGCAGCAAACTTGAAGTGAAATGGTCCTATCCCCTTTCGGTTGCAGCATCGTCAACTGAAATCAGTGTTGCCTTGAATGAAATAAGTTTCTCATCTCTGGCTTACATGTTTTTTGCAAGGGAATGCCCAGGATTATTAATTGATTTTTGAGTTAAATGTTATAACCTTCTATTTTAGAAAATGCTACTTTTTTATATTTCTTTACTCTGCTTTTCAGTGTTCAATGTGTTCCCTTTCCAATCTGTAACAAACAGAAGTATGCTCTTTTTTAAGAATGCTCTGTAATATAACACTAAGAATTTATTCTGAAATCATTACATGTCATCATAAACAGGGATTAGGCATTTAAAAAGACAACTTAAAATGATCTGGAAAAGTGTTCACTCTGGTTATCAATGACTTACATTCCACTAAATTACAACCATAACTCCTCAAGGATTTCTTTTGGGGGGACGGGGGACGGGAAGAGAATTAATAAATGGCAAAAGTTAAAAACAGAGGCTTAAAAGAATAGAAACACTGCTAACCTATGGTTAGGTGGCAATATTTTAGACTTTTGCCAAATGTAAAATATAGCACGGAGGAGGATTTCTGGGCTGAAATGTTTATCCATTGACCAGTTGCCAAGCAAATGCTTTACACGAGAGTAAATGTAAACACATCCCTTTCTCTGAAAGGAAGAAAAATATGAAACTAAATTATAAGACTAGGAATCAGGAAGTACCCCAAACTCTTTCTTTCTCTAACCTCCTCTAAACTGGAAATAATTTTTAATTTTGAAACTATAGCATAAACTATTTTTATTCCTTTTGGACACCTTGCTTATAGTATTAATATCTATTTCTATTGGAAACACAATATTGTAATGAAGTTTTCTTTGCCTGGAAGAGTGAATGAGGGAATAGATCTTACCTTTCTCTTCCCCCGCTATCATATCCTCTTCCACAAATTTGTGTACTGTGTAAGTAGAAGGAACTAGCCAACAATTATTCTAACGAAAGAGCAAAAGGAAATTGTACATGGCAGTCAATCAAAACCTAATGTTACAGGAGTGCTTGCTACAAGACTTTAGAGAGAATGAGCTTAATTGTACTACGATACATACTCCTCAGCACAATGTGAAGATCTCTTCCTAGCATCATTTTTGCAAGTCTAGAAGGGCAATTGAGACAGAGAGTCTGGTTTCAATAGGCTCAACAATCCTACTGGACTGAGATGGTAATAAGATCAGTATATAGGATACTGATCACAAAAGAATCCAATCGATGTAAATTTGATACTAAACTATTAATTGACTACAATATTGAACTATTTTATTTTTTTTACTTTTTCAAACAAGCTTGCTTTTCCTGTACAAAATGCAATGTTGTTTTCTCTGTAACTGAGGAGAGACATTAAATATGGCTTTGGGTATCTTAGCCATCTGAAATCAAACTTCATATTCTCTTTCCATCTTACTTAGACTATAAAACTGATGTAAACACAAGATTGCTGTATGACTATAACACAGGATGATTCAGAAAATATATTCTGCTTTCCGGCATGTAAACATCAGGATGACTGGACCTTAATTCATATAAATATTAGATTTCTTTAAAAATTAAGAAAAAAGGTAGCATTCCCTATTAAACAGTAATCCACAAAAATACTCTTTCAGTAAGTATTACTTGCCATTTAACAGCTTATGGCCTATCAACTACTATGTAAAAACACATACCGTTTTACAACTGTAAAAACAGACAACCGGTTAGTTTTAGTTTGGCCATTATGCATTTCCGATGTGAGTTATTGTCTAATGCCACCATAGTCCTAGCATCGCACTAAATTGTTCTTCTTCTTTTTCTTTGGTGGTTCGTCATCTGTGCTGCTGTCTGTGCTGCTGCTGCTGCTGGAAGAACTTGACTCAGTTTCAAAGTCAGAAGAACTAGAAGAACTACTGGACGATGGAGAAGATGAAGAACTGGATGTGCTTTCATCGCTATCGCTGTCATCTGAAGAGGAGGAGGAGGAGGAGTCATCACTCTCTGATGAAGACTCACTAGCTGAGGTGACGCTGCTGCTGCTGCTGCTGGAACTTGTCACACTTTTAGACCTGGGCAGAAGTTTTAAAAAAGACCAGCAGAATTATTTAGCAATTTTCCTAAAAGATTTTAGATTTTTAGTAGGGAAAGCACAACCAAGTATTAGGCAACAGCTTGCATCTTCTCCCCAAATATTCTGACATTCACTCAAGGGCTGACATTTCACTTTCCCTTGCAGTAAGCCTATGCAAACCATTCTGTGAGATTTTGCCTCAGCATACAGCCTCTCAAAGCAGAATAGTCTGTTAACCGCTTCAAGGTTCTCCTGTGACTGACATGTCAAAAAGCAAATCCTTGCCTGGGGGAGGAGCACGATGGAAAGGGACCCGTATCGAATGATTTGCACAGACTTACCATGTAGTCATCAATAATCATAAAAGAACAACAAACATCACAAAAAAGCTTTGTTTTTTTTAAATTAACCCATTTAATTGATTCAAGCCATAGATACCATTAAAAAAATTATTAGAACATCATTTCCTACTGTGTCAATGATTTACAGTTCATGTGTCTTCCTCTGCCTCCTTCTTTCTGATAATAAAGGCAGGAAGTGTTTTCAGATATTTAAGTAAAGTCTGGTTTTCTGCACCAAGGTTTCTACGGTGCATTATGTAAGAAGGCATCCATGTTCAATTATTTGAATTGATTGTAAGGTGTTCCAGGCAAAGTTTAAGGTTCAGTGCTTAAGACCCTAAACGGCTTAGAACCTTGCTATCTCACAACCCTTTATGCAAGGGTGTGCTGATAAATGTATAACAACTGGCTATGCCAGTTCCATTTATATTGCTGCACTGCCAAATAGGTGACAGGCATGTCAACTGTTGCAGTTCAGCTCTGCTCTGGTCTGAACTGGCTCACAACATTCCAGAACATTTAACAATTGGCTCTCGCAAGCTGACTTCATTACACCACTGGGTTTAACTCAATAGAGCTTGTCCGGCAGGTAAGGCCCTCTTAAAGAAGCTCTCACATTTTAAGGTCAGTTTCGCCACCAAACAGAATGGCTTTCTATATTTTTCTCAAGCTACAGAATGTACTGCATCAGAAATGGAGTTTGATCTGTGGGGGTTTTGTTTTATTTTTTGCTTTAAATACCCAGGAAAGGTCTTGGGCTCTTGGGGAGGGGGGGTCCCCCAGAGATAGGCCGGAGAAAGTACTGAGTCATTGTGCAGCAGCTTTGAAAATCCATGCTAGGAAAGAGACAAAAAATAAAATTGTCATCATTATAATGGCCCTATAAAAATCTATAGTATATCCACACCCATAATACTGTAAACAGTATGCCAGTTACATGGAGGGGCGAGGGAATATCATCGAGATGGAAAACTACTGCAGATACTGAAGACAAAAATATTTTACGAACTCAAAAGTTTTCCCTCTTCACATTTTATTTATTCAGTCTCAACAAGAAATCACACCAAATGCCTCTAAGGCAGCTAACAATATTTAAAATAAAGGTAAAAGAAGTACAATCACAACTACAAACCTTAGAATACACAGTAGCTGAGACAAATATAGCAGTCACTAATATAACTAGGAGACATTAAGAAAAAGTAATGCAAGGAATGAAAATTGTTGAGCTGGAAACCAGTAGAACCAGGCTAGGGAGCACTGTTATGTCAACACAAATCAGGTGCCTTTCAAGGTCTACATTAGAATATCCAGGTATTTACTGGCTTGGAAACATAAACAGAAGGGCTTTGATTTATGTATAGTGCAGGGGACACATTTTCTAGTATATGTGGCTTCATGCTTGTCTGGTGTAAAAAAAAAGATTAATCAAGCTGAGTTGTGTGTACTAAGTAGACCAATTTCTGAAAAAAGGGGGCCACGAAATTCAAAGAGCCAAGAATCGCAGGGAGCCTGAATAAAGCCTGACAATTGGGGACGGGGGAGGGAAACATTCTTGAGGTACATTTCCTTCGCGGAAGTATAGAATCAGATTTTCATCCAGTGAAAATGGCTGAAAGGAAATTCAGAATCATTAAAAAAAAATCTTCACCGAGCATGTAACTAGCATGTGAAATTCGTTACCAAATGTGGTGACGACCTAGATATATATCTTTAAAAGAGGATTAAATGAGTATGTAGTCGATCAAGATTGAGAGCTTAAATCTTGAAGACTCAAATGTTTCTCTTGGGTTGGAAGGGTGCCTCCAAATACCAGTTACAGAGCAACAATGACAGGAAAGATACGGTCTCCAACCACTGTTTATGAGCACCTCAGAAATATTTGCAGTGTGAGAAACAGAATGCAGGGCTAGTGTGGGCTTAGGCCTGATTTATCAAGTTATTCTCATGTTCTTTTTTTAGCCAGTCTTTTTCAATGTGGAAAAGTTTTGACATGTAAACCATTTTATTATATTTCTGTATTGGCATTTTTATTATTGTTAGTTTCCTTGAGTTCTTTAAGAACAGAAAGAAAGGATATAAATCAAAAATGAATAATCATATTAAAAAGAATATCTTCTTTCAAGTTAAGAAAGGATCGGAAGTGGAGGGCATGTCAGTATGAGTCCAAGTTTAAGATAATAATACTATGAAACTATTAATGCGATGAAATCTATTTAATTTTTAAAAAATATTTCCTCACATACCTTTTTTTCTTGTTCTTCCTGTCTGTAGTACATTCGGCAGAGCTGATTGGGAGGGAAGGGGATCAGGTGGAAGGAAGAAATTACTTCAATTAACATGTCTTTTTTTTTAAGAGTTCAATCAGAAAACCTGCACTAAGATCAAAATCAGTTTCTTAACAAATGAGAAAACATAAAGGCAAAGGTGGAAATCTAAGATACAAAAAATAAACAAAACAATAAAAAGTACTAAATAAATAGAACTGCATATTTAAACTATTTAAATAAATGTTATTGATAAATCATCCACAAAATTTCATAATCAAATAGCATATAAATATTGTTTCTTTATGAACAAAATATTTTGGTTTTTTTTTTACTAAATCCAATTTAAAAGAGTATTAGCTGTACTGGAGTAATCTTTCAGATACCATAAAGCAGGTATACTGAACTTTTTTAAAAAAGGAAGATGTTTTAAGAATTATCCTTTAATCTTAACTAATTCTTTTCTATAATCTTAGTTTAAACCTATTTGCCTACTAATTTGTTAAGAGTTGAGAATGTATAGGTTTTGACCTTTATGCATGTAGTAGGCAGATAGGTTTAAACTAAGATTATAGAAAAGAAATAGTTAAGATTAAAGGATAATATTTAAAACATTTTTAGCAGCAACAAAATAACAGAATGCAGAATAAACTATAAATTATGGTATTTAAATGGCCAATACATTTTTCAAATTTTGAAGAAAACATCTTAGCCATATAAATAGGAATACAGACTTGGTTAGTCTAGAATAGCTATTATTCCCTTCAACATATTTTTAAAAAAGAGCAACAACCATGACTTATTTGCTGGACTGAAATGTCCAGCAATGTTCTCTTAAGGTGCATTATATAGGGGGAAGTTATAATATCACCAAAATGCAAGTGTTAGTAAAAATTAGTCTCTTATTTAAAATAAAAATAAAAATCATGGTAGCAAAAAATATCACATTTATAATATGTCCACTTTGAATAACATCTCATTGAATTATGATTTTAATATCCTTAGGGTGTGCAAGGTTCATTGAGACCGAAAGGGACCATTTCAGAGAATTCTAGAAAACTGCATTTCTCTTTGGATCATCTGAACTCCTAGATATATCATTTCAGGGACTATTTGACTGTTTCATCTGGAATGCTGTGTCCAGAACACATTGGACTACTGTTGATTCAAAGAATTTAATTCTGGAAAAGGCTGAATCTCCACCCAGAATAGCATGGTCCAAACTGCCTCCCTGGAATTTGGCACAGTCCGAAGGGAAACAGAACATTCCATCTCCATTTAATAATGCTAAATAACGTTAGAAACTGAAATGGAGTGAAGGGAGAACTGAACTAGTAGCAGAATAAGAGATAACAAACAAGGAAGAAAAAAAAGGGATCACATAATCGTTTCGTGAAAGAAAATTATTCAAAACTGAACTGGAGGAAGGTATTTACTGCTGACTTAAATAACAATTACCAGAGTTCTGTTGTTCATAATAGACAGATAGATATTAAAAAAGCCCACACTTAATTGTTTTACATACTGATTTATAAACTTGACAAAGGCTTGCTTGGCATATTCTAATTTATGTCCAAACAAACATCCTTATGAACTTATGGTTTCCCTGTAATTAAAGAAAAGAGGCAGTGAAATAATATTCTCTTTTCTCATGCACAATTTTCAGTCTTCATGAGGTGTGTCAAACATTTCCAATTTGAAGCATTTCAATTTCAAAACAGGTAGTTCTGTTCTCAAACTGCAGCCTTGCTAGAACCCATTCCAAAAACGTGGCAGCATGTTCCCCACATTCTTCTTGTGTAATCATTAGCATCTGTCAAATTATAATTTACATTGTGTAAGATGTTACTAATGATGAGCACCTGACCACTACTGGACCTATTTCAATGTCAAGATTGCATCTGTAGGATCCTAGAATCCCTTTCCCCCCAAGTGTTAAGAGGGCAGAGACAATTCAGGTTTCAGAATAACTAGCTGTGCCTGGAAGAAGATGAGCAAATTTAATTCCACTCCCCCCCCCACTCCTGTTGTGTTCTAGAAGCTTCTCGTAGCCAGTGGTTTTACATCTGGACAAAAGTTTGCCTCCAATTCTTCTTTATGATTTGCCCTATTCACATGAGACTTGATCCTAAGGCACTAACTCTTTATCCTCATCACAGGACTTTATGAACTCCTAGGTTGTTTAAATTTGAAATGGACTGCTTCAGTATCACAGTAAACACCCCATTTCAATATCAGAATCCTTCTGTTATGTTCTGCCTCCACTGAGGAGGCAGAACTTTGCTTAATTAGACTTGATCTGAAAAACTGCTTTACTGTTAGTGGGTTTTCAAGATTCTGTAGTTACCCTGAAAGCAATAAAGATATTTTCAGAAATCCAAATGATCCTTGTTTCCTGAGTTTGCTTGTCTTATGGGACTTAACAAGTTAAGAAGCTTACCCACTTTCACTGTTTTCTAAATTTTCTAGCCCCTCATGTAACCCTGCCAGATACATGTTAAAACAGAGAAGCAGCATTTTTGCCAGTACAACATTTCATCTCTGTTTTGGAAGCAGAGAGAGAATTAATGTTTTATTGACCTTGTCAATACTGTCAATACCTCTATTGACAAGGCTGTTCATTTAACTTCTGATAATCTCACCCAGGGTTCTCTCAAGCTAAAATGAACCCTCTATAGCTTAGCTTTCAGGATTATTTAGGTTATAGTGTTATGCATGACATTCTGATTCATTCCTCCCCAATGGCCAGTTACATAGTACAGAACTTGTTAGAAGCTTTACAGGGTCTTTTCCTTGTTGTTGTTGTTAGTTGCAAAGTCATGTCTGACTCATCGCAACCCCATGGACAACATTCCTCCATGCCTTCCTTTCCTCTACCATCCTCTGGAGTCCATTTAAGCTCATGCCAACTGCTTCAGTGACTCCATCCAGCCACCTCATTCTCTGTCGTCCCCTTCTTCTTTTGCCCTCAATCTTTCCCAGCATGAGGCTCTTCTCCAGCGAGTCCTTCCTTCTCATTAGGTAGCCAAAGTATTTGAGTTTCATCTTCAGGATCTGGCTTTCTGAAAAGCAGTCATGGTTGATCTCCTCTAGGACTGACTGGTTCGATTATCTTGCAGTTCAAGGGACTTGCAGGAGTCTTCTCCAGCACCATAGTTCAAAGCCCTCAATTCTTTACCGCTCAGCCTTTCTTATGGTCCAACTTTCACAGCCATACATTGCAACTGGGAAAACCATAGCCTTGACTATATGCCCTTTTGTTGACAGGGTGATGTCTCTGGTTTTTAGTATGCTGTCTAGATTTGCCACAGCTTTCCTCCTAAGGAGCGAGCATCTTTAATTTCTTGGCTGCAGTCTCCATTTGCGGTGATCTTGGAGCCCAGGAAAATAAGATCTGTCATTACTTCCATTTCTTCCCCATTTATTTGCCAGGAATTGAGAGGTCTGGATGCTATGATCTTAGTTTTCTTAATGTTGAGCTTTTCCTTATAGATTAAGGTGACCAGATTTTAATATTGGTAAAGCGGGACACCATTGATGGGACGGGGGGGGGGGGAGGCGGGGGGGGGGCTCTTGATTAAAATTTTTGTCTATATCCTTGCACCCCTAACCCTTTAGGGAAAAAATCCCAGGGGGCTTCAAACCTGACAGCTTTAAGACTTTTGGACTTCAACTCCCAGAATTCCTCCTCCAGTCATGTCGCGGCGACATCATCTGCGTGGATGTGCTCCATCTTCGGTTTTTTTCACCGGGGGCAGAATAACTGCTGCCGCCTCCTCCTCCTCCTCCAACAGCACCACCACATTTGCTGCCCGGCGCTGCGACTGAGGTGAAGCTGCCAAAGCTCCCGCTGGCGCGTCCGCCTGTGTCAGCAGCGGCGGCGCCACCCCCTCCACTTGGAGTACCTGAGCTGGGCTCTGCGTTACCCCTGCCGCCGCCTCCTCCTCCTCCTCCCCCTCCTCCTCCTCCTCCTCGCTTTTGAGAAGCCATGAGGCTTTTTTTTTCCTGCTCCCACCCCTTCTGCCGCCTTCCTACTGGCTCCCGCGGCCTCATGGCTCCTCAAAAGCACGGCGGAGGAGGAGGGGGCAGGGGTAACTCAGGGCCCAGCTCAGGTGCTCTGAGCGGAGGGGGAGACGCCGCTGCCATGGGCAGGGGCACCAGCAGGAGCTTTGGCGGCTTCACCTCAGCCGCAGCGCTAGGCAGCAAATGTGGTGGTGCTGTTGGAGGAGGAGGCAGCAGCAGTAGTTATTCTAGTGACGGCGGGGGCTTTGGGGGTTCACTTCAGCCGCAGCACCAGGCGTAAGCGGCTAGGACTGGCTGCCCACAAAAAACCTCCCCAGGCCTGCTTTGCTGAACACGGGGCGACTGACAATAGTTTGAGCGGGCGCGGCCGACGCAAACTACCATCAGTCGCCTCGCGCTCATCAAAACAAGTCTGGGGAGGTCCTTTGCGGGCGGCCAGTTCTAGCCGCCTGCAAAGGACCTCCCCAGCTTCTGGAGCCTGTGACAGTAGAAATCACTGCGCAGCAGTTGCAAACTGCTGTGCGGTGTTTTCTTGCCACACGCGTGGCTGCGCACCTTACCAAATATCGGGACTTTTTAAAACGCCGCGGGATAAATTATTAAAAATCAGGACCGTCCCGCCAAAAGCGGGACATCTGGTCACCTTATTATAGATATATGTATTTCTATGAATGACATGTAATCTTTTACATAGTAAATCATACCTTTGTTGTAGTAGCTGGTTCTCTTTTTCTTTAAGTGCTTTTTTAAATTCTGCTGTTCGTGATGGTCTATGGAGATATTTTCTTTTCCCTGTACATTCATATGTCCAGTGTCCAAATTCCAAACATTTCTGACACCTTACATGTTGTTTATTTGCCTCCCTGTGGAAATACATAAAAGTGATTGAAATTAGTGGTTTTTTATTTAAAAAGTCAGATAGAACAAAAGTTGGTCCTACTTTGCTTGAAACTAGGCTGCAGTATTAAATTAACTCCTGCTCTAGTTGCATTATTTATAACTTGATGATTACTCAAATCCTCACAGTTCAATAAATTTCATTTATTTAATCAATTTATATTGCCATCTATCTTGTAAATGACCCTGGGTTGATAATTTAAAAACCAAAGAAATCAGCAATCAGCTTCATATCTGAGAAAATTGCCAAGTTTTAAGAGTTTTCTGTAAAGCCAACTAGGTTGGGGATAACCTAACGCGGGCTTGGATGGTGTTTCAGAGGGCAGGCATTCCAATAGAAAAATCATGTTTTCTGAGACTTGCAAGATGATTTTCATTAATCAAAGAGCCTCAGTATGCTCCTCCTGATAGATACAATGGGATAGAATAGATAAAGATAACTAAAGAAAGGTGATCCTTTCTACATGGGGCTCCCCTTGAGATGCACCTGAAGGCTGCAGCTGGTTCAGAATGCGGCCGCGCGGACAATTGTGGGAGCTACTAGATACTCCCACGTAACACCTCTGCTGCGCGGGCTGCACTGGCTACCTGTGGCTTTCCGGGTGCGTTTCAAGGTGTTGGTTATCATCTTTAAAGCGCTCCATGGCACAGGACCTAGTTATTTGCGGGATCGTATCCTGCCCCACACATCCCTTCGGCCGATTCGCTCTCACAGGGAGGGACTCCTCCGGGTGCCGTCCACTAGGCAATGCCAGCGGGCGACGCCCAGAAGTAGGGCCTTCTCTGTGATGGGCCCGACCCTCTGGAATGACCTCCCCCCGGATATCAGAACTACCACCGACCTCCGCTCCTTCCGTAAGAAGCTTAAAACCCACCTGTTCAATTTAGCTGGCCTGGCCTAATACCAATTTTAGTCCCTCAAGTCTGTATTGTTAAATTTTTAGGGGTATGCGTTTTAGTTGATTTTAACTTTTATTATTCTGTACAGTTGAATTTAGGTTTAATTCGCTTTTAAGGGAATATATTTAAGGGTATTTATCTTTTGTACCTGTTTTTAATGAGATGCCTGTACACCGCCCCGAGTCCCTTCGGGGACAGGGGGCGGTCTATAAATTTTGAAAAATAAAATAAAATAAATAAATAAATCCCTCAAATAATCAGTCCCCATAACTTGAAGGATTTATAGGTATAACTCACAACTTAAATTGCACCTGGAAGCCTATTGAGAGCCAGGATGGCTTGAGTAACGAAGGTTAACATGGGCATATCAGATGTAGCCAGAATTCAATCTATGGCTATCAGATTTTGCAACAACTAGTTGCCCGATATCCTTCAAATCAGCCAATGTAGTAGAGTCCATTTCAGTACCCCAATGGAAGATAACCACAGAACAAGTTACCATGAACAGTGTGTTCTGTGGACGTCCAGGACAGGGCATAACCAGCACGCAACATAAAGCTATTCCTAGCCATAGTTGCCACTTGTTCCTCAAACAGAAGCCATGAGTCTAGGAGGACCCCCAAATAGCACATTGATTCTGTCTATAATATATGCCCATCCAGAAATAAGGATGATAGGTCATGGGCATAAGGGGGTCCTAGCACCCACAGCCACTCAAGTTTTGTTAGATTTGAATCTATTTTTCCCCCTCCAGATCCCTGCAACCTCCAAACACCAAGACAGAAACTGCATGGCACTTTATTAGCAATAATTTTATTTATTTGTATTTCACATGATCCCTAGAGCCTGACTTTACAGAAGCTCATGTCCAGTCATTTTTGGGATAGCACCTATGAATGTCACCAGAATGTCCTAGATTAGCAAAGCTAGTTCCTGCTTCCATCTCCTGGCTTTAACTTGATATTACAGCTGAGACCCAGGGAGGCAGATCTTCTTCTATGCTCATTTCAAGTTTCAATCATAATACATTCTAAGGCAGTCCTCTCATCCTTATCACAAGTGATGGAGGTTTTATTATGGATTGATCTGGCATTTAGCAGCAGCATCCAAAAGCCTGGGCCTCTGAATATTCAATGATTAAGAAGTGTGGTAGAGAGCAGGAGGCTGAAACACAGCAATGGTACAACACACCAGAAATACATTCCTTGAGTGAGTCCCATTTTCCACAACCAACTCCTGCATGGCAAAGGCCAGATAGCTGACATACCAAACCAGAAGCTGTTTAGCAATCATAAGGCCCAGGCTGGTTGACCCCTTCACCAGCCTTCAATTCCTGCTTCTACTGCTAATCAGCTCTTATCATCAGAGAGAATCTGCTGCTCCCAAACTCTTGCAGCCATACCCAGCAGAATATCCAGACCATTTGCCAAGACTCTACAGCACCTTTTCCTTCATCCTTATCACTGTGTTGTGCTGATGGCCGCAACATTTGATTGGAATTGTTGTGGCTAGAACACCAATCAACTGACCTAAACCAGCTCCCCCCCTATAATCTGTTGATGATTGTTATGACCTGTCACTTTTTAAATGCATGTTCATAAACAAGGAACATTTTACGTTATTTAAACAGCAAATTCAAAAGATGTCATTATTAAATGCCTTATACTTAAATATCATGATAGCTGACTCATTTCATTTTTTAAAAACCACTTATGGCTGTCTCTGAATTTTAAGGACTATCAGTAATTCGTTTCAAAGCATTTAAAACCAGCTTCAGAGCATATTTAATTAATAATATATGGTAAGTATAGAAAGCTGATAGACTAAGCCCACAATGGCTGGGTTCACAAAAACAAGCTAAATATACTTTATTTACTTTGAGTTCAGCATGCTATTCAAATTCAGTCACTGCAGTTTATAAGTCACAGTTAATGGTTCAGGAAGTTCTGCAAATGCAGCAATTTATAAATTGAACAACTCATGGCTTAGTATGGTAGATAAATAGTCACAATAAAACCAACAAGTAACTGGTTACTTTGCTATTCAAATTTTGCTAAAATATTGCTGTGAATCACTGACCTAATTGGAATTTATATGATTGATACAAAGATTACTTGACCTAAGACACTTGAATTTCATCATTTTTTAAAATACAAACCAACTCAATGTAACTCAATATTCATTTAAAAGTATGCATTGTACTGATTCAAATACAAAGTTTGCTTCCTTGGAATTTTTTATCTAAGGACTTTTTTTTCTAGTCCGTAAAGTCATTTTTAGTCTCAATATTAGCTATTTCTTTCAGAATTAACACCATAATTTAGAGGAATATTTATGGTGTGTTGTGATACAATCTTTTTCACTTAGATACTTTCATGTGATATCAGGATGCAAGTTAAAAAAAAGTTAAGAGTTTATATTCTGAAAATTTTGTACTATTAGAGCTCCTGTGCTTATTCAGGATGCACTGCAGGGGGCCAACTAGCTCCACACCAAATTTCAGGGATAAAATTAATGTGTTTTGCAAGGCTTAAATAACCTATTTTTCCCACTCACTCTCCACTCCCATTCCAAATAATACAAAAGTAGAGTTTGGGAGACTGCAAAAAAGATTGCAATTGGAAACTATTATCGTTTCTTAAATTATATCATGATACTACCAAAAAAAATTGGTTGTTACTAAATGTATTTCATCATTTTATGAATACATTATCATTTTTCTTGTGTCTGTATTGTCTTCTTTATGCAGTCATACTCAGGTATAGAGTTGCTGCAACTGAAATGGCCATTATTACTTGCTGCTTGAAACAGTACAAATAGAACTGAAATAATATAAGGATCAGGACTGAAATTTCAGAACAGAGATAGGATTTTGCTGAAAGGATTACGGTAGGAAAGGATAAAAATGAAGACTGAATGCTTAAAATCCTTTAAACTCTATTTCTAACTGAACTGATTTGATAATATTAAACATTGTTGTTCGGTATATGGTTATGGAAAATTTGTTCTTTAATAACGTTCTAGGTTTTTAAATAAAATATTTTGTTGTCAATATTTAATACTACATTCATTAAAGCAATTTAGCAGCTTTTTTCAATCCTATAAAGACATATAGCATGTGGGCTGGGCTGTTCACTTCTTAGATTCATATCTTTCCAATTAACTGGATTAGAATAAGATTGTATATAGAACTAAACAGATTATCTCCCTTGACAGGGTGATTTTTTAGGTGTCTGAAAAATAACTCTACAACTCAACTAGCTGATGGTGAAAATTATTCTTCAGCAGCTGTAAGAGAGCCAGAAAGCCCTAAACAATTAAACTGTAGATTGAAAAGTGTGGATTGAGGAATTAAAATATAGCTATAACTTAGTTAATATCTGAATGGGCCATCCAAACATTTACGCAGAAATTTCATCATATATTTGCAATAAGCTTCTCCTGATGAGGTAGTGGAAAATGGCAACAGATTGTCTGAAGACCAGTTCAAATGAAATGCAGCAAAGCGTCAGAGAGAGAATTTGTATACATAAAACAGTCTACTCAAGAACACATAAATCTTACTGCAAATTAATATCCTGTGATATTATTCTCTTATCACCTTGATTTTACATCTAAGTAATGTTTACAGAACATGATCAATTTTAGAAAATTAAGACAAACAACTTCTGGGCTCCCATTTTATGTGGCTCATTTAACCATGGCTTATTGCTTCCTTAAAGCTATAAATGTCATCCAGTCCCGGAGCAGCTGCCATTGTCTGCTTGATAGTTTCAAATTCTGATTATTGCTAACAAGAATACCAACAATTGTGAGATTAGATGACATAGTCTGAAAATATGTATGTATATGTGTGTGTGTGTGTGTATGTGTGTTACAACCCCTGGTATGCCCAAATATTTATTTATCAGCACAAATACAACACACACACACACACACACACACACACACACATATATATATTCATTTTCATACCATATAATACTACATAGTGTATCATATAAAACTATATAGTATTTATATTTACTGTTGTGACTGTATATTTACCAGGTTTTCTGAAGATATTCAAATATTGTAAACATAATAATTGGGACAGGGTTGAAGATTTAGGACTCTTTCATAATATTCATTTAATTCTAAGAAGTTAAGAACGTCTTAACTAATTGCAGCATTGCAAAATAATTAGATTTACAGAGAGAAAATACCGAGTGCCAGCACTATTAATGAAAGCTCACTATAAAATGTCTAACACGAAATTAAGAGCTAATTAGAAGACATGCATTATATTTGATGTAATATATCTAAACAGCATTACTGAAGTCTTTAAAGTGTAGGCATGTATTTAATCATTAATTTATAAAACCATAGTTTGATCGGTTCACACTGTACACTAAAACACACCAAACAAACCGTATCTCAGCTCAGTACTGTTCACCTTTGGCCACTGATTCTATTCTATTTAAGACAGTGTAGAATCACATCGCAGGTAACATTTTAGCAATGATATACAGGAAACAATTACATTTTATTTCTAACAATGTTTGAACAAATAACATTTCGTGAGATAATTATTGCAGGTGCACGCCACTAAGCAAAGCAAAATAAAGAAGTTACGACCGTAACTGTCCAGATACCCATTAAACCACTTATTCTGCAGGTTTTTCCACAGTAAGCGATGCTGAAAGAAACACGCCGCAACACACAATGGACCAAAAGAGGACCAAAACCTCCCGAGGTTACTATCAAGGGGGCTAGGACATCCTTCGCACCTCTCTAGTTCCTGACCCCTGCAGAAGCAGCGGGGTTCTAAGGTACTTCAGCACCTGCCCCCTCGACTCGTACATGCGAATCCAGCCTCGTTATAAGACCAATTGTACACATACAACTATTTCTCGCCCTTTTAAAAAGGTCCTCCCAATTCTTCTCTCTTATTGCTGTCCTCCCCTAACAGCTGGGGAGCAAAATGGTTTGGATTCCCCGCGCTTCGCCCGCAGGACTGCCTCCAGGTCGCTTAACACCCCTCTCTCTCGAGAAGTCCGGGGTGTTAGCTTCCTTCTCCAAGCTCTTCTCTGCCCTCCACACACACTCACGCTTGTCTCCGAGCAATCAAACGATGCATGGGAGTCGCCATCTTAGCCATCGGCCGGGCACGGACCCAAGAGGCATGCCGGGAATTCCACCCTCCCTTTTCCTGTTCTACCGGATGACGTATTTCAGCAGCCCGTGAAAAGAACGGGGAAGGGAAGGTTCGGACTGTACCATTGGTCTTCGTAGGTGGGAGTCTTTGCTCTCTTTTTCTTGCCCGCTCTCTTTTTCTTTCAAGCATTTCTCACCTCCCTTAGCCTTTCCCCGAGCTATTAGTAACCCTTTTTTCTTGAGGGTTCAACCGAAACAGAGCGATGTTTATTTAAGTACTTTTGATGTCCAACCAGAATGGAATAAACCATTTTGAACTGCAAATTCTTTCTTAAGAGAACATTAGCTATAAAAAGGAGGCGGGGGAGATGCTACTCTCTGACATGGAAACTCCCCCTCCCTTATTTCTTTGAGTGTGGTAGAACATTCAAAAGTATGCATATCCTTCTGCAATCTCAGATAACACTGCCAGAGTCATAACTTCATACAATGAGGTTCTAAAATCCATAGGTGATAAAAATAGATTATTACTTGGGACTGTATGTGGTACAATTTGTGAATGTTCTATACTCAACAAAAGTGGAAGAAGTCATATTTTTTAAAAAAATATTTATTGTACCACTCTTCCCTTGTTATTTTTTACATACATGGAAGTGTTGTGGTTCATCACACAATCAGGCAGATGTCCACACTAGATCTGGCGCATTTTATCCACCTAGCAAGACTTTGTCAACCTGGGATAGGTAGTTGTGGATGTTTGATGTAAATGTATGGTCGTTCTGCTTCTATTTTCAGGTGTTTGTATTTTGTGATTATCTCAAGTTCTTTTTTGTTATTTCCAGGTATAGACAAGCCCACTATCCAGACTTTTTTGTTTTTCTTATTGACAATTGTTAACTCTGGGATATTATGTTGCAGGTACCCATATATACACACACACTTTTATACCTCACAAGTTATAACATTGCAATATAATAAGGTTTTGGTGACTGAGGTAGACTTACATTTAGTCTTCTTCACACAACAAAGTATGACCAAAGCTAAAATAAATGCAACTTATCTATTACCTGTTCTACCAATATCTGTTTTCTGTAATTGGCCTTTTTAGTGAATGAGAATTGGATTGGTCTTTACAAGATTATAAACAATATAACTACTGTAATTATATACCATTGATAAAATAAACTATTTCTTTTGGAAGGGCAGACATCGGAACATTATCTGTTAAAATACTGTTTTTTATTTTTAATCCAACAACTACTTTCTCAGTAGTTTTTCAGAATCTGTTTATAAGAATGAAAAGGCAGTTTTTTGGTATGATATCCTATAAATACATTTGTTAGGCCTCTCTTCATCAATCAGGCACATAGGCTGAAATGTCCATAGAGATTTCGAAATAATAGACATGTAGTGTATTGTAAGTAACAAAGGAATTTATATTGATATTTATATAAATATAGAAAAGAAACATAACAAAACAGAATTTTATCCAAATTTATATTAAGCTGAACATTCCTTCTATAAGTGGAGAAAATTGAGATCTGGCATTCACTGAGGAAATATAGAGGCTTTGATCTTTTCCAATTTCATCTTGTGTCATCCATACCTAGTGCCTATCCATGTCGTCCTAGCAGAATTAATACAATACAATATTAGAGTTGGAAGGGACCTTGGAGGTCTTCTAGTCCAACCCCCTGCCTAGGCAGGAAACCCTATACCGTTTCAGACAGATGGCTATCCAAGATCTTCTTAAAGACTTCCAGTGTTGGGGCATTCACAACTTCTGGAGGCAAGCTGTTCCACTGATTAATTGTTCTAACTGTCAGGAAATTTCTCCTCAGTTCTAAGTTGCTTCTCTCCTTGATTAGTTTCCACCCATTGCTTCTTGTTCTACCCCCAGGTGCCTTGGAGAAAAGTTTGACTCCCTCTTCTTTGTGGCAACCCCTGAGATATTGGAACACTGCTATCATGTCTCCCCTAGTCCTTCTTTTAATTAAACTAGACATACCCAGTTCCTGCAACCGTTCTTCATATGTTTTAGTCTCCAGTCCCCTAATCATCTTTGTTGCTCTTCTCTGCACTCTCTCCAGAGTCTCCACATCTTTTCTACATCGTGGCGATCAGAACTGAATGCAGTATTCCAAGTATGGCCTTACCAAGGCATTATAAAGTGGCATTAACACTTCACGTGATCTTGATTCTATCCCTCTGTTGATGCAGCCTAGAACTGTGTTGGCTTTTTTGCAGCTGCTGCACACTGCTGGCTCATATTTAAATGGTTGTCCACTAGGATTCCAAGATCCCTTTCACAGTTACTACTACTGAGCAAGGTACCATCTATACTATACCTGTGCATTCCGTTTTTATTGCCTAAATGTAGAACCTTACTCTTTTCACCATTGAATTTCATTTTATTAGATAGTGCCCTGTCACTGCGTTAATTTGTTTGTCAACTTGAGCTTATATTCTGAGTTATACAGCAGACTTGTTTCTTATCTGACAATGATTAATGCGCATGTCTCATAATACGTCACACATTCTTTTATTTTCCTTCTGATCTTCCGTTCGCCTGCCGAAGGAGGTGGGCAATATAGCTCTTGCCAAAATGTAAGATTTAGATAGTAAGATTTGTATTATTATTTTATTTTATATTAAAAGTTGTTTTATTGGAATATGTTCTCGGGTTTTATTTTCTGCTTATCTGGAAATATGCTGCTTGGAAAGCCGACGATTCACACCTCATTAATTCAAGAGCAGGGGAACTCTCCCTCCTTCACATGCCCAATGTTCAAGTTTGTCAAGATCCTTCTGTATCTTAAGCCTATCTTCTGGAGTGTTAGCTACTCCTGCCAGCTTGGTGTCATCTGCAAATTTGATGAGTTCCCCATTTATTCCCTCATCCAAATCATTGATGAAGATGTTGAAGAGTACTGGGCCTAAAACAGAGCCTTGGGGTACTCCACTGCATACTTCCCTCCATGTAGATGCAGTTCCATTGAGGACTACATGTTGAGTGCGGTTGGTCAGCCAGTTACGAATCCATCTGGTGGTGATGCTGTCTAACCCACATTCTTCTACTTTATCTAGTAGTAGGTTATGGTCTACCTTATCAAAAGCCTTACTGAAGTCCAAGTAAACTATATCGACAGCATTCCTCTGGTCCACTAATTTTGTCACATTCTCAAAGAATAATGTGTTCGTAATTCGTACCTCCCAGAACACTGCAGGAGGTACTGAAAAATCCTCTTAGAAGAACAAAATTCATCTGAGTGCAATTCTTACTCCAATCCCTTGTGCGAAGATAGATCACATTTTGGGCATTCAGTTACAGCCTCTTATATTTACAGCCATTTTTAATACTTTGGAGTCACATCACCATGATTTACAACTTTTTTTTTTGCCAGAAACTAGTGTTTACTTCTGGCTTCCAGCAAAGAAAAGCCCACTGTGAACCATGGGCTTGCTTAATGATCAGTTAACAACTGCCACAAAAAAGTTGTAAAATTGGGAGTGGTTCCACGATGACCTGCTTAATGACTGGCTGGACTTAGGACTGGATTCAATTACTGCTGTAAATGAAGACTACCTATAGACAGGTTCTTGCCAGACTAAATCTTTACTACTTTCACACTAGTGCATCTCCTTGGGAGATTCTAGAGTGTGTCTGTCATTTTCTTCCTCTGTCTCCTATCCAACTCTGAACTGGGCTGCCTCGTCTCCTTCCCCTTTCTGAAATGTGCTCCCTCCTTCCTATACTTCACTATAGTCCATCATACTAGCTCTCCCTTCATGGACACCATCTCTCACATAATGTTGTATTTCTCTATGACATTTCTTAAGCCACTTCTCTAACATTATAGGGAACAAGTTTCCCATAGAATTTAAAAGTGCATTAAAGTGACCTTCTGAGAAAATGTCAGTTTGCATTATGTGCTTGCTCATGATTAGCTGAACCATTGTTTGTTCAACTAACTCATTTTTCTCTGATATGCTGAACCATAAATTAACTACATGAACTGAATTCACACAATATATAGGCTAGGACGGTGATGGTGAACCTATCACACACATGTCAAAGTTTGGTGACTCAGCATTATTGCAGTTTCTCAACACCCAACAACTGTTCTTGAAAGCACACCCTGTTCTCATGAGATTTTTTGTAGGCTGTAGGGGAGTACTAGCCTCTCATGCAACTCCTTGAGGCTCCAGAGGTTGTGCAAGATCACACCCTATTCTAGCCTAGCTTCTTTCAGGTCATTAATGAATTCCGTTTGTGTTTCTGCATGCATGCACTTTGAATTCTCAGTGTGTATAGTCTATTTCACAGTGTTCTGAACAGAAACAGAATAACAGAGTTGGAAGGAACCTTGGAAGTCTCCCCCTGATCAAGCAGGACACCCCATCAAGAAAAGTGATTGTCCAGTCTCTTCTTAAAAGCTTCCAGTGATGGAGCACCCAGAGTTTCTGAAGGTAAGCCTGTGCTTAATTGTTCTAGGCAACTTCTCTTTAGTTCTAGGTTGCTTCTCTCCTTAATTAGTTTCCATCCATTGTATCTTGTCTTGGCTATGGTGCTTTGGAAAATAGGATGACTTCTTCCTTGTGGCAACCCTTCAAATATTGGAACACTATCATGTCACCCGTAACCCTTGTTTTCACTAACTACACATACCCGATTCATGCAGTTTCTACTGCTTCCAAAAATTGCATGAGAATGCGGCATGCTTTCATATGGATTTTTGAAGGCCACAGAAGCTGCCGAAGAATATTCCCCAAAGCTGCTTCAAGAATGAAGGTCTTATATGAGCTAGAGCAATCTTGGGTAGCTGCAGAGGCCTGTCAGCAGAAAGAGATCACTGCCTGAAGGAATGTAGCAGATCCCGGGGAATCACACAATTGGAATAAATAAATAAACAAATAAATAAATGGATATGTAAAGAATTGTTTCACTTTTGTTCAGGGGGGAATATGTATGACATGCCAGCAGATTTGGCATTTTCTGAATTTTTTGACAAGTTGAGCTCAAAAGATTCATCATCACTACCCTTAATAGTGTATTTTTAGGATTAATAATATAATGGATTTGAGCATAGCAATTATGCATGTTCCTATTATGAAGTATGAACAAATAAAAATATTCATATTCAGAGACAAATCTGTTCTTCCTTTCATGGATTTAATATCTGTAAAAAAATAATCTCTTAAAATAACTAAATTACATAACCATTATATTTATAATATAAATTTCCAGAAATCAAGGAGAGAAGCAACTTAGAACTGAGGAGAAATTTCCTGACAGTGAGAACAATTAATCAGTGGAACAGCTTGCCTCCAGAAGTTGTGAATGCCCCAACACTGGAAGTCTTTAAGAAGATGTTGGATAGCTATTTGTCTGAAACGGTATAGGGTTTCCTGCCTAGGCAGGGGGTTGGACTAGAAGACCTCCAAGGTCCCTTCCAACTCTACTATTGTATTGTATTGTATTGTATTAAATGGAAATCATTTCTGGAAAAGAAATGGAATAGCTGAAAAAGTCTTAATATTGTAACTGTGTGAGATAATAGCTCAATATAAATTTTAATTCAACCGAGTTCTAAGAACCATGTAATATTATCTGCAGCGTAATTTGAATTTGGCATCTGAGAAACATGATATTCCTGAGTACCATATGTGCATGATGATCCCAGAATAGAGAATGAGCAATGTGCTGCATGACATGTTTAGATTATGCACAGTGACATCAGAATTGCTTGGGATTAGTATTAGCTGTAGCTTTTATTATGATCACAATAAACAAAGCAGAATATGTAGACATAGAAAGGGATTTAATGGACCGGCAGGGTATATATATATATATGTATGTATGTATGTATGTATGTGTGTGTGTGTGTGTGTGCGTACACACACACACACACATAATATATATATATACACACACACATATACATACATACATACATATACACACGCACATATATATATAAATTTCTATAATATTTTGTGTCATACAACAAAGTGAATGGAGGAAATAGAATAGAATTCTTTATTGGCCAAGTGTGATTGGACACAAAGAATTTGTCTTTGGTACATATGCTCTCAGTGTACATAAGACAAGATACATTCATCAAGAATCATAAGGTACAACTCTTAATGATAGTCATAGGGTACAAATAAGCAATGAGGAAATAATCAATATCAATATAAATCTTAAGGATACAAGCAACAAAATTATAGTCCTCCAGTCATAAGTAGGAGGAGATGGGTGATAGGAACGATGAGAAGACTAATAGTAATAGTAATGCAGCCTTAGTGAATGGTTTGACAGTGGTGAGGGAATTATTTGTTTAGCAGAGTGATGGCGTTCAGGGAAAAACTGTTCTTGTTCCTAGTTGTCTTGGCGTGCAGTGCTGTATAGCGTCGTTTCGAGGGTAGGAGTTTAAACAATTTATGTCCAGGTGCAAGGCGTCTGTAAATATTTTCAGGGCCCTCTTTTTGACTCGTGCAATGTACAGGTCCTCAATGGAAGGCAGGTTGGTAGTAATTGTTTTTTTCTGCAGTTCTAATTATCCTCTGAAGTCTGTGTCTGTCTTGTGGGGTTGTAGAACCAAACCAGACAGTTATAGAGGTGCAGATGACAGACTCAAAAATTCCTTTGTAGAATTGAATCAGCAGCTCCTTGACCAGTTTGAACTTCCTGAGGTGGCACAGAAAGAACGTTCTTTGTTATGCTTTTTTGATGAGGTTTTTGATGTTAGGTGTCCATTTTACATCTTGAGATACGATGATAGAACCTAGAAATTTGAAAGTCTCTACTGTTGATACTGTGTTGTCTAGTATTGTAACAGGTGGTAGTATGGTAAGGTTTCTGCTAAAGTCTACCATCATTTCTACGGTTTTGAGTGTGTTCAGTTCCAGATTGTTGCGGTCACACCATGTGGTTAGTTGTTCAACCTCCCATCTGTATGCGGTTTCATCATTGTCTCAAATGAGGCCAATCACTGTTGTGTCATCTGCAAACTTCAGTTGTTTAACAGATGGAACATTTTAGATGCAGTCCCATTTTTTGCGAAAACGGGCCCGTTTTTGGTCAAAAAAAGGGCATGAATAGCCTTTAGGAGGGTAATAGAGTGCTCCTGAGGGCTTTGGCATGCATAATTGAGCAAAAAATGGCCTGTTTTTCGCTCATTTCATTTGCATGGCCATTTTAGTAAAGGGGGTGGGATTTCAGGAGGCAAACAATGCTACATTCAGTGTATAAGATGCCCCCAGATTATCACTCTCTTTTTTGAGGGAAAAGGGTGTGTCTTACACTCTGAAAAATACGTTATATAGAAAGAAGTGGAAAGAGCACACATCCCTGGGGGTCTCCTGTGTTAATTGTACAGGTATCTGATGTGATTTTGCCTAGTTTCACCTGCTGCTTCCTGTCTGTTAGGAAGTTAACAATATTCTGAGCTTATAATTCTACACATCAAATATAATTATAATTGTCTAGGAGTTCAGAATGCTGATTTCCAGCTGCATCAGCCAATAGTAAATGAGGGTTCCTGTTCCCACATAGCCATTCCTTCGGCGTGTGAATTAATTGGCTTTTCCCTCAGATGCATTGTAGCAAAAATCATAAACCTTCCAATGTAGAGGAAGGCAGTTTTCCCATTGGCAGAAAGAAGCTCACTCCTCGCCTTGCTTTACAACTTCTCTCTCTCTTAAAATAATCACTTCTTGGCTTATTGTAACATAACCAAAACAAAGTACTTTGGCAGCTTGTCCATTGCTAGATTAAAAAAATCTACTACTTATTTTCAGTACAGGTAGTCCTTGAGTTTGGATCACAATTGAAGAATTTCTATTGTTAAGATGTAAAATGAGTCATGCCCAATCTTATGACCTTTTTTGCTATGGTTGTTAAGCAAAACACTGAAGTTAAGTGAATTACAGAATTATGTAAATTTGGCTTGTCAATCACATGACTCTGGGACACTGCAACTGTTATATCCGAGTTGCCAAGTGCCCTAATTTTGATCACATGACCTTGGGGTACTGTCGCAAATACAAGGACTGGCCACAAGTTACTTTGTTTAGCACTATTATAATTTCAAATAGTTGTAAGTCGTGGATTACATTAAAGTTGAACCAATTACCACAAAATAGGTTTTTTAAAGACTTCATGATGCGGCCTCTGTACTATTGACTTGACCTCTGTGTTGCTCCTAGAATGTATTATTACATGGCCATATGTTGAACTGGATACCGTCTTGTGGTAGTTTTATGAGTGATAACATCAACAACATGCACTGGAAAACATAGAAACAACATAGTATTGCTGTTTTTTCAAGATCATCATTCAAACCAAATATTTGACTTAACCAATTGCAATAAACTACAAGCTATTGTCATTTTATTATTTATTTTGCTTTTTGTGGGACTTAAATTTATAGTTTGGCAGCCAAATTTGGAAGGTTTTTGAAGTTCCAGTCTGTATTAAAAGGTAAAAAGAAAATCCTGTGTGTACAAATGTATTGGAAGATTAGAATAATTTACTCAAACAAGGTTTAGCTATAGGATTATATTAACATTTCCCACTTTTAAATTCTTTTCAATGGGAAAGAGATACTGTATTGCAAGATGTACTAAGTTAATCAGCAGTGTAAATTGCCATTGCCTTTAGCATCACCTTAGATGTGTTAATGCATATTTATTTCATAATTAGAGAACATATGTTTATCTAAAATTTTTCTAAAGTGCCATCTATAACTGGTAGTGTCTTTATTAAATACACACACACGCACACACATATGTGTGTGTCTCTCTTCAGAAAAATATATCACTAACCTCTTTTCCTTCCCAATCAATATGTGCAGTTGCATTCTCACAAGCAATCTAGTCAGAAGAGAAAAAGAAGAGGTAGAATTTGGCCTTAAGTGATATGCAGTACTGCAGACTATTTCTGCTGACTGCCGGCTGCCAGCAGTTTGATTCTTACCTGCCCAAGGTTGACTCAGCCTTCCATTCTTCTGGTAAAATGATGACCCAGTTGTTGGAGCAATATGCTGACTCTGTAAACTACTTAGAGAGGGCTGTAAAGTGATATGTAAGTCTAAGTGCTATTGCTAGTGGGTGCTTAACACTAATCTGTATACATGGGGCTCTTCTTCATGGCATAGTGCCATCCACCAGTCCTTGAGGCAGCAGAAAATCTCAACAAAATAAAATCTGCTGCCCCTTGTGACACCCCCCCCCCACTGCGGACATGATGCTATGTGTCATTTGCATTTATGGCAGGCATACTTTATACAGGGCATGTTAAGGACACGGCTGGTCCCATGGCTTTGTTTCCTTCCCTTTCCACCAAACTTCATCAGTTGGCAGGAAAATGTATACCAAATATTCTGAGGTGCAATGGGGTGAATCTGAGGTAAGTTTTTTTTACAAATTGCTGGACTAGCAACCTTACCTATTTATCAAAACCTGCTCTGGTTTGGCACAGATTACTTAAGACATGCTCAAAGCTGATGATCAGGCTACTTTGGACAGGGGCCTTGCACTACTAATCCTGACAGTTTGTCCAAGATAGTCTGATTCCGGGATAGCATTAAGCTGCTGTCCATAAGAATACACCTGTACAGAACTCTTGTAGCAAAACTATGAGATTCCTTTTTGACACCAGTTTAACTTCATTCAGGTGAGCGCTGCATCCACGTTCAAAAAGTCTGAACATCAACATCAACAGTAGCTAGGCAAGTTGCATCATGAAGCAGCTGCAAAGAAAGAAACGGTCATCTCCTATTTCAGTATGGAGTCCTCCGCCACTCTGCTCTTTCGGGTTGATTCAGGTCTCCGAACTCGGAAGAGGCAGCCAGGACAGGTTTGAAGGAGGCTCTCCTGTTGTCAAAAGCAGAAGGGCCCTGGAAAACAAGGCTGACAGACACAAAAGGTGGGGATACGCCTGCCCCAGCCTAAAATGATGAATAGGGCAGGAATGATCCCAACCTGGGAGGGAGGGGGGTTTACCTGACTCTTAATACCGGGGTTGACGGAGTGTGTCAAATTGCACAAAAACCTAAACTGCTGCGGGTTGTTGCCTGCTTCATACAGTACATGTTTTTGGAGACGAGTTCAAAACAATGTCATGAGGGCACGGCAGAAAAGTTGCCCAGGCACGTTCTTGGCGTGCATCGGAGAAAGCGATGGAAAAGCCCGAGCTGTGAAATTGCAATGAGCCGAGCATGCGCTTTGGAGCCCTTCCTGAGTGCAAAATCCCGTATCTCCCATCCCGATTCGCCGTCTTCATTTCCTCATCGGCATTCCAGGCGCGAGGATAACCGTAGCGAGATTTTAACAAGACCCGTGTGCGCACGTTCGCTCGCTCGCTCGCTCGCTCGTCAGAGCGAAAGGGAGGGGGAGCCCGCATCGCGGCCCGGAATCTCGCGAGAGAATTTCCCGCTTTCCCCCCCCACCCCTTCCTTTAGACGGGTCAGGATTCTTCGAGATTTCTCTGCGCTGCCGCTTCGCCTGTCCCTTTCCCCCGCCCCCACCAGCGCGAGGAGGCAGACGGAGTCGCGTGCTGCGGCAACCCATTTAAACAGTCGGAGCGGCCGCTCCGGGTGAACTGCAAAAGGCTCCCGCGGCGGTGAACTGCTTTCTTCCCCCTCAGGCGGCGGCCGCTCAGGGTTCTTCTCCTCCTCCGCTCGGCTCTAGTTTCTTCGTCTGCCAGGCCAGCCGGCTCCGTGCAATCTTCTTTTGAAGTAGGCCTCTCGGGCCTTTTTCAGGCATTTCTCTTCCTCGGCCCCGAAGGCACCATGTCCGTGCTGGGAATCGATCTGGGCTTCCAGAGCTGCTATGTGGCCGTGGCCCGTGCGGGGGGCATCGAAACGATCGCCAACGAGTACAGCGACCGCTGCACCCCGTGAGTAACTCCTCCGGCGGGAAGCTGGGGATCCAATTTATGGCGAAAGCTCCGGGATATGGGGGAAGGGTGGCGGGGGAAACGCCGCAGCGGGGCCAGGAAGCGTCGCAAACTTGTCAGAGGTGCGATCACCCCCGAGCGCCGGTGGCCTAGAAAACGCCGCCATCCTCCCTTAAGCTCTACCTTCTCGCTAGAATTGGAAAATCACCCGGAGCGGCCACACCTTTGGGCTTTCAAAGCAGAGGGAACGAGAGAAAAAAAAGGGCGCCCTTAATTCGTGAGTAATGCGAGGTGCCGCTGCGCCTAGGAGGAATACTTTTTTTTTTCTCCCCCTCTCCTGCTCTCTCTGCCCTCCGCCCCACATGGAGATGTTCCTGGGAAAAGGGAAGGGGAATGGGTTCGGCACCGGCCAGTGGAGGAGCCGACTGCTTGGGCGGAGGAAGGGGAAAGTAACCCGGTTTAAATGTTTCTGAAGCTGCCTTCCTGAAACTGCGGCATGCCTCGAGGGATGGCCGCTAGGATTTGAAATATCATCCTAACCGAAATTGTTTATTAAAAAAAAGCTAACCCATCCAGGAGCGTTTACAGTTTATGTAAACCAATATGGCTATTAAGTTTGTATTTTTATTTTTTATTCGGTTGGGCAGAGAAGGAGAAGGCGTATTGTTCACATAATTGAAAGTAGGCGTCCTTGGGAGGGGAGGGGGTGTAGGTTTCATCCAGTCAGGAGGTTATCTAGTTTGCCTCCTCTAGTGTAACTTCAATGCTGTTCTAGAAAGATCCTACCTAATACTATTTTAAAGAAATACTATTTTAAAGATAATGTCCCTTATAGGTAAGTAAAGTCAACTTGTAAAATATGTGCAGTGCAACGCAGCAATGCATATACTCTGATGAAGAAATATGGTGAGCATAGGACTGGACTTTGGATCATCAGTGGGTGATTTGCAGTAATGTTGTAAAATGTATTCATTGTTTAATACTAGCAGCAACAAAATCTCTTTTCCTCCAATCCTTCATTGTACTTTGATATTATTTGTATACAATTCTAATTTACAATTTTTCTATGCTTCTTGGTTCTGCCAATAGTTGTATTTTCTTTCCAGTGCTGCTCTTTCCCTTTTGCTATTTTTAATATTTAGTATTGAAATGAAAAACTCCATTCTATTTAATTTTATTTAAACAAAGAATGTAAATTGGAAGAGATCCAAAGAAGTGCATCAAAAATAATCAGAGACTGGGAACTTGGTATCTTTACTTTTGAAGAGAAGGTTGAGGAGGGATGTGAGAGCCATTCTCTTGTATTTGAAGGAGTGCCATACAAAAAAAGGCTGTGACAGATAAAGCATTGTTGTATTATTTGCAAGAAAAAAGGTGGTGATTGAATGTTATTGTTTATAAAAGAATCAGTGAGAAGAGGTGGTGGGCTTTTCCTTTACTGGATGTGTTTCTTTCTACACTGAACATGAAGTTGGATTCCATTATTTTACCTAAATTACCTCTTGCAAATCTGTACTTTCTTGGAAAAAGTTAATTTGTCTTCATGGAGATAAATTTAGTTTAGTGTGATTTGTCAGATGGTAAACTGTTCAATGAGAAACTTGTTAAGTGTTTCTAAAATCAGGTTTACTACAGTCAAGTATATCCCTCAGTGTAGTGGTGGGGAAACTTTAGTGCCCCTAATTCTTAATAGCCCAACCAGCGTGCCCAGTTGGGTTGATAAACATTGTAGTGTAGCAATATACGGAAAGCCAGAATTCTGCCATAAAAACTTTGATTACATCAAGAAAATTAATTCTGATAGGTTAATGGAAACATAGTGTACTCTAGCTATCTACTTAGTTAACTTATCATTTGATGCTGCTTCCACTTTCTTTAAAGATGCTAGAAACCCTTTTTAAACTCCACATTAGAGAACTTTGATCTAGAATTTTGGTGTGGGAAATTTTATATTTTATAAACCTTGGAAATAGAATCATTGTAAAATCTATATTTTAGAAAAGGTAATATTGCATTCTGGATTTATTTTAAATTCTGAATTTACATATGTTCCATTTTGTAAATAAATTGCCTGTTATAGCTGCGCAGTATTTACATTTCTGATTTTTTTTCTTAGTTTAATCATGGACATACATGTCCTTCATCCTTCCTTTATGTCATTATTTTGATCTGTGCATTTTTGTCTTTCTTACTGTGTCATGTTCTGTATGTATTTTTTATAAACTGAACTTGGTCATTTCTATTATATTGCAATATATAATTATATATCTATATGTCCTGAAAGTGAGGAAGTTTAGTTTTATGTTTCTTGATTCTTTGAATATGTTCAAATACGTTCATCTGTTTCAATGGTCTTGTACCATAAGTTTTGTTAAAAGACACATTACATTTGTAATAGTTTGGATTCTTAGCTGGTATTAGCAGATTTGGAAAGAAGACATTTAAAATTTGATAGTACGAATATATTGCTGAGAAATATATGTAAGAGCTATTTGGTGTAGTGGTTAATGTCTAGAAACCAGGAGACTGAATTCTTGTCCCTCTTTAGGCATGAAAACTAGCTGGGTGACTTTGGGCCAGACATTCAGCCCAACCCACCTCACACAGTTATTGTTCTGGGGAAAATAGTATCATGTTGAATTACTTGTAAAGGCAGGATAAATAAATTATTTTTCGGTGTTAGGCAACCTGAGTTTGGGCAGCCGTGCACACTGCTTTAAAATAAGTTATTCTGTACTGTATATTGTTCTATCCATGTAATTAATACGTATTGACTGCAGCAATAAAACAGGCACCTTTTTCAGTGCACCACATTCTTCATGGAGCATACTTGTGGTTTTCAGTTTTTGAATGAATTCCACAGCACATATCTTCTGTGGGATGAAATAGCATCTTAATCAGAGAGAGAGGTTTTTTAACTATTGATATTATAGTGTTGCATAGTCAACTAAATGTTTAGACTGGATCTGGCATTTTTGTCCATCTATCAAGTCTGTCCCAAGGATTATTATTATCATCAAATTTTATGTGCTGCCTAACTCTTGGTTCAAGGTGACTCTGAAGATGATTCTGAAAAGATAAAATACTATATATGTTGTCTCTTCAGGCTCCCTTGAAAATCTGTTCCTTAAAAAGAGGAGAATCCAAGTCAGTAACATGATAAATAATAATCCTAAAATCATTTGCTTATAAATTTATCTATAAAAAGTTCATCCACCAAAAAAGCTAACTTTTTGGCGAAAATTAGGTGGACTGTGTTGAATGGATAACTAAAAAAGATTTGTGCTCCATTGAAGCAACTTTAATTTACCAAGATTTATTTATTTATTAGATTTATATCTCACCTTTCATATTTTATAAGTAACTTAAACAGGAAACATACACAGTATTCCTTTCCTCCTATTTTCCCCACAATAAGATGACCCAAATCTATTAGGAAATTTGTTCTAATTAAAAAAATGATCTTTATAATAAATTCATTGAGGGCACCTCATTATTAAGTTTCATATCATTTAAGCTTACTCGTTTTATTTTTGAAACCTATATTGAAAAGTACTGTGATCTAACTTTTAAAACTACTTTTTTATTTTATGTTAGATCATGTATATCATTTGGACCCAAGAACCGTTCAATTGGAGCTGCAGCCAAGAGCCAGGTGGGGTTTTTATATTAATTTTTTTAATAATTACATAATTGCTAGAAAAACATGAAAACATTGAATCATCTTTTTTTTTGTGTTAAGTATTTCATATTCAGGCTTAATGAAGTTGAATTCTTGAAACTTTTATATTTTCTATACTATGTTTGCTTATCCTATAAAAAGGATCCTGACTTGTTGAATAATTTGAAGTGTATTCTGGAATCCAAATGGGAAATTTTTATACTGGAGTAAACTAATGCCAATACGTCTCTTGTGTATTTCTTTCCTGTTCTGCTGTTTCACTTTTCTCAGCAATTGAATTTAAGGAGGGATTGAGTTGTTAAAATAAGGCCAAACCTCCACCTTCAAAAAATCCATTCCTGATTCTGGATCAAAGACTTCCCGAAATATACAAACCACACCTGTAAAATTTCTATTGGCCCATTCTATAAGGGATGAAGAGAAAATCCAGAGCTGAATTGTTCCAACATGAAATTACAAGTGGGTTGTGATACCCCTCTTATATGTTCTTTATTTTATAGTTCTGGCAAAAGTTTAGAAGAGGCATGATTACCTATGATTATAAATTATAACTATTTTTTGCTTTAATATTTAAACACTATTATAGAACTATTGTGCTTTAGCCAATTATGGTTGAATAGGGTCAGCTGCTGTGAGTATTTAAGCGGACTTCATGGAAATTCCAAGGATGTAAACTAGAGTGGAAAATTACGTAATAAACTATCCCCCACAAAGATAGTAGGAAATAACTTCTATAAAAGTGCCAAGAAAATGGTAAGGATACCAGGTACCAGGAGCTGAGCTCAAATGTAGCTGTGATTCATTTTCGGTGTTAGGATCATTATGTTTTAAAATGGAAATAATGACATGGCCTGCATTATAATATGTGATCCATGAGAGGCTTGACTTGCAACACTCAGATCAAGTAGTTGCTAACAAATAGAACATAACAAAAATTGTTTAATCTTTATATGGCCTTAAAATATAAAGGATGTTGTAATTAATTTTTTTATCTTCTAGATAAAGATCTTTACTCTGTGTCATAATCTTATTCATCCACAATTTCCTTCCACCTTAAATTCTGACGTAACAGTATGTTGTCTGTATTTGCATTACTAAGGCTTAACCAAAGAAATATTAGATACCACCACTAGTTTTTATTTCATTAAGGTTGCATCACTCCTACCAGAAAGGAATGCATTGAAAAAATGCTTGCAGTTGAGTTAGTGAATTAGTTATAGCAAGAAAATTGGCGTGCCACTTTCAGATGGAGCTGGGATTGTTGAAGGAAATCCTATTACTTAATTTTCTTGTGCAATAAAGTGTTGCACAATTTAAGTGACTGAACATCTTCTAATCTCATTTGCACATATGGGTAGTCCTTGTCTTATAACCATTTGTTTAGTGGCCATTCAAAGTTATAATGGCTCTGAAAATATGTGACCTGTGACTGATCCTCATGCTTACAACATCACAATATCCCAATGATCATGTGATCAAAATTCAGATGCTTGGCAACTGGCATATATTTACAATGGTTGCAGCATTCTGAGGTCATGTGATCACCATTTGCAGCCTCCCTAGCTGGCTTCTGACAATGTAAATGGGGGAAGCCGGATTTGCTTAATAACTATATGATTCACTTAACAACCATGGCAAAAAGATCATAAAATCAGGCATGACCCAACAGCTGCCTTGCTTAGCTCTGGAAATTCTGGTCTCAATGAGTTGTAAATCTAGGACTACTTGTAATTCATTGGGTAAAGTTCCTGAAGAGCAAATCCTCAATATAAAATATGGAAGTATTATTTTGCATATGCTATTTCTAATATATGTTCAATAACTTGTAGTTGTTTTTCTAATTGTACCGTGTTTCCCCTAAAATAAGACCCATCCCGAAAAGAAGCCCTATCATGTTTTTGAACCAGGGTGGATTTGATTTAAATCAAGTCGATTTAAATAACAATTTAAATCGCTAGTAAAACGGCTTGATTTAAATCAACTTCATTTAAATCATAAATTTTAAACAGCAATTGTCATCTCTGTCCCGCAGCAGCTCCTCCTCTTATCCACTGTTGATTTACTGACAGTCCCAATATTGCAGAATGTACAACCTCATTCTACATAACTAAGTTCCATTTCATGCTGAATAAACTAAATTATTAATGTATCTTAAATAGAAAACTATCTTTAGATAGATTTGTACTTCAAAAGCATTTTATTAAAATAAATTTGTTAAAATGAAAAAAAATCTGATTTAAATTTTAAAAAATCCAATTTCAATTTTAAAAATCCGTTTTTAAAAAAAATCGATTTTATCCACCTTGTTTTTAACGCATGTGCTCAAATTAAGCCCTATCCCCAAAATTAGGCGTAATTAAGACACCACCCATCCCAGGGTGCAGGGGGTGGGGTGAGGTGAGGTAAAAATGAAGCTAGGGTGGGGATATGGGGTGGAGCTGCCCTACTTATCAGGCCTTGCACACGCCAACAGCTGCCTAGCCTTCTGCGTCCACTTCTTTTGCGGCTCACTTCTGCGGCCGCTTGCCACCGCTCGCACACGTCATCCCCAGTCTCTGTTTTGCCATCAGAGCCTTCAGAAAAGCCCTGTGCAGTTGAGAAACGGGCTCTGGATTGATGCACTGCACCCCTTGCCTTCCGTTTCACATTCAGATGCCTTCTGGAAAGCCCTCGGCAGCTGATAACTGTGTTATGGGCTGCAGAGAGCTTTCCGGAAGGCATTTGAAGGTGAAACGGAAGCCAGGGGGCACCATACGGTGTCAATCCAGAGGCTGTTTCTCAGCTGCAAAGGGCTTTCCGGAAGGCTCTGACGGCAAAACAGAGACCGAGGACGATGTGTGCAAGTGGCGGCAAGCGGCTGCAGAAGTTGTGGGCCGGCAGTGAGCTCCTGTTGGGTGGGGCTGTTGGTGCCACCGCCACAAGGTGAGTCAATAATTAGACCCACTCGAAAAGCCCTAGCTGTTTTTTTTTGGGGGGGGGGGGTTTCAAAAGAAAATAAGACCCAGTCTTATTTTCCAGGAAATATGGGTATTATATAGCATACTTTGATACTTACAAGAAAAATGTATAAATTTATGTACTGTAAAGTACCCTAACGATGCCTGCTTCATAATAAGCAATCCGATATTGTAATACAAAAAGCAGTGATTTATTAACAGCTTCATTAGGCATTCTTCATTAGGGATTCCTTATTCGCAGCCATCTTTTTTGCTTTCTTTATCTGCTTTTGAACTTTCCCCTTGTTTCTTCCCTCCCTACAGTCTTTGTCAATAAACACATTATCCAATAGCTTCATTCATCTCAACCCAGCTACTGTAATCTGAGATCCAGCTCCGCTGATGCTCTGCATGGAATGTCAACAGAGTGTTGACATCTGACTCCCCTCACTTTTCAAAGGCAATCTGTGCAAGCAAAAACAATTTGAGTACCAGTATGGGATTCAAGGCTACATCCTCCCCACAGGCTTGTTTGGATTTTTTTCATGGAATCTATCTATAAGGCGATCAGCCTGGCTATTTCTACTCTTTACCCAAGATGCTCTGACAAGGGATAGCCCTTCCACTTAATTAAGTACTGGAGTTGCCTCCTGTGCCACTTGGAATCAAGGATGCGTTGCATCTCATAATGGGTTTGGCCCCCTATGATCACAGGGCCTGGGGGCTCCCGGGGCAGTGGTCTCAGTGGATCCGACCACGGGTTTTAAGAGGCTACTATGGAATACTGGGTGTACCTTCACTAGCAGTCGGGGCAGTTTCAGTTGCACTGAGACTGGGTTGATGATCTTTACTATGGGGAATGGTCTTACAAACTTTGGTCCCAGTTTCTTGCTAGGGAGTCTTAACCTCAATTTTGTGGAGAGGTAAACCTTCTCTTCCACCAGGAATGGTCATTGCGGAGTTCAGTGTTTATCTGCCTGTTTCTTATAGGTTTGTGCTGCTGTAGCTAGCACTTTTTTGACATTCTCCCAGGCTGCTTTTAGCATTGACATCGAGTCAGTCAAGCTGATTGAGGAAGGGGGATCCCTTGGATACTCAGGCATTGGGACAAAGTCCATGGCGCTCATTACTTTGAACGGTATTAGTCTTGTGCTGCTGTGAACAGCATTATTGTATGCAACTTCGCGAAGGTCAGAAGGTCTGCCCAATTTGATTGCTGATAGTTCACGTAGCACCTCAGGTACTGCTCTACCATAGCATTCAGTCTCTCTGCCCCCCCCCCCCATTGGTGCTCAGGTGAAAAGCCAAGCTAATACCCTGGGATGACTCAATGGACTGCAGGAACTCCCTCCAGAACTTAGCCGTGAACTGGACCCCTCTGTCTGAGATAATTCTTCAAGGTACTCCATGCAGGCAGTAGATGTGCTTCAGGAACAGTTTGGCCAGCTTGTGAGCTGAGAGTAGTCCGCTGCAGGGTATGAAGTGCGCCTGTTTGGAGAACAGGTCTATTACAGTCCAAATCACCATGTTTCCCCCACTCTTTGGCAACTCTACTATAAAGTCCATTGCGATCTCCCACGGCCTCGTTGGCTCTGCTACTGGCTGCAACAATCCAGGGGGAGTTTCCTGGTCGCCTCTTCATTGTGGCGCAGATGGTGCAACTTTTCACGTAACTGACCACATCTTTCTTTATTTTGGGCCACCAGAACTGCCTCCGGGCTAAGTGAAACGTCTTTAGGAATCCAAAGTGGCCTGCCGGTTTGGCGTTGTGGCTCCTCTGGAGAATTAGGGTGCGTAGGGATTCCAGGACATAAGAGTTTCGTCTCCTTCCAGGCAAGGTCATCTCTTTTTGTCAAGATGTGTTGGTTGTTTTGGAACCAAGGGTCTGCTAGCAGTTCGGTTTTGAGTCTTGTGGTTAGGTCGCCTGCTGATTGGTCGTGCCGGTCATGGCGTTGTCGTCTGGTGGTCATTTGGGCAGCTATTTGGGTAGAGGGAATGATGGCGTCCACCACCTGCTCCCGTTCGCATTTGTACTGGGGCATACGTGAGAGGGCGTCAGCTAGAAAGTTCTCTTCCCTGGAATGTGATTTACTACGAAGTCGAAGCGGTTGAAATATTGAGCCCATCGGACTTGTTTGGGTGATAGTTTCCATGGAGTCCTAAGAGCGCCCAGATTCTTATGGTCAGTCCAGACTTTGAACGGTTTCTGGCCCCCTTCCAACAAGTGTCTCCAGGTTAGCAGTGCCCATCTCACTGCAAAAGTCTCCTTTTCCCATGCGGCCCATCGTCTCTCTGTGTTTGTGAGCTTGCAGGTGGTGTAGGCGCAGGGTTGTAGGTTTCCCTGGTTGTTTTTTTTGGAGTAGCACTGCTCCCACTGCCATGTCGCTGGCATCTGCTTGGATTACTCGGGGTCAGGATGCTTCAGCACCGGTTCCTTTGCAAACATTTCTTTTAGTGTCTTAAATGCCTTTTGGCAGGTTAGGTCCCACTGTAGAGGTTGTCCCGGGCAAGGTTTTGTTCCTGGGCTCCCTGTCTTCAGGAGGTCTGTCAGGGGTTTGGCGATCTTTGCAAAGGAGGGGATGAATTGCCTGTAAAAGTTTACGAACCCTAGGAAGCTTTGTAGCTGTCTGCGGGTGTGAGGTGGTTGCCAGCTTAGGACGGCTTGCACTTTGGCTGGGTCAATCTCTATTCCCTTATTTGACACTCGGTCGCCTAGGTAGTCTAGTCGCTCACGGTGGAATTCACATTTTGATAGCTTGACTTATAGGTTGGCTGCCAGAAGTTTTTCTAGTACTTGGCGGACCAGGGGTATGTGGTCATCCAAGGTCTCAGTGTAGATGAGGATGTCCTCCAGGTAGACAAGGACCCCCTTGTAGAGGTGCTCATGCAGCACCTCGTTTATTAACTGCATGAACACTGCTGGGGCTCCCTGTAGTCCGAAAGGCATCACTTTGAATTGGAAGATCCCTAGGGGGCAGTTGAACGCTGTTTTTCACTCTTTCTCCTTCCCTGATCCGTATTCGGTAGTATGCCTCTCTGAGGTCTAATTTGGTGAAGACTTTTCCCTTGGCCAAGTGAGATAGCATATCTTTCATGAGGGGGAGGGGGGTATAGGTTGTGTACTCACGCAGCATTTATCCCTCGAAAGTCCACACAGTCTCATAGTTCCGTCTTTTTTCTCTTTGAAGAGGACTGGTGCTGCAACCCGTGTTTTGGCTGGCTCGATGAACTCTCATGCTAGGTGTTTTGTCTATGTGTTTGCGCATTTCTTGCCTTTCCCAGGGTGTCATGGCGTACAGCTTGGGTTTGGGTAGTTTTGCCCCGGGGATGATTTCAGGACTGTGGTCAGATTGATCAAGCATCTAGTGCAGCCTGGGTCTATTAGGGCTTGAAAATCCCCCAGGCTTCCTGTCTTTGGGGCTGTGAGGCGTATTGGAAAAAGGAAAGGACAAATTGGTCCTCTCACCATTGGGTTGTTTTCGCCTTCGTCGTCACTGTTCTAAGATTCTGGTGACTGGTCATTGTTGCCTTGGGTTTCCCCCCCCCCCCCCCTTCATCTGGTTGGGGAGGGACCTCTGCAGCTAGGAAAGCCTTCCGGGATGTGTGGGTAGTTCATTTGTGGCCGCCTTCCCGTCATGCCCTGGGTAGTAGCTCTGACCTCGACATCGGGATTGGGGTCGTTCACACGGATGCCATATGGCCCATCCCCTCACATCTGTAGGATTTCAGCGGACTTTGAGGGATTGCTGGTCTCAGGGCCCGCTGTGGTGCTGTGGTTCCTGTCGGCTGGGTGGTTTCATGTCAGGTTGACCTCTCTCTTTTGTGTCCAGTGACTTTCTCATGTCGTTGGCATGCAGCCCGCTGTCGACTTTTTGCTACTTGGAACCACTCAGAAAGTCGGTTTGGAATGTCACGGTAGGCAGTTACTTGGGCAATCTGCTGGTCCAGACTTGTTCTGAAAAAATACACTAATAGACGCTCTGGTAAAGGGGGTAGCCTTCCAGTGACTCTCCTAAATTTGCAGATGTACTCTTTGATGGGGCAGCCACTTTGCTTTAGGTCGCTGAGCTCATCTTCCGCATACAAGTCCTCCTCCACCTCAAACCTGGCCTCTAGCAGTCGTAGGAAGTCATATATGCCTTGCAGTTGGGAGGCTCTCCTCTTGTGGTGGGCTGCTAGCCATTCCCTTGCTTCTCCCTCTAGTCCCTCTGCGATAGTATTCACTCTGGGGGATGAGTAGAGGTGTCCATAGCATTCCAGGTGGACCTCAGCTGAATCAAGGAATAGGGCTAACTGGTCTGAGTTCCCATCAAAGTTTCCTCTGAATCGGGGTGGTTCAATCAGCAGTGCCTCTCCCTCCTCCTGTTGGCTCTGTATGCTTGCGTTTGATATGTCTGAAGATACTCCTCAGTTCTAGTTCGGAGGGAGGGTGGAGATTGTCTGCCCTGGGCAGCCTGCCTGCTACGTGGGAGAGGCACTGGCTTCATCTTCCTTCCGATGGGTGGAGAAGTGGGGCTGCATTCCCATGTGCTTCTCGTCATCTCAAGAGGATCCACTGCTCCTCCCCTCTCTTTTGGCATGCATAATGGCCTTACTTCACAGAGGGTGACCCAGTCAAATTCCTCTCTCTGTTGCTCTATGGAACTTCCCAGAGGCTCCATTGGGGGCTTTGGGGTCCTGGCTTGATTCCAGTCCAGCATCCCCTCCACTCTTTCCAGCTCGCTTAGGGCCTTTCCCTTTTTCTGGACATAGGGGTGGGGTGGAGGCTCAGCTTTAGCTGTTTTTAGGGGTTGATTACTTATCTTATTTCGCTCATCTCGGCTTTGATGTCTGATGTCTGCTATCCAGCTCTGTTCAAATAGCTGGCCTTTTTCCATGGTCTGCTGAGTTCCCTCTCGGCACCTCCGATATTTAAAAGCAAAAGATGGCTGTCTGTAAAGTACTCTAATGATGCCTGCTTCATAATAAGGGACCCAATATTGTAATACAAGAAGCAGTGATTTATTAACAGCTTCATTAGGCATTCTTCATTAGGCATTTCTTATTCGCAGCCATCTTTTTTTGCTTTCTTTATCTGCTTTTTAACTTTGCCCGTGTTTTTCCCTTCCTTCAGTCTTTGTCAATAAATCACATTATCCAATAGCTTCATTCATCTTAACCCAGCTACTGTAATTTGGGATCCGGCTCTGCCGACGCTCTGCATGGAATGTAAACACAGAGAGTTGACATCATACCATGAAAAAAAATGTGAAATTCTATAAAAGCATTGTACTTTTTCCTCAAATTGTTTCTACAACTTACTGCAAAAGTGTTAATGTTCTGTTACATGAGGCTAAATTCTGTTCTCTTCTAGGTAATTTCAAATGCAAAGAATACAGTACAAGGTTTTAAAAGATTTCATGGTCGTGCATTTTCGGATCCTTTTGTTCATGATGAAAAAGCTAAACTTGCTTATGAGCTTGTCCAGCTGCCCTCTCACTCAGTTGGCATTAAGGTATGACCTTGAATGTGCACATATTATTTATTGCTTGCTTACAAAATTAGAATAGTTTGGCTATTTGGCAAAAGAGAAAAAAATAAAAGCAGAGAAATACAGATATTATTCAAATGTTAAAAATTTAATTGATATAGTCTTCCTTAAAGAGATGGGAGTTGCGTGGCTTATAAATTATTGTTGGTCAGAGAGTCAGCCAGATGTTTAGACTGGATTTCTGTATACTTATCAAGTCCTTCCCAAGGACTTGAGATAGGCAGATGTTGTTCATTAATATTAAAGTTGAACAATATGGGATACAAGCTGTTCCCAGTAAAGTTATCTTTTGCGGTTGACTGAGATACATTATTTGAGATAAAATAAGTATGATCAGAATTTTTGTTCTCTTAAAAATATGAAAAATAAAGCATACTGTTGATTGCTCTTTTGTGCTTATTTGTGACGCAAAGGGAGAAATATATTTAACTTTAAACATGCTATTAAAGATTTTGTGGAGAAAATTACTCTGGAAAATTACAAATTAAAATATCATTTTGTTTCTAACTAAGGTTAAATATATGGAAGAAGAACGAAACTTCACAGTTGAGCAGATTACAGGAATGCTTCTCACTAAACTAAAAGAAACTTCAGAGAATGCTCTTAAAAAACCTGTAGTTGACTGTGTTGTATCTGTAAGTAATAAATCTATCTTTTTGATATTTTCTAAATTTAAGTTTTCTAAAGCTTATGAATGAAAATGAATGAAATTGATTACAGCTTGTTGCCTAGCTTCCTTAATAATGGTTTATCATATTGTAAGCCTCTCAGGCCAGACTGATATTCTTGTATTTACAGAAACTAAAGGAAAGATAGTATTTGGATTGTAAATGTGGTTACTCAAATGATTGAAGATTGATATTTTGGCTTGTAAATATTGTGTCTGTGTCATTTGTCAACTATTAGCTGTTAACAATTTTACTAACCAGATCACTTAACTTTTACTTCCCTATGCTATGTATGTGGACAAATGTAATAAATGTGGATAAAAATCCAATTATTAAAAATATTTTATTTGAAAGTATTCTTTTTAAAAATCAACTTTTAAATGTCTTGTAGGTTCCTTGCTTTTATACAGATGCAGAGCGGAGATCTCTCATGGATGCTACGCAGATTGCTGGATTAAACTGCTTGAAGTTAATTAATGAAACTACCGCAGGTAGGTAGATAACTGCAAAGAATACTGAAGTATATATTTGCAAGTCTTGCAACGAAGTTAAGTTTTGTTTTAGCCTTAATTTTATTACATTGAATAAAGGAGAAATAATTCAAGGTTTATTTCAATTCACTAAACTTTTTTTCTGTTACAGTCATTCAGATTTGTACATGGATAGAGTAATATTTTCACATTTTGATTACTTTTAAATGTGAAAGCACAGAAATTCACAAAAGATATCTGAAATATTTTCTCTTTTTAGTGTTTTCAAGCAAATTAATCTACAAATTAAAAAGAAATTGTTAGTTCCCCTTTTTCTGTAACGGAATAACTTTTTGTTGCTATTGAAATAGGACATGGCCTCGCTACATCCTCAAAAATCTTTAAAATACAGTATATTTTGGACAGTGGAAAGATTGAAGAAGATGAGAGAAAAGAACCATTATTACAATCTGTTTTGAGGTTTAGGGTTTTTTTAAAACCGGAAGCAGCTTAGAGATACAGCATTTTAGTAAATAACTTGTAGCTATTATTAAAATTGGATTTCAGCCAAAGTATTCTGGAGATAAATCCTGAAAAGGGAGAATGGCTTTTCTATATGGCTTCAATGTTTCTAGAAATGTTCTCTACATATATACTTAGTTGGTACAATTTATTTTCATTAGAAAGTTTGAGATTTTCAGAGAGAGTTATGAAAGTTCTGTCTATAATAAAAAGGTAATTTATCATGTAGACCTTAATCCATATTAAGAATATTTGTTTTCTGATAGATGATTGCAATTGTGCACTAAATGTTTTAAGCGGCATTCTTAATCAAATTTAAAAGAATACTTAAATAGAGGATCATGAAATTTCTGTATGTTTCTGTCTAGTTGCTCTAGCCTATGGGATCTATAAACAAGACCTGCCTGCATTAGAAGAAAAACCAAGAAATGTGGTATTTGTTGATATAGGGCATTCAGCTTATCAAGTATCTGTATGTGCATTCAACAAGGGGAAATTGAAGGCAAGTATAAAGTCTATTCATGTTAATTATGATATTATTGCTACCATTTTAAGTATTATAGTTGAAAAATGTGGATGTGTTGATGCATTTGACAAATAAAGCTAGCAATTAAAAATAAAGCTAACCAGATGACCGCAAAGAAGTACGATCCTTCCACCACCACCTTCCGAATCCTTCCATCGCCCCGACTCTCCTCCCAGAACTGATGATGCTTCTTAAAAAAAGAAAAGAAAACCCCAGTCCCATTGCTTTTTGAAAAGCACCTTTGAGACATAAAGCTAATGGTGTTAACTTTCTTGTAGATTATTTTATTTGAAGGAAAGTTGTAGTAGAAACATCACAGTAACAGGGTTTGGACATTGCAGTAAGCCACTGCCATAACTTACAATGTGATTTGTATTGTTATGGCATAGCAGTTTAATGTTATGGCACATTAAACATTTTTGTGTTTATGGCTGAATGTTTTGCATTATTCAGTATAGTATTAGTAATTCAGCAAACCATGACTTAATGTAATATATCAACTTAGAAACTGCTTCCTTATAAAAAGCAATATAATGAACTAAACTGCAGCGTTTGCTTTATGTGTGACTATGAGAGGGTCAAGTAGCAGAGGAGGTAATACTTACATCTATTATATTCTTTAGTGTTTGTAATGTCAAATATTCCTAGATCGATTGATCGATTCATTCATTCAATTTCTATAGCTGCCTGTCTCAATCAATGGCTCTGGGTAGCTTATACAGTAATTTAAGAATATAATTAAAATACTAAAAACATTTTAAAACAATAGATTTGAAAAAAAATATTTGAAATCTTTCTGTTTTAACCCAATTACAGTAAAGAAAAGGCTCCTAGGCTGATATAAAACATGTTGAACAGCAAGTGCACATTCTGTCTCTGCCAGACATGTGTGAGAGAACCAATTATATGCAATATTGCCTGACTAGTAGTAGTTTTTTATTTCTTTGCTATAAGGAAATTAAGTGCACAGGTTGTACGATAATATAATTGTCCCTGTGTTTTTTGGGTGCTATATTTTTATCAGGTTGCCAGGTACATAAATGTTATCGTGTGCTGCATTATAGATTATGTTTCCTCACAGCTGTTTATTTCATATGCATGTATTCCTCGACTTATAACAGTTCATTTAGTGACCGTTTAAAACGGCACTGAAAAAATAACTTATGACAATTTTTCATACTTATTTAAACTGCTACATCATTCCCATGATCACATGATTAAAATTCAGTTGCTGAGCAACATATTTATGATGGTTGCAGTGTGCTGGGATCATGTGATTCCCTTTTGCAATCTTGTTGTTAGTTGCAAAGTCATGTCTGATTCATCTTGACCCCATGGACAACGTTCCTCCAGGCCTTCCTCTCCTCTACCATCCTCTGGAGTCCATTTAAGCTCATGCCTACTGCTTTGGTGACTCCATCCAGCCACCTCATTCTCTGTCCCCTTCTTTTTTTGCCCTCAATCTTTCCCAGCATTAGGCACTTCTCCAGTGAGTGCAATCTTATGACAAGCAAAATCATTAGGGAAGACAAATTCACAACTGTGGCAGGAACGGTGGTAAAATGGGGCAAAACTCACTTAACAACTGTCTTATTCAGCAACAGAAATTTGGGGCTCAATTGTGGTCATAAGTCGAGGACTACCTGTATTGCTCTCTTTAACCCTGAATGAAAATAAGTATTGATTGCCTGTATTGGAACTGAAATAAATAATAGCACTGTTTTGTGGTTTGTTGAATGAGTATGTACCCATCTGGAACATAGATTCCCAGATGGTTAATTGAAAGAGTGGGTTTCATTTGCGATATCAACATTACAAAACGAATTATCTTTTTGAAAAGAAGAAATTCAGAATATGATCTATACATAGGCAAACATCCTGAACCTATTTACCATTAAATCACACTTGCTGTTAAATTTACATTGATGTGAAAGATTGATCAGAAGTGAAAATAGATATGGCAAAAAGGACAATTACTGCAGAGTAGAGTGTCTTTAAGATAATACAGGAAGCTCTGAGGTGGTTTAGCTATACTACAACCATATGCCTCTGAATAATTTGCTAAGTATAACTAGCATGGCTCAGTATATTATGAAAAAGCATTCTCTCTGCATAAATGATTCTGTAATTGACAGTTGCTAAGGACAAAGATACATAGCCTGGTACAATGTTTTCTACATTCTGGTAACTTCTTTCAGCTTGGAAGTGTCTCTTTATTGATGTTTACCTAGGATGTGTGTGTGTGTGTGTGTGTGTGTGTTGATTAAACATGCATACTACATGGCTGCTGTAATTTGTTAGATTAGTACTTTATATGACCCTAAACTGGATTCATTATTGGTGATTGAATTAATTGGCTGATTAATAACTTGCCATTTGTTTAATAGATAATATACTTTTTCTTTTTATTGTGAAGGTACTTGCAACAGCATTTGACACAATGCTCGGTGGCAGGAAATTTGATGAAGTATTAGTAAATTATTTTTGTGAAGAATTTGGGAAAAAATACAAACTAGACATAAAGTCCAAAATTCGGGCCCTTTTAAGATTATCTCAGGAATGTGAGAAGCTGAAGAAACTGATGAGTGCAAATGCTTCTGACCTGCCCATGAACATAGAATGCTTCATGAATGATATTGATGTCTCTGGGACTATGAACAGGTATTGCAGATTAATATACCTCAGTAATGAAGTTCTAAAAACTTTTTTCTTAAATCAGCGTTTTAAGTATGCGAGCACACTTCCTTATTTACATCTTTATTTTCATTGTTTGGCTAAATGGTATAGATAGTTTTTTGCTTAAGAATGCTAATTGGGGACTGAAAACTCCATTGTTAAGTGACATAATTGTTAGTTGAAAAAATACCTCGATTGCGCCATTTAACCACATCAGTTCTAGCAGTTTTTAAGTGAGGAATGTGTTAAGCAAGGACCTCACTTGACCACCTCTTGTGACTTCTTGCCAGCTTCCCCATTGACTTTTCAAAAACCAACAGGGAAGGTCACAGATCATGATTGTGTGGCGGTCCTAAGTAAAAGGATTGGTCATAACTACTCTTTGTTCAGCATCACTGTAAGGTCAAACTATTGTTGAATAAGTGTTTGGTAAATAAAAACTACCTATAATGAAGGGACTGGAAAAGTGGACAATTATATGTTAGAATTAGGAAAATTACTAATAGTTTCTACTACGTTTTTTTTAATCTCTCAATTCTTCTCCCAGAGGTGGATCTGAGGTTTTGATAATGTGAATTAATTAGGAATGTTGTTTCTATCATCTTGGATGATAGGTAGGTGTAGGTGTGTAGGTGTAGATCTAATCTCCAATTTGCTGCCAAATTACAATTTTAACATGGAAAAGGGAGAATATTAAATATATGAGGAATAATTGCATAATACATAATATTTAATTAAGTTCAGCTTAGCTTGTCTTCTCTGGCATAGGTGGTGGATGGGGGAGACTGTATAACTCAGAGAAAGCAGGTTATGTACCTCAATTACAAATAGTCATTGTATTTATAAATATATATTTATTTAAATAAATTATTCTGCAAATGCTGTACTATTGGCAATAGCATATCCAAAACTAATACAAAATGTTTTAATCATTAATTCAAAACCCATGACCATAATTCCATTGTGTGCGTGTGCATCTATATATTTATATTTATCCATCTATCCATGTCTGTGTCTGCCTGCCTATGTATGTATGTATGTATCATCTATCTATCTATCTATCTATCTATCTATCTATCTATCTATCTATCTATCTATCTATCTATCTATCTATCATCTATCTATCTATCCGCTATGGATTTAATCCTTGATTGGTGATCTATAACCTTGAAAACATAAGTGACAATTGTAAATTGGAATGAGAAAGAGAGGAATGCTTAATCTCTTAATATGAAGAAACTCAATTTTTGTGTAGCATGCTGTGTGGAAATTTGTTTTTATGGATTGTGGGAATGAAATAAAGAAGCATCCTACCTAAACAAAAAAGAACTGAGGAATACAGCAGACTGAACTATCTGAGTTTTGGTTTATTATCTAATATAACTTACTAAATGCAGCTTTGTAAATGTTGTCAATTTGGGAGATTATTTAAGAGACTTCTATTAATCTTTATGCTTTTTTTCATAAAAAATAATTTTCCATTTCCACCCATAGAGGTAAATTCTTAGAGATGTGTGATGATCTTTTGGCCAGAATAGAACCACCTCTTCGCAGCGTCTTAGATCAAGCTAGTAAGTATACATTTTGTTATTTGTAGTACAGTACAGGACTAATAAATATAACTACAGAAACACTAAAGTGCATAGTAGAGCAATTTATATTTAGTAACTGCTGGATAAAATAAAATGAGCATCACTAATAGTCAATAATGCAAAAGTTAGGATTAGGAAGGTTCAGATTCAAACACTCAATCAACCATTAAGTTATCTGGGTGACTTTGGTTACTTTCTATCACTCAGTCCAATAACTTTACAAGGTTGAGAATAAATTTTAAAGTATTAAGAATGCTTGCCCTAAGCTTCAGGCAAAAGATGGCATTGAAATCCAAAAAACAAAAGATATTATTTGAAAGTGTCACAGTTCTCCATCAGAGCACAGCTGTATCTTCTGAAGTTTGTATTGTAAATTATATATATATAATTATATATATATAATTATATATATATATTTGTGTACACACACACATATATATATATATATATATATGTACGTCTTTGGTTGTTCGGGTTTTCTCCCGCGTAGAATTGGAAGTATCTTCACGACATTTCGATGAAGTCTCATTATATTGATTCCAGACTACAAATACTTTTGTTTTCATATATTTAGAATGCTAAATATAAAAAAGCCTGGACTTTGGTAGAAAAAAATATTGTTATTTGTAAGGACTGTGTTCTTTGACTGGAAATTTAACTCTACTTTCATGTCTAGAAAATACTAGCCACATTATTATTCACATATTATGTTGCCCAGTTACATACTCTTTGTATGTACATAATACCAACCCTCAAATATTTCCCTTCCCAATAAATGGACCCTCAAGATATATGAATATTCAGTATCATCCAATCAAGATCAAAGACATATTTAAAAAGAAAAACGCTCTCCTAAACATCTGGTTGACAGGCCCCAAGGATTGCTTTGAGGGCAGTATATTCCATAGTTTTTACAACAGGAAAGACTTAACAGAATAACAGAGTTGGAAGGGACTTTGAAGGTTTTTTACTCCAACCTCCTGCTCAGACAGGAAACCCTATGCCAGTGATAGTTCACCTTTTCGGCACCAAGCGCCAGAACCCGGAAGAGAGCAGCTGGTCCGGCGTGCATGCACACCAGCCAGCTGGTCTTCGTGTGAAGAACCTGGAAGAGAGCAACTGGCTGGTGCGTATATGCATGATGGGACTCAGAGGAGCAGCTGGCGATGGGGCTCACAGAGAGGCTCTGTGTGCCACCTCTGGCACACAAGCCATAGGTTCGCCATCACTGCCCTATACCATTTCAGACAGATGATTGTCCAGTTTTAAAAACCTCCTTTTCTACTTGAGAAAAATTTATTTGAGAAAGTAGATAGAAATACAGTTTAAAATTACAAGATATTTTCCTTATTCAAATCCAAATGGAATACTTCAAAAACATTTCTTTTACTTTAAATTTGGTGTGTGTGTGTGTGTGTGTGTGTGTGTGTGTATTCCCAGACCGATGTGCAATGATGCTTGCATTGCTTAAAATGCCATTGTAGCACATGTTGAAACCTGTGGGATTCTACTCATGCAAATGAATTTAGATTTAGAATGACTCTAACTATTTTTTTCTTCACAGAACTAAAGAAGGAAGATATCAGTGCAGTTGAAATAGTAGGCGGGACTACAAGAATACCTGCTGTGAAAGAGCGGATCAGTAAATTTTTTGGTAAAGAACTCAGTACAACTCTGAATGCGGATGAAGCTGTCACACGAGGCTGTGCATTACAGGTAAGAATGGTGGTATGCTGAAAAAAATGTTTTCTGCTAAAACTGTAGTTTTTAATTAAACACTGGTTCACCTTTAGTTTCAAAGGAGGTACAAATAAATGTTATAGTTGAATTGGAAAGAAATGTTGAGTATTTGTTAGGAAATGCATTTTGTTCCTGCAGTAGTTAAATGAGTTTTTAATGCAAATTTATATAGTCCAAAACCAAAAAACAGTTGCACGAACTAGGATATGTACAGTGTAACATTTTTCTCCTTTCCACTCCTCTCCAGTCCCTTCCTGCCCAAATATCTAGCACATTTTGGGGTCTTCCTTTTAGATGTGTGATCAACTCCAGAAAAAAGAGAAATTGTGCCCTAAAATTTCAGTGGATGTTTGGATAGCATTGTCTCAGCATATTTGACAATAGGGATGTGCAGCACTTCCAAATTGAAGCTAAGAAAGTGCTTCGGAGCAGGCTGGTTTCGTAGTTTATTTACTCATTTATACAATGAATTGCTGAGATTCATAGATTGTGAGAAGGATGGCTTTATAAATCTTAATAAATCAATACTTTTCTGTATCTGATTAGACTAATAGCTTTTATTACTGCCTTTTATTTTTTCAAGACTTATATTTTAGTGATATGTTAAACATGTTAATCTTTTAAAAATAAAACTGGGATTCATGACTTCGTAAAATAACTCAATGACACTTTCACTTTCCTTCTCTGCCACATGCTATAAGCATATATTTTCAAATATTTGCAGTTATCCATTATGTTTAGCAAATAAGTGTGGATAATTTGTTCATCCCTAATTATTTGTCTAAATACTATTTAATTAAAGATATTCCGATTAGCTGGCCTGGCATAATTATAACTGTTATAACTGTTACCTCCTGGAAATATACTTTTAACTGGTATTTTAAGGGTATTGTTTTAAATTTAATTGATTTTAGGGGTTTTAAAGCCATATTTATATTCTCGCTGTACAGTTCTTTTAATTCTTTTAACCTCCTCTATTTATACTTATTCACTTATTCATCTGTTTATCTATTTAATGAATTTTACTATGGATGATGTATTTGCTGTGTGGACTGTACACCGCCCCGAGTCCCTTTTGGGAGAGGGGGCGGTCTAGAAGTGCGAAGAAATAAATAAATAAATAATAATAATACAAAGCTGGCTTCTTGACTAAGCTTAATGAATTGTAGCTTGTTTCCAATTGAAAATAGTCATTTTTTTTTTAATGGCTGTAAAAAGCAAAAGGAAAGTGCATGATTCTGCAAGCGCGTGGCAACCAGTTGAGGCAGCAAAGAAATAAACTTTTCCATCTATAACTGAATTATATTTTCATAGCTTTAATTATTAAAAATTAAATTGAGATGATGGGATGAAGTCTGACATGCAAAGAACATAGGACAGACAAAATGATAAGCCACTGCACTTTCGTACTCTTTACATCAGAATTTGACCTATGACCATACGTTAATTGAATAAACAAAGAGTTTTTGAAATGGAAACCTATCAGCCTTTTGGTTTAATACATGATGATAAGTATATGATTTGATGTTATACATAATTTGATGCTACCAAACTTTTTTTTCCCTTACAGTGTGCTATTCTATCACCAGCTTTTAAAGTGAGAGAATTTTCTATCACAGACTTGGTGCCGTACCCTATTTCTTTAAAATGGAACTCCCCGGCTGAAGAGGGGATAAGGTAACTCCTAATAAAGCTGATTTATATATCATGATATAATGAATATGCGTATAAACATAAACATAGCATTAACAGTTTTTCATATATTTGAACTATTGACATAATTTTTTAGTGTAAGTCTTTTCTCAGAAACTATTTATTTGAGTGAACAAGGATGTATTCTTTTTATAGTGATTGTGAAGTATTCCCAAAGAATCATGCTGCACCTTTCTCCAAAGTCCTTACATTTTACAGAAAGGAACCCTTTACTTTGGAAGCTTATTACAGTTCTCCTAAAGAATTGCCATATCCAAACACTGCAATAGGTATGTAGCATAAGAGATACTGTTTTTTTCTGTGTATTTAATATATGTATCACACTCCAGGAACATACCTGTAAGCTTTTTTGTCATGAGATCTTGCGTTAGTGTTAACATCTATGCTAAAATGTAAGACAAAGCCTAGTTTGTAAGATTGTAGAAAATACTGTATTTTGTTATCAGTTATGTGTGAGATTGTTGGGGGCCATCATAAATCCTTCTTGGTCCATGGCAAAGTTAGAAGGTAACAGTAAATGCTGCATAGAAGCTAGAAAGAATAGCATATAAGCTATTCATAGCACGGCTGGGAAGAAAGGATGCAACGGGGGCAGTAGTAGGTTTCTATTATTTTTGCTACCGGTTCTCTTGTTTGTGTGTGCTCAACGTTTCTCTGCATGCGCAGAAGCATCCGGCCAGGTGGGCGGAGCCTCCCACCGCCACCACTACTGGTTTGCCCGATCCAGGCCGAACCGGGAGCAACCCACCTCTGAACTGGGGATGAAAAATGATTAAGGTAGAAAAAAGAACAAGATCGATAGAGAGGGGTAAAGAAAACTAGACCAAAATTGAAGAGATGGAGGCAAAAAAAATTTTTTTTAAAAAAAGATGAGAGTGTCAAGGGAAATGACATATTTTCTTGTTATCGTACAGACAGCAGCCAGACTGGATATGCTCCGTCCATTAACCAATCGGACTGAGTCTACACTTATGATGTCATCGGGCCCTTGTGGCTCCTCCCCAGTTTCAGACTCAGTCCAACCTGGACTGCCTGTGAGAATTGATCTCTCCTCCAAATTATTTAATTATATCTTTAATTGGTGAATTTTTCCCAAAAAAATTGTTGTTCCTTTAAATTGGTTCCTTAAATAATCCTTTATTCTACAAATTGGAGGGAAATTCAAAACTGATCTCTGGCTGCCTCTCCTCAGCCGTCTGATTGCCTGCGGCCACGAGTTCACTCAGGAAGCCTGCCTCGCAATCAGATCGGCCAGCTCACGAGCTTCGGCCCCATGGCTGTTTCCCCGCGGGCGCTCCTTGATTCTGGGCGCTCGGAGGGATGTGTGACTGGCAGTTTCGTGTGCAGCGGTTCCAGGCGGGTCTGGTGGCCATTCTGTAGATCGCCTGGCCACACTAAGTATCTGTGGCCATTTTACGGGTCGGAAAAGCCCACGAAGATAGCGGTGGCCATTTTGAGGCTGGGAAAAGCCTCAGGGAAAAAAAGTTGGCCATTTTGGACGCTTTAAAAAAGGTGCGAACTCTACAGAAGCCGTTTGGAGTGCTCAGCAACGCGGGATCACCCCAGGGGGACCAGATCAGGAGCGCCTGGTCAGCAAACGTGTGAGACTGTGGCCTATCTTATTGGGTTGTTGATTTATGTTTGGTGAAATGGCTGATCCAGCTATGGATACGAATGCAGGATTAGAGGAGGCAGGGCCATCAGGGGCAAAGAGCAGCAGGAAGAGGCAAGCCAAAGATGCCCCTTCCTCAGGAGTAAACCCCAAGGTCTCTAAAGTGACTACCAGGGCAGAAGAGCGCAGGCAGAAGGCCCTTGAAAAAGAATTTCAGAGGGCCCAAAAACAACAACATAGTCTAACTGCCCAGTCCTCCCTCCCCCCATGGATCACCAAGTGGCGTCCCCAGCACCACCTGTTTGTCTCCCATGGGCCCTGACTCCCCCCTGGCCTATTCAGAAGGGGAATTGTCTTCAGAGTCCTCATCTTCGATGGAACCTGACAACACAGGCAATTTCTTTGATGTCCCTCTCAATAGGGAGCGCACCTTTGAACAGGCTTCTCTCCCAGTTACTCATGGTTCTGGGCACCCCCACACCATGTACACCTCTCCTGCTGATATGGCAACCATCATTGCTAAAACCATTAAACAGGTCATGGCTGCTGGCCTACAACAGCAACCCCAACCTGCTCCATCACATGGCCATAAGCATAAATCTTCTGCTGCGGCTCACCAACCTGATCCCTCTGCCTCTACTTCTCAGGCCTCAATTGGCGGGGAGCAAAATAATCTGCGGGACTCAGACTTGTCTGATCCATTCCGCATGGACTTCCTGCACAGGGGGCTTGATGAGGGACTTACCCCAACATGCTATGCCAACAGGTGGCTGCTCTGGCCTCTGTTCTGGATGGCTTGGCATCCGAACATCTGCCTTTCACCCCTTGATCCAGAGATTTCTCTGTGGAGCGTCCAACCTGCGTCCCCGTGCCATACATAGATATCCGACTTACTTACCTCGTGTCCTAGAGGCTTTGACTTCTGCGCCCTTTGAACCTATGAGATCCACTTCTTCGAAACTGTTGTCCTTTAAAACGCTGTTTTTGGTGGCTGTAACCTCAGCCAGACATATTTCTGATTTGGCTGCTCTTTCAGTCAGGCATGACTTATGCATGTTCCATCCAGACCGAGTTGTTTTAAGACTGGACCCGACATTCATACCGAAGGTGAATAGCTGTTTCCACTAAGGTCAGGAGTTGACCTTACCTGATTTCTCTCCATCTCCCCGTCACAAGAGGGAGCTCAAGTGGCACACTCTTGACCTACGTCGTGCCCTCAAGATCTACATCGACTGCATTGCCTCGTTCCGCCACTCGGGAGCTCTCTTCATCTCCTTTCGCCAGGCCTCCTTGGGTACCAAGTCTTCATCATTTAGGCTGGAGTCTGTATTAAACTGTCTTATGAACTTCAATCCATGCAGGTCTCTGCAAACATTACAGCTCACTCTACACACAAGCGCTGCAACATCTACGGCTTGGTCCACTCAAGCCAACTTGGAAGAGGTCTGCTGGGCGACCACCTGGGTGTCTCCCACAGTCTTCGTACGTCATTAGAAGTTGGACAAGTATGCGTTGGTTGACGCAGCTTTTGGGCGCAGAGTTCTACAACAAGTGCTTGTGCCCTAACCGACCTTTTTTACAATTTCCCACCCTAGTCTTTGGTACGTCCCAGTCTGGCTGCTGGCTCTACGATAACAGGAAAATGGGCGTTGGTTCTTACCTGATACGCTCATTTTCTGGTAGAGTAGAGACAGCAGCCAGCCCCGCCCTGTATGGGTCACACGAGGGGATTCCTGGTGCGGAGGAGAGAGAGAGATACAGTGACTATGGACTTTTACTTTTTGCTCACAATTCTCACTTGAGTCTACAGTTTTCCTTCATCTGAAACTGGGGAGGAGCCACAAGGGCCCGATGACATCATAAGTGTAGACTCAGTCTGATTGGTTAATGGACAGAGCATATCCAGTCTAGGTGCTGTCTCTACCAGAAAATGAGCATATCAGGTAAGAACCAATGCCCATTTTACCAGTGCAGGTGGCAATAAGCTAGCAAGTTCTACCCAATGCAAGGCAACCTAAGATGCTTTTCCCAAATGAAAGAATCAAGTGAGAGATCTACTTTCACATCCATAGAGCAGATTGTGCAACCAAGTCTTTTAAATGGCAGTGTCCCCATAATTTAAAATAATTCACTTGTATTAAAGGGTTGGGAACTTCGATCCGTCTGTCTGCAACTATCCTTGAGCTGTGGAATATGTAGCGAAATGACTCCGTTTCAGAGGAAATGTTATCCTCATTTGAGTGAACCCTTCTTGGCACTTAACCATTGAATTTAAAAAAAAAAATATCCTAGACAGATATAGAAGCCCTTCAACATCCAGTTTATTTGCTCCTCCTTACTGTCTGTTATCTAGAACTGCCAGATACCCCAGAGAAGAATGTATACTTGGGGAAGGAACCTGTTTGAACAGAGTAGTACTTCCAAGAAACTGAAACAGTCAGGCTACATGTCTTTTAGAAATTTAAAGACATGATGATTTAATACTGTCCAGCAATTGTTTTAACCAATACGCTATTTAATTAATAATCAGGTTATAATTTAAATTGCTATCTTGGTTGTTTTAAATAGTGAAAATGCAGGATAAGCGTTTAGTAAATTAACTTGATCAATAAAGGAAAATGAAATATTTGCTGCTATACAGTATCTTTGGTTTTATGTATTTGGAAAATTCCATGATCTTTTAAATTAGCAAATTTTGTACTGTATTTATTAAAACACAATAAAGAAAATAATGGAAGCAGTAGAGATTTCAATTATTTTCTGTTAGCAATTCCAATTTAATTTTTTACATTAATGAAAATATTTAATATTTTCCATTAGCTCAATTTTTAGTTCAGAAAGTAATACCGCAAAAGGATGGATCCAGTTCCAAAGTGAAAGTTAAAGTCAGAGTAAACATCCATGGCATTTTCAGTGTTTCAAGTGCATCCCTTGTGGAGGTTCATAAATCAGAAGAAAATGAAGAGCCCATGGAAACAGATCAACATGCAAAAGATGAAGAGGTAATGGGTGGAGATTTCTTTTTTCTTTTTGCAAATGTTGCTCTGCTAATTTAACAATAAGTCAGTTGTGCTAACGGCTTTCTTTATCATTAAACTTTCAAATACAGGATTATGCCTAAGTGTTACAAGATTATATAAAAACTGCATCCACAGGGTGCATTGATTTTGCTAACCATTAACAGTATCCACTTGTATGGAGAATGTCTACTTCTAAATAAGTGGTTAAAGAACTTAGATTCATGAAAGTAAACACGTAAGAGCTGGAGTGTATCATATATGTTATTAAAACCAAGGATTGCTTAGCAATCGTTGCAAGTGGGCTACTGTCAGTTACCTGCCTTAAATAACATCATCATCATCATGTGCTTTCCCTCTAAAAAATAAAGTGATGGAATGGGATGGGACCCAGACAGTTGAGTTCTTTTTGGTATCTGAAATTCAAGGTTATAACAATCCCTTCAGTGATTAGTACTACAAGTGGGTGGGTATGGGGTGTTGAATTCAGAGGAGGACTTTCCGTTTCTCATATTCAATAACATGGGAGTTTCATGTAACCCAACATTTTGCTTTCTAATTTCAGAAGATGCAAATAGACCAGGAAGAGCAACAGAAAAATGAGGAACAACAACAGCAGCAAACACAAGCTGAAAATAAGACTGAGTCTGAGGAAATGGAGGTAAAAGTTATGTCTGAAAATAAAACATGCTCTAAAATTAGTGGAATAATATAAAGAAAATGGCAGGTTGCTTTTCTGCCTTAAGGATGAGCTAAGATAAAATTATTAGCAGCCTGTTTGTAAAATAATTTGATACTTTTTTCAGTACGTGTTTCTTAAAGGCATATGTCTCAGTTAATGGAACAATTTATGGCACAGTTATTCATGAAATTGAATAGCCTAAAACCCAGAATCTGTTGCATGTTTCTGTCCTGAAGTCTTTTAAAATACTGTTTTAATGCAGACATCTCAGGCCGGATCGAAAGAAAAGAAAACAGACCAGCCCCCTCAAGCTAAGAAAGCTAAAGTAAAGACAACGACAATTGATCTTCCAATTGAGAATCATTTGGTGTGGCAGATAGGAAAGGATATGTTGAACTTGTTTATTGAGAATGAGGTAAGTTAGTTTAAAACACTTAACACAGGATTTCGGCCAGAATTGAAAACAAAAGGTGCAATGTAGCCTTGTAATCTCACTCTGCCATCGTGCAGTAAAGGAAGATGTGATGAACTATCAGTGGTTAATATTTATTGCTTACCTTAGAAGTGATAACAGTAGGCTGGCTTGTTTGGGCTAGAAAGGTAAGCAGTGTTTGCATGAGATACTAACAAAGATTATCAGGGCACATTGTAAATTGGAAAATTGAAAGACACTTTGGAAGAAGGCAGCGTCCAATTAGTTGTCAAGAACGCTGCATAGAGATCTCTGAATTTATCAGAAGTCAAGCTTGTTTCCATGGAGGATACTTCAGGTGAGAGAATTGAATTGTGCACAGTCACAGTAACCATTTTATATTTCCTGCAGGGTAAAATGATTATGCAGGATAAACTGGAGAAGGAGCGGAATGATGCCAAGAATGCAGTAGAGGAGTATGTTTATGAAATGAGAGATAAACTCTGTGGCGTGTATGAAAAATTTGTTAATGATGAGGTAGGTATTTAATGATGTGCAACTAGAAAAAATAGGAACAGATCTGCTCAGAATAATCTAATATCAGTGTTGCTAGGGTCCAGTGATTAAATTTTCAAGCATTTCCATGGAAATGCTTAATGTACTGAGGTAGCACATTTTTAGGCAATGTAAATTTATGTGGAATTTACATTGTCACATCCTTTTTATGAATTTGTTTTCTAACTCTGTTAAGTTGTAAATCCATTGATATCTTTGACCCACTGATCTCTTTTTAATTCCACAAATATTTACAACACAAATAGTCCTTGCTTAAAAACCATTTTTTCAGTAACTGCTTGATGTTACAACAATGCTGAATGAGGAGACTTGCAGACTGTCCTTGAAGTTACTACCATTGCAATGTCGCTGCAATCATGTTATCATGATTCAGGCTTTTGGCAACTGGTGCAGAATTACAGTACAGTAGTCCCAGAATTCTGCAGTCATATGATCACCACTGATGGAACTGTTGTCATAAGTCAGCATGGTCCTGTGATTTTTCACTAAGACCATGCCACTTAGCAATCAAATTCTGGTCCTGTTATGGTCATTGAGGACTGTGCATTATATAACCTGGTACAATGTTTGATTCTCAAAATTAAGAAGCTGGGAATTCAGTTCTTCACTGAAGAATAACACTTTAATTTATTTGAATTATTTCCAGGATCGTAATAGCTTCACTTTGAAGTTGGAAGACACAGAGAACTGGCTGTATGAAGAGGGTGAAGATCAACCAAAACAGGTTTATATTGATAAACTTGTTGAAATGAAAGTAAGTGGACCTGAAAACTGCCAAATTTTCTTAGGCTATAATATATTTTTTATTTATTTAGCAACAAAAATAAAACAATGAAATTAAACTACCATATTTTTCGGAGTATAAGACACACCGGAGTATAAGACTCACTAAGATTTTGAAGAGGCAAATTTAAACAAAAATTTTTTGCACTCTGCTGATGTCCCCAAAACAGCTCATTTTTCACGAAAACGGGCCCGTTCCCCCCCACAAAAAGGGCATGAATAGCCTTTAGGAGGCTTGTAGAATGCTGCTGGGTAGGGTGGCCCCCCAATGAGCAAAAAATGGCCCATTTTTTGCAAAAACATCTGTTTTTTGCAAAACAAAAGGGGGGCATGTATATAGCCTTTAGGGGGCTTATAGAGTGCTCCTGGGAGCAGGAGGGGGGGGGCAAAATTGAGCAGAAAACGGCCAGTTTTTCGCTAATTTCTGTTCTCCCCAGCCTCCAGGAGCACTGAAAGCCTCCTAAAGGCTATGCATGGCCATTTTGTGAAGGGGACGGGGTTTTGGGAGGCCAAAAATGCTGTATTCAGTGTATGAGACGCACCCACATTTTCAGCCTCTTTTTTGAGGGAACAAGGTGTGTCTTATACTCTGAAAAATAAGGTAATCCATTTGATCCTGATAGCACTTAGCTATAATGTTTCTTTTTTTCATGAAAACATATGTAATGTTCTGCCTTTAGGATTCTTTAACAAGTAGTGTTTGGACACTTTTAAACTAAGTACTAGAGTGAATCATATTTTTGTAAAAAGAATTTTACATGTAATTCTTAGGAAACATTTGAATATGTTGGCCAGGTTCATGCATTAGGAATAAGCTAAGGTTTATTCAGCTTTTGCCTTAGGTATGCTAGAAGTCACACTCCAAAAACAGATGAGGCTAGGAGCAAAATTAGATTAGATTTGTTTAATTAAAATTATATTTATGTTTCATTTGTTTTTTTAGGTCACAGTTAATTCTAGAGGGCACTTGTTAATATTAGTGCTTGTTTATGTAACGATCTTCAATTATGGCACATTACAGTTGCATTGTCTTTTGGACAGAGGCTGGAGGCTATACCCAAGACTTTAAAGGGCTACAAGTTATAGCATGCTTAATTTGAAATACTTTCAGCAATTTAAAGCAGTTTTTAATTCATCTCACAGGATACTAACTTCTTGATGAATTTTTCTCTTAATTCAGGCTGTGGGACAGCCCATTCAGGCACGATTTCAAGAATCTGAAGAAAGACCAAAAGCTTTTGAAGAGCTTGGAAAACATGTTCAACAGTATATGAAAGCTGTTCATGCATTTAAAGAAAAGGTGTCTTTTTATATCTTTCTTAACCTTCAAAATAGATTTCAAAAATCTCCATTCTTTTTTCAGCACTAAACTATAAGAATGTGTCCCCCCCCCCCAACTAGGATGAACAGTATGACCACTTAGACCCTGGCGAAATGGCGAAAGTGGAGAAGAGTGCAAATGAAGCAATGGAATGGATGAACAATAAGCTTAATCTTCAGCATAAGCGAAGTCTTACTTTGGACCCTGTTATTACAGCAAAGGAAATTGAAGCAAAAACGAAAGTAAATACATTTTTAAACTTAATGTCCTGGTGGTATGATTTGTTTTAGACTTTTTCTATAGATTTTACAGATGAAATTATCTCAGGCTGGCCAAAGAACAAACAAAAATGATTTGATTTAAATCCTTTAAGCCAAGAATTAATAAAAGTGTTTATGCACATCTTAGAAAATGGAGGCAGGAAGTACTATACTTTGATACTTTAAAGCTTGATATTTATATACTTTTAACTCTGATACTTTAAAGTAGCAGAGCTCACATTGTTCCACTTGTTTTGAAAGATTTAATAAAGCAATGAGTGGACTTTTTTTAAACAAAAATAGTGGTTGTCTTCCCAACCCATTTAATGGTCGTCTTTGGTTTTAGTATCAAGTTAAAAGAGTAAAATTATTAGATGGAAAGAAAAGGAATTATATCAATTTTTATAAAAATTCTGTATCTATTCCAAGCATAGATTAGACAACAAATAGAGCAATAATTAGACCAAACATCATAGTGACTACTGTGATTTCAAGTAAATTTATTCTGACAAACCTGCAGAGTTAAATTTAGATTTAGCCTCCTTCAAACAAAAAAGGATTTTGTAAAATTTCTTCTTGAGAACTTAAAAGGGATGTTTTATGGTGTAAAAGATCTTACTACAAAGAGACAAAAAACAATTTGGGATGAAACGAACAGTGAGAGACATACGGATAGGAACCTAGATAAATGTTTCAATGTGGTTGCCAAGGAAAATTCTTTCAGCATTACTAAATTTATCTTATTTACGTTGTTGACATTTAGCCCAATTAAGAATATCATTGGCATGTTAACTTTCATACATTTTGGGAGGCAGCTTTGGTATAATTTACCATTCAATGCTTCCAACTCTTTCATTTCAGGAACTGATAAACATCTGTAATCCTATTGTTACCAAACCCAAACCCAAAGTGGAACTGCCAAAAGAGGATCAAAAACCAGCAGAACAGAATGGGCCAGTAGAAGGCCAGGGTGATGCCACCAAGTCTTCTCAGACTGCTGAACAGCATACAGATTCAACAGCTCCAACATCTACAGAAAAGAAACTTCCGGAAATGGATATTGATTGAATTCCAGTTCTTTATATTGCATACTATAATAAAGCTTTATGTTGTCTACTTTATGATCTGAATATAAATGGAAGCCAATTGAGAACTGTTATTTTCTCACGGTACATTTTTGGATGGGATTAGTTGGTAGGGAGAGACAAACTCTAGGTTAGTTAAATCTTCAGCTGGATAAGTTCAATCTTTTGCCATATGATGCCAGAAATCCTTGATAGTTATTAGATTTGCGCATCTGCTCTTTCAGTTAAATCCTGTTCATGTTGTGAATCCCATTATTTAAAGTGTGTAAGAACAACTAGAACAGTTTGGTGGTTTGTTTTTAATCTACAATTAAATTACTATTGTGGATTGAAGCAACATTAGTTGATGGAAAATTACCAGAAGTATTTAAAGCTCTGGTTCTAACACAAAAGAGCATAATAAAGATATTAGATTGTGATCCCTTTGGAATTATGGAAGCAATAATAGCATGTTTTATACCTGCAAGTTTAATACATTTTTATTGTACCATTTTATGGTTATGTGAGAAATAAGGCAACATGGCTCAGATGACTTATTCAGGTTAAATGTAAAGAAATGAAGTAGCTGGACTGTTTATTCCCGGTTCATGTTCACACTCTATTAATATTCATTATGTCCTAGGTGTTGTATCAAATTGTTTATCTGATATGCAGAATAGCATTTATCTAAAATATGCTATTAGATCCAATATGTATCCTCATGATAAATTTCTCCCCAGCTATAAGAAATGCTGTGTAAATTTCTGTCTCTAGCTTAGTTGTAGGGGAAAAAGGAGAATATACTGCTAGCTGCCTCTGGATTACTCTGATTAGTAGCTAACATAGAAGATAGTATTTGTTTTCCTACACTTGAAAATGATTGTTTTATCTTCCAGCTAAAGAAGGAATCTGGCAGTTTACTCTTGTGTTCATTTACACTTTGGCTGTGTTATTCTTCTAGTATTGATAATTGTCATTAACTTGTATGTGTTGAAATCAAATGAAAGCTTCCATACACATTACAAGAAATAAATGCACTGGATTCTGATTTTTTTAAAACTGTTGATTATAAGAAAACTACATGAAACTCTTTAAGATTAGAAAATATGTAACATGAATTACTGGTACATCTCTTTAAAACCAACTTTAAAGTACTCCTTGAAAATATATTGGACTTGAAAGCCATGTTTTACAATCGTGAGGGTTATATAGTTTTAAACAGTGTTGCTTTTAATTTAGGTCTTAGTTCATACTTGAAATTCAGAGCATTGTCAGTGCCAGAATTTCAAAGAAGAAAAATAGAAGTATTATATTTGTACAACAGTACAATATTTTTATTTTTATTCTTTGAACTTAGAAATTATTAATGTGTATATAAAATATTCAAAAATAATTTATCTCCAACTATTGCTATTTTCTGCATGTTTGATCTATTCATGGCAGTTGAAAACCTGATGACATACAGTACAACCTTTATTTTTACATATCCCATTGTCACATAAGCTTTTATTTTCTTTGAAAATATTCACTTTTTTTTAAATGGCACTCAAGAAAGATGAAAAACTACAAAGTGCTAAAGACGAGGCTGTATGCTGTATTAATATTAATAAATGCCTTGCATCACAAGGTGAGCAGCATATACATTTTGATAAAATAAACTATACATCAGCTTTTTTTTTTTTGCTTAACTTTAGAATTAAAGAAGGCAGAAGTTTGAGATTTTAAACTGACTGTTCATTGCTGTATGCTGCCTAGAACCACACTATGTGACAGCCATATACATTTCTTTGAGAAAACAAATAATGGGTTCTTACTGAGAATTCTCATTAGGGCAAGAAGTCAGATTGAATAGTGTGTAAAGAAGGGAAAGGCACTTGGATGGAGACTGAGTGCTAAGCCTCCATTAGGCATGAAAGTTGCCTGGGTGACTGGACCAGGCTCTCAACCCAATCTTCCCCACAGGATGATGATTGTAATGAACGTAGATAGGGCTGGAAGAGACTTGGAAGTCTTTTAGCCTGACCCCATACTCAAGGCAGGAGGCCTTAAAATATCCCAATTAAATGGTTGTCCGGTCTGTTCTTGAAACTACCTGCGATGCACCACCTATAACTCTGTGACCCCTAATCCTCTTCAATAGGCTAGACATACCGCCCACAACCATTCATCATACAATTTAGCCTTCATATTCCCTTGACTTGTACACTGTTCTATTTGCCTTGGTGATACTTTTGACAGGTCAGGCTATTCCTTTTTTGTAAAAACGGATGCAAAGAAAGAATTAAGCAGTTCTGCATTCTCTCTGTTTGTCATTTTGCCATCTGCTCCCATTAGTGGAGCTATCGTTTCTTCGACATCTTGCATCTTGCGTATTGAAAGAAGCTTATATTTGGCATTAGTTGCCAGTCTTAGCTCATTAGGGTCCTTTGCTTTCCTGATTCCCTACTTGCAAATGTGGTTTATTTGCTGGTATTCTGTTTTAGTTACCGTATGTGCCCTTCTTTCCATTCTACTGTGCGCTGCTTGGAGAATCCAAGGATAGGTTAATTTTGGTCTGCTTGCCTAGAGACTGAATTGGAAGAAATCTTGACCACACCTTCTCTACTTGGTGGAGCTCAGTTACTCAATTCAGTCTGTCTAAGAGAGACGTAATATTTCTCTTGCTCAGTTGGCAAGAAAATTTTATCAGTTTGGAAATTTTTTGCAGTATACAGGTTAGGTCAGGTAGATCTGATTGTAATTATTAGTTGGCTGCTCGTGTGCGCGCTGGTTTTCCAGGCCAGCTGGCTAGAACTGCCACCATGTTACGTACCTGGTTTCTCGGGTCCAACAGATTCGCAGCTGGGGCATCATTGCCTGATCATTCAGGCTAGCCCTCAGCTGATAGGCATCCAATTGAGGAACTGGGAGATTGGTGCACTGATCTCAGGGTTTTCTCCGGATTGCTAAATCTGCAGCTTGTGTGTGTTTTTCTGGTGTTTGGAAGACTGGTCCACCATCTTCGTGACGCTTAATTGGACGCATGGGCGTTATTTGGCATGGAGGAGCTGGTACACTGCTCTTCACGCTTGTTTGCTGGATGCCATTTGAATTTTGCGGAATTTTCCTTGGCGCCAAGAGCCGTTTGTTGCTTGGTAGCCATTTTGTTGGGCAGGATTGCAGTCTCAAGCTCATCAGGTACAAAGGAGACAGCGTTGGGCTCCAGCTCCGTTCTTTCATCAACTTTGATTGTGACTTTGTTCGAAACTCCAGACTTGTGATTCAGTGCTATGCCTCTTATCAAAGTCTTTTGTTACACCTTGTGTTCACGGAGCCTCGACAGTGAGTGGGCAGTCTTGTGACTATCGGCCAACCGGTTTCCCGACTTGCAGGGAGTCTGATTCGACCCCAGGGTTGTCCCTAGTACTCATATCATGGCTAATCGGGCTTGTTCCAGTGTAGTTAGAGCGGAAGTTTCTCCTGGGAGCCCACCACCCACAGCTGCATCAACTTCCAGAGTGGGTAGGCCTACTACTAAGGGTACTAGCAGCAGGTCACGGACCAAGTCCAAATCTGGTGCTGCTGAGAAAGATGCCAGGTGTAAGCAGAGAGCTTTGGAGAAGCAATTCTCTAAGGATGCAAGAGAAGTGGAAACTACCAGATCCCCTCCTACGTTGCCCTTGGAGGTGTTGCCCTACCTCTCAGTCCAGGTGTCTCCTCCGGCCTTGGGGTGTCCAGGGATTTGTCCTGATAATGTTAACTTTCAGGGCCTGTCTGCTGAGTATGTATTTCTGCATTGGGTTTCGGCCCTGTGTCGGAAGCCAGGCATTCCACGCCCGAGGCCACGTTTACTCCCACGGCAGTGGGGCTCTGCTCTGAGGACGGCCAACTTTTATGTCTCCCCAGGGAAATCAGGGATCTGATTTGCGTTGCCATTTCCCAGGGAATAGATTCTGAGATCCAGTGTAGGGCTAGATCTTCCTTGGTCTAGTCTAGGCCATCTCCAGCTCCCCTACGGGATCCTCCTTTCCTATTAAAATCTATACGTAGCGAGGAGGATTTGGGGGGGGGAAGGAATTATCGGACAATGACTGCCTGACCCCTGATTGGCCCGCTTTTTCAGGGATTTTCAGACCTGCCTTATTCAAGTTCTTGCTATTCAAGGTCAGAGCTACGGCCAAAATGGGGGGTATGAGGGCTATGGTTGAGCCCTCATTGGACCCGGATCCTACTGACCAGCTCTTTTCTGAACCAGTTCCAATGGGAACAGTCCACCACAAACGCTTGGGTACTTCATATGGTGCAGTTATACCTCACCCTAGAGTTCCTTTCCATGCCTCCAAGATGGTTCATCAGATGCCCTATTCCACGGTGTCAGGTCAAGAAAGGATTCATGGACACAGATGTGATATCTGTTGGACAATCTCGCCATCGAGTTAGTTCCATCAGGGCAGGAAGGTCAGAATTTTACTCATCCTTTTTCTGGTCCCAAAAAACTCAGGAGTGGGATGGGGAGTGGAGAGCTATACTAGACCTCAAGTGGCTCAACGTTCACTTGGCCTACAAACACTTAAAAGATGCAGTCCCTACAATCCATCTTGGGCTGCATCCGTGAGGGAGATCTACTGACATCAGTGGACATCAAGGAAGCCTACCTTCATGTGCCCATCCGGCCCTCCCACAGGAGGATCCTGAGGTTTATCTTTATAGGGCGCCACTATCAATACCGAGCCCTGCCATTTGGCCTGTCATTGGTCCACAGGACCTTCATGAAACTGTTGGCAGCTGTGGCAGCCCATCCATGGTCGCTGCCCATAAGACTCCAATGCTATCTCAATATTTTAATTCAGTTGTTGCTGCCATGCAAACCATGATCCGGTCTTGCAAAGCCATGGGTTTGCAGTCAATATGGATGAGAGTCACCTGCCGTGCACCAAGCTATTCCATTTGAAAACATTGATAGACACTGAGCACTGAGGTCTTCCTATCCCAAGAGCGAGTTTCCAGCATCCACGGCCTGGGGAACCAGCTCCTGTTACAGAGGTCAGTACACTTGTTGGTCCTTTCCACACTACTTGGGAAACTGATCTTGCATTGGTATCATTACCTGGACAAGGCAACATGCACATCACCTGCAGTGGTTACTGCTTCCATATCTATAAAGGGGCAGCAGCAAGCACAACATCAAGATTCAGGTGCCACCCAAAGTGCCCCGATCCCTCAGCTGGTGGACTTCCCCTGCCTTGCGGAAGGGTTGTCTATTCAAGGAGCCAGAATGTATCATGATAATATTCAATGCCAGCTTGTTCAGGTGGGGCGCTCATGCCCAGACTCATGTAGCACAGGGTCGCTGGAGCCCATAAGACCTAGTGAACAATATCAATTGGCTAGAGCTCTGGGCCGCCCACCTTGCCGTCCGATATTTCCGGGAGTTGTTATTGGGCAACATGTTCTGATCCTCATGAGAATGTGGCCATGAAGGCTCTCATCAATCGTCAGGAGAGCACCTACCCCAGGCCTCTCATGCTGGAGGTGGAGAGGCATTGTCTTTGGGCAGTTGCACATTCTGTCCCTCAGGGCAGAACACATCTCTGGGATTGCGAATGTCCAGGCGGATTGGCTGAGCAGGGCCACGATGGACCATGCGGAATGGCGGCTCTACCCGAATCTGTTGCAGGAATTGTCATGCAGATTCAGTCACCCGACTGGATCTTTTTGCACATCCGACCAATGCTCACCACCTGAAGTTTTTCACCAGGTTTCTGGTGCCAGGGCGGAAGGGGCTGATGGTCTTCGCAGCCCGTGGCCCCAGGGACTATTGTACGCTTTTGCACCTCTCCCTCATTCCGAGGGTCATTCCCAAGGTGCTTGTGGAGAGGGCAAAGGTGCTGCTCGTCCCTCTGCACTGGCCCTGACGCTCCTGTACACCGACCTGGTCAGCCTCTCAATTGCCAGACCTTGGAGGATCCAGGATGACAGGATATCTTTCAACCAAGGGGCTCTATTCCACCCGGAGCCCCAGTGGCTTCAGCTGCCATCTGGCACTTGAGGGGGATATCTTGATGCGAGACAACTTCTTCAGGAGAGTCATCTGGACGATTCAAGCAGCCAGGCAACCTTCCACCACACGTATATATGACGCTTTGTAGACTGATTTCTGCAGATGGTGCCGTCTTCAACAGGTCATCCCCAAGTCTGCTTCAATTCCTCAGGTTTCGGAGTTTTTACAGGACGGTCTTGACAAGGGGCTTGCACCCAGCACTCTCCATAGATAGATAGCTGCTTTATCAATGGTTCTATGGATGTGTGTGTGACAACATATTCTGGCTCATCACCTGAGGGTGCGTACCTTCCTGAAAGGAGCTGCCAACCTCACACCGCATCATTACCCCTCTTGGGACATGTCCATTGTGCTCCAGGCGCTGACCACTCCATTTGAGCCCCTGCACTTTCGACTAATGACTCTTAAGGTGGTCTTCCTCATGGCCATTACTTTGGCCAGGAGGATATCGGAGTTGGCTCAGTGGTTGAAGGACTGTATAGCCAAGGCCTACGAAATCCAGGCCAGACCATTGCCCCGTCGTATTACATCCCACTACCAGGAGTGCCACCACGATCGCACCTTGGGCGTCACAAGCGTTGGTCGAGGAGATATGCAGGGTGGCAACGTGTTCATCCCTGTCGCTCTTCATCAGACATTACAAATTGAATATTTTTGCCTCGGCCAAGGCATCCTTCGGGAGGAGGGTGCTGCAGGCGATTCATTCAGATACACAGATCAGTCTGCCCCCTGCCCTTAGGACACTATTCTTGGGCATATACCATGTTGATTCTCCAAGCAATGCTCAGGTGAAAGACCTACAAGGTAGGTCGTTCTATGTGCGCTGTGGGAGAATCCAACCCCACCCAAAGACCTCAATCCAGGGTCACGGCAAGGAGGGCGGCCAGGATGTTTCTGACTTTGGGCTCATTTCATCGATTTCATCTCTTGTACCGGCCATGCCTTCATTGAAAAACTGAGCTCTGCCAAGTAGAAGAGTCGTGGTCAAGATTTCTTCCAATTCAGTCTCTAGGCAAGCAGACCAAAATTAACCCATGCTTGGATTCTCCCGGAGCACACATAGAATGACGGTTCGGGCAAGCCAACTTTCCTTTTTTTAATTTTGACCCTCAACTTTTCAGCTCTTTTTGCAACCTTGCTTGTCTCCTTGGGTTACTTTTGTTTTTCTTTCACTCGAATTGCCTTCATTATCTTATTTTTCAGGATTTCATAAGTGTCCTTGTAGGCTTTCCATCCATGGAATCCTTCCTAATTAGCTCTCTCAAAGTCTAAAACACTAATCTGATTTAGCTTCCTGTTACATTATGGTGATTTAAAGTATGATATGATTGCTCTTCTTCAAAGTTTCTATAACTTCTACTCTCAACCATTTTTCCCGTTAGTAAAAATTAAGACCAGAATAGCTGTCCTTCTAGTAACCACCTCTAACTACCTTTTGCATGACAAAGCTGTCAGGCACATGAGGAACCTGTCTGATCTCTCACTCCCTGCAGTTTGTTTCACAGTTGGTCAGGTTAATTAAAGTCTCTCATTACTATAGTTTCTTGCACATTTCAACCAACTGATTTACAAAGAGTTCATCTATTTCCTCTGTCAGTTTGGATGGCCAGTAGTGCACACATATACAAAGTCATTTATTCTCTAATATTTAGCCAACTACTTTGAAGAAGGCTTTCATCCCTAATGTGTATTTCTGTGGAGGCATAGTAATAACATACACAGTGTGACACTCCCCCCCCCCCCCTTTGGTTTTTGTTTATAGTTTTGTTTCTTTTTGGTTAGATGGCAGGAGTCCTAGGGATTTCCACTGCCTTGTATCTAAATCAAAGAATACTACAAAACAACAGGTTGGAGTGTTGTGATCATTCAAAAAATGATGTGCTGCAAAAACAATATATGGGGAAGCTGGTTCATGCACAAAAACGGCACCTAAAACCTAAGACACTAGGCCTGCACTGGAATCGTTTTACAATATAAAAACATTTCAAAATCACCCAAGAATGCTTTTTCTGTTGTCTCCATCATTATCAGGCCCAAGCCCAGAAAAATAAGTTTGAATTCAATCTTTTATTTGCTTACACCTATGGACAAAATCTTGCCAAACTTAAAGCTGTAGTTTTCTTACCTATTAGACACATTCTGAAGAGATTCTAGGGTATGGCTACCCCGAATCTCTTCCCCCATCCTGCTCGTAAATGTGCAGTCCCTTAGTCCAAGCCTCTTTCTGGGAAAACTATGCTTATCAAAACTCCCCCACTCTCCTGCAGGTGCTCATTACATTGCAATGGTAGTGCATTAATGTATTGCCAACCTATAAGCCAGATAGGCTCATCTCTCTTAAATATAGCATTAAAGATTTTGTCGCTTATTCTAATAGCTCCTGATACTACCACTTATATTCCAAATGGTGGTTTATCTGGCTTTTCCCGCAGCCCTGGTATGTAAGCAAAATAGGAGTTTTAGACTGCTAGGATTTTGAAAATTAAAAAGGAAAATATTTGGAAAATGAAATAATGCAGCATTTTGATTGGATAGCTGCAATACATGTAAAAGGATAATTTTTGCCCTTGAGAAACAGACCAATCACACAAAAGATCATGTTTATCTTTTCTAAAATCAGCCTTAATTTGTTAAAAAGACTAAATGGTAAGAAACCATTGTATTTAAAATTTTAAAATATATACTCCCAAAGTTAAATACTAAACCAACAGTTCAGTTATCAGTTTACAAGTTAGCTGAAGAAAAATACAAAGGATTAGAGTAAGTCCTATATTCTGGATAGAATCTAAAATGGTGTAATCTGTTAGAAATATAACTTGCTCTAAAGGGTTTGGAATAAGATTCAAATGATGTTGGTACACTAAGATTATCATTATCGATACAATTAGCACCATCTTATCTTGTTCACATCCTGAGGTCTCATTCAAACCAGCCTAAAACAATTTCTGAATTGAACAGAGACAAAAAATCAGCACAAGTTCTTATCTAGATTTGTTATCTAGAATTTTCTTGAAATAGCTAGATGAACATCTCAGATTCAGAAATCCAAATTTTAATCAAAAGCTGTCTTTTCCCAGGTTCTTTCTTCATTTCTTCCAATTCTGCTTTGTCCTTAAGTGACTCTTAACTACAGGAAATATATCTTTGTTATTGGAAAATTCATTTGAATTAGTTCCTTCAAAAATGGCTAATCAACTTGTGACTATGCCTTAATATTCGAAATAACTTGGTATTTAAAAAGTAAATCTGACGCAAAATTCAATTCTAAATGGAAATCATTGTTGGGTTATTACAGGTTTGTGTAAACCAGGTACCCTTAGTTTAAAACACAATAGTATAAGTATAATATTTATTGTCATTGTACTTAAATACAATGAAATTGGTTGTGAATAGTGAAATAGTTTTTGCTTTAAAAGTGATTTAACACATTTCATAATTCAAATATTAAATAACAAAGATTATACAGACGTACTTATCTCTGGGAGATTTTAGGTTTAATGTTTACCTTAATAATTGCATTCTACCATATTATGGTTAATTTCTTTTAAAAAGTACTTAGATTTTCTATTCTCAGGAGAGAAGGAAGGCTGGGTTAGGTCTGTCATGACACTTAATTAAAAAGTGGATATATTTTGGAATGATGTTCCTATGAGCACAGAGATCTCTCTTTGCTTCCATAGTATTATATTTTTTCAGACAAACACTAGTAACCCTACATAATTTAATCTAACATAATTGTTGTTTCATTACACATTATTTGGGGACTAAGGGATAATGAGCATACCAATTCTCTGACAACTGTAGCAGCTTAAGAAATACTAAATGCAATAGCACATATTGTCAAGATACAAAGAGGCAACACAAGAATCATGTATTAAGCAGCTCTTCCAAGGCCCTTCCAAGTAAATTCGTTCTTTATTGAGTCTATTTGCCTCAAACTGATTTCAGACGGCAGTCGTTTAGCTTGTGGCAAATGGAAAGCATCAAAGAACGTATGAGGAAAGCATATGATCTAAACCTTGTGCTTCTCAGCGGGAGAGAAATGACACCTGTGGCTCTAGGAACCTAGGAGGTGGGGATGTGAGAACTAGCAAAAGGATATGATCTTTACACTACCGTTAGTCCTTGTCTTACAATAGTTTGTTTAGTGACAGCTCAAAGTTACGACGACACTGAAAAAAGTGACTGACCGTTGTAACATCTAAATTTCCTGACAGAACAATCAACCGATGGAACAGAAGTTGTGGGAGCTTCATCACTGGAGGCTTTCGAAAAGAGATTGGACTGCCATTTGTCAGAAATGGTGTACAGTCTCCAACTTGGGCAGGGTGGGGTTGGACTAGATGACCTACAAGGTCCCTTCTAACTCTGTTAATGTGTTAAACGTTGTGGCTCTTTAAAGCCTGCTCTTCCGCGCCTTCTTTTTCAAATCGCAACTAAAGGCAAACCCAGGAAAAGTTCAGCTCAACCGATTCTAGCGCCATCCATCCCTAAGCGGAACCCAAACGTAGTTTCGGCAACCAGCGCTCCTTCCCTTCCACTCGCGCGACCACCGGCTGCCCCATTCCTCGGCTCCCCCGAACCGTCTCAATACAGCTTCGCAAAACGAACCGGAAACCGACGGACGCACATGACCCCGCTAGAGTGAAACGCCGCCCACGCTTTCCCTTCCTAGCGTTTTTTTTCCCTCCCGTAGCTCTCGCAATCCGTGACGGAACTGATCGCCGAAAGCAGGCTTTGCAAGCGGAGGAGGAGGAGGAGTGCCTCGGGAGCGGGTGTCCTGGTCAGGATCCGAGGGTGCGGGTAGGGGGTTATAGCAAAGAAGCGGGATGGAGTGTCATGGGGAGTCGGCAGAGGGGAGGGAAGCGCGTTGTGTATCGCGGTGATCTTGTTGCTTTCCGCTCTTGAGGTTCTGTGACGTCACCCGATCGCTAGCACCCCTATTGCGAGAACTGGAAGGCGCTCTTGCGCTTTGGACGCCTTTCAGCTCGCTCTGTTCATATCAGGGGAAATGCCTCGGCCTTTTCAACAGGCTCCGCGCTTGCTTTTTTAAAAACCACGAATAGGCAGCTCGCCTCATTGGGTGGGTTCCAAAGTTTCTTCCAGCAAAGGCGCTCTTTTATCGCACGGCTATTCTTTTCGTTCTGGAGAAAATATTTATCTATATGGGGTCTCTAGAAGTCGAAAACGGTTTGGTGGCACGCACCCGATTATTGTTGTTACACCGACAAAGCTTAGAGGATCCCTGTAGTAAGTATTTGGTGGGTGGGTGAATGCGTGAGTGGGTGGGGTCGCAGCAATGAATGGATACTATTTGTGACCCAGGTCAGATCCAAACGGTTCCTTTTTCTCTGCTATTTTATCTTTACGACTTTGGTCATTTAGCTCTCTGTTCTACTGTTCCAAAGAGTTGGTGTGTCCAGCTTTTGAAGCCTCTTAAGTTAACCATCTAAGGATACTTTTGCAGGATCTTTTGAATTAATAGCATATGAAATCTGTAAATCAGGGTGTCCAAACTTGAGAACTTTAAGACTTGGGGACTTCAACTCCCAGAATTCCCCAGCCAGCATGGCTGGCTGGGGAATTCTGGGAGTTGAAGTCCCCAAGTCTTAAAGTTCCCAAGTTTGGACACCCCTGCTGTAAGTAGTTTAGGGAAATTAGAAAGTTAGGCAGGACAATAATTTGTCAGACAGACAGACAGACCCACGCACCCACCCACCTCTTTCGGGGCCTATATTTTTCACCTATTTTCACACATATCCTTGATAGATAAAATAATTTCCAAGTAAACCAGATTTAGGAAGGGGAAACCTTGCTAGTTTTAATAAATGTTTGTATGAGACCAAAATTAATGATCAATTCATGAAAATTTATAGCATAGTCAGGAAAAAAAATCATCCCTTTTTAAATAGAAAGTAAGTACTGTATTTCTTTGGCTCTTAGTGGACAGCATGGATTATTATTATGTTTGTTTCTGGCAAAAGCTTGCATACATTTTTCTGATTATTCAGAAAATAAAATTATATCATGTGACTAATTAAAAAGATACCAATTGCACCTGGCCTTTTGGAAGACTTTACTGTCTAAGGTAAAATCTGTCCCCAGCCTCCTATCCTTCCGCAAAAGAGCCTAAGGACTTCACTCTGCTGGTTGGTCTGGGGATCAAATAGGGGAGTTCCCCACTGGAGGTGGCTGCTAGATTGATGGATTGAGGATTGATGATCCTCTCCCCTTGCTCCCTGCCCTCCAACCATCCATCTTTTTGGTTATCCTATTGATGTATTTATTTTTGTTGTGTTCCTTTGTCATTGTTTACTTTAGTTGCTTAGAATAGCCCTACAGTGAGATAAGTGGCAAATAAATGTAATAAATAAATAAATGACGTGAAAATATAACAGAATATATAAAATATAACAGAGTTATATAAAAATATAACAGAGCCAAGGTGGCGCAGTCGTTAGAGTGCAGTACAGCAGGCTACTTCAGCTGACTGCTAGCTGCAGTTCGGCAGGTCAGATCACACTGGCTCAAGGTTAACTCAGCCTTCCATCCTTCCGAGGTGGGTAAAATGAGGACCCAGATTGTTGAGGACAAGATGCTGACTCTGTAAACCACTTAGAAAGGGCTGTAAAAGCACTATGAAGCGGTATATAAGTCTAAGTGATATTGCTATTGCTAGAATAGGTAAGATCATCCAACACAGTGAGACCAGGTATCATCAGTACACTGCTGATACTCAATTTTATATCTCCAACCTGTGTGACAGAGGTGTTGCTGTCATTTCCGTTTCACAGTGTCTGGAGGCTGTGAGGGACAATAGACATCACTTAAACCCTGGCAGGGCTGAGTGGATATGGGTATATGGAGCCTTGAGACCTAGTTTAACAACTTTAGTTCTGGATGGGGTCATACTTCCCCAGACAGATCCTGTGCACAATCTGGGGGTTCTGCTAGGCACACCACTCCTGCTCAAAGAGCAGGTGGCAGTCATAGGTAGGAGACCCTTTACTCAACTTTGTTTTGCACCCTTTCCTGGATTATGAGTCCTGCGCTCAGTCACTTATGCCCTGGTCATCTCGTGTTTGGAGTACTGCAATGTGCTCTACATGAGACTACTCTTGAAGAATATTCAAAAGCTTCAGTTGGCACAAAACGAAGCAGTGCAAACAGTTTAGGTGGTCTGTGTAACGATTCTGTTGTGTAAACTGCACTGGTTTCGTTTCATTCCAGAACTAATTCAAGCTGTTGGTTATCACCTTTAAAGCCCTTTATGACATAGGTCCAGGATATTTGAGGAACCATATCTCACCAATGGGATTGGCCCACCCCACTTGTGCTAACAAAAAAGGGGATCTTGTGAATTTTGTCAGCCAAGAAATTGTGGCGGGTAGGGTCCAGGAGGAGAACCTTTTCTGCCCTAGCTTCTGCCCTTTGGAACATCATCCCCCCCCATCCCAGATGTGAGATCTATCCCCATCCTCAGCCTTCCGAAAGGGCCTAAAAACATGGCTCTGCCAATTCTCTTGGGCCCCATACAGGGGTGTCCCACTCTGGAGATGGCTAGTAGATTAGATAAGATACCACCTCCACACCTGCTTACTCTCTGGTCCTTTATTTAACTTATCAATGCCATTTGTGTTTTAAGACTTGATGTTTTAATGTTTTCATTTTAATTGCTTCTGATACTGTAAGCTGCCCAGAACTAGTGAGATGGACAGCATAGAAATTCAATAAATAAATAACCATTCTTAATAAATGTGATTGATTTGATCAGTAAAATTATTTTAGTGGAATAAAATATATTTTGCATATGTCTTTTTAGGTAAGATTGCGGTACTAATAATGTAGCTGAAAATCATGTCTTTGCTCTGTGGAACCAAGAGTCATAATTTTGATATTAGGAAAGCAGCAGCAGAGGAAGAGATGGCAAGTGGAATCATTAGGGCAATATATGATTAAATCAATTATGTACTTACCATTATTTTTTTCAATCTTTACCATTGCCATTCTGTAATTTTTCTACCAGTGTATTGTTTGATGCTATACAGATAACAGATAACATTACTCCTTGCCTAAGCTGTGCTGAAAACAACTATAGCTTCACTGCTCCAAGTGAAGTAAAAAGAGGAATAGAAAGTTCAGAAGGGGAGAAGCTATTTTTGGTCCAAGAAAAGTGACATCTGAAGCCAGGGAGGTTAGGGGCAAAGGGAGAACTTGAAGTTCTCCAGTGCAAAATGTTATGCCACGAACTATGGTTTAGAAATGACAGTGACTGAATCAGAACAACAGGCCAACCTGTTGACGTGATTCACACAATACCTTAAATTACCGTGAGTGATGTACATGACATCATTTTTCTCTCGTCTTGCACATCTTAGTCATTTTCATTTAATCTTTCAGGCTGTATGAACCTGAAGCTTTAACTTCCCTTTAACTGCAAGTAAGGTTTCAACTTACAGCTTTCTTTATCTAGCTATTCCAGATTTGTACAACGTACTTAATTAACAAGCTGAGCAAGACAAGGTTAAGTTGATGGTGGTATTGTTTATGTTGATCTGTGTTATTACATGTATTGTGGGAAATGCTGCATATCAACCCAGTTCCTAATAGCCAAATGGAGTTTATTGAGCGGGCAGAATACCAAAGATTGATTTATTCAACAGAATATTTTATATTGGCCAAATGTGATTAGACACACAAGGAATTTGTTTCTGGTGCATAAGCTGTATGAGCAATAAAATGATAAATCATAAGATACAATCATAAATCATAAGATACAACCGACAAAGTGATAGCCATAAGGTAACAATAGGAGTAGGTAACAGGAAAGGTGAGAAGGATAATAGTAATATAGCCATACTGCATGGGTAAATATCCTTAGGCATAAGTGCTGTGGGAATTAGTAGAATGATGGCAGGGGGTAAAATGGTCTTTGGGTCTAGTTGTTTTGGCATGCAATGCCCTGGCCTATAGCATCATCTTGAGGGGAGGAGTTGAAACAGTTTATGTCCAGGATGTAGATCTGTAGATATCTGTATCTTCAATACATGTAGATACATGAAAATATCTATAGATATTTTCTCAGCCCTCTTTCTGTGTCGCTTGTGCAGTATAGAGATCCCCAATGGAAGGCAGGCTGGTTGCAGGTTTTTTCCCCCATGCAGTCCTAACTATCCATTGAAGTCGATACCTGTTCTGTGGTAGCAGCAGTAGAATTTTTAAAAACCAGCTAAACTTGTAAGTTTACAATGTATGTTTGATTTGAGAGAATATTACAGATTTGATTTAATTTCTAAAGTAATGTTGTATGGATCAAATATTTTTTCTCTGGGCACTATATTTTATGACAGGGGTGGCATTCCAGTGAAAAACTGATCAGAAACAGAAAAGAATCCTGGAGGAGTTTCATAAGGAAGAAGAAAGACTTTCAGGTGAATTCCTTGAGATTAGCCTACTTCAGACATAGCAATGAATAGACAGTTGCTTTTCGTTATTTTCATGTGTCTTGGGCTTTTAAACTCTCTCCCACCCCCACCCCCTCCAGGCCACAAGGAAAAGATTGGAAAGTTTTAATTTCTGTTAAATATACTTTGGCATGGAAACCCTCCGTAAGTGTCATTAATTGAAACTAAACTGAATTATAAACTCTGATTGAAATTATTTTGTTTCAACTTCCATAGTTAAGACCAACTGTACTGCATTTTGTTTGAAGACAATGTTTAATTTTTAAAATAAGTAAAAGCATTTGACTGTTTCCTGGAATCTACTTCAGATGAAAATATTTCAAAAATCAGAAGGCTGCTATTGTCCATTTGGGTACTGATGGGGACTGGAGCAGATTATTCAGTTTACGGTGTCTTCATAACATATTCTAGAAATACGTTTATCATTCACAGATCATTTAAATGTCTTCGGAAGACAAAGAATCTCAGGAGGATGAACTTCTTGCTTTGGCAAGTATTTACGATGATGATGAATTCAAGAGAGCACAAAATGTACAAGGAGGAGAAACTCGAATCTCCGTGGATGTGCCTCAGAATTTCAGAGTATCTCTGAGCGGTAAGTCCGACTCTTTTTTGGATTCAGATTTTCTTGAAAGGTATTGTAGTATAGTACTGTCAAGTATGGAACATTCATTCATTCATGTATGTACCGTATTTTTCGGAGTATAAGACGCACCGGAGTATAAGATACACCTAGATTTTGAAGAGGCAATTTTTTTAAAAAAAGGTTTTGCACTCTGCAGACCTCCCAAAAACCACCCGTTTTTCGCAAAAACGGACCCATTTTTTTTTCAAAAAATCATGAATAGCCTTTAGATTTGCAGAGTGCTCCTGGGAGGGGGTGCCCCCCCCCCAAATGAGCAAAAAACAGCCCCTTTTTCATGAAAACGGGCCCACTTTTGGTAAAATAAGGGCATGCATAGCCTTTAGGAGCCTTATAGAGTGCTCCTGGGGGCAGGGGGGGAAGGGAAATTGAGCAAAAAATGGCGCGTTTTTCACTCATTTCTGCCCTCCCCAGCCCCCAGGAGCACTCTGGAAGCCTCCTAAAGGCTTTGCACGGCCATTTTGGTTTCAGGAGGCAAAAAATACTGTATTCAGTGTATAAAATGCACCCAGATTTTCAGCTCTTTTTTGAGGGAAAAAGGTGCATCTTATACTCCAAAAAATATGGTATTTATCCTATTTCTTAACCACCTGTCTCCCTCAGAGTTCTGCTAACTTGTGCAAAATATAAGAGTTGGCTCATATGATACTTCAATATACCTATTACCTCTTTGAATATATACATACACACATGCGCAAGTCAGGAATTCACATTTTGCACACACAGTGTTGAAAAAGTGGATGAGGATTGCAGTCTACTGGTAACTATATTTGGAGAGCCACATTTACTCAACATAACTAAATTCAGGTAACATTTGAGGAAATTTTAATGAGAATTTCTCAAAGAGAAGGTTTTATGGAAATAATATGGAACCATTCAGGTAAATACCATGACTTGGAAATTGCATAATCAGATTAATTTATGTTTCCCAGAGTTGCCTTGCAGTGAGATAAACAGCAAACAAATTAATAAATACATTGAATACATTTTGTTTCAGGCAACTTCACAGAGACTCTTGAAAACAGCAAACTTGAATATACAGTAAGCTTTCTGCCTCCAGTAGTGCTGAATTTTGAATTCCCAGCAGACTATCCTTCAACTTCCCCACCTCTGTTCACTCTCAGTTGCAAGTGGCTGTCTCAGGCTCAGGTTTGGCATTAATCTTTTACACATCATGTAATTTATATGATCCATCAGGATGATAAGGCACATAGGTTTTAAATGAATGATGATCTTCTTGTAGCCAAAGGATGATTGCTAAAAGGAAGCATCATAATTAAAATTCAGGTTAGCTAGGGAAAATAATATACTGTATGTGTTAAAACTCATGAATTATTTTCAATTATATTATAAAGACAATAATTGTGACTTTAAAACCTTAATATTATCCGTATAACATATTCATTTGGAAATTATACATAAGTAATTTTTGGAGTTACGTTTTATCTCTACAGGTATAGCAGTCCTTAATGTTCAGATAACAGCTGGAGAGTGAAATATGGATGAAATACTATTAAAATACCGTTTCTTTTCATGAAATATAGTCAAATTGACTTAAGATTTGTGGAAAAAATGTTTTTTTCTGTTTTTTCTACTCCTCTCTCCACTTCCAGCTCACTGCTCTTTGCAGGCACCTAGATAATTTATGGGAAGAAAACAGAGGTTCTGTGGTCCTGTTTGCCTGGATGCAATTTCTCAAAGAAGAAACACTTGCCTTTCTGAATATAACTTCCCCGTTTGAACCAGAGATAACCCAGCAAGAAAAACAGCCAAAGGAAGAGGATGGTTGCTATGACATCAAAAATTCTGCATCCACACATAGAGAATCCTCTGATACAAGCACTGTAGAGGATGTTGAGTCTTTGTCAATCCTGATTAAGGAAATTTTAGACTTTGATCAGTCCCAAAAAGAGAAGAATTTCAACTGTAAAATGTTCACGTGCAATATTTGTTTTTCGGTAAAACAGGGAAGCGAATGTATGGACTTTAAAGACTGCAGGCATGTGTACTGCAAGGTTTGCTTGAAGAACTACTTTGAAATTCAAATCAAAGATGGACAGGTCCATTGCCTGAATTGTCCAGAACCAGAATGTTCCTCTGTTGCCATTCCTGGGCAGGTAAAAGAAAAGTCAGTTATGGGTCAGACATGGTATGAATCCCACCCTATCATTGGAGCATAAAAATAGTTGGGCATTCCCCAGAAAGGAAAGCTAGTACAGGTAGTCCTCAACTTACGACCCACAATTCAGCCCAAAATTTCTGTTGCTAAGTGAAACATTTAAGTGCATTTTGTCCCATTTTACGACCTTTCTTGCCACAGTTGCTAAGTGAGTTGTTAGTTAAACGGTTATTAAGTGAATCTGATTTTCCCATTGACATTGCTTGTCAGAAGGTTGCAAAAAGGGATCATATGATCCTGGGACACTGCAAGTGTCATAAATATGAACTAGTTGCCAAGTGTCTGAATTTTGATCACGTGACTATGGAGATGCTGCAATGGTTGTGAGTGTGAAAAATGATCCCTTTTTTCAGTGCTGTTGTAACTTTGAATGGTCACTAAGTGGACTGTAATAAGTTGAGGACTTTTAACAGAGTTGGAAGGGACCTTGTAGACCATCTAATCTAGTGGTTCTCAACCTTCCCCATGCCGCGACACTTTAATACAGTTCCTCATGTTGTGGTGACCCCCAACCATAAAATTGGTGTCTCAGTTCCTAAGACCATCGAAAATATGTGTGTTCCGATGGTCTTTGGCGACCCCTGTGAAAGGGTCATTCGACCCCCAAAAGGGTCCCGACCCACAGGTTGAGAACCACTGTTCTAATCCAACCATCCATCCAAGCAGGAGACCCTACACGATTTCTGACAGATGGCAGTCCAGTGTCTTGAAAGCTTTCAGTGATCAGCTCCCACAACTTCTGAACTTACTTACAACTTACCATACTTAAAGATATACTAATGTCCAATTATAGTAATGGCTATCTATATTGTTAAAATGATTCTGGCAGCTAATACTGTAAGTACTTAAAGAGAGGCCATATCTTTTGCAAAAAACTAGGATCCCAAAGAATTAGACCAGTATTCACCTAATTTATAAGAGGAGACATATGTACATTTGTTTGTCTTGCAGTATACAAAGGTTTATTATTTTCTTGATTATTATTATTATTTGTAAATTAACTTTTGATACCATTAGAATCTTGGTCTAAGCTTCGGGTTAAATATATGTTTCTACGTTCTGTAATGAATTGGCCCCAATTTAATTCAGTAACATTCTGGAGTCCTTTCTAAATCTTTGGATTGTTATTAGCCAAGTCTTAGAAATATGCATTATGGAGCACTGATAAGAAAGTAATACCTTCCAATTTTGATATGAACCGAGGTGTAATCACGTTAGCTGCTGCTGTATGACAATAGGTCTAAACGGAGTTCATTTGGTTAGCATCTTTTGTACTCTCCTATCAGATTATTTCCATAAATACAATCTGAGGTAAATCTTGCTACATCAAAATCCTCTAATATATTTCATCACTTGCCTTCAAGGTGAAAGAGCTGGTGGAAGAGAAGCTATTTGCACTTTACGATCGCCTGCTGCTTCAGTCAAGTTTGGATTTGATGGCAGATGTAGTGTATTGCCCACGTCCAAGCTGCCAAACCCCAGTGATGCAGGATCCTTCTTGCACTATGGGCATCTGTTCGCAATGTCATTACGCATTCTGCACTTTGTGTAAAATGACCTATCATGGCGTTTCCCCCTGTAAAGTCACTGCTGGTGAGTAACCATAAAGGACTTTGCATTCAGTGCTCTCTGAATATTATGCTTCATATAAGAGAATTAGTGTGTTGGGGAGTAAGCTCTTAAAATGATGGACTAGCTCTGAGGAAACTCAGGTTCTCTTCAGCCATGAAAACATACTGACCAAAGAACTCTTGAATCATTTACTTATCAAGTGGTGAAACTCACAGAGGGACACATTGATTCTTACATGAACCTACTGTATCTCACAGGGTTCTTTTTGGGAGCACTGTTTATGCCATCTTGAACTTCTGAATGAAAAGTGGGGCACAAATCTAGTCAATAAATTAACATAATTTTGGTTGTGGGAATCTCTTCAATACTCTCATGGAATGGATGGCGCAGGTGGTCCTCCAGTTTGTCTTGTAATCCTAAAAGCATTTCAAGATTATACTGATGAAATTTTGTGGCCCAGATTTTCCTGCTGTTTTTATTTGTTTAAAAAAGGGGGAAAAATGACTTACCTTAATTCTATGGAGCATTTTAAGATCCCAGTTTCAAAAAAAATATCTAATTCTTAAATTGTTTGAGAAGATGATTTAAGTCTCTTGTGTAGCTTCAGATTCTTATGGAGCTTAATATATTTAATTCACTCTCCGCCAAATAAGATCAAACATTTTCATTCTAATCATTTTGATTTCATAATTGGGTCACTATCCATATCTCCAATATTTTACATCTAAAATTGCAGCTAATGGTTACCATGGATTGGCAAACTGTTAGAAATACAATTCTTAAAGGCTGTCTTCTAGATAGTTCTTTATTTATTTCTTTGTGTCTTTAATTGAACAGGGAATATATAGAAGGCTTTATTGAGTAGAAGATTTTTTAAAATGTTATTAAGTATTATAAATGCAAAGTGGATATAAACTACATAAAATACAAAAAAGCACAGGGAAAGGGGGGGGAGGCTGAAAAAGAAAATAAAGAAAATATTAAAAAAATAACCTCCTTTCATCCCAGCAGATTAAAAACAATTTTAGTAGTTTATCATAATTTCTAAAATAAATCATAATTTCTCTTTTGTCCATAACTCATATTTTAGATAAAGAAAACAGTCCAAATGCTATGTCTATTCATCATTGTTAGCACAAGTCCAGTAAGGGCATACAACTATTTTCTTCTTTTAACCCTGGTCAAACAAGCTTATCTCATAAGCTTTCCTAAGTTTTTAAAATTATTCTTTGATTTCTTAAAAAAAAAAGGTAGAGGTAGTTTTTCTGATCATCTGCGTTTCAAAACAATAATCCTTCAGAACTTTAAACAGATTTCTTTTGTATCAATAAGTAAACATGATCTTTTTGTTTATTGCTTCTAATAAAATCCTTCCAAATCTTAGCAGATTTTGTATATGCAGAAGAAAAATAAATCCAAATTAGTTTCCTGGTGTAATAGCTTCATCTCCTTTAGGGAATAAGTCATGTGTCAGATCTATTTGTATTACATGTAAATCCGCTTTCAAATTAATTTCATATACATCCATTGCAGCTCTTTTTTTTCATAACTTTACTAGAACATCATCTGTCAATTTTATCAAGTGTTTGATCCTTCCTTTCCAAAGGTTTGGCTCAAAAGTTTGCGCTAAGGATTTCTCCTCCATTTTATTTTATCCTCTGACACTAATGTTCGACCATCAGGGTAGCCTTATTATTAAAAAAAAAACAAAGCAATTGATATTTTCCCATAAATTCTTCTAAAGAATTTAAAACCATATTTTCAAATTCCTCTGACCCATTAAAACCCTTGTTAACTTTTCACAATCCATATACAGAAGCACCCTTTTGCTGCATAAAGAATGGTATAAATTTTATTGTAAGTTTTTAAAATATGTGATTATTTTTTGATTATGCAAAGCAGTCAGGATTACATTAATGGGCTTAATGTAATCCCGACTCCCAGCCATTCCAGTCATAAAATGACTAAAAATGGCAGTCTGCTCATGAAGAACAACTGTCTTGATTATGAAGTCATGAGTCTCAACCATCTCCCCTTTGTTCTGGAGAAATTATGCTTGCTTGGATCCGAAATTCGGCTCATAAAAGCCATTTTGTTAGCCATGGTGTTCACACAGGAAGTATTCTATTGATTAAAACATATTGAAGTAGTAGGTCAGACATCCTCTAGAACAGCGGTTCTCAACCTGTGGGTCGCGACTCCTTTGGGGGTCGAATGACCCTTTCACAGGGGTCGCCTAAAACACGGGCGCATGCTGCCCTCTTCTCTCTGACAGCCGCTTGGTTAAAAAGCCATCCGCGTGGCGTTTTTCCATGGGAGGCTCCGCAGAACATCCCAAGACCGATGCCACCACATCTGCCCTCTTCAGGACAGGTAGTCTTAAGAAGGACCAGGCCCCGCTGGTCCCCTTCGCGTTCCTTGCCTTCCAGTTGCGGCCCCACGCCATGGAAAACATAGGCACACGCACGCCCCACACAATTACAGCCCAGAGCAGGACTAAAGCCCCTCTCCCAACTGGCCCTTCCTCCCTCGGAGGGCTTCGGGGAGAAGCTTCTGCAGAAACCTGGGTGAGTGAGAACAAGTTCCCACCGTTACGAAGTCTCTGAGACTGTAATTGTATGGGGTGTGTGCACGCGCCTATGTTTTCCACGGTGTGGAGCCGCTCTGAAGCTCTGGGTGGCCAGTTTGTACAACTTTATGCCATTTTCTGTTCTTAATGCAGAGAAGCTAGCAGATTTACGCAATGAATATCTTCAAGCAGACGAAGCCACAAAACGATTTTTGGAGCAACGCTATGGTAAAAGAGTTATTCAAAAGGCTTTAGAGGAGATGGAAAGTAAAAAATGGCTAGAAAACAATTCCAAATCATGTCCTTGCTGTGCAACACCTATTGAGGTAAGATCATAGCAAAGAAGGACATGACTGAAAAATGTTCTGGAGACTCAAAAAATGTTTACCTTTTTAGGAGCAAGAATTGTGGTCTAGCTTTGAATTCCTGTGGACAGCCATTTTTTAGACTATCAGTTCAGTCCAATCCTGACTATAGGCTGGGATCATCTCCACAGTAATTTTTGGTTGTGTTGGGAATAACAGGATTTTCATTGCCTTTTTCTGTGATAAAAACCTACAAGTGGTAAGAAGGCTGTTTATCTAGAAATACCTGTCTTAAACTGTAAGAAAAACACTACAAATACATTGCCCCAGATATATGAGTGGTCACTTCATGGCTGTTGTGTTGCGCTGCTACGACAGAGCAACACAGCCATTCGTCCATGAGGCTGTGCCCGGCTTTTTGGAAGCCCGCTCGCAAGAGAGCAACCACCCAGCAACCCCAAAACAATAAACCCCTCATAATATAGTCCAAGCCATATTTTGTGGGTAAAAAGAAAATATGACCCTGTCTTGTTTTCGGGGAAACACGGTATTTCCAAAGCATTTTCCAGTAACTCATACAATATGATATTGAAAGGAATTAAAATTCACTGTTTCAATTCAGTTTTCTCCGTTCACTCCACAGGTTATACTTTACAGTTTTGAACTTAGGTTTTTCAGTTAATAACATTCTTTCTTTAGTTTAAGCAACTTTAAAAGTTGAAAAAGTTTCTGGAGAATGTTCTCATATTGGTTTTCAAATACTGCTGTTTGTGATACAAATAAGTCTGACATCTGTTTTTCAGTCTCTCTCCTCCCCCTTTCACACACGCACACACACACCTGAAAGTGCCTGTATCAGTTTATGTAATTTCTGTTGATATGCTTCCTAGAGGACTGTTGACAATGGATTTTTTTCTTTTGTTTCTGAAGCTCCACTTTGGCAATACTATGAAGTACCGTACAGGGAGTCCTCAACTTACAACAGTACATTTAGTGACCATTCAAAGTTATACTGGCACGGAAAAAAAGTGACTTATGACTGTTTTTCACACTTATGACCACTGCAGTAATCCCCATGGTCACCTGATCAAAATTGAGACACTTGACAGCTGACTCATGACAATTGCAGTTTCTTGAGGTCATGTGATCACCTTTTGCAAAATCGCCCAGGAAGCCAGAGTCACTTGACAACCATTTCACTAATTTAATCATTGCAGTGATTCACTTTAACAACCTTTGGCAAGAACGTTTGTCAGATGGAATAAAACTCATTAAACAGCTGTCTCGCCTTGCAACAAAAATGTTGGGCTCAACTGTGGTCGTAGGTCAAGGACTACCTGTAGGTAAAAATCCCATTTAGTGCTTCAGCTATTTAGAAAAGACAGGCAGAATTCTCTTTTTTATAACAGTCAAGACAGCATTTGCTACTGCAGTTTCATGTGTTAATGATATACTGAATTATAAATAGTATAAGTGAGTAGCCTCTGCATCTTTTATTTTCCATTTAGCAAAGTTTAAGTGGACCTTGTTTTCCATTTAGCAAAGTATAGTGGATTGTACAGATTTTAAGTCAAATTGTATTTTTCCCTTCTTTTTTTCCAGAAGTTAAATGGCTGTAACAGGATGAGGTGCACTGCTTGCATGCAATATTTCTGTTGGCTTTGTATGGGTGTTCTATCCAGGATAAATCCATACCAGCACTTTAGTGATCCAGGCTCACCATGTTTTAACTTGTAAGTAACTTTTTTCTCTACTGAAAGAAAAGCGGAATTTCACTATAGGTCTAAGTTTACAGGGGTTAATAGAGTTTGCATTCTAGAAGACTTTGGGATCTCTTACTACAAAGTAAGCAAAACAATAGGTCAACGTCTTTCAAATTTGGTAATTTTAAGATGTGTGGACTTCAACATCCTGGCTGGGGAATTCTAGTAATTGAAATCCACTCATATTAAAAGTAACTAAATTTGAAAAACACTGCAATAGGTTAATAAATTGAACACTGTTTAATGTGGAGCTTATTCCACAAACTGGTTAAAGAGCTGGCTGAACAGTTGTGTACAACACAAAAACCTTTGACATATGTGTACCTTTTTGTCTGCAAGAGGCAATGATATTGAAAAATTCAAAATTGCTAAAACTATTTTGACCGCTTTGAAATTTGTTATAGGACTTTTTATTGGAAAATAATATGTTCAATAAGACTGGATTCATACATTGTACTAATCCACAATGTGACTTGTTTGGTTTATTTACTTTGAGTAAACCCAGCTAACTTTAATAACTACGATTAAAGTATGGCTTAGCAAGATGCAGAATACAATATACTTTCATTAGCATTGCAACAGATTTCCTACCAAAATGTACCCTATTTTCCCCAATATAAGCCCTCCCCAGATAGTAAGATCAATCAGGCTTTTGAGCGCATGCGCTAAAATAAGCTGCCCCGAAAATATTGCAACACAGCAGCAGCCATGAGGTGACCACGCTCACCGCCTCCTGCACATCAAAAATAATAAGCCCTTCCCGAAAATAAGGCCAAGCGCTTATTTGGGGGGGTCAAAAGAAAATAAGATCGTGTTTTATTTTCGGGGAAACACGGTGATATTTAGTCAAATCTTAAATAGTACTGTAATATTTAAATTTGCGCCAAAAGTTAATGCTGAAGCCAAATTCCATAGCTTTAGTAGTCTGATTAAATCAAAATGCCACAAAAGAAGGGGTTCTTTCTGAGCTTGGTTGTTTTCTTGCAGACATTTCATTATCAAATCAGATAACATCAGTAGGGAGTGGGGTTTGCTCTCATTTTATGTTCTAGTAGTTGCCCTCTCAGTGTTCGTAGGGGTGGTCTTGGGGTTTGTTTTTTTGGTTGGGCTGTTTACTGTTACGAAAGCAAACCCCATCCACTACCAGCACTGATGATGCTATATAGTTTGGGTAATAAAACATCTGCAAGAAAACAACCAAACTCAAAAAGCACCAAAGATCCACACTTCAACCCTGAGCTACAATATTCTCCTCTATTGGGGGGTCACAAAACAGTTTGCAAAATGATGCATTCCTCACAGGAGTAGCTGTAAGAGCCATCAACAACATCACGGTGATATCATCAGGCACTTAGAATCCTATATCTTTTTGTGATGCATGCATCACACACATACAAGCAGCAGCAAGGCATTCAGTCACATCCTCCATTTTATTGTTGATAGCTCCTGTGAGCACCCCTAGGTATCCAGAATTCTTTAGCCACATAAATAGCAGACAGAATTGGGAGAATGGAAGAAAAGAGAGAAGCGCTGGCTGATAGCAGAATTCATGAATGCGGGAGGAAGTAGCAGATTTACATTAGCTATTGCTAGAAACTGTAATTATTCCAAGTTGCCCTAGAGCAGTAATGGTGAACCTTTTTTGGCTCCCATGCCAAAAGTGGGAGTTCAGGGGGGTCGTGCGTGGGCGTGCCATACCCATGCTATGTGCGCGATGTCCCCCCTGCGCACATGAGCACGTGACCAGCAATCCCCCCCCCTTTTGATGTGGTTTTTTCACCGTCCCCACTTGAGGCTTTCTAGGGGCCTGGAGAGGGCAAAAACAGCCTCCCCCACGCCCCCCCCCCATGCCCTCAGGAGCTTCCCTGAAGGCTCTGGAGGGCGAAAAACAGTCCTATGGGGAACCTGGAAGTTCGGGAATGGTGACTTCCCGTTTGTCCATAGAGCTGATTTTCGACCTCCGGAGCCTTCAGGAGAGTTCCCTGAAGGCTCTAATGGGAGAAAAACGGACCTACGGACAAACCGGAAGTGACTTCTGGTTTGCTTGTACGGCCAATTTTTGCCCTCCGGAGCCTTCAGGAAAGCCTCCTGAAGGCCCCTGAAGGCTCCAGAGGATGAAAAACGGACCTACGGGGACCCAGAAGTCCGTTCCCAAACTTCCGGTTTGCCCATAGGGCTGGTTTTTCGCGCTCCGGAAGCTTCAAGGAAAAACGGCCGGAGGCTTCAAGGGTGAAAAACAGCCTCAAAAGAATGCAATAGATATCAGTGCTTAATTGAAAATAAAAATAGTGCCAGATGGCCAACTGGAGCCACTGAGGATCCGGGTGAGGAATGGCCCCTAGGCTGAGGGAGATCTGCTTCTGAGGAATGCGCCAGTTTTTGGTCACTGATAGATCGACAAGGTCAGCGGACACAACACAAAGAATCCTGCTTCTTTACATACTGTAGAAAGTATATCAGTTATTTAAAAGAGTACCATTTTTTTCCAGGAACAAATCCAAACAATGTGTCTCTGCTGTTATAAACAATAAAAGTATATTGAGCATATGTAGAAGTAGTGGTTAAGTCCTGAGAAAGTCAGTTGGAATGCATTATTGCAAATCTTTCAATGTTAACATTTTTTTTATAAGTTATGGCCTGAGTACTAGTAAGTTTGTTCTTTTCTTTACTGAAAATAGAGAGGAATACTCTCTTAAAACATAGCATGTTCATTAGTTTCTGATATTACAAATCTGCATAGTTGTGAAAAAAAATCCAGTTTTGAAAACTATTTTTTTTAGTTTTGCTGCTTGATTCTGCTACTCTTTTGGACAGGGGCTTTTTACAGAAATATATGCATGAGTTGTTACCGTGTTGGCAAAATATTTTCTTGTTTAAAATTCAATTTTCTTGTCTTTCAGGCTGTTTCAAGCTATGGAAATTGAGGATTAATTTTGGAATGAAGAGAATGATTAATCTTTAACCAGGATCAAAAGCTAAAGAAGGGAAGATGTACCATGCATGTTCAAGTTACTTTGATTATCGATAGATGAGACACAGAAATCAGCTCAGACCGTCTAGAAAACTGCTTTTGTTTGCTACCACTAATTTCATGGATGTTATCTTTTAATTTAATTTTCAAAAGCACTGAACATTTAAACAAGCACATTAAAATTTTACAATGTGCTTCTTTTTCAAGTTAGCACTATTATCACTAAAACTGTTCCAAGAACAACAGCAGTGGAATGTAAGCAGTTGATTGCTGTCCTTCTCCAAGAGCAAAGTATAAGGTAAAAACCTGTGATTTCTTCAGGTCCTACAATTCTTAATACTTTATCCTGTTAGCATGGATAATGATGCAGTCTGAGAGTCTCTTGGATATGGCTTATCATGACATGGATGGAAAATGATTTTTAAAATTCAAGATTCAATAAAGAAAGCGACACTAGGTTCAAATAATAGGCCTGTACTTTGAGGCTTCTACAGCATCCGATTGCATTTGTGGGCAAATTTCTGGTCTTTTGGCCTTAATTAGTTTGTCTGATGAACAGATATCTGCAAATGGCTGCCTTTAGCTATAACAGTCATTTTGTATCTATCCTTCAGTTTTCACAAAATAAATTACCGCTGGAACCTGTTAGCAGGTCAGTCCATGGAAGGTTTCATTGTATGATCATATCTCTGGTTGATAAGTTGTTTGCTCCATTCAAATTTGCAAAAAAAAATGCTTGTCCAGAAAAGATCAGGAAGAAATACTTCTGGGCCAAGGTGACATGAAGTTGTCTGCCCTTCCTATCTACAATGTGTTAAGCATGAACTCTATGGTTGAACTCTATACAGAAGTTGAAAATAAAATATTCCTACCAAGTTTTGAGTTTTTATAGATAGAAGTTAGCACTTCAATTTCTACTATAAACTGGAAACAAATGATCCCCCCCCCCCCCCTAAGGCCGGCATAAATGCCAAGAATCCTTCTACTAGCCACTTAGAGAATAGAGAAGTATGTTTTCCTGCACTCTTAGAAGCTTCCCACTTTAATACCTTCCAGATTGAATTACAATTCACAGAATTCCTAGCAAACGTCAATCAGATTGGGAAAAGATGACTTGGATAATAATGAAGAAGAGCCAAGAGTTGATGCTTCCCCACATTACATAATTGTACCTCTTTAGAAAAGTCTGATATTTCTGCATTAAGAGCTGATGTCCAGTAGATGGTCTGAAAGAGTGCTTTTCATTTGTCGTCCCCCCGTTTTCTCAAAAGGCTGCGTTTTCATGAAATCCAACTCTTATTTCCAATTCTTAACAAAACAAATATACCCCAAATTGTTCATAAACATTTATATGTTTAATATGCAAAAAGTAATGAAAAGTCCATATTTCTTTCTACAGATTTCTTTCTACACAATTACGATTCTAATGTTAACATCCCCATCCCAGAAACTCTTTAAACCATTTTTTTTTAAAAAAGAAAATGAGGTTGCCATTACCTCATTCGGTCTATGTTCTTAAAATAGTAGGAAACTGATGTGTAATTAGTCCTGAGTTACTTGACATTGCTTGATGCAGTTGCATCCACTCCTACTCTTGCACCTGGTGGAAAAAAACATGCTTTGAGTCCAATAATGTATGTTGTATATTGAAAGACTGCTCTCCACCACCTTCTTGCAATGGTGCCAGAAAGATCTAGCCGGTTGCTCAGAGAGGCTAGTCACTGTAGGCTTTTTCAGATTGACTTTCTGCTCTAACTTCTTTCATGCTGTAGAGCGGTTCCACTAGTTTGTTGTGAACAAGCATCAACCCTGGTTAAAGGAAACAAAAATAGTTCAATTCTTATGTAAATGTCATATTTCATCAAGTAATAACTTACAGTTGTACCAAGTATATTTGAATCTGTGGGGTAGTGAGCTGGAGACTTCAAACCTTTCTCCCCAAACCCTCTGGGTCCCTATACTGCCTTGCCTAATGTATTTGGTATCAATAGCAGTTTTATAGTACCTCCTACCACCACCTGTCTTCCAAGCAGATGTTTAACCTGGTATCCTATCTATCTAATAAAATGGCACTATCTAATAAAATGCACTATCTAATAAAATGAAATTCAATGGTGAAAAGAGTAAGGTTCTACATTTAGGCAACAAAAATGGAATGCACAGGTACAGTATAGGTGGTACCTTACTCAGTAGTAGTAACTGTGAAAGGGATCTTGGAGTCCTAGTGGACAACCATTTAAATATGAGCCAGCAGTGTGCAGCAGCTGCCAAAAAAGCCAACACAGTTCTAGGCTGCATCAACAGAGGGATAGAATCAAGATCACGTGAAGTGTTAATACCACTTTATAATGCCTTGGTATGGCCACACTTGGAATACTGCATTCAGTTCTGGTCGCCACGATGTAAAAAAGATGTGGAGACTCTAGAAAGAGTGCAGAGAAGAGCAACAAAGATGATTAGGGGACTGGAGACTAAAACATATGAAGAACGGTTGCAGGAACTGGGTATGTTTAGCTTAAGAGAAAGAAGGACTAGGGGAGACATGATAGCATTATTCCAATATCTCAGAGGTTGCCACAAAGAAGAGGGAGTCAAACTATTCTCCAAAGCACCTGAGGGTAGAACAAGAAGCAATGGGTGGAAACTAATCAAGGAGAGAAGCAACTTAGAACTGAGGAGAAATTTCCTGACAGTGAGAACAATTAATCAGTGGAACAGCTTGCCTCCAGAAGTTGTGAATGCCCCAACACTGGAAGTCTTTAAGAAGATGTTGGATAGCTATTTGTCTGAAACGGTATAGGGTTTCCTGCCTAGGCAGGGGGTTGGACTAGAAGACCTCCAAGGTCCCTTCCAACTCTACTATTGTATTGTATTGTATTGTATCCTACCCTTAACTTTGTGCGTATATGAAAGTGTGTACACTGGGAGAAGGGATTCTCACAGCTGGCTGTATTTCTGGTATATAAAAATGAAATAATGTAAGTATTGCTATAGCAAGCACCAATTATAGAAAACAGACATGTGATTAGAAATATCAGATTTAGGACAATCTAACGAGATACAGAAAAATAAAACTTTGCTAAACAACTCCCCCTCCCAATATAAAATCATCTTAAAAGTTAGAATATTAACCTTGTAAATATAAAACCAATTCAGAAGACCACAAAGCAGCACACACTATCTATTGCAGAGTCCACAGGCTTCAAGATTTATCAAGCATCAAAAATTCCTCATGAAAAAGTGTCGAGATTAGAAAAAAAATATGTTGATATATTTGATATGCATACAACGTGGAGTACATACAGTCATGGAGCTTGTACAAAGATACAAGAAATACTGGGTTGAAGCACAGAGCGCCCCCCCACAAAAAAGAAATTAAGCTTTTTCCCTGTATATTTTTAAGATATAGCCTCAATTCAGAGATATGGGTACGTCTCTGTAAATATGCATTTTTTTTACTTCTTTGTTTATTGCTTTTATTTTCACACTAAATTAGTAAAAGCCAAACTCGGTTTGGCACCCTGGAGAGAGAATGCAGCCAGGTCAGGCACAGCAATTTCTCCATTTCCCCAATGTTCTAACTCTTTAATTTTTTTTTTTAAATAGCTTTTTTTCATCTGCCTTTGCTTTATGCTGATTCTGTTTGACACGAAAGGATGACTGTTTTCTTTCTGGATGCAGGCTGGCATCATTCCAACAACCTCTGTTTTTAGTTCTCTTCCTCTTAATATTTTTGAATGTTGTATCTAGAACAGGAAAATGCAATCCTTATATTCTAAGATAAAGCACCAATGTGGAGGAATGGATAAGATATGCAACTAGGACTGAATTGGCTCAAGTTCAACAACTCCCTCAGTCATGATTACTGGATTACTTTTAGATCTCCTGGTATCTCCCAGACTCCCTTATGAAGGTTCCTATTTGAGGAATAAAAAAGCAAGATACAAATCTAAAATAATCAAAATATACAGAGTCATTAAGATGGGAGAATCTCCATGTCATGCCTCACACCCATTGTTTAATACTCCAAAGCGTATAACAATACACACACACACACACACACACACACACACACACACACCTTCCATTGCTAATAGAATGAAGTGAAGTGAAACTTGAAAACAACAGTGTTTTGAACTTTCGTTCTGAGGCTGATCTTGATGGAAGAGACTATTTTATAAGCAGCTACCTGCAAGCTCCTTCATTAACAGTAAAGATGACTGTTAACGTGCTGGCTAAGAAAAGCAGTGCTTTAACATGATATGTGAAGCCAGCAATACATTTAGAAAGCTGGTACCATCATACCTGTTTGTAACTTCCTGCAGATATTTAATTGTTCATTGTTGGTGAACCCCAAGAGGATGATTGTGGTGGTTCAGTGGAACTTTCACTAACATCTCTACTTGTTGTACACCATAATACTAGAGAGGTGGCAAATAGCCCTTTGTTCCTTTTTTATGCATTTATACATGACTTAGGTTCTTGGTGCTGTTTTTACACATTCCTTTATCTATTTAAAGCTTCCCTTCAACTGGATCCTGGCTCAAGGAAATTTAAGGAGAAGACATGCTTGTTGGGTATGGTTGGGTAAAAGATACAAACATTTCACTTAAAATGGCAAAAATCAGCAGGTTGAGAAAATAATCTGATTTTCAAAAAGGGTAAGATGAAAGGGCAATACTAAAAGTGTTAATCTAAATGAGCCAAAAGTACCTACAGTCTTGTGGGAAGCTTTTCAATACGAAAATGCTAAGAAATAGTGGAGAAACCAATAAGACAAGTTTGTGTTACAAGTTAAAATCTCCCAAGGTACTCCTTATAGTTAACGCATGACAGTCCCAAATTGTATTTGCAGCCTGGTACATTTTAACTGCGGCCAAAAGAGGTACCAGCTTCATGGAGGATTTTTGCAACATGATTTGTAAAGGTGAATTGCCAAACATTACTTGTGTGTTAATCCCTGCTTATATTCTAGACATTCATAGACTGATTTGCTGATTTGGACAACAATCTACCTTGAAAATACTTCACAGTTTTTACTTTAAGCTCCAGAGTAGCATCATCATCGCATATAAAGATGGTTCGGGGATGTTGCTGAAACGCAGAAACAGTCCACATATGGTTCACCCCTTCTTCAATTGCTTTGTATAATGCAAATGCTTTATGGGCTCCTGTGATCAGAATCATAACCTGAATGACAGGACATACAGGAAACACAATTAGGCTTTTAAGGAAAAGCATCATAAATACTAAATGGTCCTTGCTATCCTCAACTACTGTTATGCATGTATTTCAAGTTGGAAAAAAGAAGAACTAGATGGTATAGGCCACAAATACCTGCAAGAAGTAAGTTTTACCAACATATGAGAACTTTTTCCAAGAAAATAAAACGGAGAAGTAACCATTAGAGCTATATAGAATTCTATTTTACAAAAAATCGGGGAGGAAAAATAAGATCAAAAACAAAGACAGCTCCATGTTTTATAGCAAGCTTGTAAAAGGACAGCTTGCTTTTAATTATATCAGTTTATAATCTGTAGTTCAAGTAAGAGCTAATTTATGAACTGTACAGATACCGTGTCCTTTAAGCAGAAAGACATTTCTCCAAGAGTTTTGTGTTACTATGCAAGAACAGATGGACTACCCTGTTTTCCTGAAAATAAGACCTCCATGGATAATAAGCCCCAATCAGGCTTTTGAGCTCATGTGCTAAAATAAGCTCTCCCCCGAAAATAAGCCCTTCCTGAAAATAAGCCCTTCCTGCTGCAACACAGCAGCAGCCATGAGGTGACCACGCTCATCGCCTTCTGCACCTCAAAAATAGTAAGACCTCCCTGAAAATAAGACCAAGCGCTTATTTCAGGGGTCAAAAGAAAATAAGACCCTGTCTTATTTTCGGGAAACACGGTAATAAACATTGGTGAACTAGAAGCTGGTGAATTTATCTGCCTAGCAGACTTACCAAACTAATAGCTGATCAGTTCAGTAAAAATGGATGGCATGTAGAAAAAAATCAGGATAAGTACTGTGTTTCTCCAAAAATATGACATGTCCTGAAAATAAGGCCATGCCACATTTTTCGGGCGGGCAAAACTATAAGCCCTCCCCTGAAAATAAGCCCCCTGGACAACCCCCCCTCCAGCCAGAGCGCCACTCACTGACCTAGCAGTATCCCGAAGGTGCCAAGCTACTGGAACTGGGGGGGGGGGGCAAAGGCACTCATGTTGCTTGGCGCCTTCGGGATACCCCTAGGTCAGTGAGTGGTGCTGTGCCCAGCTGGAGAGGGGGGTTGCCAGGCAGCTGCTCTCTTGTGAGTGGGCTCCCAAAGAGCCGGGCACAGCCTCATGGGCGAATGGCTGTGTTGCGCTGTTGCAGCAGCGCAACACAGCAGCCACAAAGTGACCATGCTCATGAGCAGCCACCTGGCAAATCTCCTTTCCAGCCGGGCACAGCACCAGTCACTGACCTAGGTGTATTGCTAAGCAGCATGAGCGCCTGTTTGCCGCCGCCCAGCTCCCGCAGCTTGGCACCTTCGGAAAGCAAGTGAATGGTGCTCTGCATGACTGGAGGGGGGTTTGCTCGAGTGGCTGTTTCGGTCCCCGCTTGCATGCCTCCGAGCCTCACAATGCCTTGGCTCAGCTCTCCCTGCAGAGCCAGGGCACTACCGCTGTCTCTGCCTACCACCGTTACCACCATTCCAGCATGGCTTTTTCTGTGGCTTCCAAACCATGGAAGTAGGCTGCTGAGTCTTTGGGCAGTGGCCTCTCTGGGAGTACACTCTATGGTTGTGGGCCGGCTGATGGCAGAGCATACTCCCAGAGCATACAGTGAATGGTGCGGTGCCCGGCTGGAACAGGAGTTTGCTGGGTGGCTGCTCGTGAGCGTGGTCACTTCATGGCTGCTGTGTTGAGCTGCTACGACAGTGCAACACAGCCATTCGCCCTTGAGGCTGTGCCCGGTTCTTTGGGAGCCACTTGCAAGACAGCAGCCACCCGGCAATCCCAAAAAAATAAGCCCTCCCCTGATAATAAGGCCAAAGCCATATTTTGTGGGTCAAAAGAAAATAAGACCCTGCCTTATTTTCGGGGAAACACGGTATCAATTCTCTTACCTTTTACCTATCACAACTGATAATGCACTGAGCTATAAGCAATGATTTCAGAAGACTAAGAGGTCTGCAAAATCCCTGCTTTATTTCCAAGGTTCCAAAAATGGTGTCAGAGTATTAACTGACTACATACAATAGCTTCATAATACTATCATGAATTAATATTTTACAGTATATACTTAGCTTTTTATTTGGAATTTTGTAAAACTGTAAAATTCCATTCAGAGGCTTTGAGTTCTAGTCAAGTATTATTATGTTTGGTAAGTTTGTTATCTTCCATAGACTTAACTTATTTATTATGCAACAGAAAACCAAACTTCCAATAAAACAAACAAGGCATAAGTTTGGAAATATCAGAAAAGCATTTCATTTACAGTCATCACTTGGCATATGGTCAGTTTGTATACTCCACTACAAATATCAGAGAAAAGAGGCCCAAAGGAACTTCCCTCTCTAAATTGTCCATCATGCTCAATGTTAACATGCATGTGTAGATGTTGGTCATCTCTTTAACACACCACATGATCTATAACTAAATAGTACAAGACATGGATTTGTTTTGAAATAAATACACCTCCAATTTAAGCACCAACCCACATTCCAACAAACTGCAACAGATTTAAAGAGCAGTGAGGATTATCAGGAGATTAGAAAGTCCTATGTAGAAAGATAAAAAAAGGAAATGCAGACCTTGAGAAGATGGCCAATGGGGACATATAATAGCATTCTTCAAATACTTGGGAGGATATAACATGGAAGATAAAAGATTCTCAATTTTCCAGGAATGCAAAAAAAGAAGAGAATTAAGGATTCTGGTTTTAGGAAGATAGGTTGTGGTTGAAAATGTAAAAAAAACTTCCCAGTAATAGCAATTTTATATTACAGACGAATTACAGCATATTACTGAAATGAAGTCCATTTTGCTGGATTTACTCAAGTAAGGCTGCACAGTAAATTATAGGGGATAGTTTAATTTTGATTCCTGTTCTGAAAAGGAATTGGACTTCATGGCCACCATGATGTCTTCCAAGTCCAGTATTCTATAATACTGAGCAACCTAAAATTCTTCTTTTCGGACAAACTTCTTGTTCCATATCCCCCTCTATCTCTTATCTGGAAGTATTTATTATGCTTCTAACCTCTTTGGCATCCATGACTGTACCCACTCCAACTGTGAGAGCCATTGTAGGCACTTTGGAAAGGTCACCTTCAAAGAATCTAGCATTAGCCAGTATTGTGTCCATAGCTAATGTCTTCACTCTAGTTCTAGATACCAAGCTTGACCCTGGTTCATTGAAGGCTATATGACCATCTGGACCAATACCTGTAGGGGAAATAATTGAAATTATTATTACAATTGATTGATAGCTGCTAAACAGTAAATATGATTTAGGATTAAGTATTTCAGAAGAATAAGTGCATCATTTAAACAGATGGTTGTGAATGTTTCTTTTGGCCATAATACAGACAGTAATTGTCGAAACGTTTACATACTGCCAAACATCTGAAACGAGAACATTCTCTTACAGGAATTAGCAACATTTCTGGAAAGAGGACTAGAACTAACGATGCAGATCAATGTTAACTCTGACTGCTTTAGCACTATGAAGCTAAGCTTATAGTTTATCAATAAATGCCCCTCCCCAGACAAATGGATTTCCAAATTCAGGGTTAAGCTGATAATCACAGAACCTTTCCAGATATTCAACCCACCCACAAAATGACTCACAAAAGGACTTTTATACCCACATGCAATATTTCAATTTGCTGCCTCATTAAAGTTTAGTCTCATGGCCAATAAAAAATGTTCATCTTCCCTGATGTCACATAACATCTCATTAATTTTACATCTTGCCTTTTATTCTGGAGTAGGGAAAGTACCCCCCCCCCTTTATTTTTGCTCAAAACCCCGAGAAGCAGATTGTGGTGAGAGTCAACCAGTGAACCTCCAAGATCAAAGATGAATTTTCAGATAGATCTCCCTGATTCCAGCATAACACCTCAGTCACTACAACTATTTCTGTAACAAGCCCTCCCACAAATGGTATCGGTATTAGGGCCTTATCTATTTGTACCTGCATCATCCTTTGAAAAAAGACCATTTATTTGTTCAATTTTTAAAACAATCCAGTTCTATCTATCATTATTATTCTTGTTTTCCTGAGTGTAATTTTGAGAAACATTAGAGATTAATTTAGCTTGAAAGATGACCACAAGTCTGTTCACAAAGTCTTGTTTTGTATCACCTTGATGTATATCACTTGATATTTTAGCCTGATTTGCAGCATCAAAAATATCTCTCTTGAAAATTGGGTGTTTTGAAGTAGTCTGAAAGCTGTGATGAATCCTCCCCTCTATAACTTCGCTCCTGCTTCCAATACCTTTAAAAACTCACCCCCAACAAAGAGTTCTATTCCTCCAGCTGCTTTTATTTTGTCCTCAAAGGCACCACACTCTGCCTGCAAGTCGGCTGCATTCCCATCCAGAATATGAGTGTTTTCAGGAGAGATGTCAATATGCTTGAAGAAGTTATTCCACATGAAGGAATGGTAACTCTCTGGATGTTCCCTTGGAAGACCTGTGAGGATAGTGTGTTAGCATGTGATTGCTTTTAGTTCATTTATTTATGTCTTATCTTTCTATCCGTAATATTGAAAGGACAGCCTACAACACCGATAACAGTAGAAAACTACCTGTTCCATATGCAGAAGGTTTTAGGTTTGGCCACTGGCAATTCCAGTTAAAAATGATTTGGTAGCAAGCTGGGAAAGATAGCTTGCTGAACTCTTACAGAGCAGCTGCTAGCTGGAGCTGTGCACCCAGAACTACCGTGTTTCCCCAAAAATACGACCTGTCCTGAAACTAATGCCTTGCCACATTTTTCGTGTGGGAAAAAATATAAGACCATCCCTGAAAATAAGCCCCCTGGACAACCCCCCCTCCACTCACCGACCTAGCGGTATCCCGAAGGCGCCAAGCCGTGGGAGCTGGGGGGGGGGAAAGGCATTCGTTACTTGCTGCCTTCAGGATACCGCTAGGTTGGGGAGTGGCGTTCTGCCTGGCCAGAGAGGGGAGTAACCAGGTGGCTACTCCCTTGCAAGTGGGCTCCCGAAGAGCCAGGCACAGCCTCAGGGGCAAAGCAGCCATGAGGTGACCACGCTCACAAGCAGCCGCCCAGCAAACCCCCTCTCCAGCCGGGCAGGGCTGCATGTACTGACCTAGGGGGTTATCCCTAAGGCTCTAAGCCACGTGGCGCTCTGCCTGCCCTCCAGCTCCTGTGGCTTGGCACATTAGGGATACCCCCCTAGGTTAGTACATGCAGCTCTGCCCAGCTGGAGAGGGGAGTTGCGCAGAGCCCTTGTTCAAGCCTTCCCCAGCCTCCAGGATTCGCCCAACCTCTTCACTGTCTCTCTGCTGCCAGCTCTGCTGGTGGGCCACAATACCAAGAGAATGGTTTACTTCTGCTCAGATGGGTTACTGCTAAAAGATGATATATGAGTTATAGTTCACAACTCAGGTTTTGACTCACCAAACTACAATGCAGAAATAGGTTTGTCTTTACCTGTATGTAATAAAGAAAATGTACTGACAAAAAAATATAAAAGATGACACCTCTCTACAGTTTTGAATGTGAAGGTGGCTCACCTACATATTCATCCATATTGAAGGTTTTCACATATTTGAAAGAGAGATCTCCATTCTTACAATATTCGATCAGTTTTTTGTAACATCCTAACGGGGTACTTCCTAGAAAGCAATGAAAGCAATACACCATCCATGAAAACAAAGTTTGTACTACACAGAAGGCATTTATTTAACTGACAACTGCAATGGTTTATGGACTACAGAAACAATGGCTCACACATGCTCTTCAGCTCAGCAACAGCTTCATCAAGATCTTCAAAACTGCAACGGCATTCACTGCCAGCGACCCTTTCTTTGTTGCTAATGGTGAAGCATTCTTCAGAGGATTGCTGATGAATGCATTTATTCATCATGAAATGAATATAATTCTTTTTATATCTTCTATGGAATGATGTAGTAGACAGGAATTTGGGATCAGTGTTCCTACCTAATGAGTTCTTTACTATGCAAACGATAAATGGCCAAATAGAAAGACAGGTATGATTCAATACTGCAACACAGGAGAAAAGATTAAAATAACAGGTAGTTATTTTAGTGGCAAAGGACGCAGTGATCCAGAAATAGAGGCCAGAGAAAAAAACAATCTCATCCTGTTTCTTAGTTACAATAAACCTTATTCATCTGACAGTAAACATCAGCACAGGGACCCTCGTTCCCTTCAACAACAACCAATAAAATGAAACAGCAGTTAATGTCCAGAATTAAATTATTAGATTTTATGGAAGATGTTTGGTACAGTAGTTAAAACATCAGGTTAGAAAGTGGGAGTGAGTTCTAGTCCTGCCTTAGCACAATGTCAGCTGGGTGACCTTGGGCCAGTCACTTTCTCTAAGCCCTAGGAAAGAGGCAATGACAAACCATTTTTGAAAAATCTTGCCAAGAAAACTACAGAGCTTGGTCAGTCAATCACTGTAAATCAGACATGACTGCACATTAAAAAAAATGAAAGGAAAACTTAAAATAGGCCTCACAATATAATGTCTTTGTTGGAAAAGATAGGCACATGCATTTCGCAAAAGAATATATTTCATTCCAACTGGAGAAAAAAGTGAACATGTCACAGGAACAGTGGAGCTTTGTTGGGAATAGTGCATTAAAAATTAAATTAAAAAGGCATCTAATTCCATCTACCATTATAGCAATGCAAGCATTGTTAGTACGATGAAAATTGTATGGACTATTAATACAGAGGCTGGACGTTTTATTTTTTACTATTTTAGTGATCTATCAAACTTTAGTGTCAAAAAATATGTAAAGTCTGCTCAGCCCATTAGCAAAGTATCTAGCCAGACTTGCTACAGGCATTAAATTGTGAGAATGTTCATGACAGATATGTGTAGTCTAGAAGTAAAGTGTATAAAAGTCTGCTGAATGTGTATCCCAATTAAATGTCCACGTGTTCAAACAAAATTGCAAGCTCTTGATAATTATTTCCATGTAAAGTTTTTTCTTCTAAATTTGAGAAAACAAACTGCCTTCCAAAATATTAGTCACCTAATAATCATTTATGACAAACATCCTGTGTAAAGAATGACAGCTTGATCATAACACCACGAAGACAGTCTTTTATCTGAATTAGACCAGAGTAAATTATGACTCCATAGCTCACCTCCTACGAACTGACGTTTGTAACTTACCAGTGGGAAGTCCAAGAGTGAAATATTTATTTGGTCCTGGATTAAACTGGATTATTCTATTCCTAATGTACTTTGCAGCCCATTCACTGGCCTCATTGTAATTTTCTAGAATTATAAGCTTCATTGTAACCTGCAATTTTGGAAGAATGTTCGGATTATACATTTCACTTATAAGCTAAACAACATGTGAAGGCAGGATTGGCTATTTATGTAGATATAAACATTACAGGTAGTCCTCTATTTATGACCACGATTGAGCCCAAAATTTCTGTTGATAAGTGAAATATTTGTTAAGTGAGGTTTGCCCCATTTTCTGACTTTTGTGCCACAGCTGTTAAGTGACAGTGCTCCTTGGGCACTGGAGCCATAAAAATCCATTGGTTTTTAGCAATATCATCCATACTTCTGTGACTTTTGCTGCAAATGCAGACCTTACAGCTACCATCAGCATTCGTTAAATACCACACTTCCATTCATAAATGAATGGGTTAGAAAAGCAGCAAAGTCTTTTATACAATGAGTCTGGTTAAGTTGACTGTAAAAGTTGCTGACATTGTAAGAGTGCTATGGTATCCAAAAATACCAAGCATAAACGGTGCTATGGTATCCAGAAATCTGGCAGCACTTTAGACTGAAACTGGAACATATTAATACGTTTTTGTGATCAGAAGTATGTACAGGTAAACTGAGGTAGGATTTTAAATTGAGCAATGATGAAAGAGAGAGGAGAGACATCTGAACTACACAGTTGTTTTTCTTATTTATACATCTGAACTACACAGTTGTTTTTCTGTGTCATTGATGTGGGTATATGCATAATTTTGTATTTATTTATTTAGCCATGGTTATGTAGTGTATATCAGAGGTGGTGACCCTTTGAGAGCTGTATGCAAAATTTCATTGTAATGTATGCCAATTAGTGTACATTCAAAGTGACAATTAAATTTTTACTCCTATTCCTTTTTGCATTCCGTTCTATTCTATTCTGTAGGTCGCTGATTGTCAGCATTTTATCAATGGAAAGCTGTTATGTGTTAACCACCCATTTGTATTTGTTGAGCTCTTCAGAGTTCGCCTGAACATCAAGAAGGAGTCTGGTAGCCCTGAAGCAAGTTGTGGGTTCAGGAAAGCTTTAGACCTTTTAGTAAAATAGGTTGGTCTGAAAAAGTCCTCCTGGATTCCTCCTGATAATATTGGAGCCATAGAGATTGTTAAAGGGAAGGAGGCCGAACGGGACCATTGGGGAAAGAAGTCACGAGGCTTCACGAAGAGAGGAAAGTAGAAGCGGAGCAAAGGAGGAAGGAAGTTTGTCAAGCGCGCTCTGGAAAGGGGCTCTGGGGGCAAGAGGCGCAGCCACCCCTCGGGTTTAAAACAAGTCCTCCTGCGCCTCCGCAGAAACGCCGCTTTTCCGGGCCGCGAATACAAGGCGCGCGGAAAGCAACTCCCGGGGGCCCCGATCCGAGCAACCTGCCTTGCCACTCACCTCTCCTCGGCGGCCACTCGCTCCCACTGGGTCCGCCTTCTTATGACCTCATCCAGTCACATGTTAAAAAAAAACACGCTGAGCTCGCAGCGCTCCTCGACTGTCACCGCCCCCGGCGACTTCCATTGCTCCTCCTCCCCGGACCCGCGCAAGAGGAGCCTTTGCATCTTTCGTCGTGGCGCCTTCCTTGCGGCTTAGAGCGGCTTGCAGCACTTCTGGTCCTCTGTTTCTTGTTGAAGGATCTGAAGATTCTCCAGGCGTTCGGGGTTCTACCTCCGAGCATCTGTGCTCCTTTCCGGCCTCATCGATTTGTCCCTTCCCGGAAAGTTAGGAGGCATCCAGATTGTGTTTTGCCGTCCTGTCTTCTTTTACGGGCGCGTAGATAAGTTCCCATTGTCTGTATGGAGATTCTCAGTCATCCAAGGTCATGGTTGTCCCAAAGGTGCTTTTTCAAGAGGCAACTGGACTTTTTTTTTCTTTTTCTTTGAAGACGTTTTGTTTCTCATCCAGGAAACTTCATTCATTCAGAGCTGAAGAAGCTTCTTGGATGAGAAGCCAAACGTCTTCAAAGAAAAACAAAAAACAAAAAAAGACCAGTTGCCTCTTGGAAAAGCACCTTTGGGATAAGTTCCCATTCTGAGTCTCCTTGTTGCTTGTTTTTTCAAACAGCTGAAAATCTTGTTTTTGTCTCTGGCCAGTGGACGAGTGATCTGGGAATAGGGGTCCTAGACATTATTCCCCTGTCATGGTCGGATCACTCACTTCTCCGGCTGGACTTCCCTGGTGCTACCCCCCGCCGCGAGGAGGCGGAACTGGAAGGTATTAGATGGTTCCGCCCCAAGCGCCTGATGGAACCAGATAGGTTCCAGACGGAACTTGGGCCACCTCCTGTGGACCTGACCCGCCCCCGGGTGGAGGACCTGGTAGACGCATGGAATAGTGCTACTGCCGGGGCCCTAGACCGGGTGGCGCCTTTGCGGCCTCTCCTGCGGCGACGAACCACCCTGGCACCTTGGTTTACCGAGGAGCTAAGGGTGATGAAACGCCACAAGAGACGCCTAGAGAGTCGTTGGAGATCCTCCCGTTCCGAATTTGACCGAGCACAGGTACGAGCATATTTGAAGACGTACCTTGTGGCATTAAGAGCGGCCAAACGTCAACATTGTGCCGCTCTTATTGCGTCTGCAGATAACCGCCCTGCTGCCCTGTTTCGGGTGACTCGTTCCCTCTTGTCTGAGAGACCACGGGAAGCCCCACTTCAGGGCAGAGCAGAGGAGTTTGGGAAATATCTACAGGACAAAGTCGCTCAAATCCGGACGGGATGGGCCCCTTTCAGTGGTCCAGTAGAGACGCCCGTGGCGAGTCTTGAGGGACCGTTTTGGGAGGAGTTTGACTCGGTTGCCATCGAGGATTTGGACAGGTTGCGTGGACGTCTGCGACCCACCACATGTTTATTGGACCCGTGTCCCTCCTGGCTTGTACTGGCATCCTGGGAGGTTACGCGCGACTGGCTCCTGGGCCTGGTGAACGCCTCGTTGGGTGAGGGGTCTCTACCGGCCGCCTTGAAAGAGGCGGTGGTGAGGCCCTTGCTCAAGAAGCCTTCCCTGGACCCAATGGACCTAGTCAATTATCGTCCAGTCTCCAACCTTCCTTTTTTAGCGAAGGTTGTAGAGAGTGTGGTGGTACAGCAGTTCCCTCGTCACCTGGAGGAAAATGATTATCTAGACCCGTGCCAGTCCGGCTTCCGACCCGGGCACAGCACGGAGACGGCCTTGGTCGCATTGGTGGATGATCTCTGGAGGGCCAGAGATAGGGGTTGTTCCTCTATCCTGGTCCTATTAGATCTCTCGGCGGCGTTCGATACCATCGACCATGGTATCCTGTTGCACCGGCTAGAGGGGTTGGGAGTCAGGGGCACCGTTTTACGGTGGTTTGGCTCCTACCTCTCTGATCGGACGCAACGTGTGTTGGCAGGGGAGCAGAGTTCGACCCGGAGGTCACTCACATGTGGAGTGCCACAGGGATCGGTGCTCTCGCCTCTCCTGTTCAACACATATATGAAACCGCTGGGCGAGATCATCCGTGGTTTTGGGGTGGGATATCATCTGTATGCTGATGATACTCAGCTATACATTTCCACCCCGAACCACCCCAATGAGGCCGTCGAAATGATGTCCCGGTGTCTGGAGGCCGTACGGGTCTGGATGGATGGCAACCGACTAAAACTCAACCCTTCCAAGACGGAGTGGCTGTGGCTTCCGGCCTCCCGGTTCAATGAGGTGCTTCCATCTCTGGCCATTGGGGGCGTCCAACTAGCCCCCATGGAACAGGTGCGCAATTTGGGCGTCCTCCTAGATGCCCGGCTGTCCATGGATGACCATGTGACAGCTGTGGCGAGGGGGGCGTTCCATCAGGTTCGCCTGATGCGCCAATTGCGCCCCTTATTGGACCGGGATGCCCTACGCACAGTCACCCATGCGCTAGTGACGTCTCGCCTGGATTACTGCAATGCTCTCTACATGGGGCTTCCCTTGAGATGCACTCGGAGACTACAGTTGGTCCAGAATGCGGCCGCGCGGGTGATTATGGGGAGGACTAGATACTCCCCTGTAACACCTCTCCTGCGCGAGCTGCACTGGCTTCCTGTGGTCTACCGAGTGCGTTTCAAGGTTTTGATTATGATCTTTAAAGCGCTTCATGGCACAGGGCCTAGTTACATGCAGGATCGCATCCTGCCCCACACATCCCTACGACCAATTCGCTCACACAGAGAGGGACTTCTCCGGGTGCCGTCCGCCAAACAGTGCCGGGGGGCGACACCCAGGAGCAGAGCCTTCTCTGTGATGGGCCCAGCCCTGTGGAATGACCTCCCCCGTGACATCAGGATTACTTCCGATCTCCGCTCCTTCCGTGTTCAGTTGAAGACCCACCTCTTTCAATTATCTGGCCTGGCTCAATCGTAATTTTTCTTATTCCTCCTAACTGTTTTTAAATTGTACTTTAAACGTTAAATTTTAATTGTATATTGGGTTCTTACAATTGGGGTATTTTAATCCTGGTTTTTTAACTATCTATATGGTGTAAATTGTTACCTCCTCCGAGTCCGTGTCCGTGTATGCGTATGTATGTTTTGTATGTATGCCTATGTGTTTTTGTATATTCTCTATGTTTTATATGCCCCATTGTACGCCGCCCCGAGTCCTACTTGGAAAGGGAGCGGCTAATAAATTCAAACTTATTATTATTATTATTAATCTCACAAAGGGGGAGGACAGAACAACTGGCTGAACGATGGCCATTTCTTTCCTAACATCTGTAAAGAGGATTCAGTTTCTTTTAATTTGGCTTGTGGGGTGGTTCTGCAGAGGTGTTCCCCATGTAGGAAAGGATGATTGGGTGTCTGTTGTCGGGACCACTATTTTATTGTGCTGAGAAAAGGAAAGGAAACACATCGAATAAAGAAATGTGATATATGGAGGTTGATATTCCCCAGTGCTGGAGATTAGATTGGCTTATAATATTAGTAAAACAAACCAAAATAAAAGTTGTTAACCTACAACAATAGTTGTCATGAGAACTGTAATGTTAATAAATTATAGGTTCTGTTTTCCTAGACAAAAACATAGATTGTGGGTTCTGCTTCTTTTGCAAATAAGGTGTTTCTAAAAAGTAAAAGCTGAAAATCTCTTGACTTTCTTTTAGTCAACCATTCCTACCTTGTTCTCAAGAAAATGCATGGAGGAGTTCCGGTTCCGGCGGCGGCGGCGACGGGCAGCTCTTTGCCCGCTCCGGCTCCCCGGTGGGCTTCCCCACTCCTTGGGGGGCACAGGACACCCCGCAGAGGGGTCCTGCCGGAGGGGCGGCATCGCGGAGGTCTCCTGCAGCGGCGGCAGCCGGCGGGGGCTCTCTCGCGCGCCCAAGGCACCGGGGAGCAAGCTCGGAGGGCGCATCGCGTTTCCACGCCTCGCGCCTCGCTACAAGCCGACTGGAGAATGCTACAATTGAAGGAAGCAGCTGCGGTGCGGTGAGGTTGCCTCTCTCTTCATCCCTTACTTTGCATGAAGATTTGATTCAGCTTTTAAAACTTTAAAACAACTTTCGGAGCATTTTGGAGGTGCGGCTGGAGGGAGGGGGGTTTCCCCCCCCCCCTTGGACAAGCGGCAAGAAACAATTTTGCTCTCAGCCCCCGGGGAAGGAGGAGGGGGGAGAGCCAACGAATGAAGCCTCACTTAGGCTGAGATGATTTTCTTTTCAATTTAATTTTACATATTACAATGATTTGAGGACTTTTGGAACTTTCTAAAACTTTGTTACGCCTCTGTGCCCAAAACTGGCAGGGCAAGATGGCACACTTCCGTTGTCTTTATGAACTCTGAAACCTGACTCCACCTTTAAAATTCAGGCTTCCGGTCTTTGTCTCCGTGTCTCCCAGAGGAACCTCTTGTGGATTGGTATTTTTTTAACCTTCTAGGGGAAATTTTCTATCTATTGCCAGACTTATTGGAGAGATTCTCTTCTGCCTGGTTATTCTGCTCCCGGATTCACCTGGCTACCCTTCTTTTCTAATTGCTTACTTCATATTTGGACTGAACTTTTAACGTTATAAAGGATGGCATCTAAAAGACCCCCTCCTGGAAAACCTGGCTTTGCCACTTCTGCTCCAACATCCGCAACATCCAGTCCAGCCACACAGTCAAAGATAACAGAACTGATGCAACATAAGACTACAGAGATGGACTTTCAACAAATGCTTCAACAAATTCTACAGGGCCAGGAGGAAATCAAGAAACAGTTAAGGGAAATGAAAGATGAAATTAAAGAAAATCAAGCCCAAATATATAAGAACTCACAAAGACTGAATCTTGTGGAAGGGGGGGTGGAGGAGGTGAGGGGGGGGGTGGAAGCCGTGCAGAAAGGGAACAAAGATCTTGACATCCAACAGATGAAATTAGAATTTGAGAGAATGTCCTATTATCTTAGATTTCAAAATGTTATAGAAGAAGATGGGGAAAATATAAGGGACATCATGACAAACATTCTGGCTGACTATACACACAAAGAAAAACAACAGATGGGGTGGGATATAGATCTGGTTTATAGAGTGAACTCAGCTTATGCTAGAACACACAATTTACCCAGGGAGGTTCACATTAAATTCCTTAGAAAAACCACAAGAGATGAAATTCTGGGTGTACAAAGGGGGCAAGCATTGACATATCATGATATGGAGATAACCATTCTGAAGCAGATCCCTAAGAAGATTAGAGAAAAAAGAAAAAATTATTCGCAATTAGCGAATAAATTATACCAGAAAGGGGTGTGGTTTAGATGGTTGATGCCTGAAGGTATGCTGATATTCTGGGAGGAGACAAGAATCAGAATTAATTCACCCATAGAGGCGCAGGCCTTTATGGAAAAAAATAAAACACTCCTAGAGAAACCACCAGACACTACAACGGACACGCAGGACACGGGAGGGGCCAGAGCTCTGCCAGTGGAGGGAGATGGGGCAATAGCAAGAAGACTCAGATCACAGAAATAAATATGAAAATCATATTATTATAAATTGACCGAAAGTGAAAATGGAATTATATTTGGATTTTATATTGTAATGTTTAATTTGATTGAATTTAATAATAGAACTAATATGCTGATTATAATCAATTATATACTAATGCATTATATATAAATGTACGCTATGGGTATGGAGGGAGGGGGGCCTCACACACTTTGCAACTGCCAAAATTTGTATACCTGTCCATTTACCCTTTTCCCTATAAATTTTGAAAAACCAATAAAATTTTATTACAAAAAAAAAAAAGAAAATGCATGGATCTCTCCATAAGGCCACCAGAATTTGAGCCCAACTAGAAGGCTTTACTTTTATTTATTTTTTATAGCGTCATACAACCTTTGCTGTACTTGTAGAACAGTGATAGTGATGGCTGCTTAATACAATAAATCACTGATGAGGAAATGGCCGATGACTTTAAATATAGCAGTAAAAACACTGAAGCTTATTCCCTGATAAATGAAATCCCCAGTGTATCCTCAGTAGCTTCCATAGCTGATCAGATATTTTAATTCAAGAGTCACCAGTTATGTCCAGTAGCAAGCAGGGCCTGAATCTCTACCATGGTCTTTCTATAAGAGGGAGGTGGAAAAGGCTTTTGGAATGTACCTTGCTATTTCACTCCTGCCCTTGAGAGTATTTATCAGCGGTGTTCAGTCATGGATGTCAACTGTTAGGTTTTTAGTTAGACTTAATGAAGTACCAATCAAATGTCAGATTTGTTGCATTTGGTCCAATGGCAGAAAAGTTGGTTTTCTTAAAAACTAATAGAGCTTGCCACAAAATCTTTGTATAGTGTTGAAGCAGTCAGCATTGTTTTGTTTAAACATATTTCAAGACCTTCCCCTGCTTTTGTATTCACTGCTCCTGTCATATGACTTGTCATTTCATGGCCAATTGAACAATATCATTCAATTCTTAAAGTGCTGCAGGTTTTCCAATTTCTTCTCCCTGTAGAAATATTTTTGAATTTCAGTAGACTTTTTATATCCTGCATTTTGCACATCAGATAAATGCTAATACCACAAAAATCGGTCCGTAAGGGAAAAAAGACGGAACATCTAAGCAGCAGGTGACAGGTTGCCATTAACTTTCTTTTTGAAAAGCTTACCTGAACTTTAACATTTTCAAAGAAAGTCTATTTAGTCCTGTCTTCATAGTGGACTTACTTGAAAATAACACAAGATAGTAGAATGTGAGTTCATTATTTTTTTAAATTAAATTATTTGACTGTATGTTTCACAAATGCCACAGGAAAGTGTTTTAATACTACATTAAAATAAAACAAATTTAGCAAAATAAAAACCAATGTTTATTGAAGATGAACTCATCAAAGAAATATAGTCATTTAACTTTCTGACCCCCAGGCACTGCCACACCCTGAACAACAACAGCGCTTTGGGGCAACTGCTCAGACAACTATTGCTTGCCAGGAATGTCAAATTATCTCCTTTTTATGTTTAATTGATAAAGACAATATTTAGCTGCACAATCTTTTAAAATTTAGATGGAACCTGGCTTTTTGCTGAGGTGGATATTAATTTAACTTGTCTGCATGTTATATTTTTTTAGTTTTTAAATTTGTATCCATCATGTTGAGTACCATTTCCAAATAAAATGCAACAAAGATATCCAAAGAGAGAAACATTTTCTTATGTCTTGGAGAATGCATTATAAGCAAAAATATGAAATATAAAGTATTCTTGATCTATTAAATCTTTTGCAGATGTTTTATTCCTGGACTACTTCATTCATATTCATATGGATGACTTGGCTGGTACTCCCATAATTTACAGCCCTAAATTTTTGTCAAGTTTTCAGACAGATGGAGGTCTGGCCCGAAGATGATCACAAGTTAGCCTAATACAGTAGCTCTATTTTTCACCCTAACCACAGTGTTTCAGGAGCTCTACAGTGAATTCCACCTTATACAGATAATCCTCAACATGACCACAATTGAGCCCAAAATTTCCATTTGGTAAGCAAGGCAGTTAAATTGTCCCATTGTACAAAATTTCTTGCCTCCGTTGCTAAGTGAATCACTACAGTTGTTAAATTAGTGCCTCAGCTGTTAAGTGAATCTGACTTCCCCATTGACTTTGCTGGTCAGAATGTTGTAAAAAATGATCACAAGAACCTAGGACACCGCAACCATTATAAATACATGCCAGTTGCCAAGCATCCAAATTTGGATCAGTGACCACGGGGCTGCTGCAACAGTCTTAAGTGTGAAAAAAGTAAACAACTGCCTTTTTTCACTACCGTAACTTTGAAGGGTTACTAAATGAAAGACTCTACGTTGAGGACTACCAGTAAACACAGGTGTGCATTGTCTGGAAAAAGAGTCAAATGCAAGGATGGAGACACTTGGGCCGTGTATGAAGGCTATCCAATCATGTCCCTAAAAAGTCCATCTTGGGGAGGGCTCCTCAAAAGATATGCCACATTTCCCAACTTAGTTAACAGAATAACAGAGTTGGAAGGGATCTTGTAGGTCATCTAGTCTAACCCCCCCCAGGCCAAGCAGGAGACCCTACACCATTTCTCCCACAAGCTCCCACAACTTCGGAAGGCAAGCTGTTCCATTAGTTGATTGCTCTCATTGTCAGAAAATGTCTCCTTATTTCTGGGTTGAATCTCTCCTTGACCAGTTTCCATTCATTATTCCTTGTCTGGCCTTCGGGTGCTTTGGAAAACAGGTCCACCTCTTTGTGACAACCCCTCAAATATCGACTATCATGGTCCTCCTTCTCTTCACTAGACTAGCCAAGCCCCGATTCCTGCAACCGTTCTTCACCTATGTTTTTAGCCTCCAGTCCCCTAATCATCCGGGTTGCTCTTTCTCTGCACTCTTTCTAAGACAATTCCCCCTTCGGATGGGAAAAGATCACCAGACGGAACTAAGGAGATCTTGCGGGGGATCGTTTCCACCAACCTCTGCTGAGGTCCGGTGGGTTTTCCCTTTAGACTGCTGAGTGGCTGAAAACGCCGAGCAGCGGAAGAACCTAAGAAAGAGGAGGAGGCGGCGGCGGTAGCGCGTGACGGCTTGGAAGGGAGGGGAGGGGCCGGGCCTTCGGCAGCAATAGCAGCAGGGAGTTCTCCGGGTGGCCTCCGCTGCCGCCTTCCTTCTCAAGCGTCAAGCCCTCCTCCTCCAAGCCTAGCACCGGCAGCGCCCTCGGGGGGCGGAAGCGTCCTCAAGCCGTCCCCGACGGGCCTCCGCCCACTCCCTCAAAGTGCTCGCCGCCCCAGGCAGGTCCTCTCCTCCTTCTTGGCCCTCGCTTGGTTCTTCCCCAAACGCTATGGCGGCGGCCGAGCCCGGCAGTAACGGCAGCGGCGGCCGATACCAGCAGGTGAGGAAGAAGCGGCTCGCCACTGGGCAAAGCGGCTCACGCGAGAGCCGCGGTCCTTTAGGCCGCGGCGGGGTGTGTTGGGACGGGGGTGGGGGGTTGTTGTGAGGCGGCGAAAGGCGCTTTGAAAAGCTCCCTCCGGCTTAGAAGCCAGGAAGCCTTCAACGCTTCAGTCGTCTCCTCTTCCCCCCTCCCCCCGATAAGATATGTTTTCTCTCTCTCGTTGCTTCCATTTTGGCCTCTTGATTTCTAAGGCAACTCCAACGTTTCCTCCCCCCCCCCCGACTTTTTAAATCGCGCATCCGGTTTCCCTCCCCTTTTACTTGGTGTGTTAAGTTTTGAAGGCCAAAGGAGACAGAGACTATGCTTCCCCCACCCACCCACCCCCAACCATCTGCTTGCTCCCTTTGGAAACCCGACCATAAAAGCAATTTTATTCCTCTTCCCCCAGCCTTTGGTGTCCGATTTGATCGTAAGGTAGAAAAAATAAAGATGACAACGCCTGTCCTAAATAAACGGCGTTCTTGGTTTGTGCATCCGTGGCTGGTTTGGTTACTGACCGACTCCATATTGTGAGGATGGATGATTTAAGATTAGGGTGTTACGCAGTAGAAGTATCAAAAGCCGTGGTGATTTAAAGCCAGCGGTGAAAGGAGAAGAGGTTCGTCCGTTTGGCCTTATAAATTCTTCATCCTGTATAGATGGAGAATTTAATGGGCGCTGATTGTGAGTGTGAAGGCAAGCTAGTCCTTGTGCTAGCAGTTGTGCTAGCTGGAGTAATTAATTGCCGTAAGGATATGATGGAGGTAGCAAATTGTTGGGAGACCTAATTCTTAACATCTCTGGAGTTTCTCGTTTCTCCCATATCCAAATAGTAAAACACTGTGAATTCCAGAACTCTTACATTTACAGATGTGAAATTCAAATTAAATAAGCCAGCTGGTTCCCCTGCCTTAACGGACTGTCAAAAAAAGTATATTGAAAAGTATATAGCATTGGGTATTACAATTATTGTATGGTATGTATCAAAAATGAAGAATAATTTCACCTAAATATGTTATGAAAGATCTGGGATCAGCGTTCTTAATCTAAATCTGGGATGGGAAAATTGTGGCCCACCAAGTGTTGCTAGACAATTGCCTGCATCTCATATCATTAGCATCATTTAATTGGATTTCAATTGTAGTTTCGGTATTCATTTGAAATTATTGTTCGTAAAGTCTTGTTATTACCGAAGTGTCTTTCAGGTTAGAACCCAAGAGAATATCACATTGCCTTTTGAGATTTTGTAATTACGAAGTGTAATTAAATAGATGTCTCTTTGTTTAGCTGATAGTTTTGGAGGGTTTAAAGCTGATAAGTACATATTGCAAAATTAGGTACAGAACTAATTTGCTGATTTGAAAACTGTCATTTCAGTTCGGACTCTGAATCCAAATTTTTAAATATTACACTTAACATAATGGTTTGAAGTTAGCTGTAATTTTTTGTTCTTTATTTTTTTAACAGACATTTCACAGAAGTTAGTTCTTCTAAATGAAAGACCTGCCAAATTTCTGAAAAATAAATGTAGACTATATTACGTTCTGGGCTTTTATTTTTTATTTTTTTTAAGAGAAATGTGTTTTTTTAATTTCTTGATAAACTGAAAGAAATGTGTGCAAGTAGAAACTTCTGTGGGGCTTAAGCGTGCTAAATTTCAAATAAGTATATTTAGGTTTTATTGAACAGAATGCCATTTTACATTAATTTAAAAAAAATCCGTAGCTTTAATTTTAATTGGAAACATACTGAAAAATATTCAGTCCAAATAACACATTATTTGGTTCCTCCTGAATCTTTACAGCAGGGGTGTCAAACTCACGTCATCATGGCATTGTCATGTGGCATATTGTGACTTTTTCCCCCTTTGCTAAACCAGGTGTGGGTGTGTCCAGTATGTGACACATTGGTCCATGGGCTGAGAGTTTGACAGCAGTGCTTTAAAGGGTTCTTATTTAATTTTGTCTGTTTTGGATAAATCCCATGTCAATGTTAAAAGCTCCCAAGTTGTTTTTAAGTCAATTTAATTCAGGTTGAGATTTAGTCAAAGGTCAACTGCTATACTTACAATTGATTGTACAGCAGCAGTGGATTTGCTTAATGATCATGGTGTTCACTTTACAACCACTGAGTTCGCTTAACAACTGTCACAAAAAAGGTAAAATTGGGCATAGTCTCACAGTGACTCATTTTAGATTTCAATTACCATCGTGAGTTGAGAACCAGCTAATACTGGGACGCGTCCAACATGTTTTTATGTAACAATACAGAACTAGTTAACTGTTGCCTTCTTTAGAGCTTTTTATTTATTAAAAAAAATACCATTGTAGTCTACAGTTGTGATAACTATATTTCATTGAAATACTGACCAGATTTGACCTTGCTTATTTTAGCCAAGGTTGGCTAGCTGCTGACCTAGCTATGACAAAACCATGATTTAAAACATGCTTGCTGATATAGAAATCAAAGGGATTTATGGCTTAAAGGGGAACTATGTTGGTGAGAAATCATGGAGAAATGATATGTTAAGTCATTTGTATGGAAATCTTGATGTTTCATTTCTTCATATATTTATTTGTTCTGTCTTGTATGCCTCTCTAGTTATAATGACTCTTGAGAAACTAACAACTATTGACAGGGCATCATTAAGAAAGCTTGATTATGGTGTCCTTGCAAATTACAATAGAGGAACTCTTAGCAAATCTCCCCTCCATGAATCAATTTGGGCTAGATGGTGTCAGAAATATTCAATATCTGAACCATGTGAGGTTTAAAGGTGACAACTGACACCTTGAATTGCATTCATATGTTAATAGATAAAGCAGATCCCATATTAGTGATGTTAGATGGGCTAATCTAGACCTAGCCATAATACCCTGGGCCATAATGAACAGCTGAAACTTCCAGATGGGCCTTAATGATAACTCCATGTACAAACATTGGTGTATAGTGGTCTAGACAACAAAGGCATGAATGGCCATCAACAAAGTCTCTTTCAGAAATGATAGATACCAGTTACAGAAAGGACCCCCTCACCATATTTTTTACCCAATGTTTTAAGTAGAAGTTGCAAGTCCAGAAAACAGATTTGGAGCCAGTTCTTTCTGCAAGAATGTAAACCTCATCCAGGATTGTTTCTGGAATCAATTGACTTTTGAATCCATAATTATTTTATCTTTGTTTGAAGTTACTGTACTTTGTAAAATTGGCATGTATTGTTTTTTAACTGAGGGTAGTGGGGATTTTTTGAAGGGTTAGTAAGCTTAGATGATCCCTAAATTTCCTTATATATTTATATGTAATTGAGGACTAAGGCAATATGTATTGGGACTGAACTGCAAATATAATTAAGTTTATAGTAGTGAAGCTGAACAAAAGCATTAGCTTTAGTTATGTTCACAGTTGTGTGTCTACTTTCTATTTAACTTTTTATAATTCTGAAAATATTTTTGGAAATTATGTATTAATAAGAAATGTATACTTCATAGGAATTTAGATGAATATTTGTTGGATTCAATAACTGCAGGGCTATAAAAACAGTTTTATTGTGATGAGGCCTGGAATAATGCTGTTTTATAATAATAGCTGTGCATGGTTCCCAAACAATAGAATTTGCTGGGGGAAAAACGGAGACACTATTTATGTGATATATAGCACAATATTACATACAAATAGTCCTTGACGTATGAGCATAATGGACCCTGCCCATTACACTTGTAAGTTGTGATGGTCATAAAGTGGGTCACCATGTCACAAGACCCATTTTGCGACCTTTTTTGTGGCGGTTGTTAAACAAATGTTGTAGTTATTAAGCAAACCGACTTGTTTTCTATGGGATGATGTTGCTGAAAACGAAGTAAATGCTAGTTTAGGGCAAAGACATCATAAATCACAGTCACATGATCATGGGGCTCTGCAAATGGCCATAAATGCAGGCTGGTTACTGAGACCCCAAAACGAATTCATGTTGAGGTGGAAGACATATAAGTTTAATGAATAAATGTTGACTATTGGGGGAACCCTGGCTGGTAGAACTTTGGAACCAAGTTGTAAGTACATTTTGGGGAGGGTTCCAGTATAATTTTGAATGGTTGTTAAGTTATGCATTCAGAAATACATCCTGTTGTTCTAAGGGACTTATACTCATGTTTGGGTTTGTATTAGGTTGCAGTTGTTTTGTAGTTTTATTTTAAAATCATTAGATTAGTTGTTAAGAGTTGGGTTGCATGGTAATAATTTAACATTCACGATCATCTAAAAATGCATTTGTCCCATTTTCAAAATGGGATTCTTTGTTATCTGTTTCTTGGCCAACATCTTGAAGGCAGAAGTTTTTTTATTAGATTTTGAGGTTATTCTTTGAACACATGATAATTAATGACATAATTTACGTACCATATAGTTTCCTTTGTCTAGCAAAATCCTAAATGATAAAATGTTCATATTTTGGGAGAAGAAATTTTATTATTGATTTTTTTTAAAAAAAAATATGATTGTTTAAAATCCATATTTAGTACCCTTTGTATATGTAATTAGCACAACATATACCTAAAGATATATATTTTCAAAATGATGATGGTTGCAAACCTAATATTACATTGGTTCTTTTTGTGGAATTTATTCTTTTTAGATATTTTCTGCAAAATATCTTAAAAGTATTTGGATTCGCACCTAAATTTTATAAATATGTTTTTATTGAATTATGAGAGACAGCCTCAAACCTATGTTGCAGCAGAGCATGTAAAGATGCATATATGAGAGGAGTTGGATCCACTTTTATGCCTTCTACAAAATAAAATCTCTAATCCTTTTACCCATAATTTCACTGTATTTTCCTCCCAACTCCTGGGAAGAAGCTGTTCAGTAAAATGTCTTACCATTAGTTACTTTTCCCCAGATAAATTATCTTTGACGCTGATACTACAAAACATTGCCACATAGTTCGGCTTCCATTAATCCATGGTGAAGCAGATAATCTACAAGTGGAAAAATATTCAACATCATCATTCCTTTTCCCAGGAATGGTCATTCAAGTCACTACAAGAATTAGGAATATAGTACTCTGAGAAATTTCATCTGATGGATCTGATTTGGAGGAGTGTAAAAGTACCAGTCAGAAGCCCAAATCTACCCAAACACAGACCAGGTTGCCGGGGGGGGGGGGGGATTCTGTTTAAAGCCTTATCTCTATTTCCCCCCAAATTCTTACAGTATTTACTGATCTGCCTGACATTCTGTTCCCACTCACCTTCAGCCATTCATCAGCTATTCTTGTTGAGCTGTTATTACTCTGCCAATTCTGCTGGTTCCACAGGTCCCTTCCTGGAAGTTCTGTTACCTCTGGACTCAGCTTTGGTGCCTTAGGCTCTTTCTGGATTATATTATTATTCCTTTTTCAATTTTTTTGTTCCAAATCTCTTTATTTCTATTGTCTTCCCTCTTCAACTTTTCCTTATTGCTACTACTATTTATTTTCCTCAAAAAAGTTTTTCCAGCCTGATGTCTGTGCGTATTTTGCAGAACTACTAACCCAAGTAAAAGAAGGGCAGGCCCCTTAAAAGATTATGAGTAGGTAGGAATAAAGGCAGTTTTTTGGCATGCTCCTTTGTCTCATACCTGTCTAATTGTTGATATCAATGTTCATGAGTCCACTATGAAGAAACAAGAGTGGTTTGTGTTAGAGGATATCAAGGAAGAAACCACTGTTTTCCAGAAAGCGCATTGCTGCTTCACTCAAGTTTTCCAGACACCACTACATGATTCAATAGAACAGAATTTTGTGGACAGAAGTAAAAATGGAACTATTTAATAAGAAACACGTTTGGAGAAAATCTCAGCAAAATAACTTAATCTTGACTCTGGAAAGATATCATGTTTGAGACTGCAAAGATCTGGATGGCTTACAGTCACCAAAGGAACAATGGATTATGTATTGTATTGTTGGAAGAAATGTCCTTCTGGGTTCGGCTCCAAGTGGGGAAAAAGACACTGGAGACATGGAGGCTGCTTGGAAAGATGGTTTTAATGGTGGACAGGACCACATGGCCTGAGCCCTGAACAGCAAAGGTGATCACATGCTTCAATGTTGGTGGAGAAGAGAAGAGAAGGGAAGAGAAGGGGTGAAGAAGGGCTTGCAGGGATTTTTATAATCTGTTCTGCCCCACCTATCTGTTTCCTGTTCCTGTGTAAGAAATGTATTCTGATTGGTTGCCAGACTCACATGGGCCCATGCAAGGGCAACCCTCTAGGCTGTTTTGAATTCAGGTTTGATTGAGTTCAGATGCCATGTGGTCAGTTGAGTAAAGGCTTATTATCCTGCCTTAATCCCATCACAGCTGAAGAGGAGAACTCTTTATTATGTAAAGTGGACTAGCTTGGCCTTCTTAATGGCCCATTGACAAAGTGGGGCTGGGCAGGAAGCTGTAGGAATTTAGTGTTTAAAATGTGTTTCTCCCTTTTTCACATCCAGGAAAATATAATATTCTGCCTTATCAATATTTCCTAGGATATTTCATTTTTCTGGGAGAGGGCTGGGTGATAACTTCCTACAATCCCTCCTTTTTTTGTTCAAAAAAATGTGAGTGGAACGTACATGTTTTTGACAAAAGATAAAATTGGTCAGATCAGGGAAACTTAATTTTTCTGATGGAAAAGCATTGAAAGAGACAGCAGAAGGATCCCTTCAGTGGCTCCCAGAGAGCTTTCAACCATGAAGGTCTTAGCAACCAGGGCACAATTTCTGGAAAGAAATTTACAATATCCAATTTACCATGCCAATTATTTTCAGGTGTTTGATATCACTTTCTGTGAGCTTCCAGACTACAAGCAAGCAGAAGTCCCAAAAAAACTTCACAGCCATTGAAGGATTCTTCCTTTTAAAGAAGTACAGGCTGCCCATTTCCAAGGGATTTCTTTAACTTGCCCTGGCTCCTATTTTAGTGAGGCCAAATTGAGTTTAGCTAGTGTGCAATACAAGCTATTTAGTATTTTTTTTTAAAGTTACACACAATGAGCCCAGGGACTCCTATCAGAGACCACCAGTGCAACATGTCCTGCTTTACTGGGCAACATCATTTTTTTGGGGGGGGGGGAGTCACTGTCAGGGTTTGAGTTTTGAAGATCCTTTCTGCTACTCTTCAAGTGGGGGAATTGCCTGAGGGGAACTGACCCTCCCCATGTTAAGTCAAGGAGATAGTTTCAATCTAATTCTGAATGGGGACTCTCTCTCTCCCTCTCTCTTTGTGTGTGTGTGTGTGTGTGTGTGTGTGTGTGTGTAGCTGCTTCTACAATACAGAAAATACAGACATTTTGGACAAAATTTCCCTCCCACCAGCCAGAAATCTAAGGTGTTCAGAACTTGCTGTGCTAGCCATTCTCAAATACAATTCTTACATGAATACATTAAACTGATTACAATATAAATGAGACAGGAAAGAAGACCTTACAATTTCTGTGAATGAAACAGAGAAAGAAAACTTATCAAATTCCACCCTCCCCATAATCTTTTCAGCTGTCTTCTGGGAATTGAAAAGTCTTTTGGTCTTTACTTCTTCATCTCCTTCAGGGTTCTTTCATGTCTGCTAGGGTGGCATGCTTGGTTTGGTGGTAAGGCTGGTCAGTCAGTCTTGGCAGTCTGTCCCAGGCTTGGCTAAGTTTTTTTTCTCATGTCAGGTTTTATCAGGAGGCAATCACCAGCAGCAAATTGGAGAGTTATGGTTTGAGCTAGCAGTCCTTTGTTTCTGAAGAGTACAATCTTCTAGGGCTGAAAGACATGAGAACAAGGTTCCCTCCCCCACAGAAAAGGCATTGTTGGAGGATTAGAGGTAAGGGAGGGGCGGGGGGGGGTAGATAGCTTGCAGGCAGAGTTTGAAAAATAAAAGCATCAGTTACTCAGCAGATAAACAGATAAACATTATGGGGATATCACAGATGAGAAATGGGGTCTGGATTCACATGCTCCAGGAAAGAAATGAACAGGTAAAATCATTTAGACACACAATAAATGCAATGCAAGGATGAAACTTTTCTTGCAAACATTTCCTGGGTTGTTACTTTAAGGTATAGGCAAGGAAGGAAGGAAATATATATATATATATCTTTACTCTGTTTCTGCTGGCCAAAACAGACACAAAGTGAAGACCCTTCCCAGTTTCAGTTAGTTTTCTAGGCCCAACAAACTGAGCGAAGGCAATTTCTGCCAGTTTACTCCTTTCTTTCTTTGAACACTTTAAAATTCTTGTCTTTTGGATTGGAGACATCTTAGTTACAATTACCTTGAGGGTGCACAAAGACTTAGACATACACACAGACAGACAAAGAGGGAAAAACAAAATCATTCCCACCATGAATTTCAGTTAAATTGGGGAAGGCACAAATCTTAAGAAACAAAAACTACGTGGTTACATAGAAGACAGAGAAAGAGACAGACAAGAGAAAAAAAAAAGAAATCCCACCATTTCCTTTTAAGTACCTTTTCAGCCAAATTAGTTTTTCCTGTATCATCTTTCAGCAAAGCCCATTTTCTACAATCTGCTCTTTTTTTTCTTCATTCCGGCCAGGACGGGCATTTGCTTTTCGTCCCAGGCCCCCAACAACTCCCCTAGGGGGGTTTCCATGGCTACCCTCGAGCTACCGCTTCCCATGATCCCGTTTAGATGTGGGTTCACTTCGTCCTAGCCGGGTTTGCCACTTCGTATTTCCCCACTTTACTTTCGCGTCCTTAGAGGACCTTTCGCGCCCTTTTGAAGGGACTTTCTCTGTTTGCCCTTCGGAGGGTCTTATTGGTGCCCTTCGGAGGGACTTTTCTGGGGGTGCCCTTCGGAGGGACTTTTGACGCGTTCCTCACCGCGGGAACCTTCTCTCGATTCGCGCCCTTTCACGCAGGGACTTTTCTTACAGTTTCAAGTCTTGGGGAAAGAGACCCGGAGGACCAGCCGCACAGTGACCCAGGAGGGGTGTTGTCGGAGCGGGTATGCGTACCTCCCTTTTTCTCACTAACTTTCTTATGGGCTTTAGCTTTTTTCTCTCACAGGACAAAAACAGCAGCAACAACAAAAAATAAAAAATCCATTCACTTTTCCATCCATTTTCACACACACTAGTCACACACAGGCAGGCATACACACATTTCCCATGCTTTAAAATTAAATTTTAGAGAATTAAAATTTAGAGGTACTCACCTTCTTTCCAGGCAGCCTTTGAGCTCAAACTCAAAACCCCTTTAAAGCCTAGATCCAAATGGCTAAGGCCAAGATAAAGTCCACCCACAGACTCAATGGGGTCTGTGCCGGCATGGGAGGCTTACCTGGGCCATATCCATTTGTTAGGCTAGCTTGGAGTCCCATCTGGGTCGCCAATTGTTGGAAGAAATGTCCTTCTGGGTTCGGCTCCAAGTGGGGAAAAAGACACTGGAGACATGGAGGCTGCTTGGAAAGATGGTTTTAATGGTGGACAGGACCACATGGCCTGAGCCCTGAACAGCAAAGGTGATCACATGCTTCAATGTTGGTGGAGAAGAGAAGAGAAGGGAAGAGAAGGGGTGAAGAAGGGCTTGCAGGGATTTTTATAATCTGTTCTGCCCCACCTATCTGTTTCCTGTTCCTGTGTAAGAAATGTATTCTGATTGGTTGCCAGACTCACATGGGCCCATGCAAGGGCAACCCTCTAGGCTGTTTTGAATTCAGGTTTGATTGAGTTCAGATGCCATGTGGTCAGTTGAGTAAAGGCTTATTATCCTGCCTTAATCCCATCACAGCTGAAGAGGAGAACTCTTTATTATGTAAAGTGGACTAGCTTGGCCTTCTTAATGGCCCATTGACAAAGTGGGGCTGGGCAGGAAGCTGTAGGAATTTAGTGTTTAAAATGTGTTTCTCCCTTTTTCACATCCAGGAAAATATAATATTCTGCCTTATCAATATTTCCTAGGATATTTCATTTTTCTGGGAGAGGGCTGGGTGATAACTTCCTACAGTATCATTGAATTCTGCATAGAATAGTGATCCTAACAAAGAAATAGAAATTAAAGTCTGGTAAAAACAGATCACTTTTCCTCTGAAGGTGCCAGCCACAGTTGCCAAAAAAACTATGATGATACCAAAAAACTAGTCCATTGCAGCTCAACTGGGAAGCTCATCATTGTTTGATTCCCATAGATTGCTCCAGTGATATCTTTGTTCTAAATCTGCTGAAAAAAAGAGACTGCCTAATGGGCTGTGCCTCTCACTGAAGGGAACGGTCATTGCTGCATAATTACCAGAACTTCCTGCAAAGTTTTAGAACTGCCTTTTGTTAATTCAGCAAAGAGGGAAACACCAAATCAGGAGATTCATAAGCTAAAGCAAAGGTATTGCAGGGTATGTTACTTCCTATTGGATTTTCGGTTATAGGCCAGAAATGTGAAATAGAAGGACTTGCTGATGAACTGAGAGATGTTAATAAGATACAGCAAGCTGGGTAATCTGGAAGAACTGTTCCAGCATTGTATGATCATTGCTGGATGATTGGAGGGGTTGAGCACAGAGGAAATAATAAGTGGAGGAGGTTTTATTCTTTCTTCATCACTAATCTTCTCCCTCTTGGGCACCAATTCCAGAGAATCCATGCAAATAGGAGGAATAAAAAAAACCATGTCTGCAACAGACAAGGATTAGAGGAAAGATTTTGGTTGTGTTTCTGCTATGGAGCCCAAACACCTAGTCAAGACTTGTCCCACTGAATCAGTTACTAAAGCTGCGGCTGTGAAACTTCAGGTGGTGCAGCAAGCAAATACTCAAATTACTCCAGAACATCTTTGAGAAATTTCACAGGCTCCTCTCTCAAGATCTTGGCAACTATTAGGAATAGCTCAGACAACTAACAATAGATAAATACATTTTATTATCCATACTATTCTTTTCACACTTTCAGGCTTAGAAATATAACTATCCACTATTTTAGGTTCTGATGAGATCACAGTGCAGGAACTTAAATTGCCTACACAATTATTAGAGAAACCTATACTTGTGGAAAAGATTGACCAGCAAGTACCCCAAGCTGGTCCTGTGTCTGCAATGTGTGACACCTTTGCTACACCCACTTTTGGAACGCCCTCTTGTACCTGCTATACAATTGAATTCATTTGCCATCTAATTATCTGTCATCAAATGGAAATTTTAAAAGGTGAATCAATACCTGAGGTGCTATGTCTGATATCGGCAGGACAACCGAACTGAATTTGCCTGTAACATCTCAGTATATACCTCCAAGTTACATTTCCCTTTTAATTAATGTATTGCTACCAACCCCACATCTTGCCCTCCAGAATTGCGGCATCTACTGTTATTCATGCTTTTGACATTCTACAGGAGAGGCAGACTGCTCAACTCCTCTTAAAGGAACAGATTTGGCCAAGACTGTATACAGATGTATTGCAGATACATACAAGCAAGGGGTGCCAAGCTTCTGGTGGTTGATTTAGTTTGGCTTCCTACGTGGTTTTTACATTCTGCATTACCATCAAAATCTGGATTTTTTTAAGGTTTATTGGTCTCTTCCCAGTTACCCAGAAAATTAAGCCATTGGCCTTTCATTTGCAATTCATCTGCTTCACTGAAGGTTTATCTGGTCTTGTGTTAGTCACTGTTCATTTGTGAGTAGCCTCTGTACCTTGCATTCAAAATCTCTATTTGGGGGCGGGGAGGTAGAGAGTGTGAAATGGAATATATTATAGATTCTAGATATAGCAGAAGACTTTAGGAGGCTTAGTCATTGGGCATCCAGTTCCATCTGAAATTTCCACATAAACCATATTTTTAAAAGTGCTGCCACTACCAATACACAATTATCGCTAGGATGAAGATGATTCCTTACTTTCTGATGCAATTACGATAAACTCTCCAAATCTATCTGTACCAAAAAAAGGAGGGGGGGGATATTTTCCTATTGTCTGATTCTGAGTAACAAGACTTACTTGTTGATCTTGGGGAGCTGCCAAGTAAGGTTGGGAGAATGAGTCTGTAGACATTTCCCTTAGCAACCTACCAGAACCTTCTTTGAACCCAGGAGGGAAGACTGATGGGGGAGTAATTGTACAGGGATATGTAGATAACCTTAAAGATGGAATGCAATAACTTTTAAGCAAACAACTCAGCCTGGGAAAGAAGAAGGGTTAAGAAAGTAACTCAACATAAGCCTGCCTTGCTTATATGTGGTATAAAAAAAGCACAGAGGAAAAAACTCTATTTTTAAAGGTTTTGTTATTATGGCCTATTATCAGTAATGTAGAGTTCCAGTGGTACTTGTGTTGCCTGTTCCCCAAATTGACCTACCTTAAAGGGCTGACGTCAGTGCGTCATAAGGATGGCAGAAGGTGGTATCCATAAATTGGAGAGAATTGCTGTATTCTTTAGCAAATGCTACATAATGTGTTCATATACAACTTTGCCTTAAGCATATCTAAACATAAAGATAAATGTTTATGTAAATTGAGGTGTGTGTGTGTGTGTGTAATGCAATGCTACCATAATCCTCTCTTTCACACTGCTGCTAGAAATCTTGAAGATTTCCCCTGTGTTACCATAGCAACAAGATGAATTTGAGGAGTGGTATCAGCAGTCAGTAAGCTCATATGTATTGCCATCTGGTGACTGAGCAGTTTTTGCTCCACTGAATTAAGCTACATAGTTACAGTTTAATAATAGAAATATATGTTCCATATTCCAGTTTTTCTATGCTGATTGAAAAGCAATGCTTTTGTGTAAATTTAGATCTTGCAGTGTTGTTCCTAATAACAAACAATTGTGGATGATTTATTGATTCGCTGATTGTTTGAAAGGGTATGTGAGACACAGATAGAAATATCTGTTAATTTAGAATACTTGCATTAATAATTTGAAAATAAATGGAAAGAAATATAAATTAGGAGTCCCATATTCACGAATTATTTATGTGTTAGCCCCAGTAAATCCTAATTTTACATATGTTGCCTTATTCATATACTTGTTCAGTATCTTTCTCAAACATCCAACTGTATATAGATTTTAAGAACTTTTCAGCAAAGCAAAAAGCTTACAAGAAAGGCTGATTTACTTTGCTATCGCAATACTATTTAGCTGTGAACTAAAATGTTTAATAAAAATAAAAGTATATTAAGTAAAAAAGTTACTTAGAATTAATAGCTTGATTTTAAAAAGTGATTTATATCTCTCTTAAAGGGATGATTGAAAAATTATATATATTTAAAACATTTATTGATTTTTTAAAAAAATGATGAAACATTTAATTAAAGAAAAAAAATCTTCTCAGTTGCAGAACGAGGAGGAACCTGTTGAAAATCTGCCAGTTGTAAATGATTTTCCACCACCTTACAGCAGCATTTCTGGAGAGAATTCAGGTAAAAACTTGGAAGTCTGGTATTGGAATAACTTTCTTGATGATTGGAGGTACAGCAAAATGTTGTGTGAACAATCTAAATTTACAGGAAAAATAAGTGACTGATAAATCTATCCTTATTAGATAGTCCTTATTTTACATTGCAGAAGAAACAGGAAAATAATGCTAATTATGAAAGTTAGGAAACTTACTTTTCTGTAAGTAATTCTATAGTATGTTGCATTGTTGGCTGTGAAGCCATACCTCACAACTGTAGGTTAAGAAGGAAGAGTATGTGGAAGATAATTCTTTCTCCTTCTAGTGCTGCTTAAATAATAGTTTCACAACATCAAGAGATCACAACTCTATATTTGTAGAAATCAACTGATCTGCCATATGCTATACATTGAATTATTGAATTGCTACTTGCGGCAGGTGAGGGCAGTTGCAAAATTCCTGTGGTTAGTCATAAAGGTGGGTGGATTGCCCAAATTCGAATCATGTGATCACACGGGTACTGCAGTGGCTACAACTTCGGATACAGATCGTAAGTCCCTTCATTCAGTATCGTCGTGGTTGCAAATGGTTGCTGAACAAATGGTTGTAAGTCAAGGGCTCTCTATAAAAAGTTCCAAATCATCTATGTTTATAGTTAGCTAGAAATATACTTGAATGTAGCATTATAGTAATAGGATAAATTAAATACCACAATATGGTTCTAAATAACGTGATTTTTCTTGTATTTGACAACTTTCTATTTTGCAAAGAAATGTTTATGCTGTTACTTGGAAGTAAACTGAAAGGAGCAGCTTATTTCAGAGTGTATCTGTTTGTTTTCCTGTCATATAACATGCTTTATTTTATACAGATTATAAAATAAATGTGCCATTGATTCATATTTTACTGTTACTATAATGTGCCAAAAGAAGATAAAGGAAAGGGCAATTTAAAGACCGAAAAGCTAGATAGTAGAAGACAACATTCATATTTTATCATACAGTTGATAGATTAAAGAAAGACAGTTGGCCTGATTAAAATACTTTTTGTCCTGAGAACAAAGAACATTATAATCAACAGTGAACATGCTTATTTAATTAGTATTTACTTAATAATTTTCCCCATTCTTTCCTATTTCTGAGCAGCTCAGATGGCACAGGTAGTCCCTCCATTTCCTTAATCCTGTGAACTAAAATACTGTAGTCCAAAGATAGGTGACTGGTATCACTCATTTATGTACGTGTTAAACATGCATAAAAGTTAAAGCATTTATGTGCCACCTATCCAGAGGTGGGCTGCACGTTCTTTAATAAAGGGTTTGCTCGTTGTGAGTGCACGTGTGCGCTTCACTCCCATGCACCCCTTTCGGAGAGAAATGGAGCTTCAAACAGGCTCTTAATCAGTTCAGGCAGCTCTGGTGAGAACAGCAGGGGTAGCACAGAACTCAGTGGGCCAGCCAACAAGCCAGAAAGTAAGTTATAAATGAATAGCATAGAACAGCGATGGTGAACCTTTTTTGGCTCACGTGCCACAAGTGGGGGGAGCGCAGGGGCGTTGTGTGCGGGCGTGCTGCACCCATAATGCAACACGTGACTCCCCCCACTGTGCATGCACGCACAATGCGCGACCCCCAGTGCGCATGCGCGCACAATGCGCGACCCCCCCCATTTTTACATGCTTTTTTCGCCCTCCCCAGACTCCAGAGGCTTTATAGGAGCCTGGGGAGGGTTAAAAGAGCCCCCCTGCTCCCCCGGAGGCCCTCCCGAGGCTTCAGGGACTGTCCGGAGGCTTCCCTGAAGCCTTCGGAACGCTTAAAACCACCCTCCGAGCAAACTGGAAGTGACTTCCGGGTTGCTCGGAGGGTCGTTTTAAGTGCTCCGAAGGTATCAGGGAAGTCTCCGGATGATCCCTGAAGCCTTTGGAACGCTTAAAACGACCCTCCGAGCAACCCGGAAGTCACTTCCGGGTTGCTCGGAGGGTGGTTTTAAGTGTTCCGAAGGCTTCAGGGAAGCCTCCGGACAGTCCCTGAAGCCTTTGGAACGCTTAAAACGACCCTCCGAGCAAACTGGAAGTGATTTCTGGGTTGCTCGGAGGGTCGTTTTAAGTGCTCCGAAGGTATCAGGGAAGTCTCCAGATGGTCCCTGAAGCCTTTGGAATGCTTAAAATGACCCTCCGAGCAACCCGGAAGTCACTTCCGGTTTGCTCGGAGGGTCGTTTTGAGTGCTCCGAAGGCGTCAGGGAAGCCTCCGGATGGTCCCTGAAGCCTTCGGAACACTTAAAACAACCCTCTGAGCAACCCGGAAGTCACTTCCTGGTTGCTCGGAGGGTGGTTTTAAGTGTTCCGAAAGCTTCAGGGAAGTCTCCGGACGGTCCCTGAAGCCTCCGGAGGGCCTCCAGGGGGGCGGGGGAGACTCTTTTTGCCCTCCTCAGTCTCCTATAAACTCTCTGGAGCCTGGGTAAGGCGAAAAATAGCATTTAAAAAGGTGAACTCAGCTGGCCAGAACGCGCATGCGCGCTGGCCAGCTGACAGGGCAGCGCCTCGCATGCCCTGACAAATGGCTCCGTGTGCCACTTGTAGGTTCGCCATCACTGGCATAGAACATGGTCGTGTGGGCGGGCCCAGCCAAAGATCAGAACTAAGGGTTCGCCTGAACCCTTGTGACCATGCAGTAGCCCCCCACTGCACCTATCTGCAAGACATCCTTAGGTAGTAGATAAAATTAATGAGCCTTTTGCCTTAGTGACGTCTTGGTTTCCATAATCTTAGTCTGATGTTTTATTTATAAGTATAATCTTTATTGTCTTTGTACTTAAATGCAACGAAATTGGTTTTAACTTCACTGGTGCAAAATTATAACAGAAACAAAGAAAGAAAGAAAAAGAAAAAAACTAGCGTGTACAAACAATGGCTTTTATGACTCATGGTTAATTTGATCTTGGTTTAGAAATGCCCATTATTATGACTGAAAGCCAATGAAGAAGCTTTATTGTATTGTTTGTTTTGTCCCCAATCGCTGTTCTTGTCCTTACTTACAAATTTACCCCTTTCAGCAGTTTGGGTCAATCTGATTTGAGAAGGGATTGTTCTCCACAGTTATTTCATACTGCACTGTTATCCCTGATTCTTTCCCAAAGTGGTGCTTCCAGATTTCTTGACTTAATAACTCTGGGAGTAACTCATTGGGAGGGCATTATATTGGATAAATATATTTATTCAGAAGTACATCCACTCCAAGAATATAATGGATTTTGCCATTCATGAGTTTTGTAATTTGCCACTTTTCTGAAGATAAAAAGTTGGAAGTGTTGACTTTTCCATTCATAACATAGTTCAGTTTACAAATGTTAATAATAAATTAACCATCTTATCTCTCCTGCCTGCCAGCATATTTTGACTACAAAGATGAAGCTGGGTTCCCTAAACCTCCTTCATATAATGTAGCTACAACTCTACCTACTTATGATGAAGCAGAGAGAACTAAGGCAGAAGCTACTATTCCCTTAGTTCCTGGAAGGGTACGTGTGTTTTGATTCTCTGAAAACGTATCAAAACATAATGAAAAAGTAGATTTGTTGATGTCAGTGCTGTCAATACCCTAAGGAGTGACTATAAGCTAAGTTTGCTGATGTAATTAAATAAATAAATAACAGGAATAATTTATCAATTTGTGCAGTTTTAGGAAATATAGGTAACATGTTAAAATGCTTTTAAGTATAAGTATAATCTTTATTGTCATTGTACTTAAATACAATGAAATTGGTTTTAACCTCACTGGTGCAAAATTATAGCAGAAACGAAAAAAAGAAAGAAAAAGAAAAAAAACTAGCGTGTGCATGGAGTGATTGTGGTTGTATTTAAAAGTCTGACAGCCCAAGGATAGAAACTATCTTTAAACCTCTTTGTTTGGCTGGCTATACTTTGATGTCTTCTGCCCGATGGCACTCACTTCAAATCCCAGGGTATAGTTATAAGATTGCTATGTTTATTTTTGTATTGTCCTATTTGTACATTAGATACAGTTCACTTAGGTCTTTCTTTTTAAATTTCTCTTTAATTATGGTATTTCACTCATGTATGTATATGAAATATTTCTCATTCCTTAGTGATTTACACTGAAGTAGAAGAAGATAGGTGTGCTTTGTTAAATACCTATCTGTATACTACTAAAACTCTTGTGTCTGTAACCTTTAACTGGGCAAAATGGTGCATCATAGAGCAACAATTTTTGAACAAAGATACCTCAATGGAATAATTTATAGAGTGCGCCCCAAATCCAGAACCTATGACTACCATGGAAATTTGGCAAATTTTATAAAATATGGCATTAAAAATTCTAATACAATCTGTTTATGATGTAATAAAAATGTCATAAATCCTTCCCTGTCCTGAGGTTTGACTGCTATATGGTTCACCATGGGCTGCTTTCAAGGCAGATACATCTCTGAATATCTCCCTGAATTTTTAAGAACATTAAAAGTTCTGCCATTGTTGAAGACATTGAATAATCTGGTAAGAAAAATCTCTGATTTTCACAAGTTTTCTAGTTTATTCTCTTTAAGGAAAGGTGGCATATTGTTCTTATGAACCAGACTTTTGCTAATCAGTTTGTTCATTTATGCCACAGGAAGAAGAGTTTGTGACACGGGATGACTTTGATGATTCCGACCAACTGAGGATAGGAAATGATGGCATTTTCATGCTGACTTTCTTCAGTGAGTACTTTTAACAAAGTACTTTTAACAATTGCAATTGAAATAACATTTGGTTTTCATATTTTATAAGGCCATCTAGATAATAGAAATATTTTCTTCTGAGCTGTTACAGAGATTGCACATATGGAGCTGATAATTTTTTAAATAGCAATCACTTCCACTTTCATCACGAGTGTAAATAATTTTAGTAACTTCTCTTAAAATGCAACAAATGACTTTCCCCTCCATATTTCACATCTTATTATAAACAAATCCTTGAAGCCTCATTGTTTCAATCCATTGTTTCATCACCAAAAGCCCATTAAGGGTTAATAGAGAGAACAACATATCTATTTTAGCTTTGATCAAATAAACCAACTTCCTTTTACTTTTAACAATCTTGATCTTCAGTCAAGAAATAATGATCTAGAACTTGATTTCTTTTCATCTTTTCTTTGTCCCTTCTCACAAAATTCTTCAGAGCTTTAATAAGCCTCTGTAAATCCAGCAAGGAAAAATAATCCATGTCACTCTCCTGGTTAATTATTTATACATCCTTTTTAATTATTAAGTCATGAGTGGGTTTCTTCCGAATATCCAGTGTGGCATCTTTTTTGTAGACTGTCACTTTCGAAATCACTTTCAGATCAGTCTCAATGTTGTCAAGTAAAACTTGTTCCTTTTTCATAACATCTTTTACAACCCAATTTATTAATAGAAACAGACACTCTTAAAGTTAATGTCTGAGCCCATTGTTCAAAAATATTCTTCTGTAAGTTCAGTGTTAAAATATTTTGCTTCAATCCGTACTGGTAAGTCAAATGTTTTTCTCCTTAAATTATAATCTTTAGTTCTTTCTGGTTCTTGCCAGTGTCCAACCTTAAAGATCTCAACCTTATCATTAAAAAAAAAAAGAATTTAAAAGAAAAGTGTTTTTCTACAGAAAGGATTCTTCTAAAATCCCATTTCAAATCCATCTGGATCCTTAGTCTGTAAATTTTCAAAATTTCTAAAACAATTTCTAAAAATGATTAGAAAAGGAAATAAGTGAACTTAGTTTCCTTAAAGGCGTCAACTGGTTTGAACAAGATGGCTATTCTTTGTCTCCCAGATCTGTACACTTGTTGGAGACTCCTGTCTTACAATCTCCTTGCAAGGAGAAACTATCTGAGCATTTGGCAGCAATCTCAAGTCCTCTCTCTGTGGAGGAATTACGAGCAGCTAGTCTACTCGTCTGCTCTTCTCTCCACCAGTCTCCAGTTCCACTTTTAGCTGAGTTGTCTTCCGTTTGCTGTTTTTTCCCCCTTGAAGTCTCAGAGCTGATCATTTTTGACCCAAGAAAAGCCTTGTGTCCATTAACTTATTTTAATACAAATTTAAAAAAGTAGTATAAGATATAATGATAAGTTATAAGCATAAGGATGCTATAGACAGCAGTGCTAATTTATGAATGTGATAACAGTTTATGCTACCTCTTTATTTTAGGGGCCTTGAAGTGGACATTTTACAAAAATTGAAGAGAAACCTAAATACTTCCACAAATGGTCATAAGTACAACTCCACTGAGTTATTACACACAAGTTCCTCCTACTTTAGCACCTTGCTTCCACGGTGGTTGATCAGATTTCTTTGGGAAGCTCAAAATCGGGCATGAAGGCAGTTTCCTTTTCTCTTCCTACCTCTTCAGATGCTGAGAGGCATTCTGACTACTAGCCATCTATAGATTGCCTTTGTCAGGAGAGTTTTCTTTCTATAACTTTTCATATTAGTCTTTTTTAATTACCCTCCCAAATTCTTCAGGGTGTCCTGGTAGTAGCGATCTTTTTTTAATTACAGTATGACCATCATCAATAATTAGAACAAAATTAAATCCATTATTTGGCATTAAGGCATTTTCTTTGTTTTGCTTTTTTAGTGGCATTCCTTTTCAACTGGATTGGATTCTTCCTCTCTTTCTGCTTGACTACCTCAGCAGCAGGAAGATATGGGGCTATTTCTGGATTTGGTCTCTCTCTCATTAAGTGGATTCTGATTGTCAGGGTAAGTTACAGCGTGGAAAAAGAAGTTATCACAAGTCTATGTGTTCGATACAGAGTTTAGTATTCCATTATTTTCTCCTTGTGAAAGTTTAGAAAATTAATTTAGACAAACTATTCATTGTATTTAGGAAATACAATGTAATAGGTTCTGTTTGAGTCCTGTGATCAATTATGTGGGGTCCTTAATATACATTTTGCATGCTAATTTGTTTAGTCTTCTTTCAAACTATTTACTGTTTTAGCTGAATGATTTTTTTATATTTTTCATATTTTATGTGCAGTATTTGGATGCATGTTAGAAAACCTGTGTCTATAAAACCCATTTGCTCTTAGATAGGCACTCTGCAATTAACGGAAGGCAACATGAGTTTGTTAAAAGCAAATCATGCAGTATTAATCTTTTTTTCTTTTTTGATAAAGTTACTACCTTAGTACATCAGGGAAATGCCGCAGACATAATTATCTGGACCTCAAACATTCATTCTTTCCCTCTTTCTTTCAAATGCTAGGAATTGAATCTAAAATAACCTGCGTAGAAGACATAGGATTTGCCATTAATTTATATATATATATCTATATATGTGGATTTCCCATATGTACTTACATGGTTCTCTTCTACTGATAGGCTTCCTAAAGGAGCACATAAAAATAATGAAATAAGTTTGAAAAACTAAATTGGATAATATAAAATACAAGTTATATATAGAAATTTTCCTTAAAAACAACTGAAGGCAAAGTAGTTCTTAACCTTGATACCATCTCTCTATTAAACAGTATTTTACAAAATTGTCTTTAAACATAATTCAGTTTTCCATTTTTGGGAAGAGACAAAGATAATTAAAAATCTAAGCTTAATTTCAGAGAACATAACTAAGAACTACGAAATAGATACTTTTTTAAAGAATAGACTAGAATAACAGAGTTGGAAGGGATCTTGGTGATCTTCTAGTCCAACCCCCTGCTTAGGCAGGAAACCCTATACCAATTTAGATAAAAGGTTTTCCAGTCTCCATGCAAAACTGGAAAATAATGCAATTGCTACAAGAGTTTCATTAACTTCTATGAGTCAGCTTCTTAGAATAGGGACCATGTGATTGAATGTTTTCAATTCAATCCAACAGATTGGGCATGCTGTAGATCCCTTCCACCAAAAAGTGTTAACAGGCAGGAACTAGAGCAGCGATGGCGAACCTTTTTTGGCTCACGTGCCATAAATGGGGGGAGCGCAGGGGGGTCATGTGCAGGCGTGCCGCGCCCATAATGCAATGCGTGACCCCCAGTGCGCATGCGCACACTACAGGTGCTCCTCCCCCCCCCATTTTTACATTCTTTTTTCGCCCTCCCGAGGCTCCAGAGGCTTTGTAGGAGCCTGGGGAGGGTGAAAACAGCCACCCCTGTCCCCCCCGGATGCCCTCCAGAGGCGTCAGGGAAGCCTCTGGACGGTCCCTGAAGCCTTCGGAGCGCTCAAAACGATCCTCCGAGCAAACCAGAAGTGACTTCCGGTTTGCTTGGAGGGTCGTTGTGAGCGCTCCGAAGGCTTCAGGGACTGTCCGGAGGCTTCCCTGACGCCTTTGGAGGGCTCAAAACGACCCTCCGAGCAAACCGGACATCACTTCCGGTTTGCTCGGAGGGTTGTTTTAAGTGCTCCGAAGGCTTCAGGGACTGTCCGGAGGCTTCCCTGACGCCTCCGGGGGGGGGGTGGGGGAGGCTCTTTTTGCCCTCCTAAAAAGCCTCTGGAGCCTGGGGAGGGCGAAAAATGGCTTTAAAAAAGGGTGAACACAGCTGCCAGCGCGCACATGCGCGCTGGCCAGCTGACGACAGCGCCTCGCGTGCCCTGACAAATGGCTCCGCGTGCCACCTGTGGCACGCATGCCATAGGTTCACCATCACTGAATTAGAGGATAGGCTTTTTCTGCTGTAGTCCCTGCCTTACGGAATATTCTCCTCTTGGAGATTAGAATGGCCCCTATTGGCTTTTCACAAAGCTTTAAAAACCTGGCTGTGTACCGAGGCCTGCGGCTCAGGTGTTAAGGGCCCTGTTCCTTGGCTTTACTGTTAGTTGGTTCACTATCTCGGTTGCAGTGTATATTTATTTTTTGGCTGTTTTTTTTTTTTTTAATTTTTCTTAACATTAATTTTAGAATTATAAGCCACTCAGAATCACTTGGTTGAGTTGGGTGGCTATAGAAATTGAATGAATGCATAAACAAATCAATATCCAAAGTGCTTCTGAATCATTTCAAAGTGTACAGATCCCAAGAACTATACATGGCACGGATCGGTGCAAGAGGCAAAGTGTAACAAAACTTTGATAACAAAAGGAATCATTTGTATTTGAGGAAAAATATGCAGAATGCCTAATGTTTTCCAAGAGCAGATTTTCCTCATCGTTCACTTCAGCAGTAAAGTACGTCGTGTTTGCTCTGTTTTTTCAAGAAAGAGTAAATTATTGAGGTGTTCTTATAGAATCAAGCATGGCTGTCTTATATTCACTTCTACTAAGAAAGTATCAGTGAAAGTACTTTACAACTGCTGAGTCCTAAAGGACTTCTTCCCAGAACTATTAATGCTAGCTCAATAAATAATTGTAAATGAGCAGCAGTTATTTTAATGCTAAACCATTCCTGCTTTGAAGGATTTAGCAATTGTTCTACTTAATTAGCAACTACGGTAATCAGCAGTGTGAAAAATCCCACAAATGCTTAACATCTTAATACATTCCTCATTTTTTGTTTTTAATTTTTAGTTCTCTACCTATTTCCCTGGCTATTTTGATGGGCAATACTGGCTGTGGTGGGTGTTCCTTGTATTAGGTAAGTGGGTTTCAGTAAATTTATTTTAATGTTAGTTGTTGATTTTAATTATTTTACCTGGAGCTGTAAATCAAAATTTAATTGTAAGCTAAAAAACTTTTCATAAAATAACTTTTCTGATAGCTTTTTGACTTAACCTAATTTCTAACTTTAATTCATTACTTGAGAAAGGTCTAAGTAGGGCTCTTTATAGGGATTTAATATAAAGGAATCCTACCACCTAGTGGAGATGTCATTAGTTGCATATTAAAAAAATCTTGTCTGACTCTTGCATTGGCCAAATGCTAATCCTGTAGCTTAACCAGATAGAACACGTGTCAAAGATAACATGTAAAGGGAAGACTCAGATTGGTCAAATTTCTTCAGAATGTTTCAATATTATTCGGAATCACTAAAACACAGGTTTAGGTAAATACATACTACAAATTAGGTGAGACATTAACAATTTCCAAAGGATAATGGTGTAGTTAAATAGTACCAAGAAAACGATAAATAATGCTTTCTTTAACATCGTAACAGAAAAGAAAAAAAACTATTCAGATTGTGGTAAAATAAAAGTTAAAATATTTGAATAATGGAAGCCACTATCAATCAAACCCATATTTAAAAGTATCTCTGCTTTATTGCAGCTGTTACATAAGTTGAAATTTTTCCCAGAGAAGGCAGTTTTGATTATATTAATCTATGTTTTAATTAGTTTCATTAAATGATTGTTGCTGTTGATTGATGTGTTTTTATGTTTGTGAAAAAATGTAACAGTTTTATGACCATTACATTGTACTAATGTTACATTTTTTACATTTTTTATGGTGGTTAAGTGAACGTTGTGGGCATGAAGCGAACACATTGGTTGTTATGCTGTGTTTTTGCTGAAAACCAAAAGTGCCAGTTTTCAGCAAAACGGTCATAAAACACAGTAAGGGGCACTAACTATCAGAACTTCAGGTCCAGGTCATAAATTCCTTTTCAGATTGGTTGTAATTTCAAACAGTTGAGAACCCTTAATTTGAATTTACTGGTACTTTAAAATAGTTTTTAAAGGCCAAGGGGGCTAAATATGGAACATTCTCTCATGGCTCCATTTCAGCCTTTGAACATGAATGATTTATGTATACAGGTAGACCTCGACTTACAACAGTTCATTTAGTGACCGTTCAAAGTTACACTGACACTGGAAAAAGTGACACATGACCGTTTTTCACAGTTATGACCTTTGCAGCATCCCCATAGTCATGTGATCAAAATTCAGATGATTGACAACTGACTCATATTTATGACCGTTGCTGTGTCCCAAGGTCACGTAAACACCTTTTGTGACCTTCTGTTAAGTAAAGTCAAGGGGGGAACCAGATTCACTTAACAACCAGGTTACTAACTAATCAACTGCAGTGATTCACTTAACAGCTGTGGCAAGAAAGGTCGTAAAATGGGGCAAAACTCACTTAACAAATGTCTCACTTAACAATATAAATTTTGGGCTCAAATATGGTTGTAAGCCGAGGACTACCTGTAGTTACATTATTATTTTTAACATTAATCTTAATTTTATAGTATTATTTGTAATACTATTTGTAATTGTAGACACTATTGGGAAACCAATTCTTTAGTGTTGGAGTTCTTGCCAAACATATGCATTAATAATAAAATGCCAAACGAATATGTAGACCCAATATTGCATGCTGGGATAAACAAAACTGTAAATAATTGATTTCACAGTGCATTGAAACCTTCCCAATATTGTTGTTTGTTTTTGCTATAACAACTAGCCTGGCTGCCTTTGTAAAAAATAAATGTGTTGATTAAATGTTCAGCTAATTGGAAGTTTGTTTCATGTTGGTTTAAGTAAAGAAATGACATGTCTTTAAAGGTTAGGAATCACAAATATAATCAAGACAATAAGGAATATGATAATTATTAGAGGAATGTATTTGTCAATGAATGCATAGATTTTAGATCTACACCAGGGGTAGTCAACCTTTTTATACCTACCACCTTCTTTTCTATCTCTGTTAATAGTAAAATTTTCTAACCGCCCATCGGTTCCACAGTAATGGTGATTTTATGAAAACCTAATGAAAATGTTTTTAAATAATGCTATGAAAATGTTTTTAAAAGTCAATTAAATTAAAAAAAAAAGGAAAGTGCTTCAGTATCGGACAAAACCCCTACCACCCACCATGAAAGCTGGAACGCCCACTAGTGGGCGGTAGGGACCAGGATAACTATCACTGATCTACACGATCCTTAAGAATTATGGATAAAGTCTCACCCTTAGACAGAGCTTCCCCATCTTGTTGCTCTTTCTCTGACTGTGCATTTCAACACTTTTAAGCTGTAGCTCTTAAACTGGTCGACTGTGCTGCCTAAGACAAGAGAATGAATAAACCTGTGGTTTAGTACCCTAAGCACAGTCTGTAACTGTAAGGAAATATAGATTGTTTGGATATTAAATGGTTTTTTCCTGATTTGGAACTCTTCTATATATTTTAGTAATGTGGCTTTAAACCTGGGGTGAATATTAACTGGTTCGGTATAATGTTTAGAAGCAAAAATTAAAACCAATGTTTACTGTTCAACTTCTTTGCTTTTCTCTTTTTTGAATAAAATAACAATCTCATGGTTAATAAATCAAAGTTTCCTCTTGTATACATATCTTTTATTCTTTAGAAATAACTGTAGCCTTTTTGAACTTAAGTTACTGTTTCTTAAACAGCTCACGCTTAAGTGCTGGAAGTTTTATAAATTTCCACGCAAACCACCCAATAATTCCTTCTGGTCCAGTTGACAGTTTTCCACTTCAGCCTTCTCCAATCTCTCGCCCCTCTTGTAGGAATCTCACTAAGAGGGCTCCAGTTTTATATTCTTTGAGTGACAAGTCATTCAATTATATATAGTATTTCTAATGTATGTAGTAGCCTTAGCGTAACAAACTATATACATCATTTTTAGACAGAGTTTTTACAGTTTAACTGTCTCACTTCTTATTTTCCTGTTCCCACTTTCACTTGCTCATGCTTTATAAAGCTCCAGTACTTTCACTTATTAGGCTTCATTTTAGTTTAGGGACCCAACTTACTTGTTCCTGAGCTTCTTGAAATTCTAACACCTTTTCAAGCTCTCCTTGCTAACATTTTATTGGTCATTTCCAAACAGCAATCTTCCACCAACTAGTTTCCTCAGGAGATCTCTCTTTATGATTGTGTTTGTTCCTACGAGGTTCTCAACTATAGATTTTTCCCATAACTATTCTTTGATACACGCATTATCCTCATCCGCACAGCACAAAATACAGGAAGTCCATGACTTACAACAGTTCATTTAGTGACTGTTCAAAGTTATAGCGGCACTGAAAAAAATAACTTGACGGTTTTTCACACTTACAACTTCTGCAGCGTCCCCATGGCTGCATGACCAAAATTCACCTACTTGGCAACTGACTCATAGTTACGATTGTTGCAGTGTCCCAGGGTCATGTGATCACTTCTGACCAGCAAAGTCAATAGGGAAGCCAGATTCACTTAATTACTAACTAACTAACTTAGTCTTACTAACTTCAGTGATTTACCTAACAACTATGGCAAGAAAGGTCATGAAATCGAGCAAAACTCATTTAACAAATGTCTCGCTTAGCAACAGAAATTGTGGACTCAACTGTGATCGTCAGTTGAGGACCATCTATACAATTCCAAAAATGTCTCAAGAGTCTCCGTTGCCTAAGGGAATTATCCGTTGCCTAAGGGAATTTCGGTTTGTTTAGTTTCATCAAAAGCTTGACTAACTATGTTCATTAGGATGAAAGCTTCTTCATATCTTTGTGACAGTTGGGATTATTTTGGCAGGGTGGGTGGAATCTTGGGATTACTTTGCAACTCTGTCCAAATCAGGGATTTTATCCTGCCAACCTCTTTTCCTTTTCATCTCTTTCCTTTCATTGAGAATTGCTTACCTGACAACAATCCTGGTTTGAAGATTGAATTACCAGAAAATCGCCTGATTTACTCAATATTTGACCTCGTACCACAATAAGGAATGTAACTAATTAAGGAAAACCATAACAAATTAGAAACTGATTGTTAGGCCCTTGAACAAACAGTGCTTTTGGGATCAAAGAGAAATAATGTGTTTACATAAAAATATTCTGTACTTTTTCTATAGGATTTCTTCTGTTTCTCAGAGGATTTATTAATTATGCAAAGGTTCGAAAGATGCCAGAAACATTTTCTACACTCCCTAGGACAAGAGTTCTCTTTATTTACTAAAGGTAATATACTTCAATAAAGTTTGCTAATTTCTGGTGTGTTTGTGTTTGTGTATATAGACACATGTTAAAAAAAATACTAGAAAGTTTCACATTTCCCTATTATTTATAAAATCAATTTATATTATTTGTTGCATTTGTATTTCTTTTTGTATTTTCACAAAATACATTTTTGTAATTCAGTCATATTGAGTGCTAAAAGAAAATTTCAAATTGCTTTAGGAAGATGTGTATCCTGATGTATACACACAACTTTTTTTGCCAAATAGATGTTCACTATTGAATTAGAAGGCAATATACAAAACTCAGGGAAGAAAAACACCATCATGAGACAGACTGCATAAACAAATGCAATTGGCATTAGCCACCTAAAGACACTGGAACTAGAGAAGTTTTTTTTTAAAAAAAATAAACTGTGGTTAGGATATCTTTAATTCTGTATTAGTGATTTGGCATCCCCTATAGCCCTCCTGACTAGGAGGAATTCCCACTGAATTACAATTTTCCTCACAGTTTTATTGAAAGTTTCTTTCAATAAAAAATGGGTTTGGCTAGCAGGCCATTGCTGTTTATTTTGTTTCTACTGACATCAGAAACGATTTCTCTGAATGTAGATTTAGAGTATTTTTAGCCCATCTTCTTTATTTTTAAAAATAACTCAAGGCACTGATTGTACCTAATACTCCTTCTGCCTCCTATTTTCCCCACTACAATCTTGTGAGTAGGTTGGGTTGAAAAAGAATGACTGACCGAAAGCCACCCAGCTCGATTTCATGCCCAAAGTGGGCTTCAATCTCAATCTCATGGTTTCTAGGCCAATACTTTAATAACTACATCAGACTCTTTCTGATGTACTGTATTTTTCAGAGTATAAGACGCACTAGAATATAAGATGCACCAAGGTTTTGAAGAGGCAATTTTTTTAAGTAGGTAGGTAGACAGAGGGATAGACAGGGAGAGAAAGAGAAAGAAATACCGTAGGTAGGTAGGGAGAGAGAGAGAGTAGGTAGGTAGGTAGGTAGGTAGGTAGGTAGGGGGATAGAGAGAGAGAAATAGAAAGAGAGAGAGAGAAATACAGTATATAGGGAGGGAGAGAGAAAGAGTAGGTAGGTTGGCAGGTAGAGGGTTAGAGAGAGAGAGAAATGGAGAGAGAGAGAGAAATACAGTAGGTAGGTAGGGAGAGAGAGAGTGTATGTGTAGGTAGGTAGGTAGAGGGATAGATAGAGAGAAATATAGAAAGAAATACAGTAGATAGGTAGGTGTTTCTCCTGGCACAGCACTTGATCAATGTAATTCTCATCAATTAGTTAAAGAGCTTTCTACAAGGGAAAAAAAGTTTTTGCACTCTGCAAACCTCCCCAAAATGGCCCGTTTTCGTGAAAACGGGCCCGTTTTTTCCCTAAAAGCACGAATAGCCTTGGGGGGGGGGGACTTGCAGAGTGCTCCTGGGAGGGGGGGCAAAAACAAGGAAAAAATGGCCCATTTTTCATGAAAACGGGCCCGGTTTTTGTCCAAAAAATTACATGCATAGCCTTATTGAGGCTTATAGAGTACTGCTGTGGACTGGGGGGGGGGGGGGCAAAATGGGTCATTTTTTGCTCATTTCTGCCCTTCCCAGCCCCCAGGAGCTCTCTGAAAGCTTCCATAAGGGTATGCACAGCCGTTTTGGTAAAGGGGCGGGTGTTCGGGAGGCAAAAAATGCTGTATTCGGTGTATAAGACGCACCCAGATTTTCAGCCTCTTTTTTGAGGAAAAGGGGTGCATCTTATACTCTGAAAAATACGGTAGTTCATGTAGGGTGCAAAAATGGCAGCCACATAATTTTGCATCTACTCAGTTTTTAATTTGATATTTACAAAAAGTGAAGAGTTTGTGGATTTAGAGAGTGCCTGAAATTTTCTAGCCTACCAAATTAAAATTTAATAGGCAACAAAATATATTTATTAATTTATTAAAGGTGCTTGATGCTGATTCAGTTGGGCAAATTTATGCAACTTACAAAGAATAGCTGTATTGTCCAACAAGTGGAAGTATTCATAATCAAATTTGAAGCAACTTGTAGATGTGCAGAAAAAGCAGTCCAAAAAGGATGCTTACAAACAATGTGCTATTTGTTTGAAGCTCCTAACACAATTATTATCCCAAGCCAGTGTTTTGCAGTCAGTGTGCATGGAACTAATGCAATTTTTATTATAGTTAGTTAAATGTAATTAACTAAATTGTAGCTATTAATTATGTTTACTATACAGTAATCTTATTCCTTGAGATTAAAGTAAATAAATTTAGCAATCTTTAATTTGTTCAGATTTGAACATGAGTACAGGAGTTATAATGGTGAACAAGATTGTAAATTGCCTCTTCTCATCACTTGCATTTTATTGTGCTTTTTATTTTCAGTATTCTTTATAAATTGATATGTGGAAATAAAAATCAAGTTTTCATACAGAGTTGCAGGCTGTACTCAAGATATCAAAGTTATTTATTCTATCGATCTAATTATGCTAAGCCGGAAGAGGTAGCCCATAGCCTCCCCCCACCCCATTTGTGAACCTCCACTGTCTATTTTAATATGATCCAATAATATGCACTAGCTTTCTTACATACAATTTGTCTAAACTTTTGAAGAAGATAGCATGACTATCTATAGAATATAGAGCTGCACTGAGCAATTATAGAGTAACCACTCAGTGCTGTGGCCAACGCTGGTCTTGTCAACCAGAAAGTTAGCAGTCAAGACCCAAGCACCGTGTGGGCCAACTTCCTGCCCCAACTTCTGCTAACTTACCAGTTTGAAAGTATGCAAATGTGAGTAGACAAATAGGTATCACTTTGATGGGAAGGTAACAGTGTTCCATGTACCTTAGTATATAAGTCATGCCTGCCAAATGAGGATGGAAGCATCTTTCAACAATGCTGGCTCTTCAGCTGTGAATCAATGAGTTGGACACAACTGGACAGGGAAACTCTGGACAGAGTTTGGCAAGTGTTTTCTAAAAGCTTGACATCAAACACAGATTGTGTCAAACCACACATATATTCAGCTATTAAAATTAAACAACAGAATGAAAAATGTAAAAACAGTCAAGAAGACAAACACTTATGAATTATTATGCTATCTCCAATAATTTGTGTATGTAAAATGTTTCCTCGGTTATACTTAATTTGTTTTATGACCATTCTTCTCTGTGCTATCATTTTGCTTTTTTCAGACTGAAGTCTTTTGGCAACATTTTCCTGCTTTAAATGAATCCTCCCTCAATTAATATATGGACATCTGCAGGAAATGAATCAAGACTCTGAACACCCACAAAAGAACAAAAGTAATTAATCACCTGCTTAAAATAAATAAAGTTTTATTGGAAAAAAGAAGCATTTCTTTCTATTTGTTTTTAGATGTAAAATTTTAATAGTACAATGCAAACTCCTGTAATCATTAAATTAGTGGCTAATGTTTGAAACAGCTCTTGCAATCAAGTCTGTGATGTTACTAATAATGCCTTATTTAGTATTTGTAGTCTTTTAAATAGCATGAGCTATTGCCCTGTAGCCAGAAGGGGTCAGTCTTGCTTTTCCCCCTCCCCTTAAAATGAGCTTGGAGTATACTCTCTTAGTGTAAGATACTGTAATAATGCTGGCCATTGTGAAGGGATGTTCTTGGGTCTAGAAACTTGTTTTAATTGTATTTCTGCACATAATATGTATCTGTTATTAAATAAAATGATAACAACTTGGAATAAAGCGTACATGCACAATCTGAATGTTTTAAAGAATAACTGTGAGAGTATGGCTAAGAAGATGGTAGAGATATGTATTAATTTTTGGTAATATATGATAAGTCCTTTATACAATTGTACTATATCTATTTTGGCTTGGGATCCTTGCAGTATATGTTGGTAACATAAAATTCAAATAATTTGATACTGCCATGTGTAAAATCAGACAGTTATGTTTGATGATTTTAGGGGTCTTAAAGTAGTCTCTTTACTAATTAACATTTCTTGTTTTTCTATTTTATGTTACAGTTAAATATAGTTTATTGTACGTTTCTGTGATTTCTGCAAAACAGTAATTCAGAATTCTATTGTGTTAAAACTGTAAATATAGCAGAATGTTAATAAATGTCACTTACATTAGTAGGATTTTCATTTTGCTATGCACCAGTGTTCACATGGAGACTTTAAGGGGGAAATCCTAAAAGAGCCCAGTTAGACCAGGCACACACTCATTTGGGCCATTGGATGGCAAATGGCAAGGATGGAAGAAGATATGGCACTATTTAATTACAAGTCTCAGTTTATTCAATCACTCAAATGTCTGCTGTCTTAATCAATTCTCACATCTAAGGCAGTTGACAGACCAAGTAACTGTTTATCTCAAAATTTGTTCTATAGCATTGCTTGCATGATGTGGCCTAAAAATATAGTCTTCCTTATTTCTGTAAAAGCTTAAAAAATGTGACTCAGCCAAGCACTGTCTAGACCTAATGTTTATGCCGGGAGGATACCACAGGCAGGTTGTAACTATTTTTCATGCTTGAACTGTACTTGTGCACATATGTGATTCACGTATGTATTACATTGGTAACGTTTGATGAATGTGACTTGTATGTAGTTTCAAACAGTTAAAGATTCCAGTTGTAGGATGAAGATGTACAGGTGAAACTCAAAAAATTAGAATATTGTGCAAAAGTTCATTTATTTCAGTAATGCAACTTAAAAGGTGAAACTAATAAGATAAGACTCATTACATGCAAAGCAAGATAGTTCAAGCCGTGATTTGTCATAATTGTGATGATTATGGCGTACAGCTCATGAAAACCCCAAATCCACCATCTCAGAAAATTAGAATATTACATGCAACCAATAAAACAAGGATTGTACATAGTACAATATCGGAGAGCAACTTTTGCCAAAAGCACCAAAACCTGGTTCAATGACTGTGGGATTACTGTGCTTGATTGGCCTCTTCATTCTTCCTCCATACTCTGGATCCTTGGTTTCCAAATGAGATGCAAAAGTTGCTCTCATCAGAAAAGAGGACTTTGGACCACTGTGCTTCATTAAGACCAGGGTCAACGCAGCCGTCTACCAGGAGATTTTGGAGCACTTCATGCTTCCTTCCGCAGACGAGCTTTATGGGGATGCTGACTTCATTTTCCAGCTGCCCACACTGCCAAAAGCACCAAAACCTGGTTCAATGACCGTGGGATTACTCTGCTTGATTGGCCAGCAAACTCGCCTGACCTGAACTCCATAGAGAATCTATGGGGCATTGCCAAGAGAAAGATGAGAGACATGAGACCGAACAATGCAGAAGAACTGAAGGCTGCTATTGAAGCATCCTGGTCTTCCATAACACTTCAGCAGTGCCACAGGCTGATAGCTTCCATGCCACGCAGCATTGAGGCAGTAATTGCTGCAAAAGGGGCTCAAACCAAGTACTGAGTACATATGCATGCTTATACTTTACAGAGGTCCGATATTCTATGTACAATCCTTGCTTTATTGGTTGCATGTAATATTCTAATTTTCTGAGATGGTGGATTTGGGGTTTTCATGAGCTGTACGCCATAATCATCACAAGTATGACAAATTTATTCTAATTTTTTGAGTTTCACCTGTATAGTGGGTATGACCAGTATTTTCGGTGGATTTTTTTAGGGTAGTTGTGTTCTTTAAATTAAACTCTTTTAGGGCTCTCTCTGGAGCTTCAGTTTCCTATCTCAGAATTACAAAAATCTTTGATACCAGGCTTAAACAATTTTGGTCAGAGATAATTTGTAGAGGAGGAGTAAAGGGGGGGGGCAGCGGCATTTGAGGCCTTATGCAATTCCCAAGGTCTTAGGTTCACCTCTTTTGTATGGAAGGCACCGACATAATGAATTTCACTGAATTCTTGTAACATAGCAAGCATGTTTAGTATTTCCTTTTGGAGTACACGAAACTCACAGGAGACATGGTGAACAAAGTTAATTGTATCTGGTTTAGCACAGCCCACTTGCTAAATATGCTATCCCATCTTACTGCACCACTTTAAAACTTGTTTTGATAAATATTATAATACATTTTATTATATCTGATGCTTTACAATAAACTACATAGGTTTGAAGAACTTCCCTCTCACACTAGAGAAAAATGCTGATCATAAAAAATACTAGGTCTATTATGAGATTTTTAAAATTATATGTGTGTTTTTAACTTGCTCCTAGAACCATGTACAATAATTTACAGAAACAACTCCCCAAATGCCTTCTTTCCCTTGAATAGGTATCACCAAGGATTAATAGCATTACCTTCTGTAGAGATGCATTTGTTTTCAAAGTGGCGTCAAATCCTCTCTTCATTTCCTGGGTTGTTTAAGACAACAAGCTTTGTAACAGTGATATTTGAGTCTTTGTTAAGGTATTTTGGGACAGCAGTGTTTGTATTTGCAGAGAGATGCAAATCACATCCCTTCAATTTTTTGGGGAAAATGCATGCCTTCTGAGAGATGTAGAAATTTTTTGAGTAATATTTCTGTAGCCTAATCATTTTTAATATCGGCTATCTCCCCTGAATTATCGTTCAATTTTTAAAACCTTATTCAGTGGTTAAAAATATATATGTAATACTTTCAGTCCTATAGCCAGTTTCTTGATGAGAAGTGATTTCAGCATACCTTAATTTTAGATAGATACGTAGTATTTTGCTGTAAAATTATATGTCATTACTGAAAAATATGTAAGTAAAATGTTGTTTTTATAACATATCTTGTAATAAACAATGAAATCACATTTTTAAAAGATGCCAACTGGCTTTCTAAGTGCAATTGTAAGCATCACTGAAAGCAAAGCAACTTCTAAATGGATAGGGCAGAAGTTTTATTATTCTCATTCTCCATATGATAATCCAAGCTGTCAATCTTTCCTGCACATAGAACTGCTTGTAGAAAAGAATATGCATGAGGACTGCTATGTACCCGATATCTAAATTTTAAATATTTTAAAATTAATTTTAATTTGTAAAGCTTTGATAACATGTATATTTGTTTTTTGAATCTTTGGAGGGCAGGAAAAATATGGCTAGAAAGAAAAAAAGTTTGGAAACTCTGGAACTGGCAATGAGTTTTTGAATGCGAGTGTATTTGGGAGATGGAGTGAGAGACTAGTGAAGACAGTTGTTTTATTATTTTGACTTTTTAATTTATAATGAGGATGAGGATTGTTTCTGTCAAGAGCCAAACATTTTTTATGATTATTGGATGGGATCCATATGCTGGTGGGAGACAAGGGCAGGGCTGATGAACAAGGTCACCTTTTTCTCTCAGACCCCTTCCTATATTTCTTCAATAACTCTTAACATTCTCCCACTCAACATATTCCCCCAGAGAGAAATGGATACTCTGACCAGGATCGAGGGCCATTGAGAACAGGCCTCACACAACTTTAGTAGAGAAGATTCCCTCTGAATTTACATTGGGAAAGGAAAAGTGAATAAGGTAAACTACGAACCATGATTCAGAGGGGTTAGGCGGGTGAATGAGTTTAAGAGTAACCTCATAATAGAGAGATTTGGATATTTCAACTTGTCGTCCTAGAGCTTTTGAGACAATTTCTCTCACCCCTGAATGACATCTGGGGGAATGATGGAGACAGATTTTTGGTGCCCACTGCCATGCCATGATTAACCAAACCCGGGGAGTTTGGCAAAAGATCTAGCCCTTGTTTCTGAATCTTGCTCCCAGTCCTGCCTTAGCCCTAGTGGCTTATTCATTATGAGGAGCCCTGCCTAAATCCTGAAGTTCAGCAGCCTAGATACACTTTGGCACTTTAAAAATGTAAAATTATCCACTCGTGCAAGAGTTACAGATTACCTTCCTTAAGATACTATGTTTTATACTTTCTCTCCTAACCCTGAAAAGCTATCTAGTGATATTTTTTTTAAAAAAAAAAACACTTGTATGCTATCCTAGTTATGGTAAGAGTGTTTCGGGAAGTCGGATCCTGCTACGAATAAACGATCATCTCTGTTCTATAGCTATTAGAAAAAGTCTTCATCACCCTGGATCTTGGGAAATTTAGACATTAGTGTTGACTGCAACAAAAGCTGATGAAACTTGCATGGTCCATCAAATATTAAGAAAATTATAGAGGCCTAATTTAGAGCAAAAGGGGAAGGGGAAGTAGTAAGCACTGATGCAGTTGCATAAAGAAACTTTTGTGGGTTAGCTTAATCTTGTTTAAATAGACCTCCCGGAAGCAACAGGAACATAGTATCAGCACCTTATCTCTTAACCGTGTTTATTTGCACCTACCAATCAGCCACATGTTTACTTTGCGTTGATAGTGCAAAGTTTAGAATTTCAGTGGGGTGACAATGGTGCAAGTTGGGTTATCCTCTGTAGCAAACAACTTCCAGGTGAGGTAGGGGAAAAGGATGTTTTGTGTAACTAGACAGGTGTGGCTTTCTGGAGAAGTTTTATTTACATTTCCCTGGATCTACTTAGCTTAAATGTTGCTTTTAGGAAAGTGTGGAAAGATAGCTGCATTGATTTTGCTACATCAAACACCTAAACCAAATGCTGCTGTTGGGAAACGGCTAATCAAACCAGGAGGAAGCTACTGGTGTCCAGAGGTTTAGAACTGATGGCAAGATATGAAGCTATTACAACTAAAACCAACACCTTGTTCTGAAATGTCATCTAATTTCTTACCAAGAAAAAAAAACAGAATCTGCTTACACACTCCTAATACATTTCTTCTAGAGTTTGAACTGGAAAGCATTGGTGGTAGGCTGCTAATTTTTTGGAGGGGGCATTTTTTAAAAATCGGGATTAATTGAGTTGCTGGAAGTCTGGCTTTAACTGAGTTGCTGGAAGTCTTTGGCTGCAATTCAATATGCATTTACCTGGGAGCAAGTCCTTTTGAACTCAAAATGACTGTCTTCTGTGTAGATGTCTACAGAATTGGGAGCGGATTATACATTACTGTTGCTCTAGCCTTACCTCTGGTTCATTTTGTCTTGACCCAATGACTTTGACTAGCACACAGATATTGATTGACTGTAGATTAACTCCTATTGGGGACATAACTTCCTGCTCTGACGCTGCTGAGCTGTCAACATACCTTTTTATGTTGCTTCTATTTGTGTTGAATAACCTTGGAATCATTAACTGTGATCTTATCTGAGCACCAGGTAGTAGCTTGGATTACACTGTGGCTATTTTCTACAATATCTCTTCCCCCTAGTCTTGCCAATGCATCTTTTCAAGGCAACTCACTTATCTATATGTCTGGCTACACTTATGATTTATTTTAATAAGTGAAGGTTAAATTTTTGTGTCTCAGGGATCCAAACCACCTATATGGCTTGATCTCATCTGGGTATTGCTGCTTATCCAAACTCATAGAACTAAGAGGCTGGCTACATCCTTTGGTGGAAATAGGAAGCAGTATTTTATGACTGAGTAGCCAGTAATATAATGATGGGTTGTTGGGAATGTTGTCATATTTGCTTCAGCTTTAGTTAGCCAGGAAAAAAAGATTACCGGTAGTTCTAAAACCAGTGAAAGCTGGATAAAGCATGCATCTCTGGATATCTCATCACTGTATTATTTTTACATAGTTGTTTTTCAGGCCAGGCTTCTGGTTCTGCTGAAGTCAGAAAGGGGGAAATCTGGGATGAGGAAAAGTGTCTCTTGAAATAGAATATGTATTTGGGGCATATATGCATACATAGTATCTTTCTCCACAATAATCTATGAGTTGGATTGAGAGAAGGTGATTGACCCAAGCTCAATCAGTGACTGAGGGTGACTCAAAGTCTGGGTCCGCACATTACACCATACTGGGCTTATTGGTGTCCAGATCTTGATACTCTTCCTCTGAATGTGTTTTTCTGTTACTAGGAAAGAAACTAATGACATTTTAGAAACCATATTCCTAAACCCTCTTCATAGGAGAGTTTGCATTAACAAGATTCTCTATTTTGCAACATGTAGGATGAGTTTTCCTAAAGAAATGCTGAAGCAGAAAGAAAATGTTTCAAAGGCCCAGCACACTGAAAAAGAAATGGGATGTTTCTAATAACAGTCAAGAAGTTTGCAGCAAGTGGCAGCATCTGGCCAATCTTGTCTAGGCTTAGAAGCTAAGCTAGATCAGATCTGGTTAGCATTTAGTTGGGAGATCCCTGGGGAATACAAGGACTGTAGACTTAAGCTGAAACATAGCCTGGGATAAAGCAATAGGCTTACATTCTTCACCAACAATGTTGTGCAGATGGGTTTATGAGAGTATTTGATTTAAAGGACATTTTATCTGGCTTGATGCTGTGATGAGCAATTATTATTACTAAATAAGTTTATATGACTGTCAAACCCACATATGGTGACTCTGGGCAGCTGACAACATTAAATCGAACAGGCATAAGACATCAGAAGGGTGGAAATCAAGTAGAGCAAAATCTAAAGGGGTCAAAAGGCAAGGAGATATTGCTAGCTGGTTATGTGTTATGGTAGTAAAAGTGGTGGTACTAAGATAATGGATACCTGTAAACCCCTGGATTAATTAATTAATGAAGTGGGACATCTTGACACAAAGCTTTCATGATATGTAAAGATTTTTTAAAAACCCAAAAACATGTAATAGAAGGTTTGTGGAACTGAGAAAAAAAGCCGCCAGCTAAGGACATCCTGGGTTGGCAATTCTGTCTCCAGTAAGTGCCTTTTAAGCTCAAAATGATGTTGGAAATATCTGAACCATCTGCTAAGCCTCAACAGAGCTTAGATTTTAGTAAGCGTATTATTTTTGAGCTTGCTGTTCTTATCCAAGAATGTGACTTGGTTTAGCAAGCCATGAAATCTCTCGAGTCCACTGTGAAATGAGCCAGAAATGCAGCAATTGGTCCTCTCTGAAAAATTATGTTTGGTTACTTTCAGTACATATCCCTGAACTACTTTTTTTAAAGCCACTAGAAAATCAGAAGCAGCATAGAATCTATAATTAAAGACCCAGTTGCTATAATGGGAATGGATTTTTGAACTCAAGGCAAACCCCTTCTGGCACTTCCTGTGCCTAATAACCATCAACAGAAAAATCACATCCAATTGGCTCCAGCTGTTAAGTCTACAACAAACATAATTATTGTTGGAGAAGAAAAAAAGAAAGTGAACTTTAGAAACATCACTAAAAACCCGCAATACCAAACCCAAGGTGAACTTGCTCAAACGATGAAATAACATCATTCAATTGGGTCCATAATATTTTGTAAAGAGAAGAAAGAGAAAAACCAATTTGGGTAGCTTTTCACTGTTCTGTCCAGGCTAGCAATGTGTATGTATTCTGCTCTTGTGCAAAATTAGTGCTTAAAATTTGGAATTTTGTTGGATTTACTAAAACATTCCATGTTGGAGAAGAAGAATCTTCAGCATTCTGCTTTTTCGTCTTGCCCTACTATCTATCCTAATGACAAATTTTCTTTTGAGCTGCCTGAGGATATCAGCTGAACTTGACCAAACCTCCTCTGACCTGTTTCACTTCCTTTCGGTTGTCACCTGCTTGCTTACCTAACTATTATAGATCCTAGGAAATGGAGGGTGCTTATCTCTTAGAAAAAGAGAAGTAATTACTTCAATGTCTATGGAGATTCTCAAGTCATCCAGGTCATGGTTGTCCCAAAGGTGCTTTTTCAAGAGGCAACTGGACTTTCTGGGTTTTCTTTGAAGATGTTTTGCTTCTCATCCGAGATGAGAAGTTCAATTTCTTCAAAGAAAATGCAGAAAGTCCAATTGCCTCTTGAAAATGCACCTTTGGGGTAACTACTTCTTGATTCAACACAAATGCTATAATTGATGATGATATGGAGAATAAGGAGCAAGAGTTCCTTTCCCTTTCTTCTACTGCTATTGGCAGTAGCTTGTATTTGTGTGTATGGGTTGCAATAGTGTGTGTTCTGGGCAACTAATGGAACTAATGAAAGGCTAAAAAGCACTGGGCCAGAAAATTCTACCACCGTATATGTACATATCTAAAAAGATCTCTAGAGAGGGCCTCATCCATAATGAAGTGATGTGGAATGGTCACAATAGAAATCAATATATGTGAGCGACTGAGGTTAGCTGATCAACCTCTCTCTTAGCCAACATTATTGGCCAACACTCAATATGTTCCTACTACCTTACCACTTGTACGTGATGTTGCTAACTGGTTATTTTTCATTTCCTCTTATAATCCCTAAGCAACTTCACCATAATATTTGGAAGAGCAGGGAATGAGTGACAGAGAGAACACTGCTATAACTACAGTTGTGTTGCTTCTTGAGGAATATCTTGGGCCTCTTATTACCCAGGATGGCACCGGTATTCTGTTTTGTTCCCAGAATTCAGAGATTGTGGCTCTGCATGTATAATACCTTGCTCTCTATTCCAGCAGGTCTGTCCTGGGATCTGCCTGTTTTGTACATATGTATTTAAACTATTTATTTCTGATGCCTGCCTTTTAATGATGGTGTGCTTATCTCTGGATGTATCTGTTGGATGTTCTGTCTTAGTGATGCCATTAGATGGGGGCAACATATCCTCAGGATACCTGATGAAGGTATTGCAGCATTAATTCTGTGAAAACGCACATAAGAACCAAGCTAAAGAATCAACACAAAGAGCTCTTTGGCCCAACAATTAGTTTCTACCATTATCTTGCTACAAATTTATAAAAGAGCCTAAAGGCTTTTTCTTTCTACTTTGCCATAATATCTGATGCTGGAAAGGATTAAATGAAGCAGGCACATCTAATGGCTTACCAAACTTGAATGACATCCAAACTCTATATCTAATACGGGGAAAATACAGCTTCTGTGTGTGTGTGTGTGTGTATGAGTACATGTGGATAGGAAGGTCTGGGTCCTGATACTTGGTTTTTTCCTTGATATTGTGGCATCTTTCATTGCGGAGTTTCGAGTTTGTTTTGTTGGGTTCCAGTAAAGCTTGTTCTCAGAGGCAAGATATTTTATGTAACATTCTTGTTTGGTGTGATTATTTATTAACCATCAGATCGCAACTGAAATGTTCCGGTGCAAACACAGCTGCAATGACAGCAGTGTTGGCTTGACCTCTAAATGGGGCTACAAGGAATATTGCTGCAAGACAATGAAAATAACAGAGCACTGACTTGAATTAATGGGCTTAGAAAACCCAGAGTCACACATGTTGTATGTGGGCTTATATCTTATTTCCAGATTTCTAAAAATGCAATAGCATCTCCTGCAAAGAGGGGTGATAATTAACAGAACCAGGACAGACATGAGGAGTGAATTTAACTCATTCCTGTCTTACTATTTCTGAGGAACGTCCTCCTCTGCATCTTCTACTTCACAAAGGAAAAAAAATGCAGTTTAAGGAAAATAACTTCAAATGTGTGGTTCTGAAGCCTCTGTAATTGTGCTAATCAGTCTTGGGATTATAATAAGACTGCTTAGCACAGTTGCCGTTTGTTGCCACATAACAGCACTTTGCAAAAAAACATTAGATTTCTGGACACAACAGAAAAATAATCGTAATAACTTTCTACAGAGAGGAGAGAGGTCCAGATTTTTTTTGCAGGATATAAGAACTCTCAGCCAGTTGAAATCAATCCCCAGTAAAAGCAGTTGAAGGTGTTGATATCTGACCACATTCCTTTATCTGAAACATGCCTATGGAAAACCCGATGAAATTGTGTGATGAAATTGGAAGCCTGCTTGTTTAATATAGAAAATGTTTTTTTAAGACACACACACACACACACACACACACACGCACACACACGCACACACACACACCTTTGTCTCAGCCTGGAGGCCAGTGTTATTCAGAGACAGCAGAACATTTCTATCTAGGGAGTCTGTTTTCATTGCAAAAAGAATAACAGTTGGAAGGGACCTTGGAGGTTTTCTAGTCCAATTAGCTCAAGCAGGAGGCCGTCTACCATTTCAGACAAGTGGTTGTCCAATCTCTTCTTAAAACCTCCAGAGATGGAGTGTCCACAACTTCTGAAGGCAAGCCATTTCACTTACTGCTTGTTCTATCAGGAAATCTCTCCATATATCTAGATTGCTTCTCTCCTTGATTAGTTTCCATCCATTGTTTCTTGTTCTGCCTTCAGGTACATCTTTGCAATGGTCTAGAGCAGTGTTTCTCAAACTTGGCGACTTTAAGTCCTGTGGACTTCAACTCCCAGAATTCCCCAGCCAGCTATGCTGGCTGGGGGATTCTGGGAGTTGAAGTCCACAGGACTTAAAGTCGCCAAGTTTGAGAAACACTGGTCTAGAGTTTGCAAATACAACCCTTCCTGCAGCCTCATCTCTGGGAAGAAATCCTAGGTTACTATCATTAATAGTATATTAATGATAACAAAGGCATGGGAAGATAAAGAAGATGAAAAGGAGGGAAGGAGGGCGGTAGAAGAGCAGTAAGAAATGGAGAAATGAAAGTATTCTGAGAAAGATAAATGAGAGCAAGCATGGTGAAGGCCATATTCTTGCTTTCCCTTGTCTATCATGAATGCAGGTGCGACTTTTATGTGGAGGAAATGATGTGTACTTTGACTGCTACTTTTCTGTCATGTTTCAGAATTGACTTATAGGAAAGAAAGTGATGGATGTATGTGTTCATTTATAGTGTTCATTTTTAGCTACTCTCCTATTACTGGCTCCCATTGAAAACCAGATGGGTTGGCGTTTTGCTTTAAACCTTACAACAGAACATTAAGAATCAAGATAGGTAAGACCAATGAAGTACAAGTTGGCTACATGACACTTACAGCCCTGTCCTTCAACCCAGGAGTGCCAATTGTTGATAGGTTTACCTGGTGCCTGCCTGCTGTATTATCAAACTAGCTGGATACCGGTACTTTGCTACAAAACTATGTGATCAGGCTTGATAAATTGACACTTAAAGCTAGAAAATTAATGTAGAATGTGTAACTCCTTAACATCTGAGTGTGTTAATATAAGAACAATTGGAACAGAGTTATTTTTAGGTGGGGAGGGGAAGTAGAATGTCTAAACTCCCAGCCCGTGGGCCGGATGAGTCACGCACTGGCCATGCCCATATAAGGCAAGTGACAGTTGGAACAGAGTTCCTTTCAGGTGGGGAAGGGGAGTAGAATGTCTAACTCCTTAGCATTGACGTCTGTTAATTCTGTATAAGAAATTCTGATGATCTGATGGTCATTTCAAAAAATCATTTCTTAGTGAGCACCTAGAAACCAAGAGGAACATTTGTGCCAAATTTCAAGTTTGTAGGCTTTACAGTTCTGGAGATTTTGTGATGTCACGTGTGTGGCATTTCACTTTTTTTTTACATATAGATTGATTTGTCCAAAATTGTAGGAATGGGAATTTCACCTGAAACATGGGTGTAAAAAGCAAAGCTTATTACCCTTGATGGCAGCTCACCAATTCACTTCTTCATGGGCCTTTCTCGCAGCATTCTTCAGCAAGCTTTGAAAAGATTCCAATCAACCATCCCAGCATCACCAATGGGAGGATGAGAAAAAGTGAGGGGGAAATTGTAAGAAACATCATTTTATCTCCAATGTCCACCAGTTGATGTGGCTACTTCATTCAGCCGAAAAGGAGAGCTGAATTCTTGAAATATTTAATCATGAAAACTTGATTCAGAAAAGGATGCACACATTTGGGAAAGGAAAAATATGTAAGAAACCTTTCAAGAAAATATGTATTTATGGATGTCCACAGGGTCGAGAAAAACTCAAGATGGCAAGCCTAACTGTGACTGAAGCTCTGCCTTTTTTTTAATACATCACATGCTCATAAAAAAGAGGTGTGGTTTTGTTCACAGAGTTCTGTCTCCCATCTTTGCTTTTATATATACTGTATATATCTTGTCTTGCAAACACCCATATGTGTGTCTTTTTGTGCATATATAAATACATTGAGAGGCAGTGTTGTTCAAGAGACTGGACAATCATTTATCTAAAATGTTTCAGGGTTTCCTCCCTGAGCAGAGGATTGGACTAGAAGACCTCCAAGGACCCTTCCAACTATTCTGTTTTGTTCTACCTTACCCTCCCCTCCCCTCCCCTAACTACCCTAAAGATGAAAAAGTATGAATTGTAATAATTTCATAGGTTTTGTGGGAAGGAATCCTTAACACTTTGTGGTATAGTGTGCTCATTCTCCATCATTGTATTTTCCTATTGTGCAAATGTTAAAGGTATATATCGGCAGTTTGCCAGAAGGAAATAAAAATTAATGGTAATTGTACAAATATGGGCCACATCAGTCTGTCAGAGCACATGTTTTCTGTACCAGGGTGCAAAATGTCAACAAAGGGTGAAAATGGGTCTATCTGGAGAACATAGTGTTCAGCCAAGGAAAACAGATGGCCCGGCTATTTTCATGAGGCAGTGACTAAAGGTTTTCAGATGCCAGTGTGCTATAATGGTTATGGTGTTGGACTAGAATTGAAGAAACCTTGACTTAACTCCATTCTTAACTATAAAAGCTCTGAGGCAGACACTAACTCTCCTCCCAATCTATTTTGTAGAGTTTATGTGGAGAAGAAAATGGAGAACAGAGGACCATGTGGTGTAACCCACCTGGATTCCAATCAAATAGAGAGCATATACTGTAAATCTAACCCATAATGGAATATGTGAGTTGTGCCGGGAGAGAAATTTCCACCTGCAGTTTTGAGTGTTGAAAGAAACCCTTGAAGGACATTGTATGGACAGGATAGAATGTTTAGCTGATCTCTAAAACTTTGGGTTTTCCTTGAGAGTGTCAATTTAGTTTATAGCTATTGGGGGGCAGGAGAGGAAATGAAGTCCTACCCCAGAGAAAATTGCCATAGCAGAACAAAAAAATGGAGATCTTTATTGAATCGTATATTCATCTGAGCATCAGAATTTGTTCTGACTATTAAGAGGCCAATTAAGAGGCTGTATTTTTGGGCTAATAAAGTTAATGATTTCTTGATGTTGGCATTGCAAAATAGTTATGATTTTTTTTTAAAAAAATATCCTGCATCTGTACAGTCTTGCGCTGTCCAGTGCCTTGTTCATAGTTTGGCTTTCCCTTATAAGGCATGATTTACACAGCATGAAAATTGACCAAGCTTTCTCAATGAGAACTCAGAACACTTTATAATCTCGTTCATTAGCCCAAAGAGGAGGATTGCCTGAATATGTTTCTTGTAGTTGTAAAGCTCATTTTGTCCCTCTTAAGTGCAAAGCAGTAAAAGCAAATAATGAAGTCAGCTGATCCACATGTCCTTTCTGGTTTCATAATGTATAAACCAAGCTGACTTCAAATCTTTCAGCACTCACTTTGGTGTTCTTTTCCCCCTTCTTGCTTAAGACCTTCACTTAAGAAATAAATAATCCTTAGCTAAGGTGAGGGCTTTTAAAGTAGAAATACATTGCAGGCAGTCCTTGATTTGCGACTACAATACAGCCCAAAATTTATGCTGCTAAGTGAGACATTATTTAAGTAAGTTTTGCCCCATTTTATGGCCTTTTTTGCCACAGTTGTACTGCAGTTGTTAGTAACATGGTTGTTAAGTGAATCTGGTTTCCCAATTGACTTTGCTTGTTAGAAGATGCCTCAAAAGGTGATCACATTACCCCAGGACATTACAACTATAATAAATTTGTGTCAGTTGCCGATTGTCTGAATTTTGATCATGTGACCATGGGGATATTGCAATGGTCGTAAATATGAAAAATGGTCATTTTTTCAGTGATGTAACTATGAACAGTCACTAAATGAACTGTTGTTGAGTCAAGGACTACCTGTACAAAAACCAAAGGGTTTTGACTGCTAGAACTGAGTGTAGCAAGTGCCATTTTTCAAAGCAAGATCCCATGCCTGACAGGAGATGAATAGACTCGTTTCTTGCCACCCTTTTACGACGTCCCAATCTAGGGAGAAGGAGAAAACATCTTTACTTCCTTCAGTCATTGCTCGGTTCAGTCCCATGAGTCCAAGAATATCAGCTGGAAGAACAGGTTCAAGGCTGCTCTGGAGGTCAGTAGGAGTGACTCAGAAATGCTTGCTTTCCTCATGGGTATAATTAAGGCACAAAACAGGAAAAATTATGGTTGGTTCTTACTGTGCCAGTCTATGCATATACAGAGATGTATGTGCACTAGTTTTAAATGCAAAGGGGAGGGTCTCTGTTTTGAAGGGAAAATAGTCTTCTGCAGTGGGGCATAGATGTTGCGGGTCAGCTTTTGGGACAAAAGATCTTATTTAAAACCAACCGACTGGCGAAGAGTAGAAGGGCTGCTGCTTGTGTGTGCTGTGTGTGTGCTTGCTTGCTTGCTTGCTTATGTGTGTTTGTATAGGTGTAGAAAGAATAAACACCAACTGGTAAAGAGTAGAAAGCTTTCTACTGAAGTATACTTTGTGTGTGTGTCCGTGTAGATATATAAAGTATATATTAAAACCTGAACCGGAGGGTTATTCAGCTCTAAGAACATAAAAAGAACCTTAGTGGATCAGCTTAATCCATTACCCTATTATTCTGCTTAAACAGTGGTAGCTGGGAAGCCAATTAGGAAGCCTTGAATACGGTAGTAGCTTTCTTCTCTTTCTTTTGTTTCTTCTCTTTGAGGGTGGCTCAGTGGCTAAGACGCTGAGCTTGTCGATCGGAAAATTTGGCGGTTCAGTGGTTTGAATCCCAACAGAGTGAGCGCAACAGAGTGAGCTCCTGTTACTTGTCCCAGCTTCTGCCAACTTAGCAGTTCGAAAGCATGTAGAAATGCAAGTAGAAAAATAGGAACCACTTTGGTGGGAAGATAACAGCGTTCCGTGCTCCTTCAGTGTCTAGTCATGTCAGCCACATGACCACGGAGACATCTTCAGACAGCGCTGACTCTTCAGCTTTGAAACGGAGATGAGTACTGCCCCCTAGAGTAGGGAATGAATAATACATATGTGCGAGGGGAATCTTTACCTTTACCTTTTTTCTTCTGTTTCTTGCTTCTAATAGTCAGTATTCAGGGTCTGCTACATCCAGATCTGGATATTTTAATTTGTTCTTTATCCTCAGAGAGATCAGTTTTCACTAAGTTCCTAAATCCTTTTGAAAGCCATCAAAATTGGCAATTACATCATGGGAAGCAATTAAAAAACAATGAAGGCATCACGGAGGTATTTTGAATTGGTTGCTTCTGTGTGTGTGTTGGAGTAGTAGGGCTAACATGAATCAGTTAGACAAAATATGCTTAGATTTTCTTGTGCTCACATTTTACTTTGCATCTTAAGCCACAAAGGAAGCTAAAAAGCACTATAGGTCTCTGAAGAACTCTTGATGACTAGAATGTTTCCTATTCTAAAATGTCATCAGATGTTGCTAATTATTTTTCATATTTTAGCAACATGATAAGGACACAGCCTGGCTTTAAAAAGCAATGATCTGAACTTCTAAGCATATTGGGACATATCCTAAGTAACCCTTAAAAAAATATAAATACATCTAGATGTAACTTATTTTCCTAATGCTTAATTACTCGATACAATTATTTGGTGAAGACCCAGTACCTTGGATTCTATATTACTGAAAGGCATTGTTACAGACAGAGAAACCATTATTTTCTTTATTATCTTGCAGAGTCCTCTGGGTAAGTTGTGTGTGAACTGAAATAAAATATAAGGGAACAACATACAGCCTGCAGCCTGGACTTGTTTTCATTGCCTGCCATAATAAGGTAGTATATTGCAAAATAAAAATAACAGTATATTATCTTATCTTCTGTTTGTTTCAGAGTGATTAGACAATGGTTTCAAGCCTCGCCCAACAATTTAGTTTCTAGATCAAATGCTACTGTTGCCTTATTCCCAGATCAACAGTGATCTGTTGTGAAAAAAAGGCTACTAGCCACACCTCATACAAGGCATTCTGCAACATACCAGCTCCATCACGGATAAAATGTTTTCTAGGTCTTCCTTTCCTTGCCATCCTATAACAATGAAAAATCAATCTGCTTTCCTTCATTTGTCTGGATCCCATTCAGTGGCATCCAACAGATGGATTTTTTGCTTTGTTTTATTGAGTTCAACATTCTCAGGATAGCTTTCCCAATTAAGAGTCAATTAAGGCCTTGAAATCAATGAGTGTGCATTCTTCTTTAGGAGCCTACTGCTGCCCTGGTTACTCAGAACTTGATATAATCCTTCAGTTCCTTCATGATGTCAATGCCTATGGCTCAACAAACAGCAACATCTGATTAATATTGCCCAAACTTGGAAACTAACTAGGGTTATAGACTAGACTGGAAAGCTTGAAAAACATTGCAGAAAAGGTAGTGGTGAACCTCTTTTGTTCAGCTACCAAGGACTGCATGGATGCCTCCATATGCGCAGAATGAATTGAGCTTGGCATCCTGGAGACTTCATCTGTGTTGTCTTATCACTGAAGCATAAAAATAACTTAAAAAGCAGAGCATTCTATTCCACATTGGAGTGATTTATCAAGGCAGCTGTAACTGTAATATAAATCTGGTTTTCTCGGGAAGTAGATGGCATTTTCTGTATTTTCTGTACACATATATATGAACATGTGTCATAGAACAATCAAGGGTTGTAGAATTTTCACCAGCAAAAGAAGCACAGCTCTGAGGAGAAATGGCCAATCTTTATTCAATAAGCATTGGGCGCTTGCTTTGCAAAAAAAGAGACCCTGAACAATAGGAAGATAAAGATTTTTTTATAGATTTTGGGGTTGGGGGGTGGAAAATCTAAAGGAGCTGATTTGTGGACACATTTTGAGCAAGTGAAATAGGCACTTAAATAAAGGAAGATGCATTTTTCTATTGTAAAATAAAGCTGCTAACAATTCCATAGTTAAGAGGATGGAAATTGGAGATGATCAAGCGTACACACTTGATTAGGCTGGGCTATCTGTTGTTTCTCACCACCTTATTTCCTAGATAAACTTTTTAGGTGAGAGTTTTCAATTGTCTTGTTGTAATTGGATTAAAAGGCTATTTTGGCAGAGGAAACATAGCAAGTTAGTATGTTTGAGTTATGTATTAACCTGGAGCTGGTCTACTTTACAAATGCAAGTGGCATGGAGGATCAAGGACAGCAGAAGGAAATGGGGAAAGAGTTTGCAACTGGAGGGGGAGGATAAAAGGAGAGGCAAAGAAGAAGAGGGGGGGAGTTTGGAGAAGAGTTTGCAGCTTTATTTTATTATTGTATTTTATTATAATTATATTTTATTATTGTTGTTGTTATTTTTCAATCACCCCAACGATGCTCTTTATATCTGTTTCTGTGATTAGAAATCACTTCTGTAACTACTTCTTTTTCCCCACTCCAGCCAGGATCCTCAGTGTTTTTCTTACCTTGTGTAGGATTTGGCATTTCTTCAAGTCTGCTCTAAACCAGCTCTTCTTAAGCTTCTGCTCAAGATACCTTGAATTTCCAACTTCCATATCCCCCAGTTGAGGACCGAGGGATTTGACACCCAATATAATTTCACCTTGTTTGGAGACAACTGGCTTAGACCAACAGCTTAGGCAGTGGTGGGATCCTGCCGGTTTAACAACTGGTTCGGTGATCACGTGTTTCGCGTGTGCAGTTTTACCAAAATGTACCTTCCATATTACTTCTTGGGGAGTAACACAGCTGAGACGCGACAATCTGGTCTGCCACGCTTATCAACTGAGACGATATAGGTAAGTAAAGCACAAGGGCAGGCGGGCGAGCCAATCTGATTGTTGGAGCGAACTGGTTTGCTCTCAGATGATCTTCGGAGCTACTGGTTTGCCCAAACTGGCTGAATCCCGCCCCTGACTAGGTAGAAACCTCACTGGTCCTACTACTAAACGTGGTCCTACTTCTAAGCAGATAACATAATTGTCCCTTCCCTCTTTTTATCCTGGAATCTTCTGATCTATCCTATAGCCAAAGTAGAAAGAAAATTATGTTTCCAATCTAGTCACTTTCTCTGTGTGAAAAAGAGGTCTGCAAGAAGTTTCTTGTTTTGGCACAGCACTGCCTCCTGAAGCATCTGTTAACCTGACTCCATGATGAGATGCCTGAATTCAACTTCAAATTCCCCACATTTCCTTCCCCATTTTCCCATGTATTCACTGGCACATGGTGCCCTTATTATTCCATTTCGGGCCATTAAGGAGGTAGATTAGGTCCCTTGATAATTTCTGATTGGCTCGCTAGGAGGACATTAGATATTGAACATTTTCCTTGATAGGAAAATCAAGATTTTCTTAAAGAGGCTGGTTTTCAAATATTCTCCACAAACTGTAAAAAGCATTGGGGAACTTCAGAAGAGGAAAGAAAATAGGAAGAGGCAAGGAAAACTTGCCTATCAACATCCAAAGACTTAGATGATCCCCTTCTCACCATCCTATCAACAAGAATTCTGAACACCAAGAGCTTATTCAAGGAAGTTATATACTCTCCTGTCCCTTTCTTTGATGTTTAATAAACTTGTGCATATAGCAATAGCACTTAGACTTATATACTGCTTCATAATGCTTTGCAGCACTTTCTAAGCAATTTATAAAGTCAGAATATTGTCCCCAACAATCTGGGTCCTCATTTTAGCAACCTCAGAAGGATGGAAGGCTGAGTCAAGTTTGAGCCAGTCTGGATCAAACTCCTGGCAATGAGCAGAGTCAGTCTACAATACTGCATTCTAACCACTGCACTCCCAAGGCTCTTATCATGTCTCGAAGGAACATATAGAATTGAACAGGTTATAATTACTCTGATGGTAGTACTTTTCCCCAACCCCGGTTTGCTATCAATCGCAAAATAACATACACATGCTCCCAGACAGTAATATTGAGAGTACCTAAATTAAAATGAGGGTGCTCTGCTTTTTAAAAAATGAGGAAAAATAATTCATGGTGCGACATGAAGTAGATTTACAACCAGGAGAAGCATCTAAATATTAGCCATTACTCTGAATATCTTTCTGGCAATGATAGGGCATACTGTGGTTGCTTGGTTGCAATAGAGAAGACAGCAAAGAAAGGGCTTGACGCCTCATAAAACTATTGTAGCTTTACTTCGTTCAGGCAAATCCATTCAATGTATTTGCCAGGTAAGTTGGTTCCTGATGAGTTTCTGAGATTTCCAAAGCCTCTAAAGGACAAATGCACTCCAGGTGTCACAGCAGCATCCAATAAAGCAGTGGTCACCAACTTCTCGGACCTCAGGGATCACTACATTCATAATTTTAAATTCCACAGACCACTAATATGATCTGCCTAATAACTGGCTGGGTGGCCGTGGCTAGGTGGTCATGTGACTGAGTGGAAGTGGCTAACTTGATGTCACTCACGTCAAGGGGCACCTTGCCAGCCTCTACTCGCCCCCCCTCCCAGCAATTCCTTGCCTGCCCACCCAGGCTCCTTAGGGCCCCAACAGGAAGCAGTTGTTGGAACTAAGCAGCTGCCATGAGAAAGAGTTGGCAAAACAGCTGGCTCAGTTCAAATTGGATCTGACCAAGAAAGAGGCTCAACAGAAAGGCTCCAAGCAGAGGAAAGACCTGTGGGAGTGCAAGGCCAGGTACCGGTGCCTGGAGGCTCAGCAGGCTGAGATCAGCCAGTTCCAGTCCCACTGGAACAAGGCCCTCCGGTTCTTAGCCACCAGTAGCACTTCCCTCCAGCCTTCACCCAAAGCCCCACACCAGGAGGCCAAAGCAGACCCCAAGTCAGAATTTCTGCCTCCTCTGACCCGCACCAAAAGACCCCGAAGGAGGAGACTCTCTGCAGCAACACAAGGGTTCATTGCACGTATCCGGTCTAGGGGCCCTCGTTTGAGGACCCCTGATCTAGTGCAATATAAAAGATGCAAATAATTTTTTGTAGACCACCAAACTTATCTTGTGGACCACCAGTTATTGCACCTGGTGCAATAAAGCAAGCCCCTGCATCTGAAACCTACAAGAAGATACCAAGAGAACAAGTGGAAAGTGGAGTCTTTTCATACTTAATGTTGGATTCATCCTAATTCTTGCAGAAGGCACCACTTTGGGGAAAATTACTCAGTGACATAAGAATCAATGATCTTTAATTATACTTAATTGAACTTGGGTCCTGTGTAGTTCAGAATTCCTAGAATAGAGAAAATAGCCTTAGGGGGAAATGACTGAATCAACATGCCCTGATTTCTCAAACTAAAGCAAAACTGGCTCACATACTTGATTTATACATCTGTTGATCTGTTACATTTCTATCCCACCTTTCATTCAGGAGCTCAAGGCAGTGTACATCACACTCTTTCTTCCCATTTTCATCCACACAGAACACCTTTGTGAGCTAGAGGTTAGGTTGAGAGAGAATATCTGACCCAAAGTCAGCCAGTGAGAATCTCAGCATGATAGAGGATTTGAACCCAAGTCTCCCCTATGCCAGCCCAACACCTTAATCTCTAAAATCAAAGATAGTAATGAAAATTCATAAAGATTCAGTCCCTTTGGAGCCCCTACCATGAGGGGGAGGGGGAGGGCAGTCTCACTGCGATGCCCACTGTGCCCACTGTAGTGGCATGTTCTTATCCAGGGGTTCTCATATTGACTGAGGAATTCTGGGAGCTGAAGTCCACACATCTTTAAGTTGCCAAGATTATCTGCTGTAGACCTAGTCCAATGCTTGATTAGGAGAAAAGTTGCAGACACAACAATATCTGCAGGAAAGGGGGCTAGTATTATGAGGCCAACATGTTTTCATTACTTTCCCTGAAACTGCCATATTCACCAATTATTGATGCTGTCTACATATATACTACTTATATATTAAGCACACTCCTTTATTTTGCAAATGATAGTGTTATGCACATAGGGAAAAGTACAAAATCAAAACAGGAAGCTCATTAAGCTAACATCAGTTCTTCTAAGTAGCTCAGCACAAATGTGAGTTAGACTATTTGGACTGATATACCTTTCAGTTACATCGATAATTCTACTCCTGTTCAATCTGTGTAAGCTGATGCCAAAATGACCCATTCTATTTTCCTGGTATTTTTACAAACAAAGTTTAAATTGACTAATACAACTTTCCTATTTATTAGAAGCAGGAAAATAGCAATTACATTCCTCCTGAAACCAACCAACCAACTTTGCTCTATCCCGAGTTCCATTACAAAAGTGCTTTATAATATCAAAGAGTTAGGGTGAAATCCAGGGGTGGGCTGCTGCGGGTTTGAACAGGTTCAGCTGATGCCCAGTTTGATGAAACCGCAAATCCTACCCCTGCCTGGCCCCACCCACCCTGCCCTGCCCCTCCCAGGAGTCTCCACGCCACTTATTTGGGATGTCAGGTAAGTATAGGGCCTGCATGGAACCTGGGGAGGGCGAAAGACAGGCCTCCCAGAAGTCAGGAAATGGGCCCATTTCTGGCCTCCAGAGGGTTTCCAGAGCCCGGGAGAGGCCGTTTTTGCCCTCCCAGAAGCACGAGGAAAGCCTCCAGAATCCGGGGAGGGCGAAAATGCCGCCCTCCCATGGTGCAGGAGCAGAGAACCCATTGCTAAAAATTTTGAAGCCCACCCATGGTTTTTGTTCTATTGTTCTATTGTTTTTATGGTTTAAGGTGGACTGTGGGGTCTTTGAAATAGGAGCTGAAGCTCCAAATCTTTGGCTCATGGTCCACTCTTGGCCTAAAGCCTGCTTTTTTCCACTGAAGTTGCTCCTTCATTGTCAACCACTACCTCAAACAAACAGAGATATCTCGGAAGAACATGAGAAAGACATTGGTGAATGGGAGCTGGAAAATATCCCTTGTTTTATGTAATTGCTTAAGCATTTCACTTTCAAGTAGGAGGTTGGATCCATGAAGAGCTAATAAGAAATGGTTATGCAATGTTGCGCAAATATTTGTGAACTAAAATTACCTCCTACAGAACATTTCCAAAGAGTGCTTTCATACCTTCCAAATGGCCTTTGGCAACTGTAACAAGTACCTTTGCACTAGCAACTCACCCCAGCCTTCTGCCTTTCATGTAAGGAGGGTGTCAGAGGGACATAGTAGAGACCAGCTCTTGAATAACATAGAGCCTTTTAAACATGATGCCAGAATGCCACAATAGTGTGCATTTCGTTGTTTACAAAGTGCAAAGGAAAATGCTGTTCTCTATTTGTAATATTATTCCCACATCTGGAGGACAAATTCCCTACAGACAAATTCCTAATCAAAGTTTCCTGAAGCTCATTTGCCCCCATTAGATGTGTTCTGAAGCCATTCCAAATTAATTAGCAGATCTTTCTTTTTAAGAAAAGCAGGCAAAAAATAATAATATAGCGGTTTCCCGCATCATAGCAAGGGATTAGATGAAGTCCTGTAGACATTGTTTACTAAAATCCCACTAAATTCACTGCAATGGCTGGTGGCCAGATTACAGCCTCCATATTCGGATACCTGTGCTTGCATGCCATGCAGTAGAGCTAAAAGTCTCCATTCTTTGTTCAGGACCTGGGGAGAAACAAGGTGAATTGCATAAGCCCTTTTAAACAATTTGAGAGCAGCCATGACAAAAATGCAATCCAGTTTGAGATGGGAAAAATGGAACTCTAATACTCAGGGATGGGCTTCCAAAATTTCAGCAACAGGTTCTCTGCTCAGTTGCTGGGTAGGGATGACCATGGTGGGTGTTGCCTAGTTGGCCTCCTACACCAAGGCAGAGGGGGCATTTTTGACTTCCCCAGGCTCCAGAGGCTTTCCTCAAGCCTCTGGGAGGACAAAAACTGCCTCACCCGGGCTCTTGAGGCCTTCCGGCGACCCATTTTCCCTCCTCCCCGAGCCTCCGCACAGGACCTGCACCTACCTCACATCCAAAATGGGCTGCATGGAGACTCCTGGGAAGGCCATGGTGGGGTGGCAGCCGTGGGGCATGGTGGGTGAGGCCAGCCAGTTTTGGGATTTGGAGGTTCTCCGAAACAGCCATAACTTTAGCTACGGGTTCTCCCAAACCTGGGCGAACCTGTAGCAGCCCACCTCTGCTAATACTGCCACAAACCTCCTTCTTTTCATTGTACTCTAGATTCACATTAGGTCTCATCCAGGTAATCCTCAACTTGTGATCACAATTGGGGCCAGAATTTCTGTTACTAAGCAAAACAAACATTAAGTGAGTCATACATGATTGTACAATGTTTTTTGTCATGGTTGTAGTTCTTCAGTGAATCATGTGGTCATTAAACAAATCCAGCCTTTCCTACTGACTTTGCTTCTTGAAAGCCCTCTGGGAAGATCCCAAATGCCGATCCCATGAACCCTAGGACATTGCAGCTGTTGTAAATACTATTTATGCTAAATAAACAGTTATCAAGTGCCCAAGTTTTGATCATGTGACCCGGGAGATGCTGCAACAGTTGCAAGTGTAAGAACCAATTGTAAGGCACAGTTTTCAGTGCCATTGTAAGTTGAACAGTTGCTAAATGAATGGTTGTAAGCTGAGGAGTATCTGAATCCACTTCTGTGAGAGGAAAAACTCATTCATGGTAACCTGTTTGTAGACGTTGTCCAGATCTGCAAGGAAGCTTTGGGCATCAAGACTGCAGCAGAGACAGAAGCCTATCTGTGCTGTTGCTGCTCTCTGTCTCTCTCTGTCTCTGTCTCTCTCTCGCATACCTGTCTGCCTACCTACCTACTGTACCTACCTCTGTGCTGGCTACTTCTTTCCAAAAAGCTAAGCACCTAATTGCTCATTGCTTGAATGGCTTCATCTCTGGGGAGGCGAACGAAACCTGAGCTGAAACACAAACCGAACCATCCCTGCACAATGAACCCAGAGAAATTCAAGGGGCAAAGACTTGTTGGGAATCAGCAATGAGGGGCCCTTGGAACGGATGTGCTATCATTGGGGAAAATATTTCTCACTGAGTTGCGCGTGTCTTCCCCCTCCCCCCTGTCCGTTGCTTTGTCCTCGTTTTTGTTATTGTTTCTTTTTTCCTCCATTGCGCACATGCTTAGGTCCATCTGGGTTCATTTCCATGTCCCTTCTTTTTCCTGAGTACATTCTGCTGAGGAAAACTATCTAAATAAGTACTCCCTTAGAGTGAAGAATGAGCAAATAAGGCCATTTTAAAGCAAATGCATAAATAACTGAGCCAACCTGTGTATTGACTCATAGCAGCAGTGCTGGCAAAACAAAAGGCAACCCAATGAACAGGAGGACATGTCCTTTGCGTGAAAGGCTCAATCTTTTTTTTTTCCTTTTTGGCCTGTGTGTCCTTGCCTGTTGTGTAGTGGGATATTTATCAGACAGGAACAATTCATTACCCAATCCCTCTCCAGCTGGAGTTCTAGAGGAAGGAGATCTTTAGGACCACAAACTTCCTGAGTTTACTGTGAATTACCTCATACTTATTTGAAACAATAAGTATGTACAGCCAAGATTACTTGGCTGAAAACACGAGGCTGTTCTAGGGGAGGAAAATGGATCATCTTCTTCCCTTCTCTCTTTTTCTGTGTCTGTTCTGACTGAAGCTACAGGTTCCTTCCTGAAAACCTTGGAGGTCTCAGGAGGGTATCTCTCTTTGCTTCGCATTGAAGGTCAAGCCGAAGAATTCACCATAACCTCTTCTAAAAATATCACAACCATATGAAATTCTTACTCTTTGTGGATATTCTGCATTTTCCTTTAGCAACTGGCCTTTTTGTGTGTGCTGAACTTCAACCATCAACACAAATTGGGAGTTTCTGTTCCAAACTATAACTTGATGAGTTGTCATCCTTTTATTTTGGTCTGTCCCTGTGTTCTCCCTACCCCCATGATTACAGTTCATTTTTGAAAGGGACTTGCAATTCTCTCTGTTCTGTTTCAGAGACTCAAAAGGCAGAAAAAAAGGTTATTGTGCAAACAGAGTTGTTATTTTACTTAAACATAGCTACTAGTGATCTTAAATACAGGCTTTATTTGCATTACAGGTTTTTTGGGTGAGTTACAAGAAAAACCACAATTTAAATTCAGTCCGTATCTACCATACTTAATACCATACATTATTCCCTTTTAACAGAAGCCCAGTGAGATTGTTCATATTTTGTTTTAGTAAGAATTTCTTCATATTAAGGACTATCTTATAAACTAATATGTATCTCCTTCCCAAATAGAATATATTTACTGAATGAGTCCAGCATGGTCTAGTAATAGAGCTATTAAGTCTGCTCCAGGACCACTGTAGGAAATAAATCAATTTTGCAGTATTATAGGGAGAGGTGAAACATTTTAAATCCTCTGAATTCATAGCTCTTCTTAGCATACCTTGTGGGGCCAAGTAAGCATATCTCTCTTGGGATTTTTCTGACAGTATTGTTTGGAAGTGGGAAAGAAACTTTAGAATGTCTGTCTTTTTTTAGTTAAAGGAAAGGAAAGAAGGAAGAAAGTTATGCTCCTTGGGACTCCTTTCCAGAATCTAGAGGATTCTTATTTTAATGATTCCAACAATGCTAGCCAAGCACATCAAAACTACTGTATGTGCCAGATAAAAGAACTGACAATGGACTTAAAGCTTAGTGATGAAGTTACTTACTGATTCAGAGCTTAAGCAGTTACTTTTGGGATATTATCAAGAATTCATGGGAGAACTTAGGCTTCTGGATTGAACTGAAGACAGCTCTGCGAAAGTGGAGCCAATGACCAGGTCAAAGATCAAGGATGAGTATACCGATTCCTTGGAAACCTTTCTGTATAAGGAAAGGACAGGGGATCGCTTACATATGCTCTGGATGGCCGCTTCTTACAAGGAGAATGCAGGACAATGATTTTCCAGTGCCTGAATATGATGGGATTAACTTTATTGTTTGCAATGTTATTTATATTTATTTATGTGTATCCTGCCTTTATTACCGGTAGGTCCTTGACTTACAACAGTTCATTTAGTGACCATTCAAAGTTACAATGGCACTGAAAAAAATGAATTATTACTGATTTTCACTCTTACGACCATTGCAGCATCCCCAGGTCACATGATCAAAATTCAAATGCTTGGCAATTTGTTTATGTTTATGACCGTTGTGTGTCCTGGGGTCACATGATCGTCTTTTGTGACCTTCAGACAAGCAAAGTCAATGGGGAATCCAGATTCATTTAGCAACTATGTAAGAAAAGGTGTAAAATGGGACAAACTCACTAAATGTTTCACTTAACAACATAAATTTTGGACTCAATTGTGGTCGTACGTTGAGGACTACCTGTACTTTTTACAAATAACTTAAGGTGACAAATATATCCAGCACACTTTCTTCTTCCTATTTCCCCCAAAATAACAACCTTGTGCTGTGGGCTGAGAAAGAGTGATTGGCCCAAAGTCACCTAGGTGACAAAGACTTTTGAAGGACACTAAGGATTGCAAACTTCACTCAGTTATCATTTTTAGAAATTAACTACTTCTAAGCTATAAGAGTTGTGGAACAATGTTTGAAATGCTAGGTGAGACTGCCTTCAATCAAGAATAAAAGAAAAATTTAATCATAAGGTTAAGAATGTAAAGAATCTGAAATGAACAGCAAAAAGCAAAATAAGATTTTGATCTTAGAAAGATACAAATGGACTAACAATCCAGATAAAATTGCAATATGGAAACTTTTACAATAAGATTTTGCAATTAATTATAAAGAATAAACAGTTTCTCAAGTGAAATAGATTCTGTTTCTTTTTTTACAAGACCTAATAGAGATAAACAATTTCATTATTTCAAAAATTGGACAGTAGATTAAAGTTTTCAGGTAGAAGAAAGATTTACAAGTCTGTAAAATGTTACAAATCAGAATAACAATGAAAATATTGAAGGGGAGTTTTAGAGAATGAAATAAAAAAATATTAGCCATAATATCCGTAATAGTAAACTAAATCAGTAGTCATGGTTGGGCCACGAGGGAGGTGTACCCCTCGTGGACATGTGCCCACCAGGTTATCGAGCATTCCACCAGCCACGGGCCCAGGGTAGGGGCGGTGGGGTAGCGGTAATTATCCGGGAAGACTTGGAGCCGAGAGAGTTCACTGTGCCACAGACATCCGGGTGTGAATCCCTTGTTGTGAGATGGGGCCCAGGGAGATGGTTGGGCCTGCTGATTGTATACCTGGCTCCTCGCTATACATCAGCGGCCCTGCCTGAGCTCCTCGAGCTGATCGCAACGATGGCAGTTGAGACCCCCAAACTTTTGGTCATGGGGGACTTCAACTTGCCATCGGTGGGAGAAGCATCTGAGGTGGTTCAGGAGTTCATGGCTTCCATGACAGCCATGGACCTGACTCAGTTAATTCAGGGTCCCACACACGAGGGAGGCCACACACTGGATCTTGTTTTTGTCTCTGACCAGTGGACGAGTGATCTGGGAATAGGGGACATAGCTATTACTCCCCTGTCATGGTCAGACCACTCACTTCTCCGACTTGACTTCCCTGGTGCTACCCCCCGCCGCGGGGAGGCGGAACCGGAATGTCCTAGATGGTTCCGCCCCAGGCGCCTGATGGAACCGGAAAGGTTCCAGACGGAGCTTGGGCCACCTCCTGTAGACCTGACCCGCCCCCGGATAGAGGACCTAGTAGCCACCTGGAATAATGCGGCTGCCGGGGCCTTAGACCGGGTGGCACCTTTGGGGCCTCTCCTGCGGCAACGAACCACCCTGGCCCCTTGGTTCACTGAGGAGCTAAGGGTGATGAAACGCCACAAGAGACGCCTAGAGAGCCGATGGAGATCCTCCCGTTCCAAACTTGACCAAACACAGGTACGAACCTACTTAAGGACATACCTTGTGGCAATAAGAGCGGCCAAACGTCGACATTGTGCTGCCCTTATTGCGTCCGCAGATAACCGCCCTGCCGCCCTGTTTCGGGTGACCCGCTTTCTTCTTTTGCAGAGACCGCGGGAAGCCCCTTTACAGGGCAGGGCAGAGGAATTTGGGAAATATCTGCAGGATAAAATCGCTCAAATCCGGAGGGAATGGGTCCCACTCAGTGGGCTAGGAGGGATGCCCCAGGCGAGTCTTGAGAGACCATTCTGGGAGGAGTTTGACTCGGTGGCCATCGAGGATTTGGACAGGTTACCCAGGCGACTACGAGCCACCACATGTTCATTGGACCCGTGTCCCTCCTGGCTTGTACTGGCATCCTGGGAGGTTACACGAGACTGGCTCTTGGTGCTAGTGAACGCTTCATTGGGCGAGGGGTTCTTACCGGCCTCCTTGAAAGAGGCGGTTGTGAGACCCTTACTCAAGAAGCCTTCCCTGGACCCAATGGAGCTAGCCAATTACCGTCCTGTCTCCAACCTCCCTTTTTTAGCGAAGGTTGTAGAGTGTGTGGTGGCCCAACAGTTCCCACGTCACCTGGAGGAGAATGATTATCTAGACCCGCGCCAGTCTGGCTTCCGACCCGGGCACAGCACAGAGACGGCCTTGGTCGCGTTGGTAGATGATCTCTGGAGGGCCAGGGATAGGGGTTGTTCCTCTATCCTGGTCCTATTAGATCTCTCAGCGGCTTTTGATACCATCGACCATGGTATCCTCCTGCACCGGCTGGAGGGGCTGGGGGTAAGGGGCACCGTTCTACGGTGGTTCTGCTCCTACCTCTCCGACCGGACGCAGCGTGTGTTGGCAGGGGAGCAGAGGTCGTCCCTGAGGCCTCTCACTTGTGGGGTGCCACAGGGGTCAGTCCTCTCGCCTCTCCTGTTCAACACATATATGAAACCGCTGGGTGAGATCATCCGTGGTTTGGGGGTGGGATATCATCTGTACGCTGATGATACACAGCTGTACATCTCCACCCCGAACCACCCCAACGAGGCCGTTGAAATGATGTCCCGGTGTTTGGAAGCCGTACGGGTCTGGATGGGTGACAACCGACTCAAACTCAACCCCTCCAAGACGGAGTGGCTGTGGCTTCCGGCCCCCCGGTTCAACCACCTAATCCCAACACTGGCCATTGGGGGCGAGCAACTGGCCCCCATGGAACGGGCGCGCAATTTGGGCTTCCTCCTGGATGCCCGGCTGTCCATGGATGACCATGTGGCAGCCGTGGCGAGGGGGGCGTTCCACCAGGTTCGCCTGGTGCACCAATTGCGCCCATTGGACCAGGATGCCCTTCGCACAGTCACTCACGCGCTGGTGACGTCCCGCCTAGACTACTGTAATGCTCTCTACATGGGGCTTCCCTTGAGATGCACTCGAAGACTGCAGCTGGTCCAGAACGCGGCCGCGCGGGTGATTATGGGGAGTACGAGATACTCCCATATAACACCTCTCCTGCGCGAGCTGCACTGGCTTCCTGTGGTCTATCGGGTGCGTTTCAAGGTATTGATTACAATCTTCAAAGCGCTCCATGGCACAGGACCTAGCCACATGCGGGATCGCATCCTTCCCCATACATCCCTACGACCAATTCGCTCTCACAGAGAGGGACTTCTCCAGGTGCCGTCCACTAAGCAGTGCCAAAGGGCGGCGCCCAGGAGTAGGGCCTTCTCTGTGATGGGCCCAGCCCTCTGGAATGACCTCCCCCCGGATATTAGGATTACCACCGACCTCCGCTCCTTCCGTTCAAAACTCAAGACCCACCTTTTTCAACTAGCAGGCCTGGCTCAACCATAGCTCCATTTGATTCCTCCTGGCAATTTTTAAACTTGTAATTTCCATTGGGGTTTTAACTTAACTTATTTTAATATCTCTATGTTATTATAATATTGTATCGTGTTTGATACCTCCTCTGCACAATGTGTAATTTTATAATATGTGTTTATTTATTGTACGGTGCCCTGAGTCCCTTTGTGGAGAGGGAGCGGCTAACAAATTTAATAAATAAATAAATAAATAAAATGTCTGCTTCTATGATAGACTGTGTCCAAAAGATATCAATGAAGAAATGACAGGTGTAGAACAAATTTTGTTTGAATGATAGATATGGCATCAACATGGATTTACAGCTTATAGGCCAAGAGAATAATTGGATGTTTCATTGGATTTGCAAAAGGAACTGGCTGAGGTTTTAAAATTTAAAACGAAAACAAAAATGACAAATTGAGAGAATAATCTGGATTTTTTTTCTACTGGATTTACAAAACAGAGTTGTTAAAAGTCTTGAAGAACTTGAATGCGATATGAAAAATGAAGAAAAATCAAACCCTATATCTATATTTGAATTAACTAAAGAAGTAACTTGTTAAATATAAAAGAACTATAAAGTTGGTTTATTTGATCAAAATAAAAACAAAATAGATTGTTACTTCTGACAAACCTTTATGGATTTTCTGTTGATGCCAGGACTGAAAGATGGTATGATGTGGATTTGTTTATAGGTAAGAGATGAGACATAGATCAGAAGAAACACATCTGTTGTTAGAGGTGGGCAAGCAATAGGCTGACACTGCTGAGGTAACTTTACACGTTTAATGACAACAGGTCTTCACAGTAAAATACAGGAGAGAATCAAAGCTTTCCCTGCTTGACAGCTATTTACATGGAGCTGTCAAGCAGGGCAACCAATCAGGAGAGGGAAAGGGCCCGCGTTTAGCCAAGCCGCGTCTTATCCAATCAGACGTGGCTTGGCTGTTGCCGGCAGTCAGGCAGGGTAAGCCTGACGTCATCGGGAGAATACTACACCTGTAACCTTAGAGGGGTGAAGAGTGACTAAATTTCTTTATACATGTAATAATGAAGGTTGAAAGTTATCTCTTTATATATTTCTTTTCTCTTTCTTATTATATTCTTACTTTTTTCTTGCATGTTTTTCTCCTTTCTATTCTTCTTTTAAAGTTTAGTTTATATTAGATTTTACTATTACAATCAAATCTATATCTATCTATCATCATCTATCAATCTAATATTTATCATGGAATAGCTTACATAAGAGAGAAAAAACAATATCACAAGATCATCATAGAACAATTTTTCCCAACAATGAGTGATTATATTATGCTTATAATATGTAATCTACAATAATCAACACTTGGCAAAGTGTCAGTCTTCATCTTCTACGATAACAGTGTAAGTGTAATGTTTACACAAGATCTCAGCAATATGACAAACAGTTGAAATCTGCCCAAGAAGAAATGTTACGTTCCAAAGTAATCACCATATAAGTAATGTAAAAAGTTATTCTCTTTCAAACATGTTCAAAAATAAAAATAAAATAAAAATAGCATGATGCACCTTTTCCGATCTCTTCGTTCTCCAGATATCTCACAACTCCTAACTCCAAGGCAGCATGGAAGCCATGTTAGCTGTGAATTCTAAGGGTTGAAGTCCCAACCAGAGGTAGGTTGCCAATTTTTTTACAACCAGATCGGGCGTGCTCGCATGCGCAGAAGCATCCGGGCGGGTGGGCAGAGCCTGGAGTCGCCACTATGACCAGTTCAGCTGATCTGGACTGAACCAGCAGCAACACACCTTTGGTCCCAACTCATCTAGAAAATGTCAACTTTCAGAGTCAACCATGCTTACTTCCTGCCTAGTTTGTATTCCCACTTCAGGCAGATTCCTTTAGTAACAGGTCATTAATACAGGCATACATCCATAACTTTCTAGTTCTAATTATGTTCTTATTAGGGGAATTGAAGGGTAAATATACTGAATGAACTTGTAATTTATGAAATGCTACTTACTCTCTTGTCCATTCAGAAGGCCTAAAAGTGTAAATAGGTGAATTTCTCACAGAACATTCAAGAAAATATATAGTAATAATGAATTTCCAAAATTCATTCAGGAGATTGAGCAATAGTACCTGCCAAAGCAGATGGGTTGGGTAAAATCTAATCAATCAATCAATCAATCAGTCAGATTTGTTCAGAAACAGCTTTAAAGTCAGTAGGTCTATAAGCTTAAATTAGACTTAATTTCTGTGGCTTTTACTATCTTTTATTTAAGGTAAAATTCATCAAAGAGGTCATCTTTTCTACTCCTTGATGTATTATGCAGAACACATATAATATCCTGGTGGGTACATCATCAAATGTATGGAAGTCTCAGAGCAAGAACAGAATTGATTTCAATTGCCATAGTTACCAATGATGAAAAGCAAAAAGGCTTTCATAAGTGTGTCCAAGTTCATCTAGAACTAATATTATTTTTTTGTTCCTCCTACAGATGGGGACTTTCCAAGGTATCAGATTATTATTTTGAATTGTAATGCATCCTTTATCTAGATGTATTAAGATTGGATTCATGGATTAACATTTACCACAAGTTAACCACAAGATTCTGGTGTGGAATTGTAAATAAACAAATAAATGTTACTAAATCGCCCCAAGCCAAATACATTAAGTGCAATGAAGATGTTCTGTGTTGAGCTGTTCTGTGTTGAGTAAGCGTGTTACACAGCTGCAAAAATGGATGAGAATCATTGGTCCTCATATACATGGATCAAATGTCATTAACATTTAGGTGTACTTCTTCAAGTAGCCCAGGTCTAGAAACAGACTTCACAAATATTGCTGGAACTCTACTTCCTTATTGCAGGGTATAATAAAAGAATCTTTTCTTTCCTCCCTTCTACTAAAGAGACTCAAGGTAAGGCAATCTTGAGTTTCTTTCTCTCCCTCTCTTGTCTTTTAGGGCTAACCTGGTGTAAATGTAATTGTCCTTGCAGTTCTTCTTGATGGTTATCTTCTTATTCTTCTAGAATTCTGAAGCAAACTTACAACAAAAAATCTCATGTCCCATAGTGGATGAAATTGGCAACATTTTTGTATAACATGCTTAACTGAGTCATGGTGTGGGATAATGTATCATGTGAACACCCTAGCACAATTAATTCAACAGGAATTAGTCGTAATCTAAATAGAGCAACTGTTGTTTTTAATATTTATTTTCCAACTTTCCATCCAAAATAGCTAATTTGATTATTGGTAGAAAGAGAGTCAATTTGGTGTATTTTTAAGGCATCAGATTAGAAATATGGAATCTGTGAACTGTAGGCATAAAATCACCTGGTTGACCTTGGGCCAGTCACTTTGTCTCAGCCCTTAGAAACAGGCAATGGCAAACCACTTCTGAAAAAACTTTCCAAGAAAACTTGTCCAGACAGTCTCCAAGAATCAGACATGATTGAACAGGGGGAAAAAAAGCAGAAAAGTAGCTCGAATTTTCAGAAATCAATTAAAAAGCAATAAGCAAGTGGTGCATTGCCCAGTGAGTGATGAGCTGGTTCTTGTCTATTGCAGCATTTGCTCCTCAGTCCATCAGGTTATCTCCATTTCAGATCCAACCCCTAGCCAAAGAGAAATTGGAATCCCTTCCTTGCCTTCTCTTGATTCTTAAGTTTGAGAGTCAGACCAGCACTTGGCTCTTAGAAGCATGCTTGCAATTGAACCTTTGCAGTAGACCCTGTGAGACAGAGCAGTTTACAGTTCTCTTTTCGCCATACGTGCATAATAATGATGAGCAGCTGACCATAGGGAACATGGCAACATGTAAGCAAATATGGAAACTATTAAGCATTATTTAGCAACATAGACCACATGCAGCTGTTTTGGTGCGTTTATGCAAGCTATCAAAATTAAATTAGGGTCCTGAAATGGAGAAAACAGGGTTATTTCCGTTTTTCATTCCATCTTGGCGTGAACAAGTGCCAGATGGGAAGAAAAGCTTGCATCCAGAGGTATTCAACTATTTTTCAGCAATATTTTCCTATTTTAGTTTGACACAGAAATCTTCCCGACTGCATGTCAATGTTGTGTTTTATGGGTATTATATGCCAGCTAAAAGAAAAGTATTGCCTTGGTTTTGGCCAGAGATTTCAGTGGGCCCAGGGAATAGAAGACTACTTCCTGACTACTATAGAGACTCAAAGCTTGTATTATTAGTAATTCCCCTCTACTTTTTACTAATAAAATAAGGAATAGCAATCATCTACTTTTGGCTTCCCTATCCTTCGTTTTTTCCATAGTACTAGTGGTACATTTTATGTTGCAGAGGATTTGGGATATTTTTTAAGCCCAGACAGAACTGGAGATGCCCACTGTCTCCAATATGTTGTCAAACAGGATGGGTTTTTTATTCCTTCTCAAAATGCACATGGCACCAAAACCTCTCCATTTTTCCTAATGTTGTCTCCAATTTCCAAAGATATATCAGTTCAAGTAGAAAACTACTGACGACCCTTGTAAGTTATTGTGTGTGTGAAATAGAGGATGAATGTAAGGATGGGCTTGAGACCGTTTCTTGAGTTGAGGATGGCAGAGAACATCAGTAATACTTGAAACATGGCTAATTTTGACAGTGAGGTCTGTCATGAGTTCTAGAAAATCCTGGTTAATCTCATCATACATTTTTGGTGGATGAAGAATAATCATGTGATGTAAGATTGAAACATAAAGGGATGCAGAGTAGTGCTGGGATAATTGTGTACCACTTTTAGCTTCTGAAAAAAAAACAACCCACACCCTTTTTCACTGCCCTGAGACACTTTTCTATTCTACTGAATTTTCTCCCACCTTATGGCAATCATTCAATCAGACAATTTTCTGTCTATACTGATAGGTTATCTTTTTTTCTTACATCAGGCAAATAAGTCTAGGAGTTAAATGTTTTAGCTTACCTTAATGTCATTCTTAAGCCTTATAGGAAATTTTAAGTTCATGCCAGAAATTGAAGGACAGAGAACTATTTGCCACAAGGAGTGCTCCATTGTGGTGGCAGATATTGTCCCATCATCCAACTGTTTTTAAAGGACTCATCTTCATGACATGTCTCTGTTTCATGTCCAATGAATTATGGAATCACCTACGCTGTTTTTCGTTCTTTCTCTATTAAAGTAGTGTTTCCTCGTCTTCTTTCACCACATATCTTGCCATAATAACAGTGCCTTGTGATCATGTCAGTCATGAGATGAGATTAGCCATCTGAAGCTTCTGAACACAGTTCTGCAGTCACATGGCCCAGATGATGATTTTACCTTTAGCAAGAAGGAAGAATAGATATCTGGCTGTTGAGAAGATTGGCTGTCCTCACCTGTGCTTTGCAAAAATGTCAGATAGGCATTAAACATTCTCCTAATTTTTATGCATCTATCGGTTTACTGGAAAAGTGATATATTTTTAAAGAGATATCAACATATGTTTAGGGGTCTTGCAGAAGACCAGTAAACCTGCCTTTTTTTTAAAAAAAAAAAGCTGATTTATTTACCTAGTGAAAATTGGGTTCTGCCAACAGGTTTTACTACGTGGGTCGAACAGGGGCTTTACATGGTCATATTTTCCATTACATTTTTCAAATTAGAGAATCAAATTATTTCACCCATTCCACGTCTATTTTGCATGCTTTTGAGTGCTGTTGTTTGCAGCTCATTGCTGCCAGCACTGCAGTCCTTCTGCTCTACTTTTCATATGGAGCTATATGAGAGTAGGATGGACTTGCTGGGATGTTTTTATAAAACGTTTCCTGAATACAAGCCTATAAATCTTCTGGGAAACCAGCAATATGTTAATAAATAAATAAATAAATATTCCAGCTAGCTGACATGTTGAAGCAAGACATAACTTTGTTGATGTGTTTGCAAGTTTTCTCCTGCTCCACCTTGCACCCTCCTCTGCCTCCCCAACCTGTCAGCCAAAACTTTTTTGGGACATGAGAATATCCATCTTTTGGAACATTGGCATTCCTATATCCACCCCACCTCCGCTAATAGATCTGTTGAAAGGCAGTTCAATGCTTGCTGTAGTCCCCCAAGTTATCCCCCTGATACATTACACGGAATGATTGATGATTGCTTTCCTGCCAGTAGGGTGATACTGAGTGGAAGAGGAGAAGAAACCGAAGAATCAACCAATGCTCTGCTTTGAGATAGCACCACACTAAACTAGTGAGGAGGGTACTTCTCACTACCAAAATATAGGAAAGCTTAGGCATGTGGGACAGCATGTGTGAAATGCACTCTAATGTAGCCTTTGGGAAAAAAATCCTAAAGGGATTAGTACAATTTAAGCTGAGGTGCTTTCAACCTCTTTCTTACCAACTGTTCTGGTTGATAAAGTCCTGGCCACATAACCAAAACATAGTAGTTATAAGTCTATAACAAGATGGTTTCATATAGGCATGTGCTGTTTTTCCACATAAGCAGCATTGAATTATATCTTGCATGTGTATCTGGAATATTAATGGCCCTCACCAAAGGAAGAAAAATATAGCAAACATTTGCATATGAACCTTTCTTTGCCTTTGGCTCCTACTTCCCGGGGAAAGAAGGCATCCTGAGACATATGGTGTTTGTTTTCACTTGTGCTGTTTCCGCTTGGCTTCAGACATTTGCTCATCTGCTACATTTATGGCTTCTAAGTTTAAACTTAAAACAGAGGGTAGGCTGGATGTTGTGGGGAACATATGGGTAGATGGAAAATAAACAGCCCAAATAATCTTTTGCCTATAAGGAATTACGAAAAAGGGAAGGAAAGAAGCCAGGGAATCATCTGCAGACCTGGGAAAGTTCAACCAAGTTATGTTCCTCTAGTCTTCCCTTTCCAAAAGAAATTGTCACAATGAAAAGTATTTTAATTCTTCCTGAATGTGATCAATCATATGTTGACTCCCTAAAATAACTCTTATTTGATGAAGCAGCTGAGGGAAAGTTAAAAGGAAACAAAGTATGGTTACACCGGAGCTTTGTGGCGTTTGGGCCATTTGTCCCTTGGAGTGATTGCTGGCTTTATCACTTCCCCTGAGTTTTAAGCTCCAGTTTCCCTAGCCTAAGAGATCCTTCAAAGGGGATGTTGGTTTGATTGTTTCATAGCTTTCTGTCAGGGAAAGAGGGAATCATGAAACTGATAAGAATCCATTACTTTCCCTTTTCTCTTTAAGGTAAAGGGCTTCCCCTCGCATGTATGTGCTAGTCATTCCCGACTCTAGGGGGCTCATCTCTGTTTCAAAGCCACAGAGCCAGCACTGTCCGAAGATGTCTCCGTGGTCATTTGGCCAGCATAACTAAATACCAAAGGTGCATGGAACGCTGTTACCTTCCCACCAAAGCCGGTTCCTATTTTTCTACTTGCATTTTTTTACATGCTTTCGAACTGCTAGGTTGGCAGAAGCTGGGACAAGTTAACAGGAGCTCACTTTGTTATGCGGTGCTAGGGATTCGAACTGCTGAACTGCCAACCTTTTTGATTGACAAGCTCAGGGTCTTAGCCACTGAGCCACTGTATCCCTATGCCTTTTCTTTGTAGTGCTGGGCAAAACATGTTTTTTTTTTCTTTTATGTGAAGGGATTGGGTGAAGGAATTTTTACCACTGCTGGACTGGGAGAGGCAGCTAGAGACGCCACAATGCTTTTCACTTGTTTATAACAACATTATTGTCTGATCAAGTCATTCAGTGGTCAGTTTTGAACTGCTTTTGAGAGCTTGGAGATTGAAAATGATGATGGGAACACTCGGTTTCTGCAGCATTTCTTACTCCAGAATCAATATTTTCACTCTTACTCTCTTTGAACTTGAGCTCTTCTTCCTCCCTATCTGTGTAGAACTTTAATTGAAAATATATTATCCAATTGCTTCTATAGATCCTTGGCCTACACAGATGGAAAGCAGGGGGATACATATTGGCAGTAACCAACTTCTCAAAGAAGGTTAGGAAGGTGTGCTTCCCACCTGCTAGAAGAAGTCATGCCTGGCCAAAAAAATTTCTTTCTTTCTGGGTATGGAAGGAACACCCTTTAAGACAAGGTGTTGACAATCTTGTCAAGGAGTGTCAGTAGCCTGTTCAGGCAGGCAGCAATTGATATCCTGATGAAAGAAGAGTTCTGTGGCCAATGCCGAAAACTAGGAAGGGCGTGGTGGAAACCAAAGGAAGGCAGCCTTATCGCAAATTATACATTTGGCCCATGGATCTCATCATTGCCATCATACTCTCTGATAGAAGCCTTATACTGATTGATAGAAGCATTCCATATTTCAGCTAGGAGCATTTCTCAGGACACCCTGGAGAGGAGGAAGTTGCAGAAATGGGATATTGTTTAAGTCTCCATCTTTGTATCATTATTAGCTTGACCACCAGCAGGAAATGCTCCTACGTAAATATGAAATCACAAGAAGAATCATGCTAGATTAGATCACAATGACCTTGCCTCCTTTATATAGTCACGGTTGGGTCTTGGGATATTTTGGTATGCCAAAAAGCAAGAAAAGATATCATCAATCTGCTACCTCTGTTTCCAAACTTGAGGTCTGATTTAGCTTTATGACTAGTGGTCTTCCTCATGGATTTGTCCAAACTACTTTTAAAGTTCTGTCTGCTAGAGCAGGGGTGTCAAACTCAAGGCCCGTGGGGTGCTTAGATATGGCCTGAAGGGCCGTCCTGGAAACTATAAGCCCTCCTTGCGAGGGCTGCAAGGCCTTATATGCGGCCCTCCCAGGCTCCATTTTCGGCTGTGAGGGCCTCTTGCAGCCCTCTGCCAGCGAAAATGGAGCCTAGGAGGGCTGTACGCGGCCTTCCTGGACTCCATTTTTGCTGGCAGAGTGCTACAGGACATCGAGCTGGCCATGCACACCCTGGCCATGCCCACCAGGCCCTTGAAGTCAAACACAACCCTGGTGCAGCCCTCAATGAAATTGAGTGTGACATCCCTGTGCCTAGAGGCTCTCATAATCTCCAGTAACAATGTCTAAAGTTTAGTAGTACATTTTGTTTTGTCTGTCTTGTATTTCTCAGCATTCACTATTGATTCTATGAGAGAAGCAGGGAAAAAATACCTTTTTCCAAATCATTCTTCTACATACCATTCGTAATTTTTCAGCCCTTTCTCAAAGCCCTCTATGCCAATGGATTCTTAAATTTAAAAATCCTAAAACATTACAAAGTTTCCTCATTGCACAGCTGCTGCAGCCCCTTTGCTTGGATGCCTTTTTCTGTACCTTTTTGAGGATTACAATAAGGAAATACATAATGGAAAAACCCCATTATTTAAATAATATTTTTAAAATCCGCTGTATTACTCGTGAAAGGACACATCTGACATTATAGTTCATAACCAAGTAGTAATGCAATGCAATACTCATTCTAAAGTAAGATCAATTGAGTTCAATAGCTTTCCCTCTAGATAAATCTAGTTAGAATTGGAGCTTAAATTCACCCGCCCTACTGAAAAATTTGAGGTAATTTTTATTTGCATTTTAAAAACTTTTCTTGAAGAAAGCAAGATCATGTAGACTTCAACTAGAAAGAGGAAAAGAATGTCCTGCTTTTTTCCTCTTCTAAAAGTTGAATGGAAATTATGTCAAAATTGTGATATATAAAATTCCTCTGAACTTTTTTTTTTTTTACCAGGGAAGGGAAGTGATCTGAAGGTGAGCTACTTTAAAAATTAAATCATTTGTTATAACAAAAGTACATGCTGCCATACATATATACATAGTAAGCACTACTCAATAAATGTATCCAATCAGGGGTAAGTCAAAGGATGATGTTTCCTGTTGAATAAAGCAGAAGCCAATTACAGGTAATCCTTGATTTACAACCACAATGAGCCCAAAATTTAAGTTTCTAAGTGAAACATTAGTTAACTGAATTTTGCCCCATTTTACAGGTTTTCTTGCCACTGTTGTTAAGTGAATCATTGCAATTGTTAAGTTAACAACATAGTTGTTAAGTGAATCTGGCTTCCCCATTGACTTTGCTTGTCAAAAGGTGGCATGACTCCAAGACAGTGCAAAGATCATAAATATGAACCAGTTTCCAAATATCTGAATTTTGAACGTGTGACCATGGAGATGCTGCAACGGTTGTAAGTATGAAAAATTGTCATAAGTCACTTTTTCAGTGCCGTTGTAACTTTGAACCGACACTAAAATAACTGTTGTAAGTTGATTACTACCTGTATTACTGGTATTTCTTTGCCACTTAGAAGTGTTCAGGAATTGAATGGCATTTACAATCATTTGCTTGTATATTATTAAATATGGAGCACCTTCCATTGACTTAACCAAATTTGCACTCATTGCTTTGAGCTGCCTTACCATTTCAAGTTTCAGCTAAGTACAAACTGTTTTGCAGATCTTTTTATCAGGAATCCAAGCAATAAAAAGCATTCAGGAGTAGTTGCCAAAATGCCTCTGATTATTTTAATGAAAAATATTTTCTTCTCTTCCTTCCATATTGTGGGTTTTCAGATAATGGCATGAATCCTAGTAAAACAAAGCAAACATTTTTATTTTTCTGAAAGGAACATCCTCCTCCTCCTCGCAATTGGATTTTCTGTTTTGCTTTTGGTAAATAAGACTTTTCAGTTTTTACCTCCTCTCCCAAAAATAATTGTAAATAATGATCTGAGTTGGACATTAATTCAGAATATTTCAGCACTTATTTTAAAACACACATTACTGGGTCAATTTTGCCATCTCAACCAGCTCCATCAACTTTATCATCCATTCTTCCATTGAAGGTAATTTCAAATCTTTTCACAAGAAATGAAGATGAGAAATATGCCATTTGTTTTCTAGTTCATCCTTTATACCACTACCAAAACAAAAATTAAGAAGATGAAACTTCTCTTGATCTATACTAAATCTTGCTTTATTATTTGATGACAGCCAGTCAGATCCTGGATCAAGCATAGACATTTTTTCTGTCGCTATCTAGCTTACAAGATTCATGTGATAGCAGGTATGGTGTGGATTTTTATAGAGTTTACTTTTCATTAAATTTGCATAAAGTTTTTATGCTTTTTTGTAGGCTTTTTCAGAGCAATATAGTGCACAGTATGTATATGTGTGCTGGACAGCTACACAATAAATGAATCAATGGAATCTAGTATATTCAAAATAAATCAGTTTTTTCCAGTGTGATGCGCTCCAGATGTGTAAAATTGTACCTTTTAGATTTCCAGAGTGTGGTCATGCTGGCGAGGAATCCTTGGATAACTATTTTAGGGCTGTGGCTGAAAAGATGTTGAGAATGGTAGATTAGATTCCTGGAATTAGAAATTTCAGCCCTTCTAGAAGGTACTGTTACATCAGATTTTTATCTTGGAAAACCCTGGAATAAGCATCTATATTGTCAAAACCATACTGGGATGATAACCTTTCCATTTCCTGTCACTTCTGAATCCATTTTAAAAGGCACTAAGACCTAGATTGTTCGACTACTTCAAGACTGGATTCCTTTTTGAGGACCTATATACTGCGCCTGAGGAAATATCTACAGACCCCTGTAAACTGTTTCGACTCCTCCCCTCAGGATGCCATTATTGGGCATTGCATGCCAAAACAACCAGACACAAGGACAGTTCTCCCCCCCCCCCTTGCAATCACTCTGCTGAACATCTAATTCCCACAGCACTGTCTTACGCCTAAGGTTATTTACCCATGTAGTGGGGTTGTATTGCTAATATCCTTCCAATCTTTCCTATTACCTTCTCCTATTGGTATCTTAGAGTATATCACTTTGTTGTTTGCTTTTTATGATTTATGATTGTATCTTAAGATTTATGAATTAACGCTTTGTTTTTTGTATGTACACGGAGAGTTTATGCACCAGAGGCAAATTCCTTGTGTGTCCAATCACACTTGGATAATACAGAATAATAATAATAATAATAATAATAATAATAATAATAATAATAATAATAATAATAATAATAATAATAATAATAATAATAATAATAATAATAATAATAATTATTATTATTATTATTATTATTATTATTATTATTATTATTATTATTATTATTATTATTATTATTATTATTATTATTATTATTATTATTATTATTTCTTAGCCGCACCCTCTCCCGAAGGACTCGGGGCGGCGTACACTAAAACACATAAAAATACAAATATGGACAAAACACACATATAATATAGACGTGTACAAGGAGGAGGTGGGCTGATGGATAAAAACAATTAAAATCGCAATATTAAAAGTCCCCTAAATAAATAAATTACAAAAATAAAAAACCCGTCAGGAGCGATATAGTCAGATTATGGTTGAGCCAGGCCAGCTACTTGGAATAGGTGGGTCTTGAGCTTTACATGGAAGGAGCGGAGGTCAGAGGTAGTCCTAATATCCGGAGGGAGGTCATTCCACAGGGCTGGGCCTGCCACAGAGAAGGCTCTGCTCCTAGGCGCCGCCCCTCGGCACTGTCTGGTGGACGGCACCTGGAAGAGTCCCTCTCTGTGTGAGCGAATTGGTCGCAGGGATGTATGGGGCAGGATACGATCCCGCAAGTAACTAGGTCCTGAGCCATGGAGCGCTTTAAAGATCGTTATCAAAACCTTGAAACGCACCCGATAGACCACAGGAAGCCAGTGCAGCTCGCGCAGGAAAGGTGTCACATGGGAGTAACTAGTACTCCCCATAATTACCCGCGCGGCCGCATTCTGGACCAACTGTAGCCTCCGAGTGCATTTCAAGGGAAGCCCCATTATTTACAATATCTTATTGTAAATAATATTCTACTTTTGACCTAAGGATCCCAGTAGGGAAACCTGGTAGAGCTGAGTCCAAATGAGTCCAAATACTGCTGCTGTGAATGGAGCAATAAAGTGCCCTCCCTCTCCTCCTCTGCTCAGGAGAAGAAAAACAACTGAAAGTTGCTGACTGAAAAAACAAGGCAAACAATTTTTTAAAAATAAGCTTTTACTTACTAAACTTCTGGTTGATGTCATGGACATATCAGACACAGGGAATGGGTCTCCGCATTCCCTGTGATGACCTCTCCCTGCTCGTGAGCTCCAAGAGGAGCCAAAGCCACCCTGCAGAGGCGGTGAAGCAAAGAGGGGCAAGGAGAGATGCAGCTCTCCTCTCTGGCCCAGGGCTCTTTTTCCTTCTCAGCCACGGCAAGGAGAAGAGACAGCCCAAAGATGGCTGCCACAAGGCAAGCCATTTTAAGAGGTTCCAGGACCTCCTCTGGATACCTTCCTTATGCTCATGGACAATATGGTTATATATTCCAGTCTTCTTTTTCTTAACCCCCCTTCCCTCCAAGCTGTTTGGGGAACATTTTAGATATCCCCAAGAATGAAGTCCCTGACTGAGGACACTTCTTCAACCCTGCAAGAAGTCTGAGCATTTTTCTCCCTCCTTCTGTTGCCTTTAAACAACATTTCCTTAACGTGTACAATGGCAAGTCCCCATTTCAACATGGTTCGATCTCACGTTGAAAACAGGATTTGCAGCCCCCAAACAGTGTATATACTTGACGAAAGCAAGGCTAGTTTTGAAACAAGCAGCATTTTCCATCTCTTTCGTGTTATGCTTTAATGTGTGGAAAAGGAGAAAACAGCACATAACACAAACAGAACAAAAAATATAAAAATCCCCAAATATCTTAAGGTACATATAATAATCCAATCACATTTTTATCACATTTTATCTTTAAATTTTAAGTGCAATAGATAATATTCATCAGTATTTCCAACACAGTGGTTAAGAGCCACTTCATAGACAGAAAGTAAGCACATATCCAAAATTATGTGTTGAAAACACATACTGTTGACATTATAAATCTGGGAAGCCTCTATCTTTCTGACATTAAACAGTTTGCTATTCTCCACATTGGATCAATTCACAGTTCCTCATAGGGTGATGTTCCAAATTTTTGGTATGCAATTCAAAAGTACATTCAAATCTTTAAACTATAATGAACTTTGTAATAATTTAATGTTATGGATCTTATGGATTTCAAACCAGTCTTATGGTTCTTGAACCAACAAACTCATAATCATGGGTGTTAAGTGTCCCCTTATCCATTTTACTCTTGAAAGCAGCTGATGAGCAACCCTCTGAAATACTTGAGAGAGAAATATGAAAAACAAATAAATGTATTTTCATAATTTTATAATTTCATTAATTCATTTTAAAATCACAATACATATTGTATCTTTATATGTTCAAAAACCCCTTTTTATTGAGGCTCTAGCATAGGACTTGTTTTTTTTAGAGTTCTGGAAAATAATTAAAATCCACTTTAGCTACAATTGTTTCAAAACAAAATAGCCTCAATTTAGGATGATCTACTATAAAGCCCATTCCAATAATGCTCATAAATTAGGAATTTTATATACTGTTAATGCATTTAGGCTTCCTGGTTTTGCCCAAAATCTGCAAAACCAAAGGGTGTTTTTAAACTGCCATTTCAGCAAAACTCAAATGCCTACATCACAATGACTTACATCCCTACAAAATCAGCACGGTGATTTTGACTGCACTAAAAGAAGTAATGTGCATGCAAATGCAATTTGCAATTTGCATGCAGGCAAAACTGTTTGAGTGAACATACAAACTGCACAATTGTCATTTCGCCCCCTCCATCAGAATTGTACCAATTTTCTATTATTCTTTCACTGAGAAATAAATTCTACCATTCTCCTAGATTAGATAGTTACCCCTATTTGTCATGCTACCTTCCTGAAAGACTAAACTAGCACTATTTCACTGTTTCACTATTGTTCATCCTCTCTAAAAAAAAAGATGTTAAGGGAGGCCCCTGTCCTGGTAACTTGCCCATCTCATCTATTTGTGTCATGCTATGTGACACACAGCTGCAAAGGAGAGTTTATGCTCGGCTTGTCATGTGACTGCTTTTACCATATAATGAACCTTATCTTTATTTTTATGGCCCTTCAGAGACTTTCTCCAGTCCCTACTCTTTACTTCCTGTGTAGCTATGGGGAGATATTATGTGGCTGGAGAGCAGCCATACATGAAATGTAACCTCAGAGGCCAGAGACTTGCTTTCCTCTGATTAATACTAACTGATGTATTGTTTTAGAATATGGATACTTAGTTTTAGAAACAGATTACTAAGATAGCCTGCACTCTGCACTGAGTTTGAAATAGCAGGATGGGGACTATTTAAAAATGTGCATTTTTAGTTCTTTTACACCTATTCCCAATCTTGTGTCTTCCACGTTTATTAAACTAAAGGTTTTATTTTCCTGGAAGGCATAACCATTGGCCAGGTTGACCGCTCCAGATATTCTAGTCATTCTTTCAAGAGGAGTTTTCTAAAATTAGTGGTCAGTGGACTAGAAGCTACATTGTTCAACTGAGGACAGATGCCTTGTTTATCATGTCAGCACAAACATTTGTTTTTCCTGATAAACAAAGCACTTGTTTAAGTTTCTAACGTATCTCATCCTCCTGAAGAATCAACATTCTTGGGAGAGACTTACAAACAGCAGGAAGAAAACTGGAACAGGCTGTTCCCAGTAACACCATTGGTTCATCTGCCCCAATATGGCTTACACTGGCTAGGATGCACTAAGGCAAATTGGCTGGCTTCCCATTTCCCATTAAGCCATTTGCATATATTGGCAGATTCCTCTGGCTTTGCTGCCCTTGCTCTTCAGTAGATCATGAGCTGATCTGGCACAGTAAGGCAGGCTTGACTTCAAGATTTGACCCATTGCCTCTCACAGTCTCTTGCCGTTGCCCACTGTGATGGAGAATTAACCTCCCAAATAGGTTTTTTAAGCAGGCATACTTTTGGCAGACACCAAGAAGACAGTAATTAATAGCCAGAGGCATAGTGTGGGAAATGTTTCAGATTCTTTCAAAAGGATCAATATTCTAAGGTTGCTATGTAAATATGATAACTTGATAAGGTCTTATTACGCAGGCAGGAATGTAGCAAGCTTAAGCCTGATGCATCGTGATACGTTTCTCAACTGAATCAATATATATTCAGTGATGATTGCTTATGCTAAGGAGATCTCTGTGAAAGACCTACTTTCTGGAAATGAAGTAAGATGATCCACGATAGCTATGTCATTGACAATGGTGGCTTCTGTGGTATATTTAAGCTATTGAAATAGACTGCCTGTGAGTCACCATTCTCCTACTTGTCTAGACATTCATACCGAGGCAACCTCATATATGTTGGCCTAAGTAAGGTTTGGTCACTTCAGAATATGTTGTTTAAGATTTACTTTGCATCTGCGCTACCATCCAGTAGCAGGCTGAGAAACAGATAAATATTAAGTCATGTGCCTTTTCATGACTGTACTATGGGCCTTCCCACTGTCTACCCATCCATGCCAGCAGAAAACTATATTAGAATGCATTTTACTGTCCCTACTGATGATTCCTATCCATCAGATTCCCAGTGATGGTTGGGGTGCACCAAGGCTCTGCACTTTCACCATTTCTGTTTATATTGGTCTTGGATTCCATCATGCAGAACGGACCTCTATGCAAATGATGTTATACTTGCTTCCACCACCAGAGGCGAACTACAGCAGCAAGTTCAACTATGGAATGATCGCCTCAACCATTTCAGACTGCACCTCAATATCAAGAAAACGGAGTACTTAGAGACTGTCACCACCCCTGGAAGGCTTCAAATCAACCTAAAGAAGATGGACATTGTTCAGTATCTGGGATCCCAATGGTGACATCAATGGTGAGATGCGAGCAAGGGTGACTGCAGCCTGGATGCATGGTCAATGTTCCCTCTAATTTTTTTCCAATGTGAGCAGAAAAGTATAGTGTTTGAGCGGCACATTTTCATGCCTGAGCACCTGATTTTTTTTCACAGATGTCACCTAAGAGAACAACGAAATCAGTATTATTTGAAACTCAAAGTTATGTTTATTCAAGGTACCCACTTAATTAAAAGTGTTATATAATATCAGTATCACTTAACAACACTCCTGCTTAGCAACCAAAATGTTGGCTCAGAAACTCTGGCATTTGAAGCACGCAAGTCTTAAAGCTGTCAAGTTACAAGACCCTTGCACCCATAACCCTTTAGAAAAAAACCCCCAGGGGTGTTCAAACTTGACAGTTTTAAGACTTGTGGACCTCAACTCCCAGAATTCCTCCTCCAGTCATGTTGGCTCAGGAACTCTCGCATTGAAGCGTGCAAGTCTTCAAGCTGTCAAGTTACAAGACCCTGGCACCCCTAACCCTTTAGGAAAAAAACCCAGGGGTCTTCAAACCTGACAGCTTTAAGACTTGTGGACTTCAACTCCCAGAATTCCTCCTCCAGTCATGTTGCAGCGACGTCATCTGCATGGATCTGCTCCATCTTTGGTTTCTTCATCATGGGCAGGTCTGCCGCTGAAGATGCCGACAAGCCCCCGCCGCCACCAGAATAACTGCTGCCACCACCTCCTCCTCCTCCAACAGCACCACCACATTTGCTGCCCGGCACTGCGGCTGAGGTGAAGCGGGCAAAGCTCCCGCTGGAGCCCCCACCCATGGCAGCAGCACCTCCCCCTCCACTCGGAGCACCTGAGCTCAGCCCCATATTACCCCTGCCCCCTCCTCCTCTGCCGTGCTTTTGAGGAGCCATGAGGCCTTTTTCCCCCTGCTCCCACCCCTTCCATTGCCTTCCTACTGGCTCCCACAGCCTCATGGCTCCTCAAAAGCACAGCGGAGGAGGAGGGGGCAGGGGTGACGTGGGGCTCAGCTCAGGTGCTCTGAGCGGAGGTGGAGGCGCCGCTGCCATGCACGGGGATGCCGGCTGGAGCTTTGGCGGCTTCACCTCAGCCCTAGCGCCGGGCGGCAAATCCGGCAGTGCTGTTAGAGGATGAGGAGGTGGCAGCAGTTATTCCGGTGGCAGCGGGGGCTTTGGTGCTTCACAACTACCACCAGTCACCCCGTGCTCATCAAAACAAGTCCGGGGAGGTCCTTTGAGGGCGGCCAGTTCAAGCCGCCTGCAAAGGACCTCCCCAGCTTCCTGAGCCTGTGGCAGTAGAAATCACTGTGCGGCAGTTGCAAACTGCTGCGCGGTGTTTTCTTGCCACGTGCGCAGCTGTGCAGCCGCGTACCTTAGAGGGAACATTGTGCATGGTGAGAACTTACTGGTATGTTATGTGACAGATGAATGCCAACCCATCTTAAATCTAAAATTTACAAGACAACCATCTGCCTGGTTGCATTGTATGGCACTGAATGCTGGGCAGCAACAACAGGGGAGTGAAAGTTATCTCCATGCCATGGAACCCATTGGATATCAGGCATCTCCCTTCTTGACCACATCACAAATGAAAACATTTTGGTGTGGCACCAACTATAGAGAAGATGAGAGAAGGCCGGCTCCACTGGTATGGACATGTCCTGAGAGCAGCACCTTCCACTGGTGGCAAGACTGCGTACCAACTAGAAGTCAATGGTCGGTGACCTAACAGGCACACAAAAGAGAGATAGCAAGATACCATCAACAAAGATATGCAAGCTGCAGGCCTATGCCCTGGAGACACAGCTGACCGTGCAAAGTGGCGTTCAATGATCTGAAAAGCAGACCCTGCCCTTGTGGGAATATGGCAGAAGAAGAAGAAGAAGGAGGAGGAGGAGGAGGAGGAGGAGGAGGAGGAGGAGGAGGAGGAGGAGGAGGAGGAGGAGGAGGAGGAGGAGGAGGAGGAGAAGGAGGAGAAGGAGGAGGAGGAGAAGAAGAAGAAGAAGAAGAAGAAGAAGAAGAAGAAGAAGAAGAAGAAGAAGAAGAAGAAGAAGAAGAAGAAGAAGAAGAAGAAGAAGAAGAAGAAGAAGAAGTGGAAACTAATCAAGGAGAGAAGCAACTTAGAACTGAGGAGAAACTTCCTGACAGTTAGAACAATTAATCAGTGGAACAGCTTGCCTCCAGAAGTTGTGAATGCCCCAACACTGGAAGTCTTTAAGAAGACGTTGGATAGCCTTCTGTCTGAAACGGTATAGGGTTTCCTGCCTAGGCAGGGGGTTGGACTAAAAGACCTCCAAGGTCCCTTCCAACTCTGGTATTGTATTGTATTGTATTGTATTGTATTGTATTGTATTGTATTGTATTGTATTGTATTGTATTGTATTGTATTGTATTGTATTGCATTGTATTGTAAGAAGAAGAAGAGGATGATGATGATTGATGATTTCTATCCTTCCTCTATTGTGTTGGTTCCTAATTCTTGCCAATCATCAGACTCCTCAGAGGTTATAGCAGTGGTGGGTTGCAGGCGGTACGCCCTGGTACAGGCGTACCAGAGCCAGCCTGGAGCACTGGATACCATTCTGGTACGGTGCTCCGGAGGGCCCACCCACCTGCCCGAGCTCCTTACTGGAGTTTAAAGGCTTCTGTGATTCTGCGCAGGCACATGGCGCATACAGCACCTGCGTGATGCTCCGTGGAGTAGCTGGAGCATTGCAGAGGCGCTTCAACGCATACGCGCACTGCGCGTGTCCATTAGGATGCCACCGGCCCTGTTCCAACCATACCAGTTGGAACAGGATTTGCAACCCACCACTGGGTTATAGGTGACAAAGCCAAAAGGATTTTATAAATCTTGAAGTTACTATTGGGCAACATTGGAATAAGGAGCATGGGTACAGCTAAGGGCAATTAAAACCTATTTTACTCATGCGATGAGGGCAGGATTAAGACAATAAGGGGAAACCAGGAAGAAGAAGAAAAGATGTGGCTACAGCATATTTGCTCAGCGATTTAGCCCAACCTCTTTCTTGCCTCCCTACCACCTTGGGCAGCTTTTCTCTTGAGTAAAACACATTCTTTGTATAAGAAAAAAAATTGACCGAAGAGCTGGGAGGAAGCAATTCCACACCCAGTAACTTCAAAATATTTGAAGACAACTTTAAGACAAGCAGCAGTGGTGCCACTGGGCTAATGTCTAAAACCCCCTTAGAACAAGAAGCAGAAAGGCTTAAAATTATGCCTCGAGTTGAATATTATCAAACTGTATCTTTCACCATTGGGTGAGGCCTATTGCACACAAGGAGCAAGAAGGCTCAGTAGTTTGAAGAGAAGAATGCACCCAACTTTTCTTGTGAGTTCATGGTCCCCTCTTAATTTTTTATTCTTTTAAAATAAAGAGGTTTTCTCTCTCCAATCCATGTATCTGGAGTGATGTGATTCTTTAATGGATTGAAACTAGCTTCCTTCCCTAGACAGCAGAGGATACCCATCTTCAGTGCTCAGTCTGGGCTCAGCTGCATTCCAGTTTTATGTTTGTCAGAGAATTGCCTCCCTTAATCCGACTTATCCTGTGTCTCCCGGCTGCCCTCCCGATTAGTAATGCATTATACTGGGGCAGACATTAAGAAAACATCCTCTTAATAAAGACAGATTGTCTACTTTGCATATGAATGAGAAAAAAAGTAAATAAATTAAACATTAAGCATTAAAATCCGGAACCACATGTTCACTGCTCCCATGATCAGATTTTTTTTATTTCCTGTAAAATAGATCTTGAGGTTTTGTCCCTGAGCTTTTGCAGATGATAATTCAATTACAAGAGAAAGTGCAGCTATGGCTGGAAACATGCCCATCTTTATTTTATAGCAAGCATAATTGTTGTGGTGAATATGTATTTTACTAGAGCTCATAGTGCATAGGACGAAAATCCAACTTCCTCTTTCCTTGGCAAGCATTCCTGTTGTTGCAGTACAGTTAGCAAATTTTGTGTCCAAGACAGTGAAATTACTATAGCTGAATAGGCCCAAGTAATGGGTAATGAATGCAGCAATAATTAGGCCAAAATAGATATTGTTGGACTTAAGTTCTCATTATGTCCAGTTCAGCATAGCCAAATCAGCATGGGAGATGTACCTAATTTCTGGAAGGTTGTAACTAACTAGATCTAGGTTCTAAATTCATTTAGAACATACCATCTACTTGCCCAGAAAGGCCCCCAGTAAAGCAGAATTGACTCGACTATGAGGCATCTATTCTTATTCATTCATGATCAGACATGGTGGTAGTATGGCTGTTCAGTTGTTTTGGTTTCCAACTTTATTTAATCCTGCTCAGAAGCTATGCTTACTGAGACTGGTATTAGACAGAGGTGCCCCAGTTCTATAGTTCCACTGTGAAACAAAATGCAGAGTGTATTTGCTGGAGTGGAGTATGAAACATCATAAAAATGCTATTAATACATTAGCTTAGAATGACACGAGACAGAAATAGTTTCTGTCCCTTGTTAAACACTTCTAAAAATAACTCCAAAGTGAGGGGTACTCGTGTTTGCAATATTACTCTATTAAACTTACACCCTCGGATATTTCAAGATGACAAGATGATACAACTGGATATAAAAATGACATTTCCATGACCCGCATTTCGTCATGGAAGGTTTTGCAGGGACAGGATTTCTGACCTGAACCTGCTCTGAAAATTTCTGATCCCAGTTAACGTCCAAAATCTGCCAATCCTTCTAGACTCACAGGTCCTGCTTGAGGAGCAGATGGCAGCTAGGATGTCTTTGTATGGTTGCAGCAGATAAACCAATTGTACTTTTCTAGATTTGGAGCCATACTCATAGTCACTTGTGTCTTGTCAACTTTCAGTTGGTCTATTGCAGGGCTCTCCAACCTTGGTAACTTAAAGACTTGTGGACTTCAACTCCCAGAATTCTGGGAATTGGAAGTCCACAAGTCTTAAAGTTGCCAAGGTTGGGGACCCCTGGTCTATTGTAATGCCCTAAACATGGGCTGCTGTTGATGAGGATTCAGAAGCTGCAAATCCATCAGGAATGCACAACTTCAAGTTGCTATATATATGAATTGATTGACTTGTGTAATATCACTCCGTTGATAGCTGCATTAGTTATCTGAACACTTATGAATATAATTCATATAATATAATGTCATATTTTAAAACTTTTAAGGTTTCTGATGTCAGTATTTTGGGGACTGCCTTCTTCCTATGCTCTCTACCCCTCCAAAGGAATTTAAAAGGGGGGGGGGCTTCCTCCAGGTACTTACCTTTAGGGGATGTATTTAACCTCAGAGGCAGGTCGTCTCTGTTGCTATCTTCTTCTTTTTCTTTTTTTTGGAACAGTTTGTCCCTCTCCCTGGAGCTCAAGTTATTCCCTCAGGCTTTTGGCATTCTGCAAGGCCATTAACATCAACCTGTTTCAGCAAGCTGGGATGGCTCCTCATGCAAGGGAATTTCATTCTGGAATTGCAAGGCACTATGTTTTTTGTCCTGGAACAATTGCCATTGTGGTTGGCAATGTTATTATCAGTTTCTGACCTTTTTAAATTCACAATTATAAGAACTGGGTGAGCTACTCAGAGTCACTTGTTGATTGAAGATGCATATAAATCTAGTAAGCAAGCTAAGGTAAAGGTTCCCCTTGCACATATGTGCTAGTTGTTCCTGACTCTAGGGGGCGGTGCTCATCTCTGTTTCAAAGCCAAAGAGCCAGCACTGTCCTAAGACGTCTCCGTGGTCATGTGGCCGGCATGACTAAATGCTGAAGGCACACAGAACGCTGTTACCTTCCCATTGAAGATGGTCCCTATTTTTCTACTTGCATTTTTACATGCTTTCAAACTGTCAGGTTGGCAGAAGCTGGGACAAGTAACGGGAGCTCACTTCATTAGGCAGCACTAGGGATTCAAACTGCCAAACTGCCGACCTTTCTGATTGACAAGCTCAGCATCTTAGCCACTGAGCCACCACATCCCTCAGTAAGCAAGCTAGCAAATCAATCAATCAATAAATCACCTCCTTGTATTTTCACTTGCTTTGTTAAAGATTTAAAAATCTATGGATGTATCCTTCTGCTACGTGCCAGAGCGAATGCATCCTTCAGCACCACCTTTCCCCAGACGCCTGCTCTCCATTGGGACATTGGCTGAGAGATGCTCGATTTGCACTGCAACACATCTGGAGGACACAAAATTAGAAAAGGCGGTGTGCTACGTATTAGCGTCAGTTAAAATTTGTGACAGGAAATAAAGGGAGACTATACGCATGGATGTTATACCATTTTAACTGGTGTAACTTCTGCCAAAGAGTCAAAGGAAAATGTAAATCGGGATTTGTCTTCCAGGCATGATTTGTAGTCTTATCTTCCAACTCCTTCTTCTTTAATAACAACAAAAACTAAAGGGAATTGTCACCTTCCCTGAGGCCAGTGAGGGCTAACCTTTTTGTTGTTGGGTGCCAAAAATGTGAGGGCACACGCGCAATAAGGCACGCGTGTGCCAGCATCCACAATGCAAAGTACCCCCCCTGCATATGTGTGCACAACCCACCCCACACGTGCCGCACTACTCGCCTCCAAACTGAGCTTGGTATTTCCTCCAGGGGACTGGGGGAGGCCTGAGGAGAACAAAAAATGGACTCAACAGGCCTACCGGAAGTTCAGAAACGATCCGGGGGAGCCGGGAGTGGGGGCATTTTCACCCTCCCCAGGCTCTGGGGGCTTTCCTGAAGCCTGGGGAGGGGGGATAGCAGCCTCCCTGGGCCGTCCGGAAGTTCGAAAATCAGCTGGAGTTGACAGCTTGCATGCCGGCAGATATGGCTCCTGGTGCCACCTGTGGCCATCACGGCCCTAGGCAGATTTCAGGGGTGCAAGAAGAAATGATTCCTAATGACCAGAGCCAGGTTCCTGCAATCTGTGTGCTATTCAGAGAACAGTGTTGATGAAGCTAGGAGGCAGGGGGGGGAGGGGGGAAGGTATGGTATCAACGTCATTAAGCATTTGGTAGCCACAGGTAAAAGCAAATTCGGTTTTGCTACGATTTAAGTGAGTTAAAGTATTTGCTCATAGTTTTGACATGACTTCTTTTCTATTTAAAATATGGGAATATAGAATGCATTGGAAACCATGGAACAGTTGGGGCGTGCGTGCATAGGTCGAATGAAATCTTAATTGGGTGTTGCCTCTAAAAAAACAGTACAGATGTCTATCAAATTCCAGCCTCCCAGGTCATAATTACTCAATTGCACTTAAGAGGAAAAACAAGACTATTTCTGGGTATGAATACATTTTTTTACTAAAATATTTTAATTTAAACATGCAATCTCCACCAGTTGTTCCAAAACAACTTATAGAAATCAAAAGAACACAAAGGCATGATAACAAAGGAGAAGGAAAATAGAACTCAGGCGAGAATGTGACCTAGCATTGCATATCAAGATTGAATAATACCTATAGAAAGGTCCAGCGGACTTGGAATAACATGAATAGTGAAAATATGGTGCCTTACGATAAACAGGCAAGTCATCCGAGGGAATAACCTGCAGGAATCAGTTACAAATTAACATAACTACAAGAGACAAATGAAGAGTAAAATAGATAACTGAAGCTTCAGACAACCATGAAGCGTTGTGGGAGATTTCAGCTACTCCACCCAACTGTTGGAAGTCCAAGGTCATGTCAGACCCCAATCCAAGAAAGACATGTGGAGTTACTTCTGAGTACTTTATTGTTCCTTACCTATAGACAGAAATCTTGCCAAACTAAATCAACTATTTGCATTACTATAGCTATATTCTGGGAATGAAAGAACCCTTTTAACTTTCTTTCTCCTGACTAAACTTTACATAGTTTGCTTCCTCTTTGTCCTCTGGAATGCAGCCCCTCCCTCTTGAGAGTCCAGACTACATTCCACTGCAGGCCAGGTCTATCCTTTCTCCTTGCTTCACTGTCCACTGTTGGGTTATCAATTGTTTCTTGAGTGCAGGAATTGAGTGCCAGACCATATGAAAAGCACCCTCACCTGGGTTTTGGAGCTCTGCTTGCCATCTGGAGCCTTCTGAGTCTTCTTTATTAGTCCTCTGTGTCTTTCACTCCAGTCTAGTGACATCTCCAGCTTCAATGGCCTACCAATATCTCACATGCCCCCTTCCCTCCTGTATGGCCATTTCAGGGTTTTAGAAAGAGCCCTGGTGGCACAGAGGTTATAATGCAATATTGCAAGCAAACTCTGCCACAGTCTGGAGTTCGATCTTGATGGGGCTCAAGGTTGATTCAGCCTTCCATCCTTCCGACGTCAGTAAAAGGAGGACTCAGATTTTTGGGGGCAATATGCTCATGTTGTAAACTGTTTAGAGAGGGCTGTAAAGCACTGTAAAGAGGTATATAAGTCTAAGTGCTATTGCTATTGCCCTATAACACGGGTGTCAAATTCGCCATGTCACGTTGCCATCACATGATGTTTAGCAATGTTTTCTCCTTAACGAAGCTGGGGTAGGCGTGGCCTGTGCATGACATATCTGGCCTGCGGGCCACCAGTTTGACACCCTTGTCCTTTAAGGACGGGCTGGAGAAATGAAATTCAAGAAAATCAAGAAAATAGAAGACTGAGGTGTAATATTATTCCAGCGTTAGATACATACAAGGATGCATCATTTTCTATTGCCACAGAAAGAAGGACCAGAAATCATGGTCACAAATTGTAGCTACCTAGGTTTCATTTGAGAAAAAGTAACAGTTGTGGAACAGCCTGCCTGTGCAAGTTGTGGGTTTACAGTTGTGAACTGCCATAGTCCATGTGTCATGAGAACATGGTTAATTTGTTTCAAGTTGATCTGAATTCAGAGTTAGATCTGTTTTTAACAAAAGCATAGAAAGCATTAAGTAAAATAATATGTACAATACTTGTCTTACGGTACATCTGTATTAAGTGGTTAAAACAGTCTTATGACTTGGTTCTAAACCAGCTTAAGGAAATCCTTTCTTACTGACAGGATTGCCAACAGCTTGCAAGGTCTTCAGTTTGGATTGCAGGCCATTATATACTCCCATAGGATAATCACCCTGCTGTGGTGGCGCTCCTATTTTTCTTCTCCAGCAAAAAGTGACTGACAGTTCCTTCCTGTGGCTGAGCCTCCTTGGAGAGAGGGATTGAGAGAGATAAATAAATGTGCATGCACACAGACACACATAGATACACAGACAACTCAACTTATATATACAAACTTAAGGCATTAAATGCATGTACTAATTTGCACAGCAACTACAAAAACTTTTACTTTAAAAAAACCCTTTTCTGTATTTGTTTCTAATGATTTTTAAAAAACGTATATTTTACTTGACTCTTGCAAGCTTACAATAAGTATACATATTGTCCTGGCTTACCAACTCTAATTGAGACTGGCAATTCTGTCACTAAGTAACACAGTAATAAAATGAAATATCACATGATGGCACCCAACTTTCAATGTCAGTTCAGGCTACAGTCATTAAGTGAATCACCTGCAGTCATTAAACACAAAATCAAGTGACTGCAGCTTACAACTTCCTGCTGATTTCCTAATTCACCTTGCACTTCAGAAGCCGGCAAATGGTCATCAGATATCCGTGGGACACTGTAATCATTTGTAAATGTGCACAAATTGCCGAGCATTCAAATTGTGACCACATGATCATGAAGATCTTATGGTACAAGTATCAAAACTGGATCGCGTCACGGGCCGGATCATGATGTATTGTGATGTTTTTAGCCTTTGCGGAGCTGGGGTGGGCGTGGCTTGCACGCGATGTATCTGGCCCACAGGCTGCCAGTTTGACATGCCTGTTATGGTGACCACAAGTTTAAGGAGTGGTTGCAATTTATGTGAAATGGACTATATTGTAGAAGAAGAAGAATGAACTTAGGGGTAGTTGATTGTGCTCTTCCCTTGGTAATGTCTTATTTCTATGGTAGAACCAGGAAAATTGTAACCTAAAAGTTTTTGAGTTGCCGTGTAAAATTGTTTCATTTCTAATCTAAGATAATTAATCCCAGATTTTAAAATGGAGATTGTATTTCACCTTGACCCAACTTTATCTAATATTGTAATCACACAAATATTATTAAATGCACTATAAATGGTACAATAAGAAAAATATCTGGACTAGGAAAGGGCACAGAAAAGTGCTGCCAATTATTATTATTAGTGCTTAGTATTCATTGGCATTATCTAGCAATGGTCCAGATTATTAAAAGACAGGTCCAGTTACATTTCTTTATTACATTGATCAAGTAATTAATTACATTAATCAGACAACATTGCTGGGCTAAATTGTAAATTTCAAATATTTGTGTTTGAAAGCTTAAAATGTGTTCTTTTCAAAGAGATCAGAAATGCAAGTGAAGCTGAAGCTAACATGTCATATGTGCTCCCTGTTTTAGACTTTATCTTCTGCACTTAAAAATGTAAAGAGCTTTCCACAAAGCAGCAATAAAATATTGCGAGGTCTGTCCATATTACCAAACCATAGTTTTGGCTTTAAAATGTTTTTGTTTTCATTTCAAATGATTGTGATATCCTATAGAAGTGCAGCTCAGGCAATATAATGCTTTCCAGGTTTACTGACTACAATACCCATCACACCATCATTTATCATTGTCTACATGTTGACCCAGATGATGGAGGTAGGAATCTGCAGAGTTGAAGTTTATTTATTTATTTCTTGGATTTCTAAACCACCCCCTCTCCCAAAAAGGGACTCCCAAAAAGGGAAAGTTTAGTCTTCTATATGTGAAAGATTATTTTTCCATAAGTGATGGTTACGTAAAAAACTTTGAATTTTCTTCATATTTGCTGTCCTTTTCGTCTATGTATTTAAAACAAACATATGCTTTCAAACCATGTAATAAGTGGACAAAGAATATTACTAAAGTTATACCATTATTGCTGTGTTCCATGCTCTGTGAATTTTCTTCTTTTTGTGCGTCCTTTCCAGCGTGAAATCTTTGTTGTTGGAAAACTATGCTCGGTCTGGGCTAGAACAGAGTGAGCTTATCCACCAAGCTCGCAAAGCCAGTGCTATTTATGTGCTGTGCAGTGTTTTGACCTTCTGAATTGGTTTCCCATTTTAGGAAAGGAAGAGGCACAGACGGAGAGAAAGAGACGGGCAGCTTTTTTTAACACGCTCCACAAAATGACTTGATTCCCATCCATTACACTTTTATTACTTGATCTGGGAACAAAATAGCACCTCAGTGGTTTAAGAGGATGTACCAGTGTGGACTCCCACAATTTATAAGATGAGACCGGAAGACCCTGATGGTTTATAAACACAAACAGAGTCTCTTTTTTGTTGTTTATAATCCTTAATTCCATGGTTTTCCTTCTTTCAGTCATGTTTGTGTATTTTAGACCATGCTTTCATTTTGTCAGGACAACGTTGTGTGTGGTTCCCACACATGAGAAATGTTGTTGACTGCCTTGAGGCTTTTCCCTTATAGAAAGTCAGAAATGATAGAGATTTCTGACTGCACCACATCCTGACATATTGAATGTGGGTCATTTTTCCAGCACATGCATGACTGCAGCTGTATCTGTCTTCTTTAAACTGATGCCCTCCAGATGTGTTGGATTACAATTCCCTTTAATGTCCAGCAAGTCATGGTTATGCTGGCTAGGAATGATGGGAGATGAAGTCCCACACCAAGTGGGGATGTTATGCACTCTTCCCCTAAAATAGATCCATGGCTTATGGCATCAGACTAACACACTCCTGTCTCTGAATCACATTTCTCTATATGTGTGCCTCTCAGGTTAGTTACTGGATCTTTCAACAAAATATTTAATTTCTGAAGGAGAGCAAGCATTTCCAGAAAACATTTTAGGTTTAACTTAAGCCTGGTGAGTTAAGCAAGTTTTAGTATCTAGTAAAATTTAAAGAGCTTTGATAAAAGGTTCAATTATTTAAGAAGCAGTGTTTTGCATATTCAACAAATATCTTCAGCAATACTGCGATTTTACATAACATCAGAGGTAGTAGCAAACTGTCTTATGGGTGAGACATAGTAAAAACAAACAAAAAAGCAAACAAAACCCAGGAGCATCTATAGGATGGTTCCAAAAAGGGAAACTGGAACTGTGCCTGGATGATTCAAGTGGCCATTTTGACTTTTTGAGCCCCCCCCCCCCACATCCTTACAGGCATCCTTGATAGAAATAAAATGGCAAATGAGGTACAGAAAGCTTGGTTTCGAGAACTGCAGGAGGGGTGGAAGAGATTAAAAAATATCTATCCCTCATGCCTGTCCACAAAGACTCAAAAGGACATAAATTCAATCTAACCAGGACTACAGTTGTAACCCAACAGTGACGTCGAGGAGAGAAAAGGAATTCCTGGAAGCCTGGTTTTCCACCAATAAATCAATAAACAGACACATTGACATTGACCCAGCCTATCAACCACTTAGAACAAAAGAACAGCGCCAACCACGATCCCAAAGGCCCCATTTAAAGACCAACCAACAGCCACACTGCAAACAAAGTTATAACTTACAGTGACATGACATGACATCATCAGAAGACATCCAAACAACAACACCAGCACTAATTTGCATCACGCAGGTGGTACTTAAAACCAAGGACTATGACTCAGCCAATCATACAACCTGAAATCAGACCAGGATTCAGAAAGTTATTTAAACGCCATGGCTCAGACAAGCACAATCCAAAACACACTGAAGAGGTCTCCTCAGATGGAGATGAAACTGTTGCAACTGAATCATCATGCTTGAAACTCAAACCAACAACATAATTAAAAAGTGTGGCTGATGGGATGCTATAGCTGTTTCTATCACCTCCTATCAGTCACCCATTATTTTGCACCTGTCTCTGATCAATTGATCTGGAAATATTTCATAGCATAGAGTGGATACCTCAATGCCAAATTTGTCAGTTTCTGCTGACAAAAAGCAACAGATAATTTGAACAAAGCACCATCTCGTAAAAAGGATGTCACAAAACTAAACTATCCCTGAGAGCCTTCCAGGATTGTTTTGATGTTCAAAAACTAAAGTTTAAAACTTCCAGGGCTTTTAAAATTCTAGATTAAAACATACAGTATTATGTTTGTTCTCTCCATTTTTATGTAGTTCAAGACTAAAATCAGGGTTGTTATTGCCCATCCCAAATAATCAACACATTTGGGTTATGCTCACTATAAAGGAGCTAAAGATGGTGTGCAAATTGAATTCTGTTACTTTTGATTTGGTTAAAACCTAGGCAGATAGATTCTTGGATTGGTATTAATCATGCATTACCATAATAATGCATAAGACTTTGACTTCAATGAAGTTCTGGGTCAGAAGACTTAATGAGAATATCTTGAATCACACCCCAGGCTTGGTGACAACACAGGCTCCCACTTGCTCCATACCACTCTGCCCCCAGTTCACAAATACCTTCTAAATGTTTATTCTAGCCGCCTATCCTCAGAGAGCAGGAGGTCCTTAAATTTCCTAACTGAATGAGCAACTTTTTCTCAGAAGGCAATTTATCCAATTACCAGCACATTTGCAACATGCAGAAGCCTAAAGACCCACTCATTTTTAGAAAGGCCACATTTCCTCTTGAAAATCATTAGGCTGCTATTTCTTGTCCATTTCCTCTCGGGCAGATGGGTTGGAGGAGTTCAAAGTTGCGCTTCCCAAGGAATGCACTGGATCTTACTGTTGTCATGTTCCTATAATTGTTTGCATCTAGAGTCCCATGGGAAGTGTATAGCTCCCAGCCAAAATCTATTTTTGGACAGAGAGGGACCACGCAGGCCAGCTTTCCCAATTTAGTATCCTCCCAATGTGCTGGACCATCATTGGAGGATAAGAGATTGGAGAAGTCAAACAGTAACCACTTTCACATCATCAGCACAGTGTAAATAGAAGAGTTGATATTATACAGCTATCGTGTATTCTCTAATATTAGACAAGCAACAGCAACCCACTGGTGGAGGCTACCAAGCAAGCAAAAGAATAGCTTTGATATGAGATCTCCTCTCTCCAATCTTAAGAGGTGGGGGAAAATGCTATTACTCAATGCCATCCACTTATACCCTTATCTCTTTTAAAGTTCATTAGAACTTGGTTGTTCCTTGTTATTAGAGTTTTTACTAAAATCCCCCCAAATCTCTTGGAGCTCAAGTTTGTTTGTTTATTTATTGCATTTAGAGATTGCCAAATCTTGCCAAATGCACAGCAATTTACAGCAATAAATGTAAATAATAACAATATTGCAGGCTGGAGCAATACTGTCAATTATTTTCTATACCTCCATCACCTCTGATATTTGCAAACATCCTGCTAGGTCATGCCTTCAAAATGCAATTGTGTGGTCTCTGCAAGGCTATTCTGTGGAATTAAAGTGATGCAGAATTTCCCTCCCATGGATGGATGGATAACTCAGTTTGCCCATAGAAAAAGAAGAGAAGGGCTTCCCGTTTTCATAGAGATGGAGGCAAAAGGGGTTGATTCAGCAGAGCATCAACACCGCTGGTGACTTGAAGTATCAAAGGTTCCAAAATTCCTCTAAAATACTGTAAATAGAAACTATGGAAGTTTCCCTGGTCAGTTTCCTTTTATTGGAGGCTAGAAAGAGAAAATTGTTGTTGTTGTTAGTTGCAAAGTCGTGTCCAACCCATTGTGACCCCATGGACAACGTTCCTCCAGGCCTTCCTTTCCTCTACCATCCCCTGGAGTCCATTTAAGCTCACGCTTACTGCTTCAGAGATTCCATCCAGCCACCTCATTCTCTGTCATCCCCTTCTTCTTTTGCCCTCAATCTTTCCCAGCATTGGGCTCTTCTCCAGTGAGTCCTTCCTTCTCATTAGGTGGTCAAAGTATTTGAGTTTTATCTTCAGGATCTGGCTTTCTAAAGAGCAGCCAGGGTTGATCTCCTCTAGGACTGACTGGTTTGATCGCCTTGCAGCCCAAGGGACTCACAGGACTTGCTTTCTTGACTCCTGTGAGAAAGAGAAAATACAATTGCCATTTTGCCTCTTACACAGTGAGGAGTGATAAAGTTCTGGAAGGAACAGCAGTTCTGCAATAGAGGTTCACCTACTAAATCACCCACCTAATTATTTAACCAATTCCCTTGGCAGTCCCTGCAACAGGGCCTTTTTGGAAGTGGCTCTGCGTTTATGAAAGCCTCCCCTCAACAGATGCATGGCTGAGTCCTTCTTTGTCTACTTCCACATTTTCTATTTTTCTTTTCTTCCTGTTTTAAAGAAACCGCATAAAGAAATACGATGGAATGAGATGATTGATTCAGGGTAAGAGTTCCGTTTAGATTAATTTGGGGATGTCCTGGATTTTTCTGTTTTGCAAAAGTTCAAATGAAACATATGCCTATCCCCTGACTTTTGAAACATACATGCATGTGCACCCCCACAATGACTTTAGAAGAAGCATTTGCTATTTTACTCAGTGACTAGTACCTGCCTTCAGCTCTGGCTGTTACTTGAGATTCTCTGAGTTAAATCTATAACATTTATGGTTCCTCTGAGGCCGAAGACTCTTGGCAAATCATTGGCTCGTTCAAGAGGTTATTATCTTTTGAAGTAAAGCAAAATCCGGAGAGAGTTGCTTTCTCCGACAGCCGTTTGGTTGATGCTTTTCAGAGATATCCTTTTACTGGAGGCGACAGATATTGCTCTTGCATTGTCTGGGAGAAGTCATCATCTCCACCCAGCCAAAGGAATCCCTCATTGACATAACTCCCTGCATTAACACTGCACCCTCCTTCTATTCTCTGCCGTAATTCTGCCATTTGCTCTTTCTGTTATAAATTATTGATAGAGGAAATGCTGAGTCAGGCCACTGAGGCTGTAAGTGGGGCCATGAAACTCAATCCATGCTAATTGAAAGCTTCCTGTGCTGCAGTTTTGCCCACCAAGGCTATACTTGAGCCTGGCTTGTCATGCAGTACCTGACACATTAGGGGTGGGCATGCAGAAGGAGTGAAAGCTTTGAGTGGCAAGGGGTCATCTCTGAAATCACTCAATCGAGCTCATAATGGGATCAAGCCTAGACTGTCCATCCAATTTCAATAAAGCCAGGGAGGAAATGCAGGCACTGGGAGAAGCTGTGGCGAAGGGAGTCTGTTTTTACATAAGTCTGCATTTGCATTTTACACTTTCTCCCTAGCTCATTGAGCAAGGCCAGGACTACATGCAACATTAACATCTACAAATGCAGGAAAAAGCATCTGGAAGTAGCTAACTGAAACGACAATTTTGATTAAAGCTGAAAAAGTGCTAACTTTTGAAAAGCAAAGTCACTTCCACATACAAAAGGGTTGTGTTCTCAGGTGGTATTTAGTCGGTTCTCTCTGGTTTGGGTGAACTGGTAGCAGCGGCGGCGGCGGCAGCCCTGACATAATGTGTGACCTTCTGCACATGCGCAGAAGGTGGTACGCATGCACAGATGTGGTGTGTGTGCTCACATTTGTGAACCGATATGGAAGGTAAGTGAATCCCACAGCTGGTTGTGTTCTTTTGGGGTCAATGTCCTTGTCTGCCTGCAATATCACTGGATTTTTGGCGATCTGAGTGAGTTGAGTTGATGGTTCAGGCACTGGTTTTGAACCAACACTATAGAGATAGCTTTACAATGTTTCCTCTGGAGCTATAAAACGCAAGGAATTCTTACCTTCTTTCTTAGATTATCCTGACCTCCGTCCAATCAGGATTCCATAGAACCTTGCTGCTGATTGGGGAACCTAGGAGGCAACGAATCTATAAGAGGAGTAGCAGAACCTGGGGTCAGAGTTAAAAGAGGAACCGGCCTAGAATCCTTATGTAGCCACAAGTGAACAAAGCCCAATTCCGTTGACCTTTTCTAATTCCATGCAGGTCTTAAGTGTCAGTTGAGAAGATTCTTGTGCATAGGCATAATTAACAAAATACTAGTTGGACCTTCACATGTGGACCCGATCTTTCCTGCCAAAGGAAACAGAACAAGAATAATCTTCAGAGGGGTTATTTTTGTTACTTTTCCAGAATAGCTGCAGGGTCCAGTAAAAAAAAAAGGCAGGATGGTGGTTGCTGTAATGTGATTTAAGCTCTCTCTGTGTTTTATATGCATCCATGTGGGACATATATAAAAACAGACAGAGATTCAATCTCACCATTATGGTCACTGTCTTATCTTTTTTGACCCTACAGATGCATCTACCCTATTCATACCAATCTTTGGCACTTAGCAGAATACATTATGACAATTATAAAACTAACCTACTAACTTAGGAATTAAATTGCATGCATACTATTTCCATGAACAAAATGTGTCCTAAAACATTCCTACTATTTTTCTAAGAGACCATATTTCTATCTTACTGACAACAGAAGATTCTTGTTGGTAGCTGATTAAACACAATCTATTTGGGAAAAAATGAGTTGATTAGTTTTTGAAATTGCTATTTCAAATGTAAAGAACTCTAGTAGTGAAGCCATCCCAAAGGTTTTCAAAGATATGCAAACTTTAGAACTCTCCACCTAACCATTTAACTTTTCCAAGTTAAATTGTTCTGACGTATAAACGCTGACATTTCGTCTTCTAGAGACTTTCTATCAGATCTGGATTTGCAAATGCACATTTCATCAATAGTATTGATTTCAGGAGAAAAAGCTGCAATCCTAGGGATAGGAGGGAATGAAATCTCATATCCAAATTGCTTCTGGGAACCATACATCAATGTGACTATGCACCAGTTCCCACAGTCACTTCAGAGCTCAATTAAAAGTGCTTTGATAGAGTTCGGCTTGTCCCCAAACAATCACATCCCTTTGAGATGGGGAAAAAAAAAAGCTCTGGGGTACATAGAAAAAGGATTGCTAGAGCGCATTGGATTTTCTAGAGTGGATTCACAGGACTATTTCAGGAAAGGGAGACAAATGTTAAAAGAAAATTATGGACGAACCCAAGAAAGCTTGCTTCAAGCCTGTAGTTGTTACATGCTAATATAGGTGTCAATACAGGAAGTTGCTTCTAATGACAAGGGGAAACGAGGAGACTCTTTCATTCATCTCCTGCTTAGCACATACAGATGTATTCATAATTATCCCTTGCCCGAGGGGAAGTAGGCCCAGGTGGGATCCGAAGCAGCTTGTATGCCTGCCAGAGAGCCCAGCGAGGAAGAATGATCCCTCGACAACTGGAATGTCATTTAGTGAACAAGCACAATAAACCACAGAGCTTTCTTCCTGTCTCAGAGACCCATAAATTACAAACATTGCACCTGCCTCAGGCCACGTTGATATTGTCTCATTAAACTTGGGGAAGAATCAACTTTTCAGCTGCTGGGGGAGGTGGGGGGTAAGAAGTAGGGAAAAAAAGGGAACAAGATGTCCTAAATGTCCCCTGCCCTCCCCCTCCCTCCCCCTCCTTCCTGGCTCCTGGACAAAGCTGTGGGCTTACCTTAATGCCGTTTGTCATGACTGAACATTTCAAGTGGATTTGTAATGGTTTTGTTATGAAGGCACAATTGAAGAAAGAGGCGGGGGGTGGGGGGGAGAGGGGGGAAGCCATGCAATGCAAGGAACCCTTTGAAGAAAACCTTCCTGAAAATATGTCTTAGCTTCAACTTCAGAGGTTGGTCTTTTGTGTGTCTTCTGTTATGGTCAGAGCTTTATTGTCATTGTGGCATAGAACCAGTGGTGGGCTTCAAAATTTTTTAGAACCTCTTCTGTAAGTATGGCCTGCTTTGTGGGAGTGGCTTGCCAGCCATGTGACCTGGTGGGAGTGGCTTGTGGACTTCAGCTCCCAGAATTCCTCCTCTAGTCATGTTGGCTCAGGAACTCTGGCATTTGAAGCACGCAAGTTTTAAAGCTATCAAGTTACAAGACCCTTGCACCCCTAACCCTTTAGAAAAAAAAACCCCAGGGGTGTTCAAACTTGACAGCTTTAAGACTTGTGGACTTCAATTCCCAGAATTCCTCCTCTCGCTCTTCATCTTGATGATGTGCGGACGGGCGGGGGGAGGGAGCTGGAACCGGTTCTAAATGGCATGGTAGATTTGTGGAACCTCTTCTATAGAAGAAATTAGAACTGGCAGGAACCCACTCCTGCATAGAACCAAGACTAACTTTTAACACACTTAGTATATAGGTAGTCCTCGACATAAACCACAATTGAGCCCAAAATGTACAACTTTCCTTGCCACATTTGTTAAGTAAATCACTTTAGTTGTTAAATTAGTAACATGGTTGTTAAGAGAATCTGGCTTCCCCATTGACTTTGTTTGACGGAAGATTGCAAAAAGTTGATCACATAACTCCATAATTTATTTATGCAACCATCATAAATGGGAACCATTTGTCAAGCATCTGTATGTAAACTACATGGCCATGGGGATACTGCAATGGTCATAAGTGTGAACAATTGTCATAAGTTCCTTTTTTCAGGGCTGTTGTAACTTTGAACGGTCACTAAATGAGCTGTTGTAAATCGAGGATTACCTGTAGTTAACCAAGTTTCCTATTTAAAACAACAAGGATAAGTTTACACGGTAGGCCAAGCCATGGTTAGGCTGATCATGATTTGCTGAATAAACTACAACTGAACTGAGTTCACACTTGCTAAACCAAACCAAGCACTCTTCATATAGCTTTGTGTATCAGGGCTCTAAAATGAAAGGTTTTTCAACTTTTTCAGGTCACAAAACTTGTTAGCTAAAAAATAAATCCTAAATTCCAGATCAAGATGGAAAGTTCTAGTGATAGGAAACCTGGCTTCATTTTTCTTCATTACTCATGGAACCACATCACATTCACAAGAGTTTGGAAAATCCTGGCATGTAACACTAGATTTTCCATCTGAAAAGCCAAGTCTCAAAGAAGCTACCTTCATGAGAAGTCGTGGTAGAAGGCCTTGAGTGTGCATAAAAAGGACAGGCTTTGATTGTGTGCTTGTGACCGGCACCTTGGCTATTTTGACCAACCACCTCCATGTAGATCCCTCCCACCTCCCCTGGAGATTAGTTAAAACCCCATTCCCAAACTCCAATAAGAAACCATGAAAAACTATCTCCTTTCTGTGCCAACAATCTTGATCTAAATCAGGGGTGTCAAACTCAAGGCCTGCGGGCCGCATGCAACCCGTGGGTTACTTAAATCTGGGCCATGGGGCAACTCTGGAAACAGTGAAGGACCGGCCTGCAGTGCCTCTCCCAGTAAAAACAGAGCTTGGGAGGGCCCTGCGAGGTCCTCCTGAGCTCCATTTTCACTGCGATGGCCTCCTACAGCCCCTGCCAGTGAAAACAGAGCTTCCCCTGAGGTCAAACATAACCCTGATGCGGCCCTCAATGAAATCGAGTTTGACATCCCTGATCTAAATCAAGAAGGCTGCAATGGGGGATTTTTGTGATAGGAGACCTGTGGAAGACCAAGGGCTGCTGTGAGTAGGGTGTGATGCAAAATGCCAAGGACTATGACATATATGGGAAAACCAAGGTTTTCTGGGGTTGCCTTTGGATTTTGATGGAAGGTTGGATTCTTTAAAAACACATTTCATCTATTTTAAGGCCTATACTTGGTCTTGGTGTATATTTTTAAATGCCTAACCCCCGAACGATGGTAAATGGTGTTTCCTAATTTTGACATTTGTGGGCTGGTGCTAGAGAACCACAAACCAGAAGTTTGAAATTGCCTGAAATCCTAGGGGCTCAAAGGGATCCAGCTCAGTCCTAGATAGACCCAAAACCTGACTCAGAAGATTGCAGCTTCCTCTCTGGGTGGGAAGCGATGCAATCAGAGATGTATATATGTATATTTGTGTGCTTATGTAAAGATGCTTGTACATAGGAGCACTCACAAGAAGCCCACAATCACAAGTACCAACAGAATATAAGTCATCACGGTACGGTTGGAATGGGCCCGGTGTCATCCACATGAATGCGTGCAGTGCGCGCATGCGTCTTACCGCCTCTGTGAGCCTCCACAATGCTTTAGCTGCTCAGCAAATTGTCGTGCAGGTGCTGTATGCACCCTGCGCATGCGCGGAAGTGCCGAAGACTTAAAAGACCGGTAAGGAGCTCAGGCAGGGGGTGGGCCCTTCGGAGAATTGTACCGGAACGGTATCCGGTGCTCCGGGCAGGCTCCGGTACACCCGTACCTGGGTGTACCACCTGCAACCCACCACTGATCGCGGGCTGTGGCTTCACCCTGCCTCACAAGTCAATTACCTCAGAAAAATGTCTTGTTCATAGAGTTAGCAGAGATGGCTAAATTGAACTGCTTTGATTAAAGAAAGGAATACAATTAATGTTGTTGGTACTTGAAAACTTCTTCTGGACTTTGTGGTGGAAACAAAATGAAACTTTGATTTTGGGTTTTGCTGATTGGATAGGTTTGTTGTTATAGGAATGGCTAATATATATTATTCTGTAAAAGTAAAACATCAATGCTTTTCTTTTTCTTTTCCCTTTTACCCTACACATTTTCTCCTTCCCCTTTTCCTCCCCTATTTTCCCATTGTTTTTTCCCCATTTTGGTATTTGATAGTTTGATAAACTAATATCCTTGAATCAAGACAATAGAATATAAGTAAATGCCTTGTATACCTGTGATTGTTGTAAATGCTAATAATGTTTTAATGTGAAGTGGAGTGGGGTGGGGAGGGTTGGTTGATATGCAGAGAGTGATGAGGATCAAGCTAACCTAGCAAGAGTGAAGCATTGCTTATCCCAGCTCCTTGAGAGAAAAGCAGAAATTCATGCTGGAATGATTCTGGTTCCAGAAAGAACTTCCTGCCTTCTGAACATGGGAATTACCCAGTGCTGTAATATTGCTCAGGGGATCAAAGTTTCAAAGCTAATAAAAACTGGAAGAAATCCCAAAGTGGGGGGATATGACAAAAATGGAGGAGACAGGAAGGAGGGAGTGTGGTACATAACTAATGGACTTTGGGAACATTAAAAAAAACTATTTAGCAACAGACTGTATTGGGATTGGATCTCGCACCTGAGGTTGAAAATGAACAGGTGACAAGATGACTATTAACAAAATGCCTCTGACTTTTGGGGGGTTTGGAACACAGTGTACCCTTCCATAGAGGTACAGCATGCAAGTCTTTACAAGGCAAGCCACAGTGTCCCCTTGAAAACAAAATATATTCTAGGTCAGGCTTTTCCAAGGTTTGGGGCTTGGTGAACAATCTGAATATCCATGAATGGGTTGATGAGCTGAAGAGTTTGGGTCTTGCTCTAAGAGGGTTGTATTTATGTGGTAGACATTGGTCAATGCAGGAATGTGTATAGAATCTGGTACACCTTGAGCAGAGTTTGACTTCTAGTGACATAAGTAACACATCTAGGTAGTTTTTCTTAGTAGCCATACAGAAGTGATTTGCCACTGCCTTCCTGATTCCATCTACACCCTTGGGATTTTTTGGATGGTCTCCCATTTTCCCAAGTGTTCTTCCAAGATCAGCCATGTGGGATGACAGCGCCACAGTAAGAAAAATATTTTTCGGAAACAAAACCACAAGATTGCCACATATTTAACAATATATATTTAATATATACTTTCTAGATCAGTACATTCAGTTTAATGTGTTTTTCTTCACAAACAGAAGAACTCTTACAATAGTAAATTTCTAAAATAAATACTATTAAAATAGAGCTTCGAAATAAATATTCTATACAAAGGAAAACTTCTGTGGTATTTTTTTTTCAGTCGAGGAAAGAAGCAAAGAAGAGGGAAAACCTGGACTGCTCTCTGTAAAGATTAATAAAAAATAACCTAACCATGCACAGAGCTCAGGACAGCAACTTGAAAAAGCAGCTATTTTACTTTGCTAATGCAACCAGAGACAGAAATAGCAAGTGCTGTGCCACTGTGTGCCCACTTTCCATCTCTTGCTTTGTAGAGAATTATGCTGCCGGGCATGTCTTGGAAGAAATCATGTTTGCTCAGAACAAGGGATGGAACTATGTCCCTTACTTGGTGTGCATTTTTCTTGTTTGTCCTGTTGAAAGATGAAGGTGCTACCCATGTGAGGGGAGCTTTCAGGAATCACCCAGGGAAAGTAGGGGAGGAAGAGGAAGATCAAGGAGAAGAAACCTTCAGCATTTTTCACCACTGGCCATTCAGAAACTGGTAGCCAGCTGTCAGGGGTCCTTGCTTTTCCCGTGGGTTTGTCTATGTAGATCACGGGTGTCAAACTCAATCAGATCACATGACGGTCATGTGATTTATTGTGGCTTTTTTTTTTTTTTTTTGCCTTTGCAGAGCCAGGATAGGCGTAGCCTGTGTGTGATGCATCCGGCCAGTTTGACATCCCTGATGTAGATTGCACTTTGATGCTCCTGAACAATTTCCTTGTTGAATCAGGATCCAGCCTGACCAGCTGGGAGAGTGTAAAGAAGTTCCTTGGATTAGCCAGTCAGATCTAAATTTCACATAGATGTGGCGGTTCTGCCTTTATAACCCGTGAGAGGGTGAAGTGGTCGGAAGTGTGAATGGGAGAGAGGAGAAGAGGATCAGCGGTAGAACAAAAAGGGCAAAGGGTTGAGGGTGGCAGGGGAGAAACTTTTCAGGCAGAGCATTCAAGAAGACCATCTCAAAGGAATAGCGTGAAGCAGTTCAGGTTCTTCTTGGGCTGGACTAACCCAGAAAGTTTTCAATGCTCGGCGAGAATATTGTCAGTGGTGTTGCTAGGTCTCCAGGAAAGAGCTGTAGAAACATGCGGACAGACTGCTACACAAGAGGTCTAGGCAGGAGGAAGGGGGGGAGCTGTGGAGGCTGGCAGCTGAGTTCTGCTTGCATTTTAAGAGTCTCCCTTTCCAGGGTCTTTTTCACGCATGATCCATCTCCATTTCGTTGATACCGATAGATTAAAAACAAGCTTCAAAAACCCACGCAGTAATTTAAGTGGTTTTCAACTATGTACAACAACAATAAAAGCCCCAAGTTTTCTTTCTTAAAAAGTCTAAGAAATGGTAAGACAAATGTAAAAGGTCAAAATGTTGACCCACCAGTTTGGATGTTTTGCTTCTTTGTCTGACTATATATTTATTGCTTGATCAGTACTGCTGCACACCAATAGGAACAAAAGAGACAATCAGACAGCATTTTTAACTTAGTGACCTCCAGATGTTTTACACATTAGTTCCCCTGCTGTCAGTAGGATATGGAGATGAAGTTTTAATCAATCTAGAGGACACTACTTTGAGGAATGCCGTAACAAAGCATTTATGGTTGGCTAGCACTACTTCATTACCCTGAATATTGACAGGGATAAATACATTCAGCAATATGTTGGCGAAGGTTCTCTTTTTTCTCCCCTCACTCTGCCCCCACCCCCCATGCCCCTGTGATTCTCCCAAGAATTGGTAAGAACATCCATAACACACACTGAGCTGAATCCAGCAGGAACTTGTAATCTCTACTGAAATGAATGGAAGAAGAAAACGCTGGCAGATTTCTCCCACCATTCATCTCAATGGACAAAGGTTTCCAACGGATCTACCTCCCCCCCCCCCCCCGGTGTTTCCTTGGTAAAGCTAATCTCAGATATCAAGGACTCATCAAACAAATTCTCTTTCCTATAAAACAGAAGAACGGGAATGTATAAAAATATGAAAAATAATTTTCAGCCAATCTACCATGCTAAACAAACCCTCCATCATGAAAAAAGTGAGCATATTCTTCTACCTGCTTATCCCTAAAATAATAATAAAACTGGCCTCCTTTCTCTCTGCATAATTGATTACTTTTCTCTCTACATAGTTCTCTCTACACGGTTGATTAATTTTGGATCAGAAATCCTATTTGGTTGAAAAGGTGCCATGGATTTTTCTTTTCTAATTAAAGAGAGAAATACCCTTCACTTTTACAGACCACTTTTTACATGCCTGCCTTTTCCATTTGTTGTGTAGTGTCAATGACTTCCTGTTTAGCATCTTGTAATAAGGTTAATCCACTGGCCTTTGTTACTGTCCAAGTACAGAGATTAACCTTCCCAACCTCCAGCCCTTCAAATATATTCCACTCCTGGTTTCTCTATCCCTCCCAGTCAGCACTGGAGCCACAGAACGTGTAATCCAACCTACCCCAGGGGGCACCAGTTTCAGGAAGTTGGATATTGATAGATGATATCTAGAAAGGGGTGGCTGACAAAAACTGTAGGCACTTTGTCAGAAATGTGCCCCTCAAGCTTATTCCCTCCCTTTAAAAAAATGTTAGCAACCCTCCCGCACAAACAGCGCATATTGCCTTATAGAAAGAGAATTAAGCAGCAACTGTCTCTAATTTGAGAATTAATATAGAGCCTGTATGCTATTTTGTCAAAAACAATTCCATTTCGAAGAGAGTTTGGGATTGCGCTACTCCATTTCTGACTGTCCCAAGATACTCAGATATATTGTGCTTGGTTTGGGTTAATCCTTCAGATGCAGAGTTCTTAATTCTTAAGCTTCAGCTCAAGCATCTCTGATTTAATAAAGTATAATTTATTCCAGGATAATTGAGCTGCTTATATTTATCTTGAAAGTATTGTTGAGATCAGTTCCCTTGAAACTTATGCTCAGTTTTCCTTCTTTTTCTTTTGCGTGGCGGGATCTTATTTGTGCAATTTAAAATGTGCAATAATGATCAAGCAACATAATACACTATTTCAAATGTATGCTCCAAATTTTGTGCGTATGAAATGCAAAAATGGGCTTAAAGTCCTAGAAACTCTTTTGGCTGGGCATTCGCTGACCAAGTTGGGTCATCGCTTTCAAACTCATTCCAGCATTGAAACATCAAAAGCCTTATATTACCATTTGCTCCTACTTGACCTGAATGGATAGAGTTCAGGCTGGTGGCTGCTGGTTTGAATTCTTTGTGGAACTTGCCAAAGGGAATGAATTCCCCCTCCCCACCATTTCTGTTACAAGAGATCAAGAAACAGTTAATAAGGAAGTAATCCATCAGTTAGAATATATTCTTTGTGGTGATCATTCTAGAAAGAAGAGAGAGAGAGAGAGAGAGAGAGAAAGAGAGAGTGGGGGGAGAGGGAGAGAGGATTTGGGAAGAGAATTGGGATATTTGCTCATTATTCAAACTTTCAAGACTGCCTTAATGGCAGTAAAATCAACAGGAGTTAAAGGTAGCGCTAATCCAGGTGTTAAGCTCACCCAGGGCATTTAAACCTCTATAGCAGAGGTCTTCAAGCTTGGCAACTTAAAGACTTGTGGACTTCAACTCCCAGAATTCCTGGCTGGCTGGAGAATTCTGGGAGTTGAAGTCCACAAGTCTTAAAGTTGCCAAGTTTGGGGACCCCTGCTCTATAGGGAGGGCACAGAATGCCCTACCTCTGTATCTACCTATCTGATCAGTTCTGGACCCTTTATTCAAGTTTGAATACTCTGTTGAAGCTTAATACCTGAGAAGAGCTACTGATTTCTACATATTCAGAAAGATTATTTTTTAAAAGGAGTACTCTCACAACGTACAGACACAACAATGACAACAACAAAATGAGGTGATAAGGAACGTTCTTGTTAAAGCCTTGAGGGAAACTTAGCCCTTACTGCCCATAACCTATAAATATGTTAATCGGATGGTGGTCCTGAACTGAAGTCCTGCTTCCATCTTCTGATGTACATGCCACGCCTACTTCTGGATTATTCTTGCAATCTCTAGATGGATCAAACTGCCAGGACAAAGGAATAGGAGAGGAGATGTCTTCAAATTGCTCCGTGTAGCCCGTTTTGGCCCTTGCACAGCAAAATATCCATTTCCTTCCTTCCCTCCCTACAAAAGGCTGACACATGTTATACTTTGACACAGGTGACAAAACACCCTTCCTCTTTTCTTTTCCCATCCTGCACTTCCCAACATCTCTCCAGCAGTCAAAAAGATTTCTCCGGTCTGCTGTCAGCTTTCCCATCTGGGGACGCTTTACAAATCACGCTGTTTGTGTTTTTGCACCGGCATCCAGGCCGACTCACTCGGTCATAGCACCGCTGCGATAGCTTCACACAGCCAGTGGCTGGCAGGTAGCACAGCAAGCAGGGGAAAACCAGGGAGAGGGCGCTCATGAAGGACCAACGGGCACAGCAGTTCGAGTGGGAGCAAGAGCAAGGATGGTCTGCGCAGGAGCCCTCGTCATCCTCGTTGGTGCAGTGATAGAATATGCCCTTCACCAAGCACATGCAGGTTGAGTAATTGACCAGGTTCTGGGCTGAGCACAGACATTCCTGATTGCACACCCAACATGAGGGCAAAGTCCTAGGCAGGGCACATTCCTTACACTTGCATTTCCCACAGGCTTCACACAGCAAAAAGTGCTTGTCCAGCTTCAGAGAAGGGAGTCCTTTCAGATCCAAGGGCTTGCAGTGAACCGTCTTGGGCTGAAGCCGAACTGCTCTCGGGGAGGACTGGTCAGCCATGGGAGGTGGGACCATGTGGTCCAAAAGCCTTTGATCTGAAGACGTGCTGCTGCTGCTGCTGATGGAGCTGGGCCGCCCACTGAAGGAGATCCATGGATGGGTGACATCTTGTTCACACCGCGGTGGAAGGGTGGGCTCGTGGTGGCTCCGGGGAGGCTTCTGAGCCACCGTTTGAGCCAGCGTGGGATTGTCAATGTAGTCGTTCTCCATATGTGTGGTCTTCATCTGGTCGATAGGCAGGATAGTCAAGGGATGTTGCAGTCTGCCGTAAGGGATCCGGCTTTCTAGAAGAGGCTGTACCATAGCAGAACTGGGCACCACAGTCATATTGTGAGGCATTCGAGGCTCCATTTTGTTTTTCAGGTTGCTTATAAGTGTCCTGAAAAAAAGGAGAATAAAGAAAAAGAGGCTGAGACATTATCCATTGCTGTCAGAGTTCCAGCAAAGAGCTGAGCTGTTCCTCTGCCAGGGTTGTCCCAGGGTCAATCTTGGCAGTTTACAGGTTAACTCTTTGGAGTGTCGTCAGTCCCACAGAGGAGAAGGGACAGTGTGGTTGTGAGTGTAAGAAAGCCAGTCTAGTGCAGAGAGGCCAAGAGTCTTGGGAACCCCACTTAGGGACTTTGAACCAGTCCCTCACTTTCTCACGATATCTCACAGAACTGGAAAAAAGGGACAATGGAATACTAACAATAAGTAGCTAGGACAAATGACTTCTGAGTAGGTAGCACTAGGAGCTGTCCACCTAGACACCCACCTTCTGTGAAGACTTCAAGCCAATGTGGCTTCAGTGTGCAGGGATTCCTATCTTATTTGAGCCATGGGGACAATTTCTTCATGACCTCTGCAGGAATTCTGTTGTCACTTTTTAAAAAAATATTTCTGGATGGCCAAAATTGTGGGAGCCAGTATCTAAATTTAATCAATACACGCATTGCAAAGGTTGCTTCCCTAGGGAACCTTTGTAGGCACACATAGATGCTCACATACAGAAATTAAGAGGGATCTTCTGGAATTAACCTGATTTCTATGAGTCTCTTCAAAGGTGACCTAGCAGAAGAAGGAACTTAAGTGGAAAGGTATGTGTTCTTTAGGGTTTAGTTGAAATAAAAGAGGTGTACAATCACAGCCATTGCCAATGGTTTTCTGCCGACTGCAATAAAATGAGCAGAACAGGACTAGTTTATCCTATGAACCTGGAGTGCAGAACTGGAATCAAGAGTCTTAAATGATGGAACTGTACTATTGAGTTAATGACACTGATTCTTGCCACAGAAATTCTGGGCCTGTTGCCCACAGTGCCATCTGTCAGCCTCAGTTTTCTAGTCTCTAAATAAGCAGACTAGTTACGATGACTCATTTGTTGAATCCGTACCCAGTTTCTGAAGGTCCAAAAGTAAAAGATGATAAATTAAGAGGAAATGTTAAATGCATACATAAATATCACCTAAAATCCAGCCAAAAACAAGCACTGCCAGCTTATTCAGAAATATCTGTGAACGGAAGAGTAATGTCATCGCTCATCACTCTTAACTCATTCACAGGTTAAAAAAAAAAGGTTGGCCATGAATGTATGCTAGTCAACTGGATGCCCTCCAGATATGTTAAGATTATAACTCTCAGAATTTTCAGATAGTGATCATGTAAGATTGGATCGTGTAATCACTGCACATCTTGAGGCACCACTTTGACAAAGGTCCCCTGCATAAATCAAGGTACAGATGCTCTGATTCCAGAAGACATGGAAAACACAGAGGAGGAGAGTCTCATTTTTTACACCAACAATATCCAATGTGTGTTCTCAAGCCTCGGTTTTATACCTCCAAATGTCAATTCATTCTAAATGACTGACTTCATAGAATTAAAGAACTAGAAGGGTCTCCGATGTCTTCTACTCCATTCTCCTGCTCAGGACAGGATCTGCTAAAGCATTTTGGATAGATGGCTATCCAGTTTCAATTTGAAATCTTCTGGTGAGAGGAAACATACCACTTCATGAGGCTACTTATTCCACTGGCTAAGAACCCTTACTGTCAGGCAGTTCTTAATATCTAACCTAAATTTATTTCCCTGTGATTTTAACTCATGGGTTCTACTCATGGGTTCTAATTCCTGTCCTCTGAGGAAACGGAGAATACGGTAAGTCCACTCCCTCTTCTTAAAATCTCCTAATAGTAGAATCTGATAGTGAAATCTTGATAGCCCCCCCCCCCATCAACCAACTCTAGTTCAGGAACCCCATTTTTAGACAATGGTGCTGAGTATAAGACATTAGATTCCAAGCAAGGCAAGATTCCGGCTGAGAGGAGTGAAATAATTATTCTGCCTGACACTCCATGCTCCTCTTTACATATCTGAAAATAACAACGCCAGGGTATTAAAATCTTCCAGTAAAACCTTTCCCTGCATCCTACTATCAAGAGATATTCATGCTAAAACATACAGGAGAGCTATCTTCAAATGGGGGTTCTAGTTTTGGAAGGAGCTCACTGGACAGATCCATTTGGCATCAATATTGATTCTGACATTAAGCCAACTCTAAGTCTGTCCCAAAATCTTTGGATTTCATGGCCTTCAACTTTATAATGTCCACATGTCATCGTTCTCTATTTTGACGAAGACTGGGTGGATTATAGATAATGACTGCTTTGATTTTTTTTTAATCAAGCTCAGATTTTAGGGTCTCTGCTCTAGGGTGGGCTAAAAATGATTCATTTACCCAATCAATAAGCCAGAAGAATAGCCATTTTCTAAATCAGCTTTTATACTAGAATGCCTCATGTGTACTATGGAATTAGAATGGTACTGATATCTGGAGCAGCAGGACAATGGTTCCTTCCCCTCCCCATCCTTCACCTCAACCTCTATCAGCCAATCTTTGCATAGTACATGGTGACTATGTTTCCATGTAACTTCAGACCGTCTGTTATTTCCAAAATTTAAGATCAGCCTTGGTCGCTTGAAACATGGCTTCAAGTGGCAAGTTTGAGAAACACTGCCTTAGTGTGTTCCTCAAGAATTCCCTGAATCCTCAGGACACAGGTCAGGAATATATCATGATTATGTTGCAGGTAGTTCTAGATTTATGATCATTCATTTAATTTCAATTGCAATGGCACTGAAAAAAAATAACTCATGACCATTATTTGCACTGTCCTTGGGATCATGTGATTAAAATTTGGACCCTTGGGCACCAACATGTATTGACATCAGTTGAAGCATCTGGGAGTCACATGATCACCATTGTTCCAAAATAGCAATACCAATAGCATTGCTATTACACCATGTAGTAGCATTGCTATTACAGGGTGCTTAACAGCCCTCTCTAAGCGATTTACAAAGTCAGCCTATTGCCTCCAACAATCTGGGTCCTCATTTTACCCACCTCGGAAGGATGGAAGGTTGACTCAACCTTGAGCCTGGTGAGATTTGAACTGCCAAATTGCAGGCAGCAGAAGTAGCCTGCAAGTGTACTGCATTCTAACCACTGCACCACCATGGCTCTTCCATGGTGGTGCAGTGGTTAGTGTGTTTCTTCTAAGTAGTTTCCTTTATTGTTTCATTTAATGTGTTTGTTTGTTTTATTTGTATCCTGCCTTTATTATTTTTACAAATAACTCAACCTGGTGAACAAGTGCAACATACCTTTCCTCCTCCTATTTTGCCCACAGTAACAACTGTGAGGTAGGTTGGGCTGAGAGTGTGTGACTGGCCCAAAGCCACCAAATCAGCTTTCATGGTGAAGGCTGGACTTTCTCACCTACAGACAGAAATCTAGTCAAACTAAAGCAAGTATTTGCTTCATTAAAGATATACTTTGAGAACTCCTAGGGAGGAGATATCTTGATCCTTTACCTCACAACTGAGCTATCTTAACTTCGCTGTTTCTTGCTCCTCTGGAATGCAGCTCATCCCTCCTGGGAATCCAGCCTACATTCCACCACCATTTGTGACTTTCCCATTTTTTTCTGACAAGCTTCCAACAAGCAGAGTCAATGTGACTTCCAACAAGCAAGATTTAATGGGTGAAAAAACGGATTTGCTTAACGTCCCTCTGATTTGCCAAGGCAATTTGCTTAACAGTCGTGGCAAAATAGTTCATAAATGCACGGCTCACTTAATGACCATATTGTTTAGCAATGGACATTCCAGTCCTAATTGTGGTCATAAAGTCAAGAATTACTTGCATAACCTAGTAATGAACCCATAGTGTGAAGTTCAATCATACCAAGCTTTGGGCTCTCTTTTGCTCTTTACTCCAGCATGGCCAAGACCAGATTGGAAAGTCACTTTTTAGAATAAGCCATAGATTAACAATATACATAAACTAAATTCTCAGTAACATACACTACGTATTTTAAACCCTCTGCTTATGAAATTGGCTTAACACCCCCATCTCTGAGTATCCAGAGTTTATAGTTTGGAAAGTACATTCAGATGTGATTAATCTACAATGGAAAATTCCAAGTCCTTTGCTATGCTTGCATCAGAGGAAATGCAGAGTGCAGCCCTAACATGTGCTGCAACATGTTCTCGCAAAACTAAACCAGGATAGGAGAAACTGTGGTTATGGTCCAAGTTTCATTAGCCCCACCCAACTGGCCCAGCTAATGGAGAAGGTGGAAGGTGGGTGCTGATGCCCAAGAACTTCTGGAAGGCCACAGGTTGCTGAATTGGAAGAGGGGGCATACTTTACTTTTTAATTGAAAACATAGGCAAAACATTTTCTCTTCCCAGTGAAAATAAGCCAAATATAAATTCCTTAAAAGCATATCCCTTAGGCATTCACATTAGTCCTCTGACTGTTTTGCAGAAAGGGAGCAGAATGGCAGGGCTGCAAATCAGAGCAGAGGACACAAAATCCTTTAAAATATTCAGACTATTTTTTCATCCAAACACCAAACACCACATAATATTTGGTTTAAATGCTGTTTACCAGCCAATCCCTTTATTGCTAGTCTCTAATTTCATTGGAAGAGTGCAATTTATACTGGAGCCCATCCAGAGATTCAACTGTAGGGGAGGACATAAAACCACAGGAAGCAACTAAACTTAAATCAAAGAACGGAAATGGCTTGGTTCAAATTTAGAGAGTACACATTGTTTTCTGGTGGAGTTGCCACTTCCTTGCAGTGACCTTTAGATTCTTTATTAATTATGTTTAAAGAGAGAGAGAGAGAGAGAGGGAGGGAGGGAGGGAGGGAGGGAGGGAGAGGCATGCAACCCCAAGCATTCCTAGCTGAGACTGAAGAGAAGCTGTTGAAATCTGCAAGTCGAAAAAGAGAACTGGAGGGAAACACCAGTTCAGGGACAGAATGAGTAAACATGAGAAGTCACGGGGAGAGAGAGAAAGTGCAAGGACTTCATTCAACATCCAACGAGACTTAAAAATTCCTCATTTGGGCTACATCTTGATTTTCATCCCATTAAATTCAAACTCAAGTTTCAATGCTTGCTGTGAATCAGGCTTCTTCTCCCTTGCTTTGTGTAAACCAAGCATACTTATCAGCAATTCAAATGCCATTTCCAGTCTTTGGCCTTGCCTCTTTGCTGCAATTTTAGCTGGACTACCTTTTTTTTTTGTTCTTAAAAGCCAGAATGGTTGAAACCTTTGCTTGGCCCTTCAATATCACTCCCTCGGTTTAGAAAAGGAAACATGTATTTTTGACGAGCTGCACAAGTGGGTGGGTTTGTGATGTTGTAAACTCCAGCCAATCAGAACACCAGTTAGCCGATTCCTGCCACAAACTGGCAGAACTGGTTTCTCCTCTGCTGGAGCGCCAGAGAGGGAGTCCTATCCCAAGACACAGAATGGCAGAATCTGCTTTTTCAGTGACACTGACCAGGAAGATCGTCTGCATTTAGGTTGAGTTGAACCTGAGAATCTTCAGCTCACTCGACTCACTGAGGGATGTGGAGGCAGAGAGTAAATCAATGTTAGCTGACTGCGAAGACAATAACAACATTTGTGTTGAAATTGTTTGGCACTGTTTGACTCATTTTCTAGAGCTCGGGGCACTTCCAGTATGAGCTAGGAAGGAGCCAAAGGTAGGAAATTAAACTGGTCTCGCAGAGATTATGTATTCATTTTCAGGATTGCTTGGCTGGATAATGAGAACCTGTTAACAACAAGCCTTGTGCAATGGGAGGAACAAGACAGAAGTTATTTCAAATCAACAGTGAAGCAATTGCTAGTGGCATTGCCCTTTATGACAATGTCAGATTTTAAACAATGGTTTGACTTTTTCTGTCATTCAAAATAAATCCCTAAAATATTGGGAACTGACGGATCACTTAAAGTGATGGATTTCAAAAGCCTGTTTTCTCCAGGAAGGCTGCTTGCTAAGCTCTTATAGCAACCAAAAGCTCGTTAGGAACAAACTGAGTTTAAAGATTACATTTGCATTTCTTTTTGCTGCAAGCTCCAATCTCAAAAATGTATTTAAGGTAATTATATTGCTATGAGAATTTATTTCAGTTTTGTGTAGTCCTTCAACTTGAACAACTCTAGACATCTTACAACCTGTTAGCACAAAACCATCCATGGAGGCAATACAATTTTTTAAAGTCTTGAATTCATAACTCATCGCCAAATCCCCAAAGGAAGAAGATGATTTTGACCTGCTTCCTAAAGGATACAAGAAGGGGGCTTAGAGTAGGCTAATTGCTTGCCTGGGTCAACAAAGGAGACTTTTAAGATTGAAAGCTTAAAAATGTATATTGTATTTGTGGACAGCTGGTTTCCATCCTTGATTACTGATGACAGAAATGTTGATTGAGGTTGATTAAAAAACTGAAATTAAGGTGGATAGTTATTTGTTCTTTATTCTAGCATGGGCAGAGTCAATAAATCAAGCTTTTAAAGAAAAGATCGAGTGTGCAACTTTAACACACATCCATGTTGCGGCCCGCCAGCAGAGCTGGCAGCAGATTCAGACAGTGAGGAGGTTGGGAAGGAACATGGGCCAGTCCTGGAGTCTGGGAAGGTTCTGATGAGGGCTCTGTGTAGGAGGCAGAGCGGGGGATAGGGCTGTATGCCAGTTATCAGCTGCCTTCAGAATCAGACATCAGTGAGGCAGATGAACAGCTGGAGCCTGTTCCCAGTGTGTGCATGCGCAGAGTTGCCAGACAAAGGGAACAGCTAAAGAACAGGGGTTGACTTGGAAATAAGGCCACAAGTGGATGGTGAATGGCCCCTCCCAGAGGAAATAAAAGAGGAGCGAAAAGGGAGTGGAATTTGCAGGAGACAATTAGTTCACTTAATTGGTTCGTGACTTTCCAAGACTCCTTGCCAAGTTTTGCAGATATTGCCCTGGGAGCTCTCCAAGCCAGATAAGGTCTGTGACTGTAAATGGTCCCTTGAAAGACTTTGTAGGATGTGAATGAGAAGAATTCATAGTAATTTAATAAAGGTTTTTTTTTGTCAGTACATGGAGTTTGCTTCATGCTCTTGGGAAGCCTAGGTCAGAACAATCCTATATTTTAACATGATAGGGTTTGAAATGCATCCTACATCAACAATATTAGTAATAATTACTTAATTACTAACTTATTATCACCAGCATGAACTGAACACTGAAAACCATAGCCACGTAAGAAAGTGATTAAACACAATGACTGTATTTTCTCTTGTCTTTTACGCTTATTTTAGAACAGAAGTGGGAGAAAGTGAATTTGAATGTCATATTAGTTTTAAAGGTCTGATGACCATCTGGGAGGAGCTATCTTTCATGCTTTTCTGCACCTCTGAAATAGATCGGAAGCAGCATATGCAACATGATGCATTCCATCATTTTTGGGACAAGGAAGGCTTTTCTACTTATACCGTGGCTTTCAGCAAAGATGTCTCTAAACTGTCCTTGCACCTCAGTTGCAGGGATTATGGTACACATCATTTGGTACCTCTGAATTCCATCCTTGCCTTCAAACAACTCAGACAGAGGTGGGCTTGTTCAGGCCCGCTTAGCCTCAGAGATGAAATCATATCAGGAAACTTCAGGTCATTCAGAGAAGTTTAAGGTGGTCATAATGATCAGCATTGGAAGGAGACGGAGGTGTCAAGAACACAAGGAACAGATTGGAGACAAGCTATGCACGATAAGTTGTGCTTTAAAGAATAAGAATTCATTATACAGGAGATGGAGTAAATCACCCATATGCAATATGAACACAATCTTGTTGCAATTTGCACGTTTCAGCTCTGGTAAAGTTGGGCTCAGGTAGGAATAATATTGTGAAATATATTATTTCCAATTTAACATTAGTTTGCTGAAGTCAGAGGAAGCTGATGTTCAAAGGAATAAATCAGATCTTCCTAGAACTGTTCTGACGTTGTTCTGACCATCGTCCAGATGCTTTCACCTCAAAACAACTCTTCTGAGTTTGAAACGGATGTTTTGTACTTTCAAGGACAAAACACATTTGGAATGGTAGGAATAAAGGCTTTGAATTCAGGACAGAACACTTCAAATGCAAAGTCATTTGTACATCCTTAATTAACAGCATTAGCAGAATCTGAATATTCAGAAATTTGCAAGATTCCAGTGAAGATATGGTGCTCTTATTCGCAGAAGAGGAAAAATAAGATATAGAATTGAATCAAGAATTATCAATATTTTGAGAAGAACAATAAATAATGGGATTCAAGAAACTTTTAAAAATTTATTGGCCACCCAACTCCAGTGGACTAGAGGTGGTCAACTCCAGAATGTCCCTTAGTAGCTTATATTTTTTTTTTAAATGGAAAACAATAAAACAAAAATTATGCATTTGGACAAACCACATTTTATATGCCAGAATTGACCCATTGATTAGATTGAATCAATAGTAGATTCAGAGCCTTTGGGAACTAGATATTCCCCCCCTCTCCCTCCCTCCCCCCCCCTCTCTCATATTTCTGAACTGCATCCAATGGACAATAAGAAAAGAAAAGCAAAATAATTAAAATAAGTTCAGTAGATCATATAATACAATGGTATTGGGATTGGCCAGGACTGATGTGGATATACAAGGACAGAGTTCATTACTAAAAAAATTTTTTTATTATGACTAATGGAGTTTAAGAGCAGGTAACAACTCTTTACCTTACTTGTACAGCAACTGACCCCAAACAAAAAAGAAAATTTAAAAATTAAACTAAAAAGTATTCTTCAAGCTAGGTAGCAAAGTATGTTGAAGATGAGTAGAATCTTAAAACAGAAGTTGATGCTTCTGTGACAAAAAGCAACGTGGCTAAGAGATTCCCCACATTTTAAATAGAGATGATTTACAGCTGAAACCACAAAGTAGCACCAAACCTCACAAGATCTCATGAAATTTAGTATAGGTGTTCATACAAAGTTGGGTAAACTTGTGAGATTGCGGTTGGAATTAACTTGTGATCCCACAATCAAATCATGCTTTCAGCTTTAAAAGTTCCCCACCCAGGAATTTTCAACAGTAACTAATATGACAAAGCAACTCATGTAACCATGGATGTTTGATTGATAATGTTTGGATCCCGTAATTTAATCATCCCCTGAGCCTTATCAGTAAAGTACCTGCATTGTGCGGTAAAGAAGAAAAGCAGCTGTATATTAAATTAGATGCTAGAGATTTGACATCTAATTCAATAGCTTATTTTATATGCCCAGGCTCCCCAAATAGAATCTTTCCCATTACTGTTTCATCCAAAATGCTACTAATTGCAAATTAATTAGCACTCAAGGTCAAGCCCAGAGAAAATATGAGAAATGAGGCTTGCAAAGGTAGGAGGGATTTTCAGATTGCCGCCATAAGAATCTACTTTCAGGATGCATTCTGAACAGAATTATCTTATTATTCCTATTATTAGGAACAATATAAGCAACATAAACAACATGGCTATGAAACTTAAATTGGTACAACAGCGACTAGAGACGACTCTATACAAAACAACTGACCAAAGCGGTTGGGACAGACACACGGATGAATTATGGATTGGAAATGGAGCCGTTTCATTTTTTGAGCAAAGTCAAATCATGAAGAAGTAATATTTCATTGTAGGCAATCTTCCAGGAAATTAAGGTAATTTTTAAAACTTTCCTCCTGTCCCTCAACTGAACATGTCCGCAACATTCATTTGGATAGCCTTTCGTATGTAACTCATATGCAGCTACAGAGGGTTATCTTTCTAAATGAGCCCTACCCATTGACCTCCCATGTTGAGTCTTGAGAGCAGGACAGGAAATGGTAGTTGAGAGCAATCACTTGGATCACAAAGCACTGGAGAGACTTGAGATCCCATTTTAACCTTTATGAAACTCAATTCTTCCCAGTACTTTGGGAGCTGACTCTACCCATTTTGGGGGACACGGTCAAAGATTGCTGTAGCCCTTGAATCAGTGGAAATGGTGTGCTCCTTTTCTGGACTCTAAATTAGGATTTAGAGGACAATCCTGTGTTTTCAGTTCCCATCAGGCACTGCCATCAAAGCTAAGAGCTCAGGATCATGGCAAGTAAGGCTCAAATGGTCTAGTCATTCCTAAAATATATTGCCTGTTAAAATAATTAGTTTTCAGGTATGAATCTGAAAACACTGAAATTCAAAAATCTGAAATTCACTGAAAACACTGAAATTCAAGAATCTGAAAACACTGAAATTCAAAAATAACAAAATAACTCTGAAAGAGGCACCTTGAAAAGAGGCCATATTAACAAAATCCTGAATTAGAATATTTACTAAGCATGATTCTAGTGGTTGATTTAGGCCGTAGGAGACTCGGATTCAGAGTTCTTACTTGAATCCCAAGAAAGGCAGGTTTGAACTAAAAGAATAAAGCTATAGATATTTGGACTAGACAGATCCATCTCAAAGGCAGAAGGCTGGAAGAAGGCGCCTCAGTTAATAATTAGCCTTATATTTTAATTGCAAAATTTTATCAAGGTGCAATCTGGCCACCATCCTACAAAATTGAAGGTAGCTATGGAGTATAACTTCCTTCAAAATAATCATGGTGAATATATTAAGGTTGTGTTTCTAAGGATGCTTATTTGGAAAAGTGTCCAATTCATTCCCAAGTAGAATATTAGTTGTAGCCCAACTTCATAGCAGAAGAAATGAGATGTATGACTTAAAAATAATTTTCAGTTCATTTAGAGTGAAGGTTAGATGTAATCTTAAAACACAAATCAATTCCACTGTCCCATTTGAATCATTATCATAGGTAATCAAGTAATCCCAGGGCCTCCCATCAGTTGGGCAGTTACTATCTCCCATAGTATCAGATCTGTTACTATCTCCCATAGTATCAGATCTGTTACTATCTCCCATAGTATCAGATCAGATCGCCGCCCTGAGTCCTTTTGGAGAAGGGTGGCATATAAATCCAAATAAACAAACAAAACAAACAAACAGATCTGGCTGGGTTTCTAAAGTTTCTAAATTGAAGATGTTCTTCTCCTCGGTTTTGGTGAGGATGGGACAAGCCTTCTCGGATTGTGTGTGTTTGTTCCTTCCCTGCCCCTCTTCCCCCCATGCCCTGAAGATCATGTCTGATTCTTGTTGTCTTTGTCATTTTTTAATTCTTTGTTTTTGTTTTTTATTGTATTTTTTAAATAATAATAAGAATAAATTTTAATTTATAAACCGCTCCCATTCCTAAACAGCAATTTCATTATATCATAAATAGATGGTCCTTGTTATAGGTTTTTACAATGTAAGTCTACATCAAAGAGTCTCTTTACCTAAAACTGTTTTTCTTTGTGAGCTACCCAAAGTCACTAGGAGTTGGGCAGCATGCTAGCTAAATAAATAAATAACCCCACCTAGAATTTCTACAAATATGCCATTTCTTATTTTATAAATTTACTTTGTGTATATTCAATGTAAAGATAAAGAGCAATAGCTCGCTAGAGATTTCCAAGTCCCGTTGGTTTCAACTGCTGAGTTAAACATACCCCTAGGTGTGCCTGGCCGATTGTAGAACAGATCAAAGCATTTAGATCCATCTCTCGTGCAGAGAGTTAGCAGTGGAAAACAGAAGGGAGCAGTACCAATAAGACAGAATTTGGAGCCTCATCTTCACTCCATTGAAGAATGTAAATTGTTACAAATTTGGCTCAAATACAAGCCAATTGTTTTCACTTTGTTTCCCTCCCCGTGCTTTTGGGTCTTGGGTTTTTAATCATCTTGAGGAAGAAAACAAATGTCTACCCTTGAAAACCTGGAAGGTTATTGTTATTATTTTATAAACCTCACAAAAGGTATGGTTTTCATACAGGTTTTAATTTTTCTCACAAACCAAACAAAACCTTCTTTTAAGGGAAACTTTACTCTTCCCCCCCCCTCCCCGAAAGAGCTGTTCAAGAAAAAGCAGAAGCCCTACTGAATTGAGTAAACATGGAATGGCCGTGGAACTTTCAACTGCTCTTGTTGAATGTTCCAGAGAATCCTGGCATGAATTGAGAGAGACTAAGAAAGTATTCATTCCTCTCGGACAAAAGACTTCTAGAAGCAGGCAAGGCAACAGTGAAAGAATCTGAGGAGAAACGCTTACTTTGGGGTCAATCATTTGGGGGAGGGGGGTTAGAAATTGGGCAGATTCTCTGTCATACGTGATACGACAGATGATCCAGAGGATCTGAGCAATTCTCAGATTGCATAGAGAAATATGAAACCAGGACAGTGGGTACAAGCAGTCTCATGTACACAAAACCACAGGACAAGTACCACCCCTAGTAAGATATAACGCCGGGCTTCCCCATACATTCCTGAGCAGTAAACCTCCTGAAGGAAATTCGTTGGAATTTCAACTGACATTTCAATAAAATGTCCGACCAAATAGCCAGGCCTTGTCTCTGGTTGCTCTATATTCTGGGTACTCATTTGGACAACTGTAAACAGTCAATCTGGTAAGGGTGAATGTAAATATCTCAATTATGAAGGTGGCCCTGCTGAATTAGCATGAAAAAAAATCTAAAAAGAAATATTTAAAAAAAAGGGGGGAGGGAATCTGTGGCCATTCGGATCTTGACTCCAAGCCAATTCCAGCCAGCAAGTGAAGGATGATGAAATTTCTGATGGACCGTAGTTTTTCTGACTCCTAATCTAGAAAATTCTGCAATAAAATGCTTGAAAAAGTGACAGTACAGCCCAACTACTTGAAAAACAATCCCTTCAGGAAAGATACAGAGGACAGAACACAATTCCAAAGGATTTTCCAGTAGCCAAATCAAGGAAAAAGTCTCCCTTGCATTGACCAAACTGACAGGAGAACAGGAATGCCAGTTAATGAGGATCAAATTACTTGTAATCCCCATGGAACATGTAGTGTTTAACGCTGAATAGCATCAAAAGACTTCAAACTACACTAAAGGGAACACTTGACACAAATCAGGAGCATCCAGTTTCACACACACTACCTCTTCCTAGGTTTAAATGATATCTCATGTACTTTGCTTCCAATTCCTTCCTATTTTCAAGCTCTACTTAATCAAGGGAGTGACTTTGAGGCAATGGAATTAATCTACCTAGAATAAATCTTTGGTATAAAAGGAGCCACACTCAGATATAAGAAAATGACTAAAAGAGAATGAAATAGCAAATTGATAAAATTCTAAAATCAGGATGGTAAAACTGTAATATTTTAGGAGAATTCTAATCAAATGTTCCAAGGGCTTCAAATTTTTCACTTTAAACACAGAACTTTCTTTTTTTTTTTTGTTACATGAAAACCATTGAGCACCCTGTGAATTTATCTGTGTTCCACACATCAACAGTATCACTTGATTTCTAACCCAAAAATAAATAAATTATCCAGGTTTCTTTTAGACATTGGTTATAATTCTTGAGCTGCCACTACCCAGACCAGAGGAAACATACTTACCAGGCACACTGAATTCAGTGGATCTTACTTCTGAGTGAACATACTTAGGATCAGCTTCAGGGCTTTTATGACTGCGACAACCACCACAATTCCATCTGTCAAAAGGGAAAGGCAACGTTGCTCTCAAAACATCTAATGAACATTATACTCAATAGGCGCCCTACATGGGGAACATGAAAGTAATGGAAAGCAATCTTTTCATGACCTGGGCTTCTGTTAGATGTTAGATGTGTTGGACTGTAATTCCCAGAACAGTTAGAGTTGTAGTCCAACCTGCCTAGAAAGCACCAAGTAGGGAAAGTTGCTGCAGCTAAGGGAAAGCTTCTTGCTGCAGCCATTTTACAAAGCCGTGGCTTTGCATAGGCAGAGTTAGAAGTGGCACAGTATAAACCTTTTCATTTTATGCGGTATAAACTTTTTCATTTATTTCTCTTTATTTTTTTGGCAGGTGAAAAGATCATTGCCAGAAGGGGAAAGCAGCTGTTAAAGAGGTGCTTGAGTACAGGAATCCCATACAGACTCCTTGAACAACTGATAGGTTGTAGGAAGTAGCATTTATCAAATGGAGACGTTATTGACAGTATTCCGATATCCTGAAATCGTTTTAATGCTTCCTTAATCCCTCTATTGTTCACCTTTATACAAAGGGAACTGGAGGGTCAGTGGAAGGAAAGCAGTGGAAGAGATCCTGGTCATCCAATGCCCCATTTACAAGACTTCTTTTAAAACAATTCCAGATCAAGGAAACTAGGTTACCAGTTGAACATACGACAATAATTGGTAATATTAGTGGGAGAGAGGTGTGTGTAAGAGAGAGCTTTAACATTGGAAGTGAAATATTCTGCCCACTTTCCTTGTGAATTTGATGACGTTCTTTTTTTTAAGAGGGTTGTCAAGCAGAGCAAAAGCTCAATATTTAGACTGTGAGGCGTTTTTAAATAAAATAAGCCAAACATGTTGGAAGATAGGAAAGAGCCTGGGAAGGCCAGCCCTCATTCCACCCTTTCAAAATTCGATAAAAGGGAGAACCCCCCCCCCCAGACTGACATTTTAGGGGCTGCACAGCAAGAAGCGGCAGTCTGCAACGCCACCCTCTCTAGGCTGCCCTTCCGACGGGGTGGGGACCTTCCGAAGTGGCCACAGCTCAGGCCCCTTTTTCTGCCCTTGGGGCAGATATCGAGACCCCCTCCTTGACGCCCTTCTCGCTTGACGGCTCCTTCGGCGCCTGCCATTTTCTGCCCTTGGCGATGCCCGGCCGGTTCCAGCCTCGGCCTAGATCTCCACGATGCAATATAGGTGGAGAAGGCCCCAACGAGACCCGCGCTTCCCCCCACCCTCACCCGCCCCCTCCCTTCGGCTCTTTTTCTCTCGCTCCTCGTCTGCTGCGCACAGGTACAAAAAAATAAAAGCCCTTGGCACACCCAGCTGGCGCCGTTTCCTTCTAGCGCAGCGCGATCCTCCCAGCTAATCTCGTAGTTCAAAGCCACCAGCCGCTGGGGGAGTGGGGCGCGGGGGGGGGGGTGAGAGAGAGAAGGAAAAAGGAGGACCAGGCGAAGCGAAGCAAATACGGGGGTGAATTTGGGGTGGGGGAGAGAACGAGACCGCATCGCAGGATCGTTACCCGAAATAAAAGGCAAGCGAGAAAGAGCAAAGGTCAAGACAGCGAGCAAGCGGCTTGGCTGGGCGAGCGCCCCGATCCCAGTCGAGGCTCCGGAACTGCATGAAGCTTAACGAGGTGGAAGGAGAGAGAGAGAGATGCCAAAGGCAAGAGGGGGGGGGGAAGCTCGACGTTCCCCCGCGCAGCCGGGCTACCAGGCTGGTATGAGCTGATCCCGAGCGACAAGCGGGGCAGACGCAGTTTATAGGATGCGGCCGACACACCGATCTTAATCCCAGCGAACGCCCAGGTGGCTGCGACTAACGTAGTGTTTTAAGGGACGAATCTCTATCGCAGGAGCATCGGGCTTAATTGCAGTCCATGTCGAAGAGACAATTCGTGAGGAAAAAAAAAAGAATAGAACTTGGTCTTTAAAAAAAAGATACATCTAGAAGTTTAAGGGCACAGCCTTTCCCGCAGAAGATCCGACGAGGAAGTAGAGATTCCCCCTTCTGTTATCCCCTTTGCTCTACCTCCCTCAATCCCGCGATGATTTTTCTACTTACTTTCAACAATCCAGTCCAGATCATGTCTCAACGGGCGAGTTAATCCTAAATCCGAGAAAAATCCCGGCCGTACTTGCACGTGGGTGGTGAAAGATGAGGTTAAAATCGACACGAAACACACCCGGGGCTCAGAGAGCAACCTGAACAAGTGGTGCGCTGTCAGGAGCGGCGGCGGCGGCAGCCGTCGCTTCCCCCTCGCTTCGCTTCGCTGTTGCAACAACTGCTGCCTGGGAAAATGGCTATTTTATGAATGGGAGGGAAAGGGCCTCTACTACGCATGCTTGTCCTCCCAATTCTATGAATGGGTGGGCACTGGAGTTCCAAGGCGCATGCTCTGCTCTCATTTTATGAATGGGGGGCCGGAAGGAACTCATTGAGAGTTAAGGATGACTATAGACTGGTGTTTTTCCTCTTTTTTTTATGAATGAAACGCGGTAGCTGCAGGCGGTTGCGCATGCACCACAGTACACACCCCCAGCCTCGGGCTGATGGCAAAGCGAAGTACAGTAGAGGCAGGGAGTGGATGTGCGGTTAAGAGTGAAATAAAGGAAATAGGTCGCGGTGGAAAAATATCCTTTGTCTTTGCGATCGAGGGCGGCCGATGGGATTTCTCATGAGTAATTAAGGAAGGCGGGCGGAGAGGGCGTAAGAGAAAGTGCGGTTGAACGTTGTTTCGGATCCTTTTGCGAGTATTTCTCGTGGCTGGTGCTGGGCTTTCATTCCCCGAGGACTGTAGTGAGCCTCTGGACGTCCCGCGGGATCGTGATGCCTGCTGTCCTTCTCGGAAGGGCGGCGACGGCATTTCTGGTTTATTAAGTTGAAGTCCAGATGTTTGGGAGACCTTTAAAAAACGAAGACGACACTGGGAGGGTGGGAGAACATGCCCCCTCCCCAATCCCTTCACAAATCTGGAAATTTTGTAGGGCTTTACTCCGATCTTATTCCCAGGTCAACGGCTCAGAAGAAATCTGGAATTCCCTGTATTGGATAGTATTGTTCATTTAAAGGACACGGTCTGTATTCTTGTGAGCCTTGAGGACAGCAGGAAGGAAGGGATGTGTTTGAGAAAAGGCCTCTGAATCGATGGAAAACGGCCGAGCTGGAAATCAATACCCATTCCTTAATCCTGCACCCCATCAGCTTCCTCGTCTTTTCCCCCAGGACAAGATCGTACTTATAGGGTGGGTCAAATTTTTCAACTTTCAGTTTCCAAACATTAGAGATGCTCAATTCCTTGGGGATTGTAAAAGTATTTTGATTACTTTAATATAATTTAGAGGTGTTTGGTAAGTAACTATATAAAAATCGTAACTTTTTAACATTTTGTTTGTTTCATTTGTTATATACTAGCTGAATTCAGTTCATCTGCAACGAGTTAAAAAAGCAAAGCAAACCCAGGCTAAAGAATACATTTAATGCGAAGCGTTTGATTTTCCAGAATATCTTCCCAAGCAAGGGCAGAGCCTGGGTCATCCAGAGAAGCTGGGCAAAACCATGTGAGCTGACTTCTTCAAACTCAGCGACCTCCAGTTGTGTGGGACTACAATGATCTACACCCCCAAGGCGATGGGGTGGGTGGGTAATGGAAGCTGGTAGTCCATCACATTTCGTCTCATCCATCATCGCTGAAGTTTAGAAGCAGTCAAATAAACCTGAAATGGAGAGAAGGACAGACTAGGGCAGAAATACAGATGAATCTTAAGTAAAACAGTTTGTCCAAGTAATACAATCCAATCTATGGCAATACCTTTACGTGTGTTCTGGCAAAACAAAATGTATCTCTTACTTTCACTTCATAGAAAGACTCAAAGAGTATTTTCAGACCCCCTACAGTCTGATATTTCTCTATTTTGTGTGAATCATGGGAAATAAGGAAAGACTTATTTCGGAAAATGTTCCCACCTAAAGGGCTCTTTGTGCTGTCACTCAAAAGACATGGCATTGCCACTGTTTCTCTATATAACCATATTTGGTTATAGCAATGTTTGGTAAATGTTAATAAGATATTTGGTATTAAAAATAAAATATGGGAAAAAGAACGGTGGGAGGGAAGAATGGAAGATAAAATTGTTACATTGCCTCTACAATTCCACAAGGGAAGCAGAGTTTTTTTCAGTAAAAGCCTTGAATATATTTTTCTAGCTAAACATTTGCACTGTAAATTAGATATAAGTTATATGATCCTGTTTAACTGAATTCATTGCAATTCTAGTCGGTATATTTTCTATGTGGAACTCTTTCTTGCCCCACTAAGTGTTGCACCTTTTATTCTTGATGAATGCATTTTATTCTCCTTATGTACAGTGGGAGCATATGCACCAAAGATAAATTCCTTGTGTGTCCAATCACACTTGGCCAATAAAGAATTCTATTCTATTCTATTCAATGGGGAAAGGAGGTATCTGGAATTTGTAGTGCCTTGCACTGGGATTTACGGCAGCATAGCCTATGTAGGAATGGAGCCTCCTGTTCAAGTCAAATTTTCATCTTAGTATTGACTCAGAAATACATCTCTCTAAGTGCCAAGAAAATTTCCAGGAAATTGGAATATAATTAAATTTACATTCAGACATGATTCAAGAAAGAGTGAATGAAAATTTCTGAAGACTTAACTTGTTGGTGTGTTCAATAATCTCATAACATTCGAATGTTCCTGCAACCTTGTTAAATATTAATTGCAAGTGCCTCTCATTCACTTTAATAGAGGAAGTAAACATGAAGAAGAGATTCAAAAGCATTTTCCCCCCATGAAGACTTTGTATTATTCTGGATTGTAGAATAAATTGAAAACGGCCCTTGAATATTCAAAAAGAGGTGGAAATAGAAATTACTATTTGATATATAAAAGATATTGAGTAGAATCAGATGGAGCCTGGTAGCACTTTTTCATTTTAACACGTTTTATTAAAAGATACAACGTTGATGCATTAGAGTTTACCTTATCTGATGCATGGGGAAGAGTAACCATTTTGTTAACTGATAACTAATGCCTGTATGTTTGTATGAGTTAAGGAAGGCAAAAGGGAATTGCTTTCTTCTCAGCTTACGGAGACTTTTTTCACCTGAAAGTTCTAGAAACAAAAAAAAAGCCCTAAAACAACCAAAGCAAAACCTGAGTATACACTTCGTTTTTTTTTTTAATTCACATCAACTTTATCTTTACTCCAAAACATTCTTTTAAAAGGCTTACTGATAACATTATAATTGCTTGAAATTCTAGAACAGAAAAGTAAACCACACAGTAAGTATCTCCTGAGAAGGGAAGAAACTTGAAAACAACTATGCCAAAAAAAGAGGAAATAATTTATTTAAAGAGCTATCATTTTCTTGCACAGCCAGCTATGTCCATGGGCAAAGTGAATGCCTCTCAGGCAGTGGGTGCTAAAGAGCAGAATACTGTACAGAGCTGGAAGGAAACTTGGAGGTCTTCTATAGTCCAACCCACTGATCAAGCAGCAGACCCTATACCATTCCAAACAAGTGCCTATGGAGCACCCACAACTTCTGAAGGAAATCTGTTCCATTGATTAAATGATCTCACTGTCAGAAAATTTCTCCTTAGTTCTAGGTTACTTTTCTCCTTGATTGGTTTCCATCCATTGCTCCTTGTCTTGCCTTCAGGTGCTTTGGTGAATAGTTGACCCCCCCTTTTTTTTTGTGGCAGCCCTTCAAATATTGGAACACTGCTATCATGTTACCTATAATCCTCCTTTTAGCAGAGAAGGTTAAGTAGTTGGATGATCCACAGTGCTAACCCTTCAGCTACTCAAGGCTATCATATTTTATACAGTCAAATCACCTGAAATAAAATAACAATACAACAAATGAGAATATTTGTAGCTGAGGGTTGACCGGAGGGGTTCTTGGTGCTCTCTGAGCTTGCTTGTTTTCTTGCAGATGTTTCATTACCCAAACTAGGTAACATCATCACTGCTAGATGATGTTACCTACTTTGGGTAATGAAATGTCTGCAAGAAAACAAACAAGCTCAGAACGCACCAAGGACCCCTCAAATAATCCGTTGCACCTTCCTTAGCTTCAGATGTAATATTTGGGAAGGAAAACAGTTTGTGTTGGCATTGCTTTTCTGAATCAGTTTTAGGTATGCAGCAGCTTCTTGCTAGAAAAGGTAGTAATCCCATCAATCAAATTGCTTAAATTTATGAATTGGCCTCAAGATCTTAAAACAAAACCTGAAAAAGAATGACGGAGCAATATCTTCCCCCTTTCAGCATGATAGGTAGTGCTATCTTGGCAGGTGATTTTCTCTTGCCCCTTAAATTGGGAAGTTGAATCCCAACTTAGTTGTTTGCCAACTTTGCAAATTGGAGGTGGGTAGAAAGGGTAGGGTTCGGAGTAGGATGTGACCTTCATAAAAGATCAAAAAGGGCATCAGATGAAAATGTGCAAGTGAAGCCACAACATCTGGAGTTCCCATTCTCTGGCCTAATGTGCAGGTCCATGATCTATGTCTTCAATTCAACTTCTCAAGGAAAACATGTCCTTGACACTTAGAGCCAATAATCTGACTAGATGGTAGATGGTAGTTTCAGATACATTGACTGTGGACTATAGAAATCCATTTCTTCCCTAATTCTGGAAACATGAATTTAAGGTTACCTCAGCAATGTGTATAATTCAACAATCTGGCCAGGTATTTCAACAATGCTGAAGTTCAGTCAAGGCAGGCTGTATTCCCAAATCCTTATTTGTAGAGCAAAGGAGAGAAGTCTAAAGGAACATTTCTCCGTCCCCTTTGACTCTTTCTAGCCATCCAAATATGATTTATCCTAAGTTAAGGTAACATAAAAGATGGAGGATTCAGAGTGTGCATGAAAAATATACACCTCATCATATTGTCCTACATTTCTTCACTGTCAAGACCAAGTAATACAGTAATACACTGTCTGTCATGTATGTAGATGAAACCTCTGGCTTTTCCTCTTGCCTCATTAATACCTGATACTTATATCCTCCATGAATTACTCATGTATGATCCTTATTTTTTGGGGTAGTGGTGGTGGTGGAGGTGGAGGTGGAGGAGGAGGTTACATAGCAAAGTCCAGCCCCTTGTGAATTCTGTTGACCCTTATCTAGCACAAATTTAGTTTTGACATTAGTTGACTAGATCCTTGTTTATAGGTAGCAATAAGAAACTCTTCTGTGCTTTGAACTCAATTAATGCTCCTGGTTATCTGTACCTGACAGAGAGCTAGTGCCTTGAATCACACCTAGAAAGAAACTGGAAGTCAGTGTAGCTCACACAGCATGGACAAACTGAGAGCCCAGAATTTTACTGGCTGCCACATTCTGAACCAGCTATAATTTCTCGATGGACTTCAAGGGAAGTCCCACATGGAGCACATTGTAGTCATCCAGATGAGAGGTTACCAGGTCATGGATGACTGTGAACTAGGTTTCCCAATCTAGGAATGGACATAACAAGCACACAAGATATGTATGCAACTCCTCCCCCTCTCCAGCAATAGCTACTACCTGCTCCTTGAAGACTTCAAATTGTACACGAGCTCTCTCAGGGAGTGTGCAACCATAACAAGAGTTAAAGCTGATATTCACCAAAACTAGGGAGACAAAAAAAAAACCCAAATCCCTTTTGCCTTGTTATGGTTGAGTCCAAGCTGATTTCTCCCCCATGATTTGTGCCTAAAGACCTTTGGCATTTGGCCCAGCAGCTCATGACCTAAGGGGCTGTATGTTATGAAGGTATTTGAGCACTCTGAATCTAGGAACTGAACGAACGACATTTCCTCTCCTTCATATCTTATCTTCCAAACTTTCTTGTCTGTAAAGACTTCTTGTGGGTCTGATGAAAGTCTAAGCAAGGTTGCCAGTGAATATGTCCCATTGAGAAATTATAGCAGTTATTGCATTGAATTATCTTCACCAATTCAATTCTATATCAGGGAAATTCAGACTCTGAATTAATCAACTGCTTATTGTTTTCTAATGATCTGGATTCACTGTTTTTACATGTGTGTAATCAAACTGGCAAATGACTACTTAGGTACTGATGGACACAGTCTGACAACAATTGATAACCAGAATGTGTATGCACAGCTTTTGATGGGTGGAGATGATGCCTTCCTGGGTATTATTGTCATATCATTTGTAGCTGCCATCTCTTTTTCTACAGTCAGGAGAATACATTATTTTCTTTAGCTGAGCACATGACAAGGAGCACAACCAAAACTGATATTTAGCAGACAGTGATAGTTAGTTTGGAATATTTTCCAAGCTGATTTGTACTGGAGCCAATGATTAAATCAATGCTTTATAGGTAAATGGACATTTCCTGGACAGGATTTCACAGTTCAGCAGATCAAATGTATCCTTTTTGATTTGAGTGAAAATAGAGTGCAGAGTATGGCTTACAAAATAAATGATTTGCAGACAAAGCCAGAGTCATTTTTATCTATAAACAGATGTATCACTAGTTCATTCTAGTAAATCAATAATTTTAGTTTTGCTCTGTGGATTAGAGGAAAGCATCCTGATTTTTGAATGAGCAGTTGGCATCACACATTGCAACTGCTGAGATGAGGTAGTGGCATTTTATTGCCTGATTATACTAATGAGTCTGAATGGTCCAGAAATTGGACTGAAGGCTTAGCCATTATAATCTGTAGTTGAAACGGAGTCTGTGATAAGTATTTCTCATTCTGTTTTCTGAGAGGCTACCTAGTTCCCACAACATACCAACATATTTATTTTATTCAATACTTCCTTCTTAAGAATCAAAAACCTTTCTCCAAGAAAAATTCACAGCAACTTATTTTTGACTGCTTCCTATATGTCTCCCGAATATGCATCCAACTTGAATAGAAGCCAAATAATACTCCTGCCATGGGTTCAACCTTATTAATTAATTAATTTTCTATTTCAGCATTCTTAATATGGCTCAGGGAATGATCTTTTCATATTTTGTTGTCATAGCACCTAAGTGGTGAAATAGGCTATGCCAGGAGAACATGTTCATCTCAAAATCATTCAGTGAGCTCTTTAACCAAACGGGATCTTAAATCTCCATTGCTTCATTTAGTTAGCTTGAATGTGGTGGAAAAAGAGACACATACAGGCATAGAAAAAGGCAGTTGGTTGGTACAGAAGCTTCTATATCTCAAAGGTGCTTTTTTTCAAGAGGCAACTGGACTTTCTAGTTTTTCTCTGAAGTTGTTTTCCTTCTCATCCGAGAAGCTTGTTCAGCTCTCTTGGATGAGAAGTGAAATGTCTTCAAAGAAAAAACAGAAAGTCCAGTTGCCTCTTGAAAAAAAGCACCTTTGAGACAACCATGACCTGGATGGCTGAGAATCTCCATAGACAAGTAGTTTCTATGCTGAAGAAAATCTCCACATAGTCCATGGGACTTTCTAGAGTAGACCCATCTTTCATTTCATTGTCTGAAGTAGATCAAACTGGTTCTTTATGATCCAAAATGGATGCATACCAACTTAGGTGGTCCATATACTGAATAGCAGTTTATAGCATGGGCAAGATACTTATTTGCCAAAACTTAATCTGGAACAAATCAGTTCTCTTTATTGAGCTCTTAATTCTATGAACCCTATCGTAGTCAACTGACTACTTTTCTCTGGACTTAGCAGATTTTTTTAAAAAAACAAGAGGTAAAACATTGTATGTTACTGCCAAATATTTCTTACAGATTTCTGAATTGTCCATTCTTCTGTTGAATGCTTGAGACAACTTACAATGAATTTGACAAAATTAAGAAATGGAGACGTTAAGAGAATCCATAAAACCAGGCGAGCACATTCATTTTTGCTGTTGTTGTTAAAATAAAATTAAAAAGTGGCGGAGAAAAACCTGTTTGTCTGCAGCAGCAAAACACCAGAATCTTGCAGCACCATAAAAATGAGCATTTTCATTACAAGATAAGCTTAGTTTAGCCCATGACTGCTGACACATCATAATGCAATACATTAATTTTCAAGATACCATAAAACTCTTTGCTGCTTTCCTTGCAACTGGCTAATATACCTGCCCTTTTTAAAAATAAGAAACAGGAACCTATTCAAATCAGAGATAAATCTACTGGGGTGTTTCTGCTGACTGAAGTGCTTCCTCTTGTGGGACTCTTCAACTGCTGATTTATGGCTGTAGCTGCAAAACTAGATACTAGGAATGTACCGTGTAGGTGTCTGCCAACTCTAGTAGCTCCTTCCTGTGCTCACCTGGAACCAGCTCCTACTGGATTTAGGGTGTTTACACTGTAGCTAGGCACAGGTATGCCCTATTCTGTAGATATCTTCAGAAACCTCCTCACTGGATCTATGGTCAACTTTCAAAATCCTCAGTCATTGTTGGGCTCTACTTATGGATTGTAGCACCAGTGGTAAATTGTTTCCTTAGGTTGATTGAAGTCTCCCCCTCTTACTGGCATTTCTGTTGTTTGTTTTTCAGTGCCCATTCCACAGTGGAATAATGTTTCATATTTTTCATGAGCATTTTATTATTTTTCTTCCGTTTTCTAAGGCCCGTCTTTGGAGTCCCTTTCTCATCTGCATGGAATGCAGCCCCTTCAGCTATTGGGCAGATTAGAAATAATATCATCATAAGATCAGGTCCAACAAGCCACTGATAACTTCCCCCCCTCCCTTCTTCTCCTATGATTACCAATGTGGTACCTTTCTCTAGAGGAATCAGCAATAACTTTGATCTTGTTGGTGAATACGAACAGCATAGCAAAGAGACAGAGAGAAAAAATGATTGTACTGTAAACAAATATGTCCCGGATGTGCTAGCATTAAATGTGGAGGAGACGTCATTTAATTACTGCAATTGGGATCTAAGCAGACCAAAACAGCAAAGATGAGGATAACATATTGCCTCGGGTGAAAAGGATGGGGCCGTAAATAGTACTTCCATCTTCTTTGCAGATTTAGGGAATGTTTAACCACATTGATTATATTTTTTGAAATAAACATATTTAAATCAGTGAGTGAGCTAATTTTGCACAGCAGCCAACGGTTAGAGCGATAGTGATATCGACTTTTGTCAGTATTTAAGGTGCTATACTAACGACATTTAAATAACTACTTTAGCAATATCTAAGAGTTTTGGACACTCGGAGGAATTTTTTTCTTCAGGGATATTTTTTTTTGCACGAAAGTATGCTTTCAAGTCACATAGCAAATTGTTTTGGGAAGTCTTTTAATTTCAGAAGCATGCATCTACAATAGAAAGCTGCTCTTTGAAAACAAGCTTTCAGAGCAGTGCATGATTACAGTATGGCTGTATTGGATTCCTTAGATCAGGGGTGAAATCCAGCAGGTTCTGACAGGTTCCGGAGAACCAGTAGCGGAAATTTTGAGTAGTTCAGAGAACCAGTAGCGGAGATTTTGAGTAGTTTGGAGAACCGGCAAATGCCACCTCTGACTGGCCCCAGAGTGGGGTGAGAATGCAGATTTTGCAATATCCTTCCCCTGGAGTGGGGTGGGAATGGATATTTTGCAGTATCCTTCCCCTGGAAAGGAATGGAAATGGAGATTTTGTAGTATCATGCCCCTGGAGTAGGGTGAGAATGGAGATTTTGCAGTGTCCTTCCCTTGCCATGCCCACCAAAAGCCACACCCATAGAACCGGTAGTAAAAAAAATTGAATTTCACTACTGTCTTAGATCCTAGCCACTGTATCCTTTGCAAATACAATAGATCAGGTAGTAAAAATACTGTAGCTCACCTTTCTATAATGACTAAAATATCCCCTGAGAGAGAAATAACACAGTCAGGACTTTGTATATTATTTGGGTGTTTAATAATCTACTATTTGATTAGAGAATGGAAATGTTTTTTCCCATTAAGAATTGTTTCTTTAATACTTTAGCAGGATTTTCTACTAACTCTGGACTGCAAGACCCTAGAAACAGATTTCTGAAATATTTTCCAGGTTATTGTGAATGTTCATCAGGCTTAGAGTAGGGGTGTCAAACTCAATTTCATTGAGGGTTGCATCAGGGTTGTGTTTAACTTCGGGGGGAAGGGTGGGCATGGCCATCTTGACATCACTTGGGTTGGGGGCACCTATGGTGGCCTGAGCACTCTGCCAGCAAAAAAGGGCTTCCAAGCTCCGTTTTTGACTGCCATGGACTCCTGCAATCCTCTGCCAGTGAAAATGGAGCTCTGTTTTCACTGGCAGAGGTTTGCAAGAGGCCGTGGCAGCCCAAAATGGAGCTTGGGAGCCCATTTTCGCTGGCAGAAACACCGTGGGCTGGCCTTTGCCGTTTCCACGGCGGCCCCGTGGGTTAGATCTAAGTACCCCATGGGCCGGATCCGGGCCCTGGGCCTTGAGTATGACACCCCTGGCTTAGAACTACTGTCTTAAGGGTTATTGCTGTATAGAAAGTGGTTGGATGAGCCTTTCCTCAAGAGCTGCTCATAGATTACATCTACGGCATCCGTTACAGTATTACAGGTCCCATAATTTCCAACCACCTTAAGCCAGCCAAAAACTCTGCACTTCCAACTCTACAGGTTAAAAATAAAATATACTAGGTGTTATTTATGGCTGAGATATAAATATAAATGCTGAAATTAAAAAAAATAAAATAGTCTTATGGCCTGAGAGGAGTTCTTTTTCTCACGCTGAGTTTCTGGAAAGATGAGTCAGACAATTGCTTTTCAGAAACTGGCCTCATTCTACTTCTTAGCCTCAAATACCATAAAGCTTGAAGTCTAGGAGCCATAGATAGCTGATCCTCCCCAAAAAAGTATTCCTTTCTTTTAAAGAGAGTTAGCGGTCATCTCCATACTGCAGGATGGTAATTCTGTAAATGCAGTATTCCAGGAGGGCATTTTGCCTAAGATTCCACTGCCATTCAGTTTCATTGGGCCAAGCACAATGCTAGAATTACATGAGATGGAAAAGTTTAGTCTGCTACTTATGTTTCCCTTGGACTCTCGTTCTTCAATTTCCCAGGTCTGCTGAGTTGTGTTCTTTTTGATCTCCCATGTTTTCCCTGGTTCCTATAGATTAAGAAATGTGGAAGTAGAATCCATTTCACTACAAACCAAACTCTGGAAAGAAATCAGTACAATTTAATTTAGAATTTATCCTTTTATCAGAAATTTTCATCTGTGGCATACAATTAGCCAAGTGGATATAGAGAAGTCCAAAAATATTAAATGCTTTAAAGAACACTACCATAAAAACAGTTTTAATATTTCCTTCCTGTCTGTTTTAGATTCAATATTGTAAAATAAAGCTGAGAGTAAAATGGATAACAACAGGTGTTTTATTTCTAAGTAAACGTGATTAGGACTGGGCAATAAAACTGCAATTCAGATAGCATTTCTTTGGATGTTAGTTCCACAAAAGATTGGCAAATGATTGACCAACATTAACCCAGAAACTAGAATACAATTAAGTCTGCAATTAGAAAACTAGCATTAAAAATTGTTCTGTGTGCATTTGTTTATATAGCACAACTTTTTCATGCTCTGAAACTGTGAAGTAAAAAAAAAAGTATTGCTGGAAGGCATAATTTCGGTTATCCATTCCAGTCGCCAATTTAATGCAGGACTTCAAGATTGAAATATCTTCAGCATCTATCTACACTCCCCCTTTATTTGAAATTAGGATTTTAAAGTCCTGCCTCCTGCCTCTAAATGTTGCCATATCAAAGGTTTCTAATCAGGGGCCCAACAAGCCATAGGTGCTGGATTTAACATTCTATTGTATTGTATTTCTGATTGACATATTGTAACATCATCTCAGTTTCTAGTTTTGCTACCCCTTGCTTTGTTCTTGTTTTTTCCCAAGTTTTCTTTTTTTCCAGTATTTCAGTGACATTAAACAGACTCAGTCCTCACTGGCCATTTTGGGGAAGATTCCTTCTATTTACTCTACAGCTAGTATTTTTTGTTATTTTTGCTGAATAATCTTTATTGATGCAGCAGGCCATGCCACTAGAATTCAAAGCCAGATAAGGAATTTCTAAATAATAGCCGTTTTTTTTTCAAATGGCCCTAACTGGATTGTAGACAGGTTTACTAAAACAAAAACACACCAAACCAGACACGGATTTGAACCAGATTTAGTCAGTCAAAAGCTAAAAAATGCAAAACGTGTTATGAACAAACCCCGTTTAACAGATGAGTTTATTTCTGAATGCTAAATGGGGGCTGTAAGGAGAATAAAATCTTATCCCCACTGGATTAGTTGTCCTGCCCCTAGTTTGGAGCTGACCCGCCATTAGGATTTTACTCTCCTTAACAGCCCCGTTTATTCAAAATCGCTTCGCCCTTCCCTGGCGGAGTAGGGATGGGATCAGCGCCCACCCCTTTTCCGGAAAGCCACCTTCATCTCTCTACCCGGGATAAAACTCCCTTAAACCCAGCGGGGCTTTCCTCTTGCTTGCTCCCGCAGCAAGCCCGTCCTTACGCAGGGTTGCTCGGGAGAGGCTTACTCAGAGGAGTAAAGGCAACGTAAAAAGTAAAAAGCGATGCAAACCCATTTCCAGCTAAAGGGTGCGAAAGAACTGCAGCTCCGCAATACGGCTCGGGCGGGCGTGCCTCCCGAAAGAGCAAGGGGAGAGCGAGTCGCTTCCTTTCCTAACTAGATCTTAGGATCCCCTTTCTGGATCTGTCAACCAGGGCACAGGGAAAAGCCCCGCGCGGGCTCCAGGGGTGCCTTCGCCGCCCCGCCTCCACCCAGCCCAGCCGGCTACAGCGTTGCCGCTGCCGCTGCTCCTGCAGCTTTAAGGGATTGCAGCCATCCGCCTGGCAGACGCCGCCGAGCCTCACAAAAGAACAGGATGTTGTTGATTTGTAACCAAACCACAGAGAGGAAATGAGTGTCAATTTCCTCTAAACATCCCAACCGTCTGCCTCCTTCGCTTCCGCCTCTGCCACCTCCGCAGCCCTGGAGCAACTGGGCCTGCGCAGGGTTCAACCCAGGGAATATCGCTTAGCCGGTGGCTTTCTTGCGCCACGGCTGATCCGCGCTCGCTTCTCCCTTCGCTGTTCGAATTCCCAAGTCCAGACCCGTGCCCCACCTCCTTTCTTCATGGGTGTTTGCTGGGCTTGGGGAGGCGGACCGCTTTACATTTTGTAAGCAAACGGGTAGCACCTTTCCCGGCTACTGTAAAAAGCACCTTTTATTTTTTTAAAAGCATAAATTAATATTTGGTAGTTGGAAAAGCTGTTTCCAGACTCTCGATTTCTAGCTACTGTAGGTTAAGACGACCACTTTTAAAAATCCGTCACAACGCACTTGGGGGATGGAAGCAGAGGGCGGATGGGAGAGTCGTTCGCTATGTGAGTTTCTCTGCAGAGAAGGAAAGAATCCATTAGCTTTAATTCCCCTTTTTTTTGGTAGTTGAGATCTCACAGAATAACAAGAGTTGGTCCTGCAGGAAATCCCTGAAATCCAGAGAATCTTTCCAATAATTCAATTAGAGAACCCTCTTAAGTACCACTTTCTAACTAGTGTGTCAGGGCTGATGTATCAAGAGAGGATGTCCCTCTTTATTTTTAAAGCAGCAGCCTTGATTAATCTACAAACACAAAAATGAAAGATTCACTTTTTTCACTCATAATGTGCACTCCTATTGATTCCATATATCTAAACAGATAATAACAGGGACACGGTGCCTCAGTGGTTAAGAGGCTGAGCTTGTCGATCAGAAAGGTGGGCAGTTTGGGGGTTCAAATCCCTAGTGCCACGTAATGGAGTGAGCTCCCTTTACTTGTCCCAGCTTCTTCCAACCTAGCAGTTCCAAAGCACATAAGAAATGCAAGTAGGAAAAATAGGAACCACCTTTAGTGGGAAGGTAACAGCGTTCCATGCGCCTTCGGCATTTAGTCATGCTGGCCACATGGCCATGGAGATGTCTTCAGACAGCGCTGGCTCTTCAGCTTTGAAATGGAGATGACACCGCCCCCTAGAGTCAAGAACGACTACCACATATGTGCGAGGCAAACCTTTACTGTTAGATATTAACATATATCGTAGCAAGTCTCCTCTCTGGTCCGCCGCTACGGCGGGAAACAGGTATCATTCTGATTGGTCGAGAGGCGTACCCGATTCCTATAAAAGGGGAACCCTCTGACCACAGAGCAAGCTGGATCACTACTACTACTAATAAAGAGCTGTTAAGTCACTTCGTGTCCGCAGTCTGTTCTCTCGTTGCCCAGATCTAACATTGGCGACGAAGGTGGGATCGAGAGACAGATAGGACGAAGAATGCTACTTCAGAATCTCCGGATTCGATCCAGCCCAGGAATTCGGCAGAAATTCCGGCAGTCATCTCAGGACACCGCAGCGCGGCAAATTCAAACGAGAGAAGATGGCGATGCACACTCCCCCCGCTCCATTCGACCCAGCGAACGACGAATGGGAGGCATTCATGATTCGTTTCGAGTGTTTTCTCGAAGCGAACGAATACACGGGGATAACCGACGCCCGAAAGAAAAACATCTTCCTTGGCTACTGTGGAAAAGAAGTCTTCAGCACGGCCAGAGACCTCACCGCGCCTACTCCGATACAAGCAGTATCATGGACGGCGTTGCAACAGACCCTACAGACTCATTACGCGCCAAAACCTTCCTGCCACGTTTGCCGCCAGGAATTCAACACGCGGAACCAGAAGGCGGGAGAATCAATCAATCAATATGTTGCAGCCCTACGTAAGGCATCAACTAACTGCGAGTTCAGGGATCTGGACGAGCATATCCTGGCGCAATTTGTTTGTGGGTTAAGGGACATTTCGCTACAAAAAAGGCTGTTGGCCAATCCAAATTTAACCCTACAAATAGCGCTAAACGAAGCAAGGGCATCTGAGTCAGCGGAAAGATCATCGGAAAGCATACAACGCGGATTCAACATAAGCCAGCCAGCACCCAGACAAACCAGAGTCCACTACGAGGACGCCAACCCCGACTACGAGGATCCCGAGTTCGAAGACAGTCACCTGATGCGGAGCAGTCACATGAGGCCTGGGGGGAGACCCGGATTCCGTTTGCCGCCCTGCGCAAGCTGTGGAGGGAATCACCCCCGGTCTATCTGTCGGTTCAGGAACGTTGTTTGTTCACACTGCAACAAACTTGGGCACATCGCACGAGTGTGCCGGAGCGAAGTCCCTGCCTCACGGCAGCCACCTACGTACCGCCAACAGAAGTCCAACCCAGGGGCTTGGCGAAATCAAAAAGGGCGCCCAGAGAGAAATCCACAAGTGTTTACCCAGAGAGAAAATCCCCAAAGAGCTGAGCGAGCGTATTCCCAGAGAGACTATACACAAAGAGCTGAGAGAGCGTTCTATCAAGACGCTCAACGAGAGTATTTTCAGGATACAGATGCTGAGATAGAGTTGACCCAGAGAGAGGAATTGCGAACGTATCTCACCACAATAAGTCAGGTCCGCACCAAGCGGCCTAAAAAGCTGAAAGTCACAGTCCTCTTGGAGGGCTCACCTTGCGAGCTGGAAGTTGACACAGGATCGTCCCTGATGATCATTTCATGGGCATCCATGAAACAGGCTATCCCTAGCCTCAGAAAGAGCCAACTACGGACTCCAGACATCCTGCTACGAGACTACCAGGGGAACCGAGTCCCCATCGTGGGCCAAGGCACGTTCCAGATCCGTTTCAAGGACATCGTAGCCCAGCTGCCCGTGACCATCGCCAGCGCACCGTTACAGAACCTTCTAGGACTGGATTGGTTCGAAGCCTTGGGGCTAGAAGTCACCGGAATCAACGCCGTGGAGAACAGCAGCGCTGAGCAGATTTTTAAGGAGTTCGAGGATGTGTTCAGCCCCGGTCTTGGTAAGTATGTGGGTAAACCAATCTCATTCAATTTAGACCCCAAAGTGGCGCCAATCCGACTTAAACCGAGACGAGTGCCTTTTGCACTCCGCCCAAAAATAGACAAGGAGATAGATAAGTTAGTGGAGCAAGGAATCCTTGAGCCGGTGGATCACGCGCGCTGGGAAACTCCCATTGTGACCCCAGTCAAGCCAGACGGGTCAGTCCGCATTTGCGCGGACTATAAATGCACAATTAATGTCGCGCTACAACAAAGTGCATATCCTGTGCCAGTAGTACATCACTTATTGCACTCGTTGGGGCCAGGGAAAATATTTGCTAAATTAGACATGGCACAAGCTTACCAGCAGCTGCCCGTGGATAGCGCCACAGCGGAGGCCCAAACCATAGTGACACATAGAGGAGCATTCAAATGCAACCGGCTACAATTCGGTGTGAGTATTGCTCCAGGTCTGTTCCAGAGCGTCATGGAACGGCTTTTGCAGGGGATACCGGGAGTCGTTCCCTATTTCGACGACATCTTGGTGTCCGCTGCAAACGAGGAGCAACTATTAAAAAGAGTCAGAACTGTTTTGGCCAGAATCCGAGAAAAGGGCCTCCGCCTCAAAAAGGAGAAATGCCAAATTAACGTGCCTAGCGTAGAATTCCTGGGATATAGAAGTGGGGTGTATTCCCTGATGGTCAGGGAATACACCCCACTTCAAAGAAAATTAAGGCGATCCAGGACGCCCCCACACCACGAAATCAGACCGAGTTGCAGGCCTTCCTCGGACTACTTAACTTCTACAGCGTTTTTCTGAGACAGAAGGCGACCGTTGCTGAACCATTACATCGACTACTCCAGAGAAACACAACATGGAGATGGGGACGATCCGAAGCAGCAGCTTTCAACGCAGTAAAGCGCCTACTCACAACCGACTCGCTACTAGTTCAATACAGCCAAACGCTCCCACTGGTATTGACCTGTGATGCATCCCCATTCGGCGTCGGCGCAGTCCTCAGCCACAGGATGCCCAACGGGAACGAAGCACCCATCGCCTTTTACTCCAGGACTCTTTCATCAGCCGAGAGGAACTACAGCCAGATGGACAGGGAAGCGTTAGCCGCTGTCGCTGGAGTTAAACGTTTTCATGAATACCTCTATGGGCACGATTTCGAGCTGATTACGGATCACAAACCGCTGTTGGGACTCTTGGCGGGAAACCGCCCCACACCAGTCTCCCTTTCTCCACACATGACCAGGTGGACTGTTTTCCTGGCCGCATATTCATACAAGCTGATACATCGACCGGGCTCCACTCTAGGACATGCAGACGCACTCAGCCGTTGCCCACTACTGGACATTTTGCCAGACCCCACTCCCGAAGTACCGGTGCTGCTCATTGACTGTTTGGACTCAGGACCGGTTTCTTCCTGCGACGTTGCAAGGTTCTCTTCTAAAGACAATATAATAAAGCAAGTTCAAACTTGGGTTTGGAGGGGGTGGCCGAAGGGAAACGTGGGCCCGGAATTCAAAGTGTTTTGGTCAAAACGGGATGAACTCTCAGTGTTACAAGGTTGTTTATTGTGGGGGGATTGAGTTGTTATTCCTTATGCGTTACGTAGAAATGTGTTAGATGCATTACATGTTGGTCATCCGGGGATTGTTAGGATGAAGGCGTTAGCAAGAAGTTACGTTTGGTGGCCAAACATGGACAAAGAGATAGAGGAATGGGTGGCCACTTGCGATCCATGCCAGGAATCGAGGCCAGCACCCCCGGAAGCGCCCGCCACAGAATGGGAAAAGCCTAAAGCACCCTGGTCGCGAATACACATCGACTTCGCAGGGCCAGTTCAAGGTCAGACCTTCCTCATAGTTGTGGATGCATACTCCAAATGGCTAGAAGTAGTCCTAATGACTTCAACCACGGCAGAGGCAGTCATTAAGGTTCTACGGTGACTTTTCGCCACTCATGGCCTGCCCGACCTCCTGGTCTCCGATAACGGGCCCCAGTTCACGGCCATGCAATTCGAAACGTATTTAGCAGGTCAGGGGATTCGGCATGCCCTCGTCGCGCCATTCCATCCGGCATCAAACGGACAGGCGGAAAGAATGGTGCGATCCGCAAAAGAGGCCCTCGCTAGGATGGGTCCAGGTGATTGGCAAACACGCATTGACCATTACCTATTAATTCAACACATTACCCCCAGCGCTACGACGGGTAGGAGCCCCGCTGAACTACTCATGGGCCGCCGTCTACGGTCTCACCTGGACCGTCTTCACCCAAATTACTCTGCCACAGCACCCCCAGACTCCACAAGCAAAATTCGGAGTTTTAGCATAGGGGATTCGGTATACGCCCACAACTATGCAGGGGGGACATTGTGGATGCCGGCAAAGGTCATTGGCATCACGGGTCCACGATCGTACCTGCTAGAACTGGAAGACGGGCGAAACTGGAAAAGGCACATCGATCAACTACGAGGTCGCCTGGCGCACTCAGACCTTCGAACCGAGAACGAGAGCTATCTGCCAATACAGAGTCAGCCACTAGAGAGCCCCAACACAGAGAACTACGACACCTGCGAGCCCAGGACAGAACAAGAGGTCGAACGCGAAACGGAACAACGCCAACGCAACGAAAGCCAGCAGATCCCCGAACGCCAAAGCAACGAAAGCCTACAGACTCCCGAACGCGAAACAGAGAAAGCAACCGATCCTGCAACTACTTCCGATCAACCCGAACTGCGACGTTCCACCCGCATAAGGCAAACACCTACGTACCTTAGAGACTATGTAACAAACCGCAATGTGCTGTTTAAGAGGGGAGGGGTGTTAGATATTAACATATATCGTAGCAAGTCTCCTCTCTGGTCCACCGCTACGGCGGGAAACAGGTATCGCTCTGATTGGTCGAGAGGCGTACCTGATTCCTATAAAAGGGGAACCCTCCGACCACAGAGGAAGCTGGATCACTACTACTACTAATAAAGAGCTGTTAAGTCACTTCGTGTCCGCAGTCTGTTCTCTCGTTGCCCAGATCTAACATTTACCTTTACCTTTAAACAGATAATGGGTTTGGGTTCATCATATAACGAGAGAATACCAATATTTGAGGGATCTTTGGTGCTCTCTCAGCTTGGTTGTTTTCTTGCCGATGTTTCATTACCTAACTAGGTAACATACTGTATTTTTTGAAGTATAAGACGCACCTTTTCCCCCAAAAAAGAGGGTGAAAATCTGGGTGCATCATATACACTGAATACCGCATTTTTGGCCTCCTGAAAGCCTGCCCCCTTCACAAAATGGATGGTTTTGGAGGCCTGCAAAAAGCTTCTGGGGGCTGGGGAGGGCAAAAACAAGCAAACAAGGGCCGGTTTTTGCTATTCCCCCGCCCCTAGCCCCAAGCCTCCTAAAGCATATGCATGCTCTTTTTTTTGGCAAAAAACGGGCCTGTTTTAGCAAAAAATGGCATTTTTTGCTCATTTTGCCCCTCAGCCCCTAGGAGCACTTTGCAGGGGTCTCAAACTCTCTGCATGCTCCGCTTTTCACAAAAATAAGGAATGTAGAGGGTTTGGGAGGTCTGCAGAGTGCAAAAACATTATTTTTTAATTTACCTCTTCAAAATCTTGACGCGTCTTATACTCTGGTGCGTCTTATACTCTGAAATATACGGTAACCAGTGCTAAACATCAGTGCTAGTATATTTGAGTAATTATTGAATAATTTGAGATTAACATATTACTCTAATTAAAATTAACAGATGAAGAAAAACAAGCCTAATACTGCAATATCTCCTCCGATTTTGTGTGGAAAATGAAAATAAGTTCTGTTTATGCTATTAAGAAGAAGCCTGTAAAACAGATTGGGAATATGTCGTATTGGCTGATTTATTTCTGACAGAAGCATAGAAAATAACTTCGGATGCCTGTTGATAAATGGGGAAGGAAAATCTGCTATATAAAGTCAGGGAAACAAGATATCTGCCAAGACAAGGGAGGGGGGCCATTCCAAAAAATAAAATATTTAAAGGAACTGGCTATTTAATCTATTATTGGACTCTGTCTTGGCCATAGGATTTAATACCAATGGATTCTTGTAGAAGCATTTGCAATGATTGGTGCCGAACCCAACTGACTGATTTTGTTACTTTTTGGAATATGAGTGTTTTATATACATACATACATACATACATACACACATACATACATACATACACACACACACACACACACACACACACACAAACACAAACACACACATATATATCATTGTGAATAAAAAATATGGCAAATACCAAATATGATCTTATTGTCCTGCAGATGTACAACAGATGTCCTTGTTATGTAGTTCAAATAAATTAAGCCAGAGAGGAATCAAGGTTGCTATGAAAAGCCCTTTGTATTCACCTGCCCACATAGAGGTATACAAGCCTGGCTGATGGCAATAGCACTTGGGACTTATAGTACTTTACAACCCTAAGTGGTTAACAAAGTCAGTATATTGCCCCCAACAATTTGGATCCTCATTTTACTGACCTCGGAGAGATAGAAGGCTGAGTCAACCTTAAGCTGGTCAGGATCAAACTGCTGGCAGTTGGCATAATTAGTTTTTTAAAAAAAATAACATTGTCTTCCATAAAAGCATGTTTACAATCTGTTGTCCAGTCCCATGCATATTTACTTAAAATCAAGGCATACACAACTACATATATTTTGCTAGAAATAAGCCCATTGAATGCAGTAGGACTTATGACTTTATAGGGTTGCGTATAAATTCTTTTATGCCTATAAATATATTCTGGAATTATAGCTGTGGGGTAGATATAATGTCCTTGATTCTGGGTTACTTCAGGGATATGTCTCTATAGTTTTCCTGGCAACAGTATGGGAGTAGTTTGCCATTGATTTCTTCCAGGTTGTTTTTTCCTCCAAAATTCCAGCCTAGTCTCCAATTCTGGCATTTCCTGATGCTACTCTATCCAAGTAATTACCAAGCCTGGCCCTGCTTATATTTTGGAGATAATTCCTACATTTGAAGAAGGGATTGCAGGTTAGACTTCTCAACCTAACAGTGATGCTAGCTAAACCATACGCAGGAAATTGAATTGCAACATAGGATTATAGGGTAATAATCTGTTAATTGGTTATGGATGGATATATCTCTGTAGGATGCCTCCTTTCTGGGAATAACTGATATGCAACTCCTAGATAACTTCCACACTTATCTTGATTTATTCAGCCACTGAGATTGGCGTTTTTAAACACACACACACACAACCAAATGTAGTAGCAAAATGCTATTTTGGGAGTCCGAGAGGAAGCTTAATTTGTCAGGGTTATCTCCCCCCCCTCGAAGATGTTTTCTAGTTCTTTCAGTTGCAGATAACATGTAATTCATTAAAATTATAGGGTCGGGATGTGATTTTTAGGACATTTTCAACCCTTCCCCTTGAAAGGAAAACGTCTGTTATTGCAAGTGCTATGACAACAAAATATGAAAAGATCATTCCCTGAGCCATATTAAGAATGCTGAAATAGAAAATTAATTAATTAATAAGGTTGAACCCATGGCAGGAGTATTATTTGGCTTCTATTCAAGTTGGATGCATATTCGGGAGACATATAGGAAGCAGTCAAAAATAAGTTGCTGTGAATTTTTTTTTCTCTATATTTTGATCTAAAACTTATAGGACAGTGATGGCTAACCTTTTTCTAAAGGTATGCCAAAACTGTGTGCACGCACGCTATCGAGCCATGCACGTACCCACCTACCTGCGCATGCACGAGCGACTCCCCCACATGCATGTGCTAGCGACCCTGTGCAGGAGAGGGTGGGATTTTCATCCTCCCGAGGCTTCGGAGGCTTTCCTGAAGCCTGGGGAGGGCAATAATGGCCTCCTCCGCCCCTCCAGAGGCTGTTTTAACCTTCCCTAGGCTTCAGAAAAGCTCAGGAGCCTAGGGACGGCAAAAAACAGGCCCAATGGGCCAAGTGGAAGTTCATTTCCAAACTTCCGGTTGAGCTGTTGGGCCTGTTTTTCGCCTTCTCCAGACTCCGGAGGCTTTCCTGAAGACTGGGGAGGGCAAAAAATGGCCCAATAGGCAAACCAGAAGGTCATTCCCGAACTTCTAGTTGGGCCATTGAGCCGTTTATCACACTCCCCAGGCTTTCCTGAAGCCTGGGGAGGGTGAAAACGCCCCCCCCCCAGCCCTCCATAAGGCTGAAAATAAGCTGGCCGGAGTGTGCATGTGTGCTGGAGCTAAGGGCTACCAAGGTCCGCCCTGCTGGCAAATATGGCTCCGCGTGCCATATTTGTGGCACGGATGCCATAGGTTCACATGGTTATAGGAGATTGCAGTGTATCATATTGCAAATCCAAGCAGATGCAAGGGCTATAAGTCGTAAAATACCCTGAGGAAGTTAAGGTAGCAATTCTATTCCTTCTGATACTGGGAGTCAATTCCTATAGACCACAGGTGTCAAACTCGCTGCGCCCCACTGTCACGTGACGTATTGTGACGTGTCTTGTCTTCATGGAGCTTGGGCGTGGCCTGCACGTGAGACATCCGGTTAGTGGTCTGCCCGTTTGACATTCCTGCTGTTGACCCAATAGGATTTACTTTTGTGAAGCTATAGCTCCATAATGCAAACTGGAAAACTAATTTATTTCTACTCCAGTTTCTTTCCTCGTGGAGGGAGCATGGTTTTCTATGCAATAAAGGTAGGGATTGTATAATCTTCCAGATGTTGCTGAACTACACTGCCTATAATCCCACTGAGCATGGCAAATAGTGAGATATGCTAGTGGGACTATAGATCCACACCACAGGAGGATTCATCTTCTGATATTCAAAGAATTCCCAGGAAAGAACTCATGTACCATCAAGTATTACTGCTTTAGATGCCTCAAATGTAACATGTGCAAACTGTTTCAGGTGTTGTTCTCACAAAAAGCGTACCAGGATATAAACCCAGACTTTTAGAGTACACATTTGAGTTTACATGATTTACTGATTGCTATTCAAAAGAGTTACCCACACATTGAAATTAGACACGGGGGATTAAACTGAGCTTGAGTTCTTCAATGTCATCTCTCTCTTTTTAGTGTAATAATACAGGTTTTCCTGTTTTAGGACCACAATTTTAACCTGTACTTGATCATGGCACAGGACCTAGTTATATGCAGGATCGCATCCTGCCCCATACATCCCTACGACCAATCCGCTCACACAGAGAGGGACTTCTTCGGGTGCCGTCCGCTAAACAGTGTCGGGGGGCGACACCCAGGAGCAGAGCCTTCTCTGTGATGGGCCCAGCCCTGTGGAATGACCTCCCCCATGACATCAGGATTATTTCCGATCTCCGCTCCTTCCGTGTACAACTGAAGACCCACCTCTTTCAATTATCTGGCCTGGCTCAACCGTAAATTTTTTCTTATTCCTCCTGACAGTCCTTTTAAATTTTAAATTGTGGTATTTCCAATGGGGTATTTTAATGGTGACTTTTAATTGTCTAAATGTGATGTAATCTGTTACCTCCGCCGTGCATGTATGTCCGTGCATGTATGTCTTAGTATATGTGTGTATTTGGATGTCTATGTGTTTGCACATGTTTTATGTTTTATATGTTTTATTGTACGCCGCCCCGAGTCCTGTCTGGAGAGGGAGCGGCTAATAAATTTAAATTTATTATTATTTATTATTAAATGAAGCCATCGCTAAGTGAAACTGCGACTGTGCGTATGATTTTACTTTACAAACCTGGCAAAGATTGGAAATACAAGGATTGGTTGCAACATTCCTTTTTCATCACCATTTAACTATGAATGGTTATTAAACAAGGCCGTAGCTAACTGGAGACCACCTGAGCCTAAAAGTCCAACGTGGTATAAAAAGGAAGCATGTTTAGCATGCCAGCCCTTGTTTCTGAGGTGACACACTTGTATACATTATTCAGGTCACAGCAATAAGCTTTTTCTAAATAAGGGTTTAAGGTATTTAATTTCAGAATGCCAGGCTACGATGGAGAGACAGCAAAACGCTTGCACTATACACTGCTTTTTTCTAACACAAAAAGGAACGCAGTGTCACAGACTATTCTAACAAACTAATAGCAGAGTTTTTGGAATTGCATGAAGCAATCTTTGCTCAGAGTAACCAATATCAGGATGATGGAAATGGTAGTCCAATTGTTTTGAGGTTGTAAATGGCTCATATGGATTTGTTACTAGAGCCCCCTTTCCACTTTTCTTTCTTGCATATGGATGATCCTGAGTTTTCTGGAAGGAATATATTCATTCAAAAATAATTCAGATGTATTTCAGACAGGGGTGGGTTCCTGCCAGTTCTAACCTCTTCTATAAAAGAGGTTCCACAAATCTTCCGTGCCATTTAGAACCGGTTCCAGCTCACTCCCCTCGCCCATCCGCACCACGCTTGCCCCGCCTGTTGCTCACTGATTGGCTGGCTTACGAATCACCCTGCCCACCTCCAAGAGTCCTATCTAAACCTTAAAGTCTTAAAGCCGTCAAGTTTGAACACCCCTGGGGTTTTTTCCCCTAAAGGGTTAGGGGTGCAAGGGTCTTGTAACTTGACAGCTTTAAGACCTGTGTGCTTCAAGTGCCAGAGTTCCTGAGCCAACATGACTGGAGGAGGAATTCTGGGAGTTGAAGTCCATAAGTCTTAAAGTTGTCAAGTTTGAACACCCCTGAGGGTTTTTTTTCTAAAGGGTTAGGGGTGCAAGGGTCTTGTAACTTGACAGCTTTAAGACCTGTGTGCTTCAAGTGCCAGAGTTTCTGAGCCAACATTTTGGTTGCTAATCAAGAGCATTGTTAAGTGAATTTCACCACATTTTACAAGCTGGCCATGCCCACCCAGTCACATGACTGCCAAGCCACACCCACCCGGTCACATGGCTGGCAAGCCACTCCTACCCAGTCACATGGCTGGCAAGCCACTCCCACAAAGCAGGCCACACCTACAGAATAGGTTCTAAAAAAACCCTACCACCAGTGACGTGCAGTCAGGTGAGGCAAGTGAGGCAAAGCCTCACCACTCTCATCATGAGGGGGAAAAAAGTAAAAGGAAAAAGCTGAGCTAGTTGCTGCCTCACCGTGGATGACTCTGCTTAACCTCACTGGTGCTCTCCCTCCCCAAGTGTAGTGACTTCCTCCCCAGGCCCCCATTCATTTCTCTCTCTCACACACACAGCTGGATAAAACTATATAAAAATCTAGCCTAGCTTCACTGATTACAAGTTTGAAAAGGCAACGTGGCTCCACCTGCAATCAAACTACACTTGGGGAGGGAGAGCACAAGCGAGCACTGAGGAGACCACAGGAGGAGGCAGGAAGCCAGGCAAAGAGCCATGCTGTAGTACACACACTTCCCCCCAGCCTCTTTCTTTTGGAAGGCTTGGCTCGGCTCCCCTCCGGCTTCTCTGCCTCTCCTCTCACCCCAGCCTGCCAGCAGGAGGTGGTGGGTGGGCTTCATTGTGTTCCAGGCATTTCCCACCCAGACAGCAGGCTGCATTTGCAATGGTGGAGGTATTTGGGAAAGGCAGCAGGGGAATGGGGGGGAGATGGCAGAGGAGCTGCTTTCAAGCCACTGGAAAAGATATCCAATCTAACTTTTGTGTGTGTGGGGGGGTTGTTTGAGAGTGAGTGAGAGAGGGAAGGGGTAGGAGAGAGAGTCCAATCCAACTTCTCTCTGTGTGTGTGTGTGTGTGTGTGTGTGTGTTTGAGAGGGGGAGGAAGGGAGAGAGGGAGGAAGGAGGGGAAGGAGAAGAAAAAGAAAAAGAAAGAAGGAGCAAAGGAGAAAAACAAATGCTGTCGCTTTAAATTGGAACTGAGCATGCCTGGCTGTGGAATTCTGGGAGTTGAAGTCCACAAGTCTAAAAATATTTGAAACTCAGCACTGTGTCAGTGCCTCACCAGTCATAAACCTCACCGCACGTCACTGCCTACCACTGATTTCAAACCTTGTGCTTCTTTGCTACTAATAATCCACACTAGTCTGAAAAAAGATGAAAAAGTTCACTTAAAAAGCTGTTTTTTTGAAAATCCAAGGGTGCAGCAATGACAGGATTATCTCTCTCCATGTTCACATGACAGTCTAAAAACTCCAACAGCAAAACTGGAATTGCTTTGGTAGACTCCATGCAAATCTTGTTTTCCTTTGTACCTGGTTATTTCTTTTCAGATGCATATATGTGCTCCCAGCAGATGGAAATGGGAGCCCTAACTGGCCTGGGCTTTAGTCTCTAGGGGGGTATTGTAGGTCTAAATTCATATTTCCATTTTTGCACATCCTCCATTTGCATTAATATTAAAATATCTTAAGAAGTGGGAGTTGCATGTAATGATTACAGATTAGCAACCAAAATTACTATTGATTCCAGTCGTGGCACAAAATAGGTAGGATCAAACGAGGCACATTGTAGAGCTTGGAATTTCTCCCCCCTCCCATGTGTATGTGTCTGTGTATGTGCAATTTACACATTTGGTAACATTTTATTAACTTATCTGTTAAGTGTCTATGGAGATTCTCAGTCATCCAGGTCATGGTTGTCCCAAAGGTGCTTCTTCAAAAGGCAACTGGACTTCATTTTTAGAAAAACAAAGTCCAACCAACTTTTGAAGACGCACCTGTGGGTTATCTATTAAGTGTAATGTAGTATTAATCATATGCTTGGTAACAATAAATCATAATAAGCTACGACAGTGTTTTTCAACCTTGGCCATTTTAAGATACGTATGTGGACTTTAACTCAAAGAATTCCCCAGCCAGCATGCTGGCCAAGGAATTCTGGAAGTTGAAGTCCACACATCTTAAAGTGGCCAAGGTTAAGATACACTGAGCTAGAGAAAAGCATCTATGTTCACTTGTTTTTAACCTGTAAATCTAAGCAGAGAAAGAACTAGATGGGAAACATCAGAAAATACTAGGGCAAAAGGCTAGAAGCTACAAAGTGCAGTAAACAACCATGGAAGAAGATCCTAGAAACTCCTTTGCCCAAACTTGTTTAAAAAAACGATATGGACATGTGCATGGAATCTCCAGGAATTGAGTTCAACTTGAAAGATTTCCTTTTTAAGGGCCTACTTTACATTTGTCACATTTTTCGTTTCTTTCTTGCCTCAAAATAGGAATAAAGAGGACTTCCAGAGCTGCAAATAGGGGGTTGGACCCATTCCTGGCCAGCTAGATAAGAGGAGGGTGAATTTTTTTCCATGAGTTCTTCCTGAGTTCCAAGATTCACATCACCAGAAGGCTGTTTGAGATGCATGAATCCCAAGTGATAGTTTTTGCACTTGAGCGTCCCTGTCCTGTTTGTTGGAAAAGGGCCCTCCTTGTGGGAATGAAGTATCTAGTGAGAGAAAAGTGGTTCTGCAGGTTCCATTTTGTCTCTTCCTCCCCCTCTATTTCTTAGTCACATCTTTGTATTTAAGCTATCAAATAACAGCATCTCCCAGGTCTTGCCTTCCGCAGCGATGAGCATATTCACATCAGATCCACGCTTGCCTCACTAGGAAAGGGGGAACCTGCATTTTATCACAGCTGTTTCTAGCAGCTGTGCTTTAGACAGGAGGTGTTAATTGATAATTTATGTCTTTCCTGTCACAAAGTGTTACTTTGAGGTATTAGCAGCTTCTGCTAACACCCGGTCCTTGGATAAAAGCAATAAAATTAAAGGGTGAGGGGGTTGTGTCCAACTGCCCCCCTTTTAAAAGAAAAATACATTTGTTCCATTTTTTTTGGGGGGGGGGGGGAATAGGAACTTCATTTTATAAAAATATATCTTCATTTGTTCCTTTGAGACCAGTCTAGAGAAAAGAAGGACTAGAGGTGACATGATAGCAGTATTGCAGTATTTGAGAGGTTGCCACAAAGAAGAGGGGTTCAATTTATTTTCCAAAGCAACAAACAGAAAGCAAGACAAGAAACAATGGATGGAAACTCTGGAATTAAGGAGAAATTTCCTAACAGTGAGAACAATTAACCAGTGGAACAGCTTGACTTCAGAAGTTGAAGGTGCTTCATCACTGGCGGTTTTTAAGAAAAGGCTGGACTGTCTAATACCTGTCTAAAATGGTATAAGGTCTCCTGCTTGAACAGGAGTTTGGACTAGAAGACATCCAAGGTCCCTTCCAGCTCTATTCTGATTGATTTTCCTCATGAGCATCAGATGTTTGTCTGTATCTACATACATAAAGGCCAGGGGTGGGTTTCAAAATCCGGTGCTACCAGTTCGTTTGTACTCGTGCGTCCAGGTGGGTGGGCGGAGGCTGTTGCTGCCACCACTACCAGTTCGGCTGATCAGAGCAATCCACCTCTGATACAGGCCCACACTTTTATTTGGTTTGTGTTCAGTTTGAAAACAGGCATGAGAAGCTTACTTGTATATACTGAGACCTGAAATGGCAACTGGGGCAGCTAATGAGTAGAAAAGATGCTATTTTGGTTCTTATGTGGCACATTGCATCATTCAATGAAGTCAAGCATCTGTAGCAGAAAAGTCTATGCAGGAAAAGTAATTCAATATGAGGCGTACACTCTGGGCCCATTAGGAAAATAAAAGGAGACAAGGTAAGCGGAAATTTAACAGGCTAAAGGAAAGAATGGGGAGAGGAAAGCAAATTCAGGTAGGATTACTGGAAATGATTTTTTACAATCAAATGTTATTGCTTTTTTCCAGACTGTAGAGGTAAAGCCGCATATCTAAATCTCTCATACCAGAAATTCATTTATCTAGGAAATGAACATACAAAAGGATTAACCTCCCTTTCTACTTGGCCTGCCACTTTGTCTATGTGTTATGATTCAAGAGCCCATATGCGTGCGTGCGGACTTCAGACCATTCTTTCCTGATTTAATAATTTACTATGCTCATTAAATTATTTCATTTAATTCTGCTGACCATAGAAATTCAGATCCAGGCATATGAAAGAATGAATATCTTGGTATAGATAGTCCTTGACCTATGACCACAAATGATTTCAGACTTTATGTTGCTAAGTGAGAAATTTGTTAAGTGAGGTTTTCCCCATTTTACAACTTTTCTTGCCACATTTGTTAAGTGAAACACTGCAGTTGTTAAGTTCGTAACGCTGCTGTAAAATGAATCTGGTTTCCCCATTGACTTTGCTTGTCAGAAGGTCACACAAGGTGACCATGGGACACTTCAACTGTCATAAATATGAACTAGTTGTTGAGCATTCAAATGTAAATCATGTGAACAGGAGGAGGCTAAAACAGTTGTAAGGGTGAAAAATGGCCATAAGTCACTTTTTTCAGTGCCACTGTAACTTTGAATGCTCACTAACTGAACTGTTGTAACTGTAGGACTATCTCTATCTCTTTCTTTGTTGGAAAAGACTATCTGGATTATTGAACTCTAAAACTTGTAGGCGTCCTTCCAAGGCATCTGTACCTGGGAGCAGCCTGAATGAATGTGGTAGAATTTATTTCTCAGCAACTGTGCACAGTGTTGTCATGTCAATTAATTTGCCTGACTTCTGGTGTGATATTTAGGGTAACTGATACAGAAAGGCAGCTGTCTAAATGTAAACAAAGCCACACAACCACAAGTAGGCTCTTTACTTTCCTTTTGTCTTGAGTAAACTGGTTTAGTTTATAAAGAAAATAATGGGGTTGAAGAAGGATTTATTTAGCAACAGTGCTTCAGGACATCCTATCTCAACTATCCACTGTTTCCTCTTCATATGAGTCATGGTATTTCAAAACTCGTATTTCAAAACCATTTTCCCCATTTCACCTATGTTAGGTGTTTTAGTTTCAAAGGAGAGATTCCTGAAAAATACACGTTTGGCTACTGGAGCACATTTGAGCATGGACACTGGATCTATACCCCACTAACATATAGGAAGGGAAAATACGGGTTTTTCCCCCCCCCCCCCTCTCATCCCTGCTGGGTGGGAAATAAGAAGCTGGCATTTCCTCTTTTAAACTATTCAAAAGCTGGTTTTAAATAGGATTAACATCTTAACAGATGCTTCATGGTGTGCTCTCTGCAGGGAGGATCAAAGAGCAAAGAAGGTCCTCTGACTGTTTGCTGTTCCTTTATGTAGCAATTTTACAGGGGGTGGTGGGGAGAGGGCTGGCCCCCTTTGCCTTTTATTTTAAAAATAATGAAACAGGACCACAAGTTAACTTAAAATTGAAATTTAAAATTGAAAGTGGATTGTAGATTCCATTGGACTTTTGGGGGTTTTTTCCTCTAGTGCAATCAAGAGATGCTATCAGTGGAAGTCTGGATCAACCCTACACACACACACACACACACACACACACACACACACACACACACGGCTACCTACAGTGCAAATCACTCCGTCCCTGGAAACTGGTAAATAGATTCTCATGCTCAGCCACGCATGTTTAGCACCGTTCTTCAAATTACAACTTTTAGATATTTTGGGTATATGCATGGTAGTTATCCAGTCATCCTTTGGCCTCAATTACATGCTTAACATAGAAGCCATGATCCAAATATATGTGGTGTGATATGCATTTATACTAAGCAAAAAAGCAATAAATAAACACATAATTTTTTAAAAAATGGCAGACACATTTTTAAAATTACTCTTGGACCAAACTGTCCTGAATTCAGTTTTCAAAGAATGGTGGTGAAGATGCTGGCCTACAAACCAGGAGACTGAGTTCTAGCCCCATTGTAGGCATGAAAGTTGGCTGGTTGACTGGGTCAATCTCTTTCTCTCAGCCCAACCCACCACATTAGGTTGCAGTTGTGCAAAAAAAAAAAAGAGCAGGAGGAGGAAGGAATATTATATATAGTCATCACATTGAGTTAATTATAAACTAATAAAGTTGGGATAAAATTAAATAAATTCCATTCCTCCTCTGTGGTTCTAGAGAAGTATATTGCAGTGTAATTGAATGGATGGAGTCAGAATGGCGGCATCCAAAGTCCTTTGACCCAGGAATGAAATTCAGCAGGTTTTGACAGGTTCTGGAGAACCGGTAGCAGAATTTTTGAGTAGATCAGAGAACCGGCAAATACCATCTCCGACTGGCCCCAGAGTGGGGAGGGAATGGAGATTTCACAGCATCCCTGTCATGCTCACCAAGCCACGTCCACAGAACTGGTAGTAAAAAAAAATTGAATTTCACCACTGCCTTGACCCACCAAACATATTCATTACTGAATTAGCATTCCTACAGAGTTAGCAACATCCCCAAATCTAGGTCACCCAAGTTGTTTTAACCTTCATTTCCCTTCATTCCTGATTATTAGGACATGCTGGTTGAGGGCTAATGGGAAACAACTGAAAAGACCCAACTTGGCAGGGCCAGCTCTAGACATTTAGGTGACCTAAGAAAAGTCATATTCTGGTATCCTCATAGTTTGGTTCATCTTTTGATATATTTTTTTTCAGTAATTTCAAAAAGGCATTGTCTTGTTTCTTAATTACCATATGTTTAACGCTCAAGTTGACAAATTGGCTCAAGGAGTGTGCTGTTACTTCTTTTCACTATTTTACTGTGTTTTTCAGAAGTCTTCCACTTTGGTGCCCCCTCCCCCCCCCAAAGTCATGGCACTCCTAGGCGCCAACTCAGTCTTCGCCTAAAGCTGGCCCTGTGGGGAAGCTAATACTTTTGGCAGGTTCTTCTGCTCTGTGTTTGTCTGGATACATGGAAAGAGTATGGAATAGATGATGCAATTAACAAATTGTGCTTTAGAATCAAAGCTTCTGAACATTGGATTTGTTTCTGTTTTCTGATAATATTTATTTATTATTTATTTATTTATTTATTTATTTATTTATTTATTTATTTATTTATTTTATTTTATTTGACTTATCAGTCGCCCCCTCTCCGCAAAGGGACTCGGGGCGACGTACAATCAAAACAAATATACAGCTGTGGCATGGAGGAGGTGACATCAATGCTTAACAAATAAGATTCCAATAAAAAGCCACTAGGTTAAAATAAATAACAATAAATTAAAACAGTTAAAATAATTTAAAACCCCAAAATTTACATTTACCGTAATTAAAATTGCCAGGGAGGTTAGAAAGATCTAGTTTAAGCCAGGCCGGCTAGTTGGAACAGGTGGGTTCCAATATAATGATGAACACTTGGCATTGGTTTAGTTTGTGGCAAAATATGCCCAAACTAACATGTATTGTTCTTAATGTTAGTAGGGAATGAAGCATATAATATAAATATGACTAAGGCTGCAAGTCAATTTACATTTTAATTAATATGCAAATGAAATAAAAACGACTGTGATTTGGAGAGAAAAAGTAAATAGTAAATAGAACATTAATTAACTGAAATGAAAGAAAATGTATCTGAAAGAGAGGAGATGAAGGAAAGATGTTAGATATCTGAATGAAGGGCTCATCCTGTAGATTATTGCTGATAAATATGTACAGGGAAGTGAAGGGATAGCTTTAATTATAAACAAAAGGGCTAAAAGGTTTGTGAGAAACTGCATGTGTCATTGTTACAAAAATAGCTCGTCATCTTTGTACATTATGCTCCCATGAATAGGAAGAGACAGAGATGAATTTTGGGAAAAATTGTGTAACATTTTGAATGAATGAGATCCAGATGTAAAAGAGTATTTTGGTAAGTGATGTATCCTGTTTTCCCGAAAATAAGACCTCCCCAGATAATAACCTTGTCTTATTTTCAGGATAGATAAATAGGTGGGAACAAAATGAGATACCACATTAAAAAAAAAGGGTTTAGGCTATTTGGGAACCCAAACTGAGAATGACACTTAGATGAATAATTAGTTAGAAAAAGTTCTGTTTGTTTCAAATGTGTGATTCTGGGATTATATATATATATATTGACATAATTGGTGAAATATACAATGATCATGAAAAATTGTGAACCTCATACAATATATATATTGTATGACCTTCCTCCCATATTTAGGCATACCAGGGGTTGTAACACTAATACATACCTATTTCCCTGGCTCAACTGATAAGGAAGTGAGCCCGTGGCTTAGTGGCTAACACTCCTGCCTAAGATATATACAGCCCGGGTTCAAATCCCAGTAAGGGTATGGCTAGCTGATGAGAGCTAATTAGCTCGAAATAGATCTATACTAGTCTCCCTTTATTTATTTATCAGTACAAATACAACACAAATATAAAAGGCAACATTAAAAATAAAAATATGGTTTTCTGCCTGGATGGTTTTCTGTGATGAGCCGAAGGACAGAAAGAGGGAGTAGTGAGCTTCCTCCCATATTTGGGCATACCAGGGGTTGTAACACAAATACATACATTCATACATACATACATACATACATACATACATACATACATACATACATACATACACACACACAATATATATATATATATATATATATATATATATATATATATATATATATATATATATATATATATATATATATATATATATATATATATATATATATATATAATGTGGCCTTCCTCCCATATTTAGTCATACCAGGGGTTGTAACACAAATATATATATATATATATGTGTGTGTGTGTGTGTGTGTGTGTGTGCTGGTTTTTTTGTATTCGGGTCTTTTCCCGTGTAAGGTTAACCCAGTGCTTCTCAATTATTTTCTGTCATGCCCCCCCTAGGAAGAAGAAAACATTTCGCGCCCCCCCCCCGCGCGACTGTAAATAGTATCATTTGTCTATAAAATTGTTATAAGTACACCTCTGCATAACATAGCACACCGGTCTTTCCTCGTCTCCCACCGTAGTCACATGCTTTCTTTCCTCTTTCCCTCTTACTTGTCTATCCTTCCTTCCACCCTTTCTTCCTCCTTCCCTTCCTTCCTGCCTCCCTTCCAGTTCCCTCCTTCCTCTTTCCCCCTGCCTGCCTGCCTTCTTTCCCTCCTGCTTATCTATGCTTTCTTCCTTCCTTGCACCTCCCTCCCTTCTGCCTGCCTGCCTTCTTTCCTCTTTAGCTATCCTCCTATCCTTCCTTTCTCCCTCCCTCCTTCCCTGCCTCCCTTCCAGTTCCATTCTTCCGTCCTTCCTTCTGCCTCCTTCCTGCCTGCTTGCCTTCTTATCTCTTTCCCTCCGGCGTGTCTGCTTTTCTTTCCTTCCTTCCACCTCCCTTCTGCCCTCCTGCTTTCTTTCCTCTTTCCCTCTTGCTTGTCTATCTTTACTCCCTCCTCCCCTTCTTCCCTCCCTCCCTGCCAGCAGCTCCTCCAGCATCCCAGCTGGAAGCAGCAGCACAACAGTCGCCGTTACCAGGGGCGAAGGGATGGCGGTGGCAAGATCGGGCGACCGCCGCCCCTTTGTCCCTTCCCCAACAGCGGCTGTTGCGCTTCCGCTTCCAGACGGAATGCTGGCGGTGGAGCTGCTGGCGGGGAGGCGAGGTACCTGCATAAAGACGCCGCCGAGGGCATGGCAGAATATATCCCGGCTTGAAGTGGAAGTGCTGGGGACTGCTCAGAGACTCATCAGAGCCGCGGGCTGGAGCTGTGCAAAAAGTCTCCTTGGGCTGGAGGGGGGGGAAGGGAGGGAAGCCTGGGACAGCCCGTCCTTGCCATCGCCACCCCTTCGCCCCTGGTAGCGGCGGCTGTTGTCCTGCTTCTTCCAGCCGGGATATATTCTGCCAGGCCCTTGGCGGCATCCCGGTACCAGGGGCGAAGGAGAGGCGGTGGCGAAGACGGGCGGTCCCATGCTTCCCTCCCTCCCACCCCCACCCGAGCAGGCTTCTTGCACAGCTCCAGCCCGTGGCTCCAATGAAAATCCACAGTCCGAAGTGCTGCCACTTCCAGGCGGGATATATTATGCCTCGCCCACGCCTTCGCCGCCGTTGCACCCAGATGGAAAGGGAGCCTTCGCGCCCCCCTTTACGGAGCCCCTGGGGGGGTGCGCCCCAGTATTTGAGAACCGCTGGGTTAACCTTACACAGGAAAAGACCCGAATACAAAAAAACCAGCATACCTACACCCGTGAAAATCTACGAAAACAAATATATATATACTAACACAAGCACAACCAGGCCCCCACCCAAACAGAACACGCCCCCATCCAATCAGAGCACAGCCAAACTCCCATCCAATCAGAACACAGCCAAGCCCCCTACCAATCAGAATACACCTCCACCCAATCAGAATGCAGCCAAGCTCCCACCCAATCAGCACAAACCCCCACTGGCAGTTAAAAGGAGGAACCGGCTGAGATCTCACATTACTCCTGGAAGCACCAAGCCGGAAGCACCAGCCTGAAGATGATGAATGAGACTTCATCGAAACGTCGTGAAGATACTTCCAATTCTACGCGGGAGAAAACCCGAACAACCAAAGACATACATATATATATATATATATATATATATATATATATATATATATATATATATATATATATATATATATATATATATATATATATATAATGAATATAAATCTTAAAATTATAATTAATTTGTTTGCTAATGATGACATATTAACATAATTGGTGAAATATATAGTGATTATGAAAAAATTTGAACCTCGTACAAAATATTTTTTATTTATTTTATTAATCTCATTTCAATAATGTGAATCTTGCAAGAAAGTGGACATTGGGCCGCAAAAAGTTACTTTATATGAAACAGTCCCAACGGAATAAAATAAAAGTGGCCGTAAGGGAAGATAATGTAATTGATGAATGTAACACGGTAAAAACTACTATATTATACAGTGCTTCAGAAATTTGTGGATTTACTGTATGGCAATGAAAAGGATGAAAAAGGATGATGAAGTGAAAGAAGCTGTGGATGAAAAAAATATATAAGAACATTATTGCTGAAAAGCATGAGGCGAAGAGAAAGATGTATGTGTATAGAGAAAAAAAGAAGTTGGAAATATAGGCAAAGAAAATTTAAAAATGCACAATAGTAAAAGAGGCAGAGAAATTTCGGAGCATTTTTGATGGAAACAAACAAACAAAAATACTTTGGAAGTTGAGGAAGTAGGGGAAGAGGCCACTCTACTGGAAGAAATTGAACTAAAAAGGAAATTGATGAAATTATTAGGGTTGAAATTGAAGTGAGGGAATGACAGAAAGAGAATTTTAGAGATCTTTATGAGAATAGTAGTGGTATGTTGAAATGTGGAATTTAAAGCAACACTATAATAATTATAGTGACAAAAATGCTATGAGAATATTGAAAAAATGGTGAGACTATAACATTGTAAATTTAAAAATTTAAAATTTAAAAGATTGTAAAATATGAATGTGGAAACTGTAAAACATATTTGTTCATTGCTTATGCCTAAATTTGACAAATTGGCTAATATGCATGTGAAGATTTATTTAAGAATTATATGGTACGGTTAGCAAATTATTTGGTAACAAGAAGGGATTGTTGCTGAAAATTAGAATTCAACCGATGTGTTGGAGTGGAATGTTCTGATATTTTTTAAATGGAGTTTAGCAATAGGTATTATCCCAAACGACTATTCTGCATTATTTTACCATTGTAGTGCCTAATGGTAGTACTTTAAGAGCCAGCTTAATAATCCTAATATTACCTGTAATAGGAATGTTGTTTACAGGAACTCAGTAAAATGTGACTCTTCTTATCTGAGCAGTTGGATGTAAATGAAAACATCTGCGAAAGGCATATGATTCCATCCTGAAATGATTCGGAAGTTAGTGGGCTGGTTAATTAATAATTAATGGATCTCATGACCTGAAGCCAACTATCACAGATGGTAGGTCTGAATAAGGAGTTTGGTCAATATGCCGGACAACACTCCAAGCAACAAACCAGAATGGCTTTGACTAAGTTGGAATAGCTGAAAAGCTAAATCAAAGCAAGGCACCCTTGCATTGAAAACAAGTAGCCTGGAAAAGAAATATTGCTGGAGATGTACCTTTACTCCTTTCCCTTATTTGGACAGTTCGCATCTGAACCTCAAGAGACTTTCAATTTTATACTCTGGCTTCCTCTGCTTTCTTGAACTCGGTGAATGTCCTGATGCTACCGCCTGCCTGGGAGTCTACCAAGGCAACAGCTTTTCACTTGGAACCCAGTCTCAGTCCCCAGAGAAAGCAGAAAGGACCTGGAAAACTTCACTGTGAAGAAGTGGAATAGGAGGCAGTTGGGAGGGAGAAACAGCACTGCTCCTTTAACTGTTTATTTAATCTAACACAGACGTCAAGCAATCAGTTCATTTTATGGCCTGTTTGATGACTGCCAAACTTGGGGCAGTGCCTTTTAAGGAGAAGGCTAGATTATATGGCCTGGTTTGTTAAGGGCACCTTGAATGAAAGCCTCAGCTCAAAAGGTCAAGAGAGCTGCTTTGTGTGCCATGGGCTCTTCTCTGCCAAAGCACTTTACAGCCCTGATCTAAGACAACTCCATGTTCTGTTGCCTTTGGGGTGGGATTAGCCTTGATCTCTCTTGGTGTTTGCTGCCCATCTAGCAATCACTAGATCCTACTCTCATGGACAATTTTCATCCTGCCTCCAACTTTCCTTTTCTGGTTGTTGAGGTTGTTGAGAAGGTAATTGTGCTGCAACTCCAGAGGATCCTGGATGAAATGGGTTTATCTGGACCTCTTTCAAGCAGGATTTAGGCCTGTAAATGTCACTGGTTATACTTTTCGATGATCTTTGGCAGGAGCAGCACAGGGGTAGTGTATCCATCCTTCTCTCCACGGCTTTCAATACCATCAACCATGGAATGGCTCCAAGGATTGGGAACGGAGGGGCCACTATGTTAACCTGCTTCACTTCTTTCCCCTGAGGGTGTTTTCAGTAGGGGTTGATCAGGAGGGTGAGGTGTGACCCTCAGTCCCTGCTTTGTGTGGTTACACAGGGATCAGGGCTCGTGCCGCTCCTTTTGAACAGCTGTACGAAACTGTTGGATCAGATCATCTGTCACCATGGATGATATCAGTGGTGGGTTATGACCGGTACGCCTCCAGCACAGGCATACTGGGAGCACCAGATACCATTCCAGTATGGTGCTCCAGAAGGCCCACCTGCCTGCCCACGCTCCTTACTGGTATTTGAAGTTTTTGGGGCATCTGTGCAGGTGCACGGAGCGCATGGCGCCTGTGCGATGCTCCGCCAAGCAGCTGGAGCATCATGTAGGGGTTGCAGAGCATCGTGGGTAGTAAGTATGCATGTGTGTGCTGTGCGTGTGTGTGTGCGCGCTGTGTACATTCATGTGGTGGGTGCCTGGACCCGTTGCACCGTACCAGTTGCACTGGGATCCGGAACCCACCATTGGATAATATGCTAATGAGACCAAGTTTTCAGTTCTGTCTATGGCAAGATAAGTCATTCTGGGACCGCCCTTTCTTGATGCCTGGAAGCTGATGATTTTGGATTCGGGTTTCCTTGGCCTTGACGAATGTTGATTATGGATGGAGATGCAGTCCCTAGATAGACAGGATATGCAACTTGGGATGTCTTCTGGACTTTTGACACCTGCTCAAAGAACATGTGGCATTGGTGTTCGGGAGAGCCTTTGTGCAACTGCAAGTTGTGTACTGGTTACATCCATTCCTGGACTAACCTCCCTTCTTCACAGTCATTCATGTCCTAGCCACCTCCTTTTTGGACTACTGTAATGGACTGTACATGGGGTTGCCCTTGAAGAGTCCGGAGGCTTCAGTTGGTTAAAAATACAGTGGCCCGTATAGTTCTGTGTAAATTGAGATTAGTGCACATACCATCTCTTTTGCCAAACCTGCATTGGTTACTGATTTGGTTCTGGTGAAATTCAAGGTGCTGGTTATCATCTTTAAAATCCTACATGGCCTAGGTTACTTGAAGGACCATATCTCCCCAGTTGCCTCTATCTGGCCACCACAGCAGGAGTGCCAGCTGTGTTGCAGGTTCCATCTATAGTATTAGGAAAGTGCATCTCATGAGCCCAAGGAAACGGGCTTTCTCTGTGGAATACCATTGCCCTGGACATACTGTAAGATTGGCCCTCACCATGACACTTTTCTGGAAGGCTCTGAAGACGTGGTTCTGTCAGCAGGCCTAGGCATCCAGGTAGAGACAGAGCCAATCAAGTGGCTGGTATGATTGCTGAAATGTTAATACTATAAGGTGCCCAGAGTTACTGTATATGTACAGGTAGTCCTCGACTTATGACCACAATCAAGCCCAAAATTTCTGTCGCTGTGAGACATTTGTTAAGTGAGTTTTGCCCCATTTTACAACCTTTCTTGCCACAGTTGCTAAGTGAATCACTGTTGTTGATAAGTGAGTAACCCGGCTGTTAAGGGAATCTGGCTTCCCCATTGACTTTGCTTGTCAGAAGATCGTAAAAGGGGATCACATGACCCCAGGACACATCAACAGTCATAAGTGTGAACCACTTGCCAAGCATCTGAATTATGGTAATATGATCACAGGGATGCTGCAAAGGTTGTAACTGCGAAACACAGTCATAAGTCACATTTTTCAGCACCATTGTAACTTTGAATGGTCACTAAATGAACTGCTGCAAATTGAAGACTACCTATACTTATTTAAACCAGATCAGACTACTTACTACATTGTTCATTAAATGAACTGTTGTAAGTCAAGGACTACCTGTATTGGACAGCCATATAACAGCAATAAAATACTTCTATCACCTCGGCGTACCACAGCCAAATTATAATGCTGCAATAAAATAAAACCTTGGGGGAACTAGAGTACATTTTACATGGAAAGAGCATGAACTCAATAAGATCTTTCCAGTGTGCAAAACAAAAATTTTGAAGTCTAATTACTTTTTTCAGACTGCCCTCCCTCACTCTAGACATCAGTTAACACCAGGTTTGACTAGGAAAAAGAAAATCCTGTCTGTTAACAAGGATTTAATTAGTTGGCTTCATTTCTTGTGTTTAGACACACACCCACACACACTGGTTTGAAAGGTTACGCATGTGCTAAACCAAGTAATGCGTCACTTTCTTAAGTATGTCAGTAACTGACATTCATGTCAGTAAAACAATTTAGTCTTTGGTACTTACCCTGTAAACTGCTACAATCTGTGTTAGATTTCCAAAAGAAGAAAATGCATCCAAAGTTTATATGATGAGAGAATTTCCTATCCTCTGGGAATTGCATAGGACAAGGCGAGGATATATACAATACAATACAATAGCAGAGCTGGAAGGGATCTGGGAGGTCTTCTAGTCCAACCCCCTGCCTAGGAAGGAAACCCTATACCGTTTCAGACAAATGGCTATCCAACATCTTCTTAAAGACTTCCAGTGTTCCAGCCTTCCAGGATAGGTAGGCAGTTTCAAACATTTGATCACACTAAGTTTGAAATGAAGAAATCACTGGGGGACTTTTGGAATAAGGAGAAAATGCTGGGATTCTTGATCTTAAACAACTCAAACGGTAGCCTCAGTGTATTCTTTTAAAAAGTGTTTACAAATCATCTCTAGGACATTTTTGGGTTTGAAATTAGTTACACTGTCTTAATTTTGACATGTAAATTGGGAATTATATAGCAGAAGTGGTCCTTTTAGCCTTCTATTGTTTGGGTTTCAGCCTCAGTTAATAACAGGGTTATTTGCAAATTAGTTGGGGTTTTTTTATGGTTACATATTACATGGAAGAGTATGTATATTCATTAGCACAGCAAAAAGATTGCAAACATGGAGGTATTTGGGTTTTCTTAAGTTGCTACAAAAATATACATTAAGTAAATATATTCTTTCTCTTGATTTGTCGGAAGATGTGAAGTGATCATAAGACACTGGTTGCTAACCATGATGGAGAACAAACGATGACACTTGTTACATTGAGAACCTCGTCTCTTGTGTTTATGTTCTCCAAGGCTAGACATAAGTATCAAAGTCACAAGGTTGGCATTTTGGCATCATAACACGAGTTTTGTCACTTGCTGCCTCCCCTCCCCCAATCCCATGGATGTCTGTGCAAATGAGGATGTTGTGACATATTGATTGCCAAATATACTTAGGCCAATTCGGCACTTCAACCTAAGATGCTTCTCTCCCATGCTGTTTCCATGCATTTCTGAAACCAATATCAGATATTTCAGTGAGGGTTGCCAAACAGGCTGGGTCAAGGCTCATTTTAAGCTGTGGAAAGTTTGACAAGTCATTGTAAGTCCTTTGAGACAGTCCAGACAAGAAGCACAACTGTGAGTACCAACTCTATGATTACTGTAAGGTTACATTAAGGGAATTGGAAGACTGAAAGTATTTCTCCCCTGCCCTCCTTTCACTCTCTGGTAAACAAAGGAGGATTCCTTTTGAAATGCTTCCCGTACCTCCTCTCTCCATCTGTGGACTGAGAAATCTTTTTTTGGGCTAGTTGTCTAGTCTGTAGCTCTTTCTCCTGTCTCCCAAGGCCATTCCCACATACCATTACATCTGCTTTTTGATTTTCCGATTCATACAGAGAAGGCAATCCTTTCTGGCTGACTCTGAAAGGCAATCCTTTCTGGCTGACTCCGTAGCTCAGTCTACCTGTGCCTGTGATTTCTTTTAGGGACATTCTTTCTTTGATTGATCCTGTGCCTTTCTTATGCTTTCCCAGATTTGCAGACATGGAAGGCATAACAACATTCCCTTTCCATTATTATGCTTTTTAATACTAATGCAGGCCCTGCTTCCAAAGCAGCCAGAACTGATAATTCAGCTTCACAAAAACAGATTAATTAAGTTTCTACATTGCAAGTTAAATATATTTTTTTAAAATGAAGGGGAGAGAAGCTTTGTAATGTTGTGGCCAGGGGATAGGAAAGCAAGAAAAGCATGCTACAACTTGCCCGAAAGGGAAATATAAAAATTCAATGAGCCTGAGCTTCCAATTTGAAGATTGTTTAGTGTCTTGACAGAGCATCATTGGTTTGATTGCAGGATCATAAAAACATGCAATAGCAGCCTGGTAACCCAGGATGAAGTGGCAGCCTGGGGTAGCAACCAGTTTCGGGAAGGGAGGGGTCATGCTGGGAATTATAGTCAATCAGAGCTGGGGCTGCTATGAAAGGCTCAAGATAGCTTTGGTTGGAAAACAAGAATTGAACTAAAGCCGGAGAACATGGGCGTGGGGTGCATTTCAAATGGGCTGGGAGTAAGTGTAGGATGATGTCATCTGTTCCTGTGCTCAGGAAGTGGTGAGTAGCCCACGTTGGCAACGGGCCAGACAAAAAGTGCACAAATGCCCCTAGGCTTGAGCCTCTTGGTGGCACTGAAGAAATACAAAGGAAGAGAATAGGGGTAAACACAAATAGTAGCAGTGTTCCAATATCTCAGGGGTTGCCACGAAGAAGAGGGAGTCAAACTATTATCCAAGGCACCTGAGGATAGAACAAGAAGCAATGGGTGGAAACTAATCAAGGAGAGAAGCAACTTACAACTGAGGAGAAATTTCCTGACAGTTAGAACAATTAATCAGTGGAACAGCTTGCCTCCAGAAGTTGTGAATGCCCCAACACTGGAAGTCTTTAAGAAGACGTTGGATAGCCATCTGTCTGAAACGGTATATGGTTTCCTGCCTAGGCAGGGGGTTGGACTAGAAGGCCTCCAAGGTCCCTTCCAACTCTACTATTGTATTATTGTATTGTATTGTCCTTCTTCCTCTCTTTGTAGAAAAGCCAATAGTCTCTAATAAGTCTCCTCTGTTCATGGAGACCTTCCATGCAGTTTGCAATCCATCTGGAAATAAAAGGCTAAACAAAGCTGTAGGTGTGGCGCAGTGGTGAGATTCAAATTTTTTTCTACCGGTTCTGTGTGAGTGGCTTGGTGGGCGTAGCATGGCTTGGTGGGCGTGGCAGGGGAAGGATACTGTAAAAATCCCCATTCCCACCCCACTCCATGGAAGGTTACTGCAAAATCCCCATTCCCTCCCAATCAGCTGGGATTCAGGAAGCAGAGAATAGATGGGGACAGAGCCAGTCAGAGGTGGTATTTACTGGTTCTCCGAACTATTCAAAATCTCTGCTACCGGTTGTCCAGAACTGGTCAGAACCTGCTGAATACCACCTCTGGTGTGCAGTGAAATAGTGTTTTAGAGGTCTGGAGAACATGGTGAGAACCAACTCAGTGAGTTCATGTTCAGATAAACTGGGGCTTTGCACATGTAGCACATCTGGATTGCCAAATGTGGACAACCACTAGAGTCTAACTCTTTGCAGTGACGGTCTCGATTTTTGCAGTTCAGATCTGGTAGCCCAAGTATTTTGTGATTAACATTACCTACCTTAAGGAAATCTTAAGGAAATCAATGGTCAAATATGCTCAGTTGCTTCAACAAGTTGAGGTCTCTTACAGTAATAAGAGAGTCAGTGTTTCTGATCTTTGTGAATGTAGAGGCTCACAGCCTTTAAATAGAGGTTTCCTTCTTCTGGATGGGAAACAATAGTAAGTTGGCTTCTTTCAAACATCGTTGGTGACATCTGACCCTTGAAGTAGCTCTCTGACATATTTTCCTCAAGGTTTTGTACACAGACCTACAGGGGTGCTATTCCAAGCTGATAGATATATGTTTTCACTCACAGCTCTTTGCTTGGGACCGTCAGAGGTTTGTGCCACTTGTAATGTGACCTAATGTCCTTTGCCAATATGGAAGCCTTTTGAATACTAACTCACTCAGGGCTGGGCCCACAGCTGACACCCTCCAAAGCACTTGTACCTGGCTATCAGAGGGGAGAAAGGCGAATTCTTGGGATATGAAATGAAACAGCTGCACAAAGTGCAAAGGAGGGAAATCAAGAATCTAAGTAGGCTGTAAATTCCAAAGATTAGCTCGCTTAATGTTCCTGTCCATCAATGTATTCTGCATGGGTTGAACTGTGTCCTTAACAGTTCATGAGGTGGAATGACTTTAAATAAGTGAAACCTTGTCAAATGGCCAAGCCTGAGATGAGCAGTTTTCTCTCACTAGGACATTTTTCTCATGAGGAAAAGAAATATCCTAAAGAAAAATCTTAATTCATAGTGGCAGCTACCTGTGCAAAGCACGAGTAGTTGTTGGTAGGCTGGCTGGATCAGTATCGTGAGAAATAGCAATGGGAACTAAATTTCTTTCTCTTGTGTTTGTGCTACATGCTTAATTGATTAATTCTGTTTTCTGAGTTTGCACAAGGCACTGGATTTAAATGTGAGTTGGCTAGCTTGTGATTCAGTGTGTCATGCAAACAGCCATTTTCTCTCTCTCCATAATGCCATACACAGTCAAGGCCAGGTCCTTTCCAATCATTTCCCATTCAAAGTGGGATGGGTAATTATCAGCATATTCGTGATTACTGACCTTTCAGATATGGTAAAACTCAAATTCCCCAATTCCTTTTCATGATAGCTAGGAGATAAATGCAATATGTATATATTGCTATCTGATCCCTTTAAAGTGGGGTGAGGAGAGGGGGAGAGGGAGAGGGAGGGAGAGAGAGAGAGAGAGAGATGCATGCTCTTGGCACTGTAAAGCAGTGGTGTCAAACTGGATTTCTTTGAGGGCCGGATCAGCATTGCAGTTCTCCGCAGGCCAGTGGGGTGATGGTGGCAGAGACGGGACAGACACTCCTGTAGCACCTTGCTGGCCTAAACAGGCATGGGGGGGGGGGCGTGTGCAGCCCTCCCGTGCCCTGCTTTAGCCAGAGGGGGCTGCAGGAGGCCATCCAGGCTGAAAGCAGGGTGCAGGTCGACGCATGAGGCCCTCGTGCACCCCATTTTGGCTGCAGAGGCACCACAGGCCAGTCCTTTGCTATTTCCAGATTTAAGCGGCCCATGGGCCAAATGCAGCCCCCGGGCCTTGATTTCAACACCTCTGCTATAATGGAATTCAATAGCTTCTGGAAGGTTTGGTACCTAATTATTCCCAATTCAGTAGTGCAATACGAAACTACTTAGTTATATTGCAAATTTCAGGGAGCTGTATCTAAGATGTTGTTTTGTTATATGGGCACTCCATCTACAAGAGTTAGAAAAAACTCTGGGGAGGGTGTTCGTATGAACAGCACTGATTGGGAATTTCTTGGACCGTATCTGTTCTCCCACTATTGGGTTTGCAGATAATTCCAAAACAGAGCTTAAAAATAAACAAGAGGGTTTTTGTACATGAATGTTTCTCTCCCATCCAAGATCTTATTGATATTTCATTTGCAATTTTAATTTGACTATGTTGGGTATAATCCCCATTAATCTCCATTTTTCATTTAAAAATCTTGCAAGCTCAGTGGCCTAGTTGATGCTTACAAATGATCCTAAATTCAGTGTCTCTGGGATATCTATGTTGAGATGGGAAAGATTATCTATCTGAAATCCTGGAGTCCTATTCCTACAGAGTCACATCCTGTTAACCACAACATAAAGGTGCTTGTCCTGATTACACCACGCCATATCATTTTCACCCACATTTGTTCTTAGCTCTTCCAGTTGTGAAATTGTGTTTTCCTGTTTTCTTGACACAAGTCTTGCTGTAAAATCTCTCTGATGAAGCCGCCAGGGACTAGGACATTCTTGGGCTCCCAAAGATTATTTTTAGCTGTTGAATAAGGGTCTTTACTCCAGTCCCTACTACTATTGCTATTATTCCTAGTACTATTCCTGCTAATCTTTTTTTTTCTCCCTGAGCACCAACCAGTTCTACAAACAAACTGTTTTTCAAATTTGTTTGAATCTGTTTGACAGGACCTTGTGACTTTTCCTTTAAAGTAGCACCTTTTCCCTCACCTCCAAGCTACCCAGAGTTGTTGAGAGTTGAATGGCATGCAAGTTATATTATTATTATTTTATATTTATAGGAAATACCTTTAAAATGCAGTGAGGGTTGTGGGAGGAGAAAGGTGCCTGCATTTTAAATTTCCAGGAAAGCATTAATTAAATGGTGGGAAAAAGCATGTCCTCTCAAAAGTACTACTTATACCACTGATTTACTACTTTAATAACAGCTGCATTGCATAATAACAGCATGGGAAGGTGGGTGTTACTTGTCTGCATAGGACAAGCAACACCATAGTTCCCCATCGTTATTGAGCTACTTCTAAAATAGGTTTCAAACTTTTTCTTACTGTGGCATCCATTGGTCAAACTAGAGCATACTTGGACAGATGAGGAAACTCTGTCAGAACTCCTCCCTCCACTTCCCTGGCCCATACTACTTAGCAATTACAGGTAGTCCTTGACTTATTACCACAATTGAGCCCAACATTTCTATTACTAAGTGAGACATTTGTTAAATTAATTTTGATGCCAAAGTAGTTTAGTGAATCATTGCAGCTGTTAAGTTAGTCACATGGCTGTTAAGTGAATCTGGCTTCCCCATTGGCTTTGCTGGCCAGAAGGTCACAAAAGATGTCCACGTGACCCCAGGACACTGCAACCGTCATAAATATGAACCAGTTGCCAAGCATTTTGATGGCTTGACCATGAGCATAACTGCAGTGGTCATTAAGTGTAATAGGTCACTTTTCCTCAAGTGCTGTTGTAACTTTGAACGGTCACAAAATGAACTGCTTAAGTTGAGGACAATCTGTAGTGGGTGATTTTCCCAGAGACAGTGTCACTGTGTGGGAGGGAAGCACAGCAAAGCCAAGGATCACACCCAATTGCTTTCCTTGACTTGTCCCTTTTTAACTCTCCAAGGGCAGCACCAGCCTTCCGCCTTAGGGCCATGTTTGAGCAGTGTGGCAGTGCAATTTACGCTTTTCATTTGACTCAAGGATTAGTGGAAGGCACATTAACATGGCTGTGAAGAAAGAGCTTCCTTCCTGTATGGCTTCAGCCAAAGAATAGTGAATGACCTCTGGCAGTTTAGTGGCTGATAGACTTTGATGAGACAAAGCAGATTGAAAAGGCGGAAGGATTAGAACTCTTATCGATGTGAGGAGTGTAGCGGCTATGATTACACAGAATATTTGCCTTTTTTGAAATGGGGACTGCATTTTAACCAAGCAGATTTTGTTAAATTGAACTGTACGAGTTTGGATATAGTACAATGCAATGCAAAGCTTAGAAGTATTTCCAAAAATAGACATCTGTTGTCAATCAGGCTAGGTTTTTAAATCTGTCTTCAATTGTGTGGGGTCATTAGTGGCTCACTGACTAAGTGAGCACCTAATTTGCATTTCTTCTTTCACAGATGAGGTATTTAGATTTTGGAACTTTTGGACTGGTTTCTATTGCTAAAAATAAAGTAAAATGGAATCTCCATGCCACAGGGTTTAAATGAAATGATTAGGGCTATATGCTAGGATTATACTTCTATATTGCCAGACATCATGCTTCCATAATGCCATGCAATATGCCAATTGTTGTCCAATACTTTGGGCAACTTTCTCAGACTAAGTCTATTTTATGGGACTGTGGTAAAAATAAAAGGAGGAAGCTAGAAGGAGTCTGCATGTCACCTTGAGATCCTTGGGGCAGAGGTGGGATATAAATAAAATGGATCTAAAGAGAACCTGTGTCTCTAAGCTACCATATTCACTTGTAACTGTATTTGAAGCTTTATGATATATGTATGTATGTATGTATGTATGTATGTATGTATGTATGTATGTATGTATGTAATGAATAACCAGGAACCAGATCTATTGATCCATGGAGTAGATGCAGATAATGTTACCCTTCAGCCATACTAGGCAGCTAGTCAGATCCCTGTTTTTTTCCAAATCCTGTCGGCTCCTGAAGGAAACGTAACAATAGATGTCTGAAGGTCTGTGCTATATACTCACTGTTGATGAGGATCTCTCTTTTTCAAGAGTGTATTACATTGGTGTGTCTGTATGTGGGCATATGTAGAAAGCCTTTTTCATATGATTTTACATCACATTTACAGGTTTACCACTTTAGGCAACTATTCCTCAGTATACCAAGAAATAAAAATGTGTGTGGTAAATGGGAGCTGCAGTAGGTGTTTTTTGTGTTTACATGTAAGGAACTAAAATCATATTGCTATACAACAATCTACTGATTATTTTATATGAATAATTATTTTTTGGTCTCCTGCATTGTACAGTTTTATCATTCTTTCTCTTGTCAGGCATTAAAATTGGGTTACCCTTTCAATAGAACCTTCCTTCCTTCCTTCCTTCCTTCCTTCCTTCCTTCCTTCCTTCCTTCCTTCCTCCCTCCCTCCCTCCCTCCCTCCCTCCCTCTTTTGTTTTGTCCAGCTTCAAAGAAGCTTCTTAAATAAAGCCTTATCTTGTTCCAAGTTTAGCAGCCAGACACATTCAGAGTCATAACAGATGGGATTAGGATGGGATAGGATGGGAAAGTAACTAAACCACAATCCACTGATCACAGGAACTATTTAACTGATCCTTTGATATAATAATACTAGGGAACAAAGCAGTGTGACATGGGACACTTCCTCTCCCCAATGGGAGCTATGATATAGGACACCTGAAACAACAAGTACACAAAAGATTCACAGTGTCGGTCCTGGAATGTCTTATTTGGGTTGAAGTTGTTTGTCCCGGAACTGCGTTAAAGACCAGCATATGTATGCAAGATATTCTTTTCTAAACAAAAAAGAATAATCATAACTCTAATTGGTATACTCGCATCACAGAGGAATGTTGAAGTCAAGGGTAGGCTGGATTTTTGGCTCACAGAAACAAAGGACATTTTATCCTTCCAAAATCTCAGAGAAACAGAATGAAAATACACCAAGCTAGTAGATGGAAGTTTGACTTCTTGCATCGAATTTCATGCAGGCTTCCCAGACAGCTGTACCAACGCATGATTCACTAGTCTTTAGAGAGAAAAACAGCCATTCATTCAATGACCATTTGAAATTACAACAATGTTGAATGAACGGTAGTCACAACTGGTCCTCAACATTGCAGCCATTACAATGTCACTGTGGTCACATGATCAAAATTTGGGTGCTTGGAAGTCTGCCCACATTTTTTTTAAGGGCATGGCACATCTTAGCTAGGGATCACCGAAGTGGCTGTCTGCCTCTGTGAAAGGAATTTTTTCGGATGGTGTTATCTTACCCACGGGATGCCTGAATGCCAGTAGGCAATCGGGGGAGGCTCCTTTCCTGTCCCTACGGGGCTTATTCGCTCATGGGAATCAAGCCGCTGAGCTGTCGACCTCAGTGGAGTGCAGGCTCAGCGTCCTACCATGTGAGCCACCACGGCCTCCTGCCCGCATTCATGCCCATAGATACACTTCATCTCCCTTCCACCTTGCCCCATCTCTTCCTTTTTGATTGTCCTGCACTTCTCTGCCTACCCCTACCACTCCCAATTCACCTTTGCTTCCTTCTTCCTCTCACTGCTGCAAGGCATGCCTGGTCAAGTCATCTGCCAGCCCTGCATGAGTCCTCTCTGACACCTTGGGGAGACTTGCATGGACTTGCAAAGGGCCAGAAGCTGTCTTGACCGGACACACATCAGCAGTGGAAGGAAGAGTACAGTGAAGGTCAACTGGGGGCCATTTTTAGGCTCCCGAACCCTCTGCACATTGCATTTTTGCCCTTCCCGGCCCCCAGAAACACTCTGTAGACCAAAAATGGGTGTGTTTTTGATGAAATGGGCCGTGCAGAGCACTGCAGAGTGCTTCTGGAGGCCGGGAAGGGTGAAAACACAATGCGTGGAAGGTTCAGGAAGCCAAAACATTGGGTCTACAAAACACACCTAAATTTTCACTCACTTTTAGGGGGAGGGGAAGTGCATCTTATATTCCGAAAAATATGGTACTGCTTTCCTCAAAGGCAAACTGATGAGGTTGCTCACCATAATCAAACAACTCCCCAGGTTACTATCTAACCTCTCCCTCATTTACCTTTGTCTCTTCCTTGGCAGGTGGGTATACAGAGCAGTGGGCTGCATAGCCCTGCGCTTTTTATTTTGCATTCCTGCCCAGAATTGTTATTTAGCTTTGAAGCAAGCTTTTAATTCTTTCTGCTAAAGTAACAATGTTCGTCCACCCATTCAATCCATCCATCCATCCATCCATCTACACAGGCATCTGTCAATCAGTCAGTCTGGTGTGGTAGGGATAATGTCTGTCGGTGCTTTGGTACTAATGGGCATCTGAATGTGAATCCCGAGTTTGATGTATTTATTGATGATCTCATTATGTGGTCCTAAATACCCACCTAGCCTCTTAGTTAGGAAGCAAGCATAAGATAATAATTTAATCAGTCCAGTGCTTCAGAACATATATGGTACAGTAAAGTCTTTTCATCTCACTTTCTTTTTACCCTCTGGATTTCTGTCCCAGGAACTATAGTGCCTTCAGGAAGTACAAGAGGATCGAGATGAGATGTTATAGTGGGGCTTTTTCTGTTGACATGCTTTTCTGACGAACACGTGTCATTTCCAGATTCTAAGAAAGCAGCTTCCCAGGAAGACACCTGAAACAACAACTGCCTTCACTTCACTCTATATCTTTGGCGAAAGCCACAAATCCACTCCTCTCCTTTTATATCCCTCTCATTTATCAAGTCGGTTTTGTGTTTTGCTTTGTTTTCATTCCTCTACGCCAGAACAAATCTCAGCCAGAGGCAGGTGCCAGGAAGTGCTGTAATCAGAGGAATGTGTTTCTATCTTTAGTTCTTTTAACTGCAAGGAGAATTGCTGTGTTATTTTATTTAAATAAACACAACCTTTTATTGGAAATGTGAATTAGCTTCTGTATAAAGGGGTGTGCCTTAGAGACTTGTTGCTGAGCAGTGTTCTTACTGTAGAACAGTTGCCCCAATCTGGAATCTTCTAGAAATGATTTCAACTTTTCAGCCAGAAAGGTGGCAATTGAAGAGTTTTCATGCTAATGCTTTTGGAGGTGCCAGATTGGCGATCTCATAGGGAAGAATACTCTTCAGTTCCTATTCATACTGTATCACCTCTAAGTATCTCAGGTACAAGATCACTTCATAGCTCTTGGCATTAATTAAACAGCAATACCTGCCATCCTTTAAGTTCTTGTTAGTAAGATCTTGTGCATCCCTTCAATGTGCATTAAAAGGGTGGGAGGTTATGAGAAAAATATCATTGCATCCTGTTGGTCAGGTATTTGGGGTGGAATCTACCAAGAAAGTAGTCAGTTAAACAGAAGGCCTTTTGATTATGGTGGAGAAAATAAAGTTTCTTTCTTTCTTTCTTTCTTTCTTTCTTTCTTTCTTTCTTTCTTTTTTTCTTTCTTTCTTTCTTAAAAAAGGAGGAAGCAGGTCAAGATGGGAAGTCTCAAGAACATTCCAGAAGGAAAAAAATGGCAAAGTGTTTCTATACGGTTGCATGAAAAACTTCAAAGACAGCTCTCCGTGAAGATACCAAGAGATTAACTTGATTCAAAGGAGACTTGAACAAAAATTTTATCTTCACAACTGAAAAAAATAAAAGGCAGAACCAAAGAAGGTAGATTATTTTGAATTGGAATGATTTTAAAAGATTAATTGCTGAATAAGATGGTAATTTCCTAATGGATGCCCTGTGTGGGTTTTCAAGTCAGTTTTTGACTCCTGGCAACTGTGTGGAGTAGTCCTTGTAGTTTTCTTGGTAAAACTTTTAGAAGTGGTTTGCCATGGCCTTCTTCCTTGTGCACCCAAGCTGGGACTAAAATTCACCAGTCTCACAGCCTGGTGCCCTAACCTGTACACCAAATTACAATGAATGTTAGACCTGCCATTTTCTTCTTCTTTCAACATTAGGACCCTAAGCAGAAATTTAGGTTTTTCTTAGCTTAAAAAGGTATTTATAGTAGGATATTAGTCTGTTAATTTTTGCATATCTCGTATAAGCTTTGGAGCCCTTACTCTGGAAATATCACTTAATATAGTAACACTCTAGAGACTTATGGGAATATAACATCATTTCTAGCACCACACAGGGAGATTGCCTTCATCGTTGCTGCCAATATCTTCAACTTTGAAGTGTTAGGGATACATACTAATTTTTCAAAGAGCCTCACAGAGTTTCTGTGCTTTTACATCTGAACTTCGAACAGACACTAAGCCAGGGGTGAAATTCAGCAGGTTCTGGAAAACTGGCAGTGGAAATTTTGAGTAGTTCGGATAACCGACAAATAGCACCTCTGGCTGACCCCAGAGTGGGGTGGGAATAGAGATTTTGCAATACCCTCCCCACTCCTGGGAGATTGGGGATTTTGCAGTATCCTTCCCCTGCCATGCCCACCAAGCCACGGCCACAAAACCGGCAGTAAATTTTTTGAATTTCACCAATAGTACTAAGCTATTGATCAAATAAATGCAACTAAGTTATAATTAAGACTAAATAAGTCATTGTCTTCCTTATTTAATCTTATGTTTAAACTACCTAATACAGAGAGAAGGTTGTACATTCACTGGACACCAGTTCCACTGGGGGGGAAAATGACTTATTTAAGGATTAGACAGGGCTTCCATATGTTGGCACATTGAAGATAAATGCAATAGGAATGGGGTTCAATTTGCATGCCAGCCAGATATCTTCTAACCAAGATATTGAGAATATTATTCAATCCAGCCAGCATTCTGCATTTTCATTGGTTGCCAGGAAACAATATAATGTGAAGTGCTCAGTCATTCCAGATGTTTCTGGGAAAGCTTTCCTGTAATTATTATCTAATTTCCCATCTCATTCTTGCATCCTTTTCAAAAACATTCCACTGTCACTTCCTCTTCATGACTATTTTATCTCTTACTTCGGTTGCACCTTTTTATTGAGCTTGGAAACACAGGACAGGAGTTAAAATGCAAGAGGAAGGATCCCTACTGTGAGATGTTTTCAAGCTAAATTAGTCTGACAATAGTCCTCTGACAACAGTAGCTGGATGACAGGTCGAGAGGATTGGGAAAGACTGCAACAGAAACCAATACAAAAGGGGCCTTGCAACCAATTAAAGGTGATTTTAGATTTGGAAGAAGAATTCATATATATTTTGTATCAACAAAGTAAACCATGTCAATTTGGTATGTCACAAAATAATTTAGAGTCACAATGACACTTTTATTCCTGGAATAGGTGTCCTTAATACTGCTAGATTGGATGGCAATATAAAACGAGGACAGGGCTGTCTGTCTGCCAACAGATAACATCAGCACAAAGACAGATTGGTACGGAGCAGACTTCTTTTGATAGCTTTGCTCTAAGCTGCCAGCGCTTTGAAGGGTCCTCAGAGATGGATGGGAAGGCAATGAAATTCTTTCAATACATGCAGGACATGTCATTTCTGGTATAAGGGGCAATAGGACACTAAACTAATTGCTGGGGATCATTAGCTGGACTGGAACAGAGGAGGTTGGCTTTAGGTCCCCTCCAGATAATGTAAGTTTCTGACTTCTTTTTAAAAACAGCTTTATCTATTGGGTGTTTTGTAAGTAGAAAAGCGGAATAAATATATTTTAAATAATAATTCAATCATCCTAGGACACTAGATAAATAAGCATTCATTTTAACAAAACAGGAAACTGTGGCCAGGGTCATTTCTCTCCAGAAAAAGCTACATCTAGCATGTTAGCTTGAGTTGTTACTAGGTATTCCCTGGTACACTCCTTTTTTGGATCTCTTTAGATGCAGAAGTAACCTAGAATAGAGTGAGCATGATCATTTGCCTGTCAACTGCACCTCTATAACTGTCTGGTTTGGTTCTGCAACCCAACAAGACAGACACAGATGGATGGGTATGGATAATTAGAACTGCAGAAAAATCAATTACTGCCAACAATTACCGCCTTCCATTGAGGACCTGCACACTGCACGAGTCAGAAAGAGGGCCGTGAAAATACGTACAGACCCCTTGCATCCTGGACAAAAAATGTTTCAAGTCCTACCCTCAAAATGATGCTATAGAGCACTGCACATCAGACACCAGAACAGTTTTTCCCTGAACGCCATCACTCTGCTAAACAAATAATTCTCCTCCCACTTATGACTGCATGACTGTAACTTTCTTGCTTGTATCCTTATGATTTATATTGATATTGATTGTTTCATGATTGCTTATTTATACCCTATGACTATCATTAAGTATTGTACCTTATGATTCTTAATGAATATATCTTGTCTTTTTATGTACACTGAGAGCACATGCACCAAAGACAAATTCCTTGTGTGTCCAATAACACTTGGCCAATAAAGAATTCTATTCTATTTGGGGCAGGTTCAATCCCATCTGGGTCATGTTGAACATTATACTTGAGCCAGTTTGCTCTAGTGGTTAAGGTACCAGGCTAGAAAAAGGGAGGCTGTGAATTCTAGTCCCACATAGTATTTTTGAAAGCCAGCTGGGTGATATTGGGCCAGTCAATCTCACTCAGGCCAATTCAACTCACAGGGTTGTTGTGGGGGAAATAGGAAGAGGAAGGTATGTTGGACATGTGCACCACCTTGAATTATTTGTAAAAATAATAAAGGCAGAATACAATCAAATAAATAAAATTATGTTTTAATTTACTGGTCATGTGTAGCCCCATCTTGAATCTACCTGTTCAGAGATTCCACTGCCTCAACTGGAACCGTGATAGAGGTGCACAGTTAGTACAATGTATTTGCATTATCACATCATAAATCTCTAAATGACTTCTCCCAAGGGTGTTATGTAAATGCTGAAAAACGTTGAAAGGAAGATAGAATGATACTATGCAGTATAAATTTATAGTATAAATTTATAAAAATGTTTTCATGTTTGTAGTTCCCAAGATGCTCTTTATAGTAGTGGAAAATAATCTCCTGAGCAGCAACACTTTATGGCAACCAGCTGCTCAATTTGAATAGCCAGAGAAGTGAAGTTCCTTCTGATTTACAGTGTATTTGGCAATGGAAGACTTGGCAGCAGTGAATTAATCCATTTTCTCCCTTTCAACTTCCATTAGAGTAAACCATGAACCATAATCCAGACCACATCATGGAGCAGGATGGAAGGAACGTTGTCTATTGAGTTGTATGAAAATTCAGTTGAGACCACATGTTAAAGTGTATTTATATTATTCTTTAATAAGAGTAAGATAGTTTGCACAGCAAAAGAAAAACAAAACAGCTTTCTCCTGTTCTACCTAAGGCTACAGTGAAAGATGTAATGTAGTGAGTGCAAGGCAAGAATATACTTTAGTCTTTGTAATATAACGCCTTTCAGTTGCATTAGGACCACAAGACTCAGAATTGTTTGCCAGCATGATATTTTATAATCCTAATTCATTTGAAAAATGTCTGGTTGGGGAAGGGATTTATAATTGGAATTGTGGTGCTCAAATATCACCCTCATATGTTACACTTACATTAAGCCTATTTCACATATGAGTGCTTAACTCTAACCAGATCAATAGTCAATAAGATAACAGAGAAAGCTGCCTGTTGATACCAGGACTTTTAGTGTTTCCCGGAAAAAGGAATTGGTTGGTTATTCCATTTTCCTGGGTAAGCATAAGAGGATAACCAATAGCAGCAGTTTTTGGAGTTCCTGTTATTTATAAAAAAATATTCTAAATTAGGTGATGAATGTAACAAACATTTTGCACTGAAATATTATTTACGAGGTAGTGATACTGATAATTTTAGTATGTATGTATGTATGTATGTATGTATGTATGTATGTATGTATGTATGGAGTTACAACCCCTGGTATGCCCAAATATGGGAAGAAGCATACTGCTTCCTTTCTCTGTCCATCGGCTCATCACAAGAAACCATCCAGACAGAAAGCTATTATTTTTAATGTTGCTTTTGTTATTTGTGTTGCGTTTGTGCTGATAAATAAATAAAGGGAGACTAGTATAGATCTATTTCAACCTATTTAGGTCTCATCAGCTAGCCATACCCTTACTGGGAATCGAACCAGGGCAGAATTGCATATTAGGCCGATGTAGTTATCCTGCTTTTATTATTTTTATAAGTAATAAAGTGAACATATCCAATGCACTCTTCTCTTCCTTTTTTCTCCACAACAGCCTTGTGAGGTATGTTGGGCTGAAAGTGAGAGACTGGCCCAAAATCATCCAGCTGGCTTTCATGGCTAAGATGGGACTAGAACAGGGGTGTCAAACACAAGGCCCATAGGCTGAATCCAGCCCGCGGGGTGTTGAGATCTGGACCATGGGCCGCCACTGGAAACAGTGAAGGACTGGCCTATGGTGCCTCTGCCAGTGAAAATGGAGCTTGGGAGGGCTGTGTGCAGCCCTCCTAGGGTCCGTTTTCAGCCATGACAGACTCCTGCAGCCCTCTGCCAGCAAAAACGGAGCACAGGGAGGCTGTGCGTGGCCTGCCCAGGCTCTGTTTTCAGTCATGACGGCCTCCTGCAGCTCTCCATTTTCTGTTTTCTCTGGCAGAGGGCTGCAGAAGACCATCGTTCACTCAGATTAAAATGCCAGACTAAGTGCAATCATTTAGGCATCACATTTATGTAAATTATTGATGTATATCACATAATAAGTACCAATAATAAAACAAATGGAAGAAATATATTCCGAGGTAAATGCAAATAACTAAATGGTCTGGAAAAATAAAAGAGTAAAACTCACCTAGCGTGGAAATGAACACAAGTAAACCTCTTTGAAAAAGGAGTTTCAAAGATAGGTAGCCATAACAGAAAAGGAGTATAGCTGTATATCATCCATGTTACTTCTGAGAGTGGGGGATCTTAGCACCGTTTTTGAGACATTCTTTATTGCCTCGCTGCAACAAATTTTAAAGCACAACTGTAAGACACCACATTTTGTTTTCCAGGAAAAGTATTGCAATTCATTTTTGTGAGATATAATGAAGTCCACATCCACCAAATTAGTGAATAAATCTTACTTTTATTGCATTTATTTTCACTTTCCATTAAAATTAAACCCAACCTTGCAATTATTTTTCACAATTTGCAATATTGCAAATGCATGCCATTTTTCTTTTCTTTTCACACATCAATGATGGCAGTTGGGCAGGAACCTTTGAAGTTCTTGAAAATGACACCAAATCTTTCATAGATTACAGGTGGTGAACCTCAGTTCTCTGGGACAAAGTCAAGACATTAACTGGCTGAAAGATGCCCATCCATTTTACGGAATGCTTCAGAATACGTGATAGTTATTTATATTCATAATGATTGAAACATAATTCATGTGAAATGGGTGCCGCACATTTAGCTGCCAATATTTGAGGCTAGATACAACTTGGTAGCACAATGAAATGATTTTAGTCATTCTGCTTTGGTCAAAGGTCAGAAAAAATAGATGCTATGAAGTATCCTGGGTTCTTTGTAGGAAAGGCAAGGGTAGAGAGAAAAGCAAACCATAACTGATTATTGGCTATAGCCAATAACCAATCATATAATTTCCATATCTTACATTGTCAGTTGATTTATTGGCTATAATTAGGACTGAGTGAAGGGGTCAGACTCGAACATTAAAATCATAAGAAAAAAAATGTATGCAACTTTAAACTTCTGGAAAACAGAAAGGGAGTCCATGGAAGCATATAATGTTGTAACAGCATTGTTCTTGTGAGGTTAGAGAAAGGAGATGAAGTGGGTGAGGAGGGGGGGGTTAACTAAACTCTGAACATTACCAACTTCAGTTATTTCTATTAAGCTGCTGAATGCAATACATTCAAGGGAAAATGTAGTATGTTTCCCCACTCTTCATTTTGCACAGTATTTACCATTCTACTACTTCAATGAAGTTAGACTGCAAAAGCAAACACGGAGAGAAGTGGCAAACAGTGCTAATCTCCCCAATAAATGTTACAAATACATTGCAGCATCAAGAGGCATTGTGGAACATTGCGTGGTAAATAATAAAGACAATGAAGCTGATGTGCAAAATCCCATTCCTGTGTTTTTAGGACTCTCTCCTATCACATACCCAGTCCATTCCCCATGTCTCTTGCAGGTGAATCACACCTTTGGGTTAAATTTATCACAGCCCTGATCAGCATTATCTACTTTTATAGCTTATTTCAGGCTGAGGTCAGTATGCTAACTTTCAACTTGCCTTGTTGTCCTTTAGCTTTGTTGGTACACCAGTGAAGGACTAAGGAGGGGCTCTAATTTCCATCTATTTTACCCTTGTAGTTAAGATAATTACATCACCATCTCTTTAGCTGGCTAAAAGAAAAAGAAAAAACACCACCAAACCCCAAACCTCCCCAAACCTTTTCAACAGACCGGGTCCTCTGCTTCTCCACTCATTCAGTCCTCCCACACTATCACATTACTCCGATGGCATAAAGAGTTTGAATGATTTCCGCTGGGAGACACATAATGGAGGTATCTCTTTACAATGCCCCTCCTTCAGGCCAGCTGAATGCCTGAACAGCGTCTCAGAAATGCTGCAGCCCTAATCTTTTTAGCAACAAAGATCTGTTTCTTTGCTTAGCATGAAGTAGGCCTCAGAGGCTTGTGTGTGCCTTGGCCTGTAGGCCAAAAGCCTCCTGTTTACAATTTCCTTATTCCTGTTTTTAATGTTGTTCCGAGAGGAGCCACAAAGGACTGGTTTTATCCACAAGGAACAAGGGAGCTCTTAGAGAAGGCCGGAGGAAGGAAGCAAGGGAGGAAGGAAGGAAGGAAGGAAGGCAGATCCAAAAGGAGCAGCCCAGGAGGGATTAGCAGACACAGCTGTTCCCTTCGGGAGCCGAGATTTCTGCCTTTTATCGTTTCCCCTGCATTTCATTTTATTATCTTACTTCCCTGTTTCTATCTCAGCCATGTATTGGGCTGAATTTCACTGCAGCCACTGGAGATTAGAGACTTGCAGTTATGTAAATTCTGTCTCTTTTGATCTTTCCCTTCATTGCACACCCAGCTCACATTTACCAAGGTACCATAAGCCTCTCTTAATCAATATGCTACCCAGCCACTTAGATTATTAACTTGAATTAGGGAATCAAAATGCTCTGGTTTTGCCTGCTCAAAGTAGATAAGTCAGACATAAAATCATGCTGCGTAGTAACAGGACAATTCTGCAGATGTTACTTTGCGATAGATTGAAACCTTTGCACTGCCATTCAAACCCTTCCAGTTAAGGAAAATAACAAGAAATGAGGTATTCAAATTTATCATTAACTAAGTTGTTACACTCTCATTCCCTCCCTCCCCCCCAATTTGAGAGCTTATGATCCTTTCATCTGGTGATTTCCATTATTGGAATAACTAGATAGGATGCAAACATGAAGCCACTGTACTGTATGCATAAGCTGGCTTCAAATGTAACACCAACCTATAGTTTCTCACAACGTGCCTGAGCCATGGCAACTTCAGGCTCAAAGAATCCCTTCTCCTTGTATTTCCTGAATGAGGGGAAGGGGGAAAAAAACCCTGCATTCTTTCAATGTGCAACAAACACTTTTCTCTTCTGAATGTGGGAAACAAAGAGTTTTGTGCAAACTCTGGTCAGTATTTTTCTTAGATTTTTAAAATTCCGTATTCATTATTTGTATAAGTCACTCAAGGTAGCAAACGTATCTAATACTTCTTCCAACAATCCATGGGGTGAGTTGGAATATGAAAAAGTGACTAGCCCAAGGTGACCCAGTTTGCTTTCATGTCTAAGGCAGGAATATTTATTTTTATTTTTATTTATTTATTAAATTTATATTCTGCCCATTTCACCAGAAACTACTCTAGGTGGCTTACAGACATACAAAGGTAATCCTTAGGATCACAACTGAGATCAAGACCTCAGTCGAGTGAAGTGATCATTAAGTGAGACATCCACATGATTGCTTTGCTCACAACCACACTCTTGGTACTCCCAGTTGAGGTTATTAAGTGATCTCATCTTAAGTAGCCAGAATAAAAGACCTGCTTGTCGAGTTTAGCACCAGTCTGTATATGAAAGAAAACTCTGCCTGCAAAAAAAGAAAAAAAAAAGAAAAAAAGAAAAGGCTGCCTGCAAGGGTGGGGAAAAATCTCAGTTCCGTGTGGAGCTGAGATTCCCTCCCACCTGAGATTCCATTCCCGCAGGCAGCCCTTTCACTCTCAAAGAGCTGCCTGCCAGAGCTAAGGAGTGTGTGCAAGCTGCAGAGAAGATTGCAAATAACAATCAGATGATTGTGGGGCACTTGCCAATCAATTATACATGTGAACAGGGTGACAACACCCAGATCATGATCAGGTGACTACAGGGGTGGTGTAATATTTTGCAATGACTGGAATGCTTTACAGGTTGTAAAACACTCATTCTGTGGTTGTCATTAGTCATAAATTGAGGACTACTTATAGAACTCAACATCTCCTCTTTTCTAGCTTGGTGCCTTCCCAGTAGATCAAACTGTCTTCAAGCTAGGAGATTTATCAGAGCCGGGACCACATATCTGACCAATATTTAGACCAAATTAAATCATGCCTTATTGCAAATCACTAACAAAACTGGTTTGCATATAAAATAAGAGTAGCCAAGCCCATTGTACCCAATGAATATGACAGATCCTGACTACTGCCTAGTAATTAAGGAAACATGCTTCCTTTAACTATTATAAAAAAATATTCTGGACATGGATTGTTGAAATTGTTATTGATTAAGCAGGATAAACGATGTTTTTATAACATAGATCTGATATAGAAAAATCCTTAGATTGAATTTTAATGCTGTTGCCAAAACTGAAATTTGACATACTGTATGTTCAATAGAATGCAGGGGTTCATTTTTTCATTTTTCTTTTAATTTCTAGAATATTTTAAAAATGCAGGGATTAATACAGGGCACAGAGACATACATTTATATAAATATTTGATGTCTTGTTCTGGTTTTAATTATAAATGTTTCATTGGATCCATTCACTTACTGAACTTTAACATTGAAACTATAACTTAAACTTGTCAGAAAAATTGTGTGAGGTAACCTTTTATATTTGCAATAGTTTGCCACTTCAAAATATTTCCATATAACTAAAATATTGGTTTTAAAAGAACTCATAACAGTATGCATTGGCTTTCTATCGGCCCACATACTACTTGCCAAAAAACAATCATCCAAAGTTATCTGAGATTTATAAATGAAGCATTCTTCTGCAGAAATATTCTTAAGTGTCCTTGTGGAATTTGAGTCTCCCAAAAGGAACTCAGATTGTAAACTGGTCTTGAGTAACAGAAAACTCTGTGATTAACATTCTCCTGATTCACTCAGGGACACAAATCTAAACTTTTCCTTCCTGCCCAAAGTGGAATTATCATTAATTTATAACTAGTTTTCAAGAGGAATGATTAGTTTGTTTGGGTTTTGTTTTTCTTTGTTTTAAACAAAGGAATTCTTCCAGGTAATTTTTTCCCCTTCAGTTTTTAAAAATGGAAATGGAAATCTTAAAGCCAGATGCCAAGCAAAATGCAATCACCATTTACCAGCTAACTAAGGCAGCCAACCACAAGTTAAGTGACAAGGTCCCTGAAATATATTTTTAGTGCTGGTTGGTAAAAGCACAATCTAAATCCACAGTTGCAGTTATTGTGATTACTCATAATTTCCTTTATAAAGAGAATAATAATTTAGGGAACATAAGCTCAAACTCCCCCAGCAGTCTTCAGCTTTCGGTGGTATGATGTAGTTTTATTTTGCAGGATTATAGACTACAAAACTCTGATTACAGCGGTGGCAGAGTCTGCTTTCTTGTATCTTTGTACTGTACTGCCTGCAGGTTCCCCACTCCTCTGTGAGTTAAAGAGAGCAGCAGATTTTTCTTGAGCACATATATTGCCAAGTTGATATTGAGAATAAGATAGGATGAAGTTAGATGGTCTTGAGAGTCAGCTTTGCTTTCTCAGCAGTTTAAAAAAGGTGTTTGAACTGCTGCAAGAGTTTGTAATCTGAAATCTAAGGGCCACATTCAGCTCCTTGCACAGCTGCTCCATGAATTATTATCAACCAGTAAGGAGTGTGTGTAGTAGTATGACCATGAGTACTAATTATATTACTATATTTAATCAACATCATTTGATTTTTCATTAAAACCAATTAATTGTGACGGAGCTTGTTCCATTACTGCTACACCTTTCCTTTAGAGGTTTGAGGTATGTACGTAATGTGTAGCATTTCTCTCCACTCCTCCAGTTCTATTGTGTTTTCTGAATAATCATACAAGATAAATTGGGCCAAGATATCATGAATTGGACCAAAGTAATTCAATTACTTTTATGGCTCAAGTGGCAATCTTCTCAACAATATACTCTCAAGGGTACGTTACATGGCACTCCTAGGCCAGGTTGACAGATGGCGCCACCTCCTGCCAATGTAAAGATTTGCATTTTTAGAATGATTTAGATGGAGGGGTGGCATTGGCACCCCCTAAACGTTGGCATTCTTTTTTCATTTATGCAAGCCAAATGCTACTAACTTCTTATTAGGTGTACATAAGGTTGCACTATTTAGTTATTTTCATAAACATGTTCTGCAATTTATCTTGAAACGTTGGTTACATTTGAATCTGCATTCGGAATGTTACCCAGCACCAGTATGGCATTATAGAATCCTTAACTAAAATAAGAAAACTGCTGTAATAGCAATCATTGGGAATATGAATCCTAACTATGTGTTTAAACTAGCCTCCTTGAATCTTGTACCTTCATATCTGTTCAGATTGTAGTTTGGATACCAGTGGATCGGGGAAACCTTAGGACAGGCAAAGATAGTATCTAAACAAGGATGCTTAGAAAATTACACACAAAGTGTAAGTGGGGAAAAAATCAGACATATAACACCTTTGCTGAGAAATTTGTAATTTAAATATATTGGTGATTTTCAGCAATGACCATGACATGTGTTTGTTTTAAACCATGGCTTTTCTACCGAAGTACACAAGGTTTCTGCATCAGTTCAAAAGCATTATTGGACCGCAATACCAGTTTTATTTAAGAGCTGAGCTGATTTATTTCTGGATTATTTGAGCTACATTTGAAGTCATAACAGAACAGGTTTTTGCTGGATAGGCTGTTGGCCAGGACTTTTTCTTCAACACACTTTTTAGCTGGTTTGATAGTTTCCCAGCTTTATTTTATTTTTTTATTATATCCCACTTTTATTATTTTGATAAATAACTTAAGATGGCGAACATATTCCTCCCTCCTTCTATTTTCCCTAAAACACTAAGAGATGAGTTGGGCTGAGAGAATGACTGGCCCCAAATCACCCAGCTGGTTTGCATGCCTAAGGTGAGACGAGAAGTTATGATCTCCTGGTGTGTAGTCTGGTATCTTAACCCTCAGACTTATCTACTTGAATAAGTAACCAGATGAATGCAAAAAATATGAGGTAAAGGCATGATGCTAAGATGCAAGATCCTTCTATAAATTTTCCTTTTCAGTGGAGAAAATTACAAAATACAAAGACCTGAAAATAGAAGTAGAACAACTGTGGCAAAAGAAAGCGAGGATAGTTATCAATTGTGATAGGCAGCTTGAATACCATCCCTTTTCACAGGATTATCCAGTTCTCATGAAACTTGCATCAAATGAATAATTTGCTACCTTGGCTTTTTTCCTCACTGTCCAGTAGTTTTACCCTGTGGGAATGGTTACCATCAGTAACTGACAAACCATTTGGCCGAATCTTCTTTCTCCTGGGTTTTAGGTAAGCAGGCTTAGAACAGGAACCTAAAGGAAATCTTTACTAGGTGTAAAATGTATCTCATGTAAAATAATACTTAGAAGGCTTTCTTTTAACAAAAAGAAGGTAAACAGAAATTCTAATGAGTTCCATATAATTTAAGCATGTGGTTTTGACAATGCTGACTTAAGTGAACTGTGAGGAAAGAAAATAACGTATGAGAAGCATCCGTCTGACCCAGGTTAAGATGATTTCTAAAAGTATATAAGAAAAGTGCTTTCTGGAAGTCAGAAGATAACTTAGTTGAAAGAGCTATTAAGTTAAGAAAATATTTATTTGTTTGTCTTTCTTTCTTTCTTTCTTCTTTCTTTCTTTCTTTCTTTCTTTCTTTCTTTCTTTCTTTCTTTCTTTCTTTCTTTCTTTCTTTCTTTCCACAATCTGCTAGGTCTCCCATGTTCAACAATATATAGCTATTTAAAACATTACAATAAGAAAAAAATAAAAATAAAATATGCATGGTAAAATCATCACTTTCATCACCATCGATAAATAACTCCTAAAAACAAAGCCTAAATGCATCAATAATATACAGTGCACAGGTAAAATCCACTTAATCCACCAATGGAAAAACTATTTTTAGCATCTTCCAAAAAAGAGGTCACAAAATTCTGAAAGCTGTTCAAATGGCAGATGCTGCCACTGAAAAAAGCACCATGGCCAAGCCACCGAGGCCTTCACTTGAGGTACCACCAACAGCTTCTCCTGTAAACAATCAGTTGATTGTGATTCTGATAGGAAAGCCCCGTCTTGAATGTATGTATGCCAGAAAAATCAATCCAGCTATTTAAAATAAATGAAAGCTTGGTTTCATTCTTAAATTAAAAAAGGATGAGAGTGATAACCTGCTCATTTCTCTTTCAGTATAGTAATTTGTGTGCTAAAGATCCTCATCCCCTATATTTGAATTTGTGTCCCTTTGCTGTATCTTTAATTGAACATACACATCCTTCCTTATCTGTCATTGAGAAGAACTTGCTGAAATTTGGAGAAGAGCCTGCAAGCATCTTTGGAAATATTTGAGAAGCATTGCATAAAGTGACCTACATGGTTGTTATATACAGATGGGCCTATATCTGCATTCCCACTTTGTGCCTTAACTGACTCAAGCCCGAGGAGACACTTTTAAGTGCCTCATGCTTTCACAGCACTTAATTTGCCTCGTTCCTTTGGTCATTTGTCTGCTCCTTTTCCTTCTCTGCTGCTTCCTGCCTCGTAAAATGATAGCCAGCTGCCTCTTCAAGGGAATGATGGAAATCTCCTGGGAACAACTGAGAGGAAGGGAGAGTTGAAGGAAACATGTCTGCCCCCACCCCCACGGATGGTCAGCTAAATGCTATCATGAGCTGTTTATCAGTCCAGATGGCTGATTGGCCACCATGGTTGCACAGAAGGGAAAAAAGTCAATGTTTTCAAAAGAAGAAGCAGGGAAAAAAATCATGAGATTTCTTTTAAAACAGAACAGGAAATGGTTCATATACAGTATATTTTCTTAATGATAATTTAAAAAAATTAGTCCCATCTTAATTGTTTAACAATTGATGAGAGGAGGACTGATATAGATGTAGTTATATTTACAACACACACACACATATACTTACATACATACATACACATTTATCCATTAAAGTCAATGATAGTCCAGTTATTTATGATTAAATTCTTATTGACTGCCATGATTCTTACATCAGCTTTGAATCTAGCACTTCTTAAAGAAGGGAGCCATTTCTTTGTAGATAGTGTGAATTGTCTGGCATGAAGCACATTACAACAATCTCCAGCCACAATTACATCCAATGCTTTGATCTGTGATGACTTCATTTTAGCCAATATTCTCATTTCATGGCTTTCTTCTTCCCCAGTTTATATTTATTATTGAAGTTTACTCCACATTTCTTCCTTTTACAAACAACCCAAGGTGGTGAACATATCCAACACATCTTCCTCCTCCTATTTTCCTCACAACAACTCTGAGGTGAGTTGTGGAGAGAGAGAGAGAGAGAGAGAGAGAGAGAGAGAGAGAGAGAGAGAGAGGGAGGGAGGGGGAGGGAGGGAGGGAGGGAGGGAGGGAGGGAGGGAGGGAGGGAGGGAGGGAGGGAGGGAGGGAGGGAGGGAGGGAGGGAGGGAGGGAGAGAGAGAGAGAGAGAGAGAGAGAGAGAGAGAGAGAGAGAGAGAGAGAGAGAGAGAGATGCCTTGATTCCATCACCTGGACCTGAAGGGGAGGGGTCTTTGTTATGTAAATAGACTGGCTTTGGCATCTTAATGGCCCATTGACAAAAAGGGGGTTGGGCAGGAGCTGCAGGAATTTACTTTGTCTTTAAAACGTTTTCTCCCTTTTAACATCCAGTAAAATATAATATTCTGCCTTTTCAATATTTCCTAGGATACTTCATTTTTCTAGGAGAGAAGTGGGTTTTAACTTCCTACATGACTTATATGATTTCCTTCAAAGAATGACAGGAGTTGAAATTTGATGAAGGTGCCAACTGTTCAATTTTAGATATCAATTAATTTTTCACAGCTGTATACTTCCCAAAGATCAGGTAGCAGCTATGGTCAGGAGGACCTTGTACCAATTCATCTTGTTCAACAGTTGGATCTGGACAGTATGAAAGCTTTGGCACTGTTTCCTGAATGGACTATTTCAATGCACTCTACAAGAGGCTGCTCTTAAGCATTTGAAACCTGCCATTGGTCCAGAATGGTAGCACATGCAGTTTGAAGCACACCCCAGGATATCCTTATAACACTATTGCTTTATAAATGCATTGGGTTCTAGTAGTCTTCAGGACACAATTCAAGGTGGTAGTCACTACCTTTAAAGAATAGGTCCAGGTTATTGATAGGGCCATCTGTTTCCCATGATTTCAACTTCTCCCACTGGATAGGGTGGAGTGGGCATTCCTTTTGTCTTATAGAACATTGTGATTTGGCACAGTCAATCAGATAAAGATTCCAAGGAAGAATTTCAGCATTGAGGAGAACAGAACTATAACATAATGGGTCTTATGGGACGCAGTATCCTTAATAGGTAAAACATTGATACATGAATATACTAGTAATTGCTTGAAACACAAAAAAAGAAGTATGCTGTTTAAGATGTTAGACCTTGAAGATCTTAGTCCAGGGTCATTCATTATGGAGGCTCATTGGGTAAACTGGGAATAACTTGAGTAGAGAGTCTTCTGTTGTGGGGGAAAGGGAGTTATGAATCTGAGAAAACAAACATAAATAAAACAGCCAAACTCACCATTTTAAGTTCCCAAGTGGTTGAAATGGGGTTAGGGTACATCCTACCCATGGTCAGCCATCTTTCTATTGAATTATCTGATGAGCACCACCTTTGGAAGTGGCTTTAGAAGATTGCATGGGAATTGAGCAACAGATGGAAGCTAACCTCTCTCTGGTGAATGGAAAGCATTAGTCTTGCAGAAATACTTGATCACTGTTGCCAGGGTGTTCTTTTGGTATTACTACAGTCTCAAGGAAGGGGAAACCAAAGATGGAGTGATCTCTTTGGGTGCTAGATCAATCATACAAGAATATAATAGGATAATCTAGTTTCTACATAAAAATAATTTGAGGTTCTAACATTGGATTGGAATCATCCTTTTCAACAAGTAACTATGACTTACAACCTGCTCCAGTGAACATTATTATGTAATAAGAATGATTGCTCCAAGTATAAGGCTGCATCCATTGTCCTCTACTGGATTAGTAAGAGTAACTTAAGGTGAGACATTACTTTTGAATAAAACAACATTAGAATAGAGTCCCTAAGGTGCTTTTTCAGGAGGCAACTGGACTTTCTTGTTTTTTTTCCTTTGAAGACGTTTCACTTCTCATCCAAGAAGCTTCTTCAGCTCTGCCTGGATGCTGGGGAATGGAAGGATTTATATTCCTTGCAAATCCTTCCATTCCCCAGCATCCAGGCAGAGCTAAAAAAAAAAGCTTCTTGGATGAGAAGTGAAACGTCTTCAAAGAAAAAAAACAAGAAAGTCCAGTTGCCTCCTGAAAAAGCACCTTAGGGACTCTATTCTAATGTTGTTTTGTCCTGATGTCCTGAAAAAAAAGGACCTTTGGGACAACCATGACCTGGGTGACTATTTAGAATAGGGTGAAAAGCACAAAATTTCATGTATGCACGGGAATAAAAACATTGTTTTCTTTAAAGTTTAGGACATACAGGTACATCTTGACTTACGACCACAACCGAGCCCAAAATTTCTGTGGCTATGTGAGGCAGTTGTTAAGTGAGTTTTGCTCTATTTTATAACCTCTCTTGCCACGATCGTTAAGTGGATCACTGAAGTTGTAAAATGGTAGTTCCGTGAATTTGGCTTCCCATAGCTTTGCCTGTCAGAAGGTCACAAATGGGGATCACTTGACCCGGGGGGGCGTTGCACGGTCCCAGGGTCAAGTGATCCCCATTTGTGACCTTCTGACAGGCAAAGCGATGGGAAGCCAAATGCTGCAATGGTCATAAAATGTGTAAACTGTTCCTTAGTCACGTTTTTTTTAGTGCCGTTGTAACTTTGAACAATCACTAAATCAGGGGTGTCCAAACTTGGGAACTTTAAGACTTGTGGACTTCAACTCCCAGAATTCCCCAGCCAGCCTGGCTGGGGAATTCTGGGAGTTGAAGTCCACAAGTCTTAAAGTTCCCAAGTTTGGACACCCCTGCACTAAATGAATGGTTGCAAGTCAAAGATTACCTGTACTGGATTGGTACTGAAGATGGGGCAAAAGAAGGATGAAACATTATAGATCCAGAAAAAAACCCATGGCAGGGTATGGAACTCGGCTGAGTTTTGATACATGCTGTCACGGTTCCAAGCGAAGCCAGCAAAAGAGGCCACACTGTGAGCAGAACGAGTCTCTTTATCGGAGTCTCGGCTCATCATGTGGTGAACAATCCATGTATACGGATTTCTAGCCAGCATTACTGGCTTCTGTTAGTCAGCTGGCTATACGGACTCAGCAACACCCCCCTTCCCCGGCACACCCTGCCCTGATGTTCCCCGTTGGTCCTGGCTGGCTCCAGCAACCACTCTTCAGTTCTGAATGGCTCTGAACCAGTGGTGGGTTTGTACTGGTTTTACTACCGGTTTGCTTGTGCGCGCGCGCGCATTCTCTCTTGTGTGTGCAATGCTTCTGAGCATGTGCAGAAGTGTCCAGGCGGGTGGGCGGAGCTCCCACTGCCACCACTACTGGTTCGGCTGAACTGGCCCGAACCGGGATCAACCTATCTTTGCTCTGAAATGGATGTCTCGGACATTGACACATGCCTTAGCAACATTCAAAATGTTATTTAATTTACCTGATTGCGCTCAATTGATTAGAAGGGCTGCCCAGGTGCATTTCTCCTTTTGTCTCATTTTCTGATCTGGGAATTCTGGGTGAGACTAGTCAATTGTTTGAGCATTTCAGGCTTATAGAGATAAATCCCCCACATGCAATTGCTTAATCTGTGCCTTGGATAAAACCGGCTACGTGCAAAGCTACGTGTGCTGTTAAGAGTCATCAGGGATGGGGAAGGATGTGACCATGATCTAGTCAGTCCTGGGAAATCTCTCTCATCTTCAAGTAATTCAGCATTGATTGACAGACTCAATTTGTTGTTATTTCAAACATCTCTGAAAGGAGCTTGGTTAAAAACAAACAATCTGCTTTAGTCTGCTTATCTACTGCATACAGTTCACTAAAGGGTTAGGTTGGTGCACAGATCTATCTGAAAGCTTTAGGTTAATCCGTGGATGGGGCTGAGAATAAACCAGTCTTTACCATATACTGGTATGTCGGGCAAACTTTATACAAGCATTGGCTGCTCACATTCCTCTGAACAGTTTGCATTAAAAGGTTAGGGCCAGATTAAACAGGATATTCCCTATGTGCACCCTATTATGTGTGTGCTTTTAAGAACATAAAGAACATTTCTATGTGTATGCATGCAGGCTGATGAGGAGAAGTATTAACACTCATCAAGTTAGCTAGGTGGCAACTTTGGATTTGTCTAAGCAGGTTCAGGCCAATTTAGTACTATACGTGGATGGATAACTACCAGAAAATACCAGGAGTGTAAACTAGATTGGCAAATTGTAAAGGAGACAGTGGCAAATCACAGCTGTCTTACTTCATGTTCCATCTGCAGTACAGAACAATGTCATCTTTCAGGGTGAGAGGGGTCTTCTCTCAGAAGCTCCAATGATCCTAGTTTGGTACGTTTTCCTCAAATCTTTAAACATCTGGCTCTTCCATAGGCCCTCAGACAAGGTAGATTATGTTCCACCAGCGAAATATCATTGATGTCAGGCCTGCAGCCATCTTTTCTTTTGGATCTCAGGCCTGCCACACTTTCTATTATTCTACTATGCATTTTCTATTGTGGGAAAACGGGAGTGGGGGATTGTAAGGAGTGAGATGCTATGCAGCCATAACAAAATTCTTTCTAGAAAGCCAAGGTCATCCTTTGTCTTTGCACCTCTGCACCTGACCGGAACTGGATGGGTGGAACTGCCAGCATGGCAGTGGAAGATTGGACCATGTGATGGACTTGTGGGCGTGGAGGCAAGATCTTGAACTTTCAGTTAGATGGGGGAAATGGGGAAGCTTTCAGATTCGGGTTTTCCCAGATTTGTCAACATGTCTCTCTTAATAAATTGGAACTTTGAGCAATACTTTGCCTTGGACTCTGATTTACTTTTGGATGCTATTTGGAACCCTGACAATTGACTGTTACTGGGTTTTGTTATGTGTTGGTGTGCTATTCTTCGTTATTGTGTGTCTTTCCCTCTCTCACCCCAGTTGTGGTTTTTAATTCTCATATGTAAATTGCTACGGGGGTCTTTGTGATTGAAGCAGATACAAGTGGGTTAATTAAAATAAAAATATGGTTGCCAAAAAAATAGCTTGGATATATAAATATACTAATGAAGACAATAGAAGGGGAGTTCAACCTGAAGGAATTTATACTTTTTTTTTACCCTTTGCATGGTAAAGACCTGACCTGCTACAAACCTGACAGAAATATTAACTTTTTTCTTGGCCAATAGCTGTTTGGGGTGGAGGAACCTGTTGTTATTTCTTGCTTTATTGTTTTTAATATAATGTTTTAATATTTGTAAACCACCCAAAGTCATCTCTGGACAAGATGGACGGTACATGCATTTAATACATAAACAAGTAAATAAATATGCCACTACCACCGGTATGTACCCTAACTTGGTTAGTATTTTATTTATGAACTAAAAACATAACGTAAGCAAATCCACAGCTATTTCTCCATTGAAGGGAAATAGAGAAGATAAAAAATCTGAATGTGTGAATTTGCCGCTCAAAACACAAAAGCTGGTGAAATGCTACTGATTAATTTCTGTATGTATATATCTGCTTTTCTGTTTTGAGCAACAAAGTTACGTACATGTATATAGTACATAAATAAACCACAGCTGATGTATTTTGAGTCAGTTCCAGTGGGATGTAACAGTTTAGAGGAAAATGCATGCTAACATTTTTCAAAATGAAGTGTATGGAAGATAAACATGTGAGATAAATATAGCGTGGAGCAGGAAGCAATTGTTTATAAAGTGGTGTTCAAGAACGACACAAGTGATGTCAGAGCATAAGATTCTTCCTTCCCCCCATGCCCCACTTCCCCCTATTTCAACCCCTTCCCCTTTTGTAGTTTATTTGTGCTCCTCAGTGAGAACTTCCAAGCTAAATGGTTGGCTTCTTTTGCAATTTCCCCAGCTTAGATGTTGCGTGTTAGAGAACTAATAATTTCGGATTCACTGCCAAAGCTAACCTAAGCACTTGCAGTTAATAAGATACATTATGGGAAAGGATATTCCTGACACAAATAACAGGACCCACATGGTCAGTTTGAATACATATACAATTGCAATCACAGTACAACTGTAATCTCTATGGTGAGTGCAGTGAGAAAGGCTATAGATATATGGCTGGGAAGCTGATCTGAATTTCCTTCTAGAAACTTTCCCTCAGGTTTCCTAGTTGCCTTTTACATTTCAAAAGAATTGAATGGTGGTTTGCTAATTCCAAGCACCACGAGGAACTTCTTTGAGAAAAGTAAATCCCAAATGGTTTTACTCCCACCAAGGCAAATGGATGCATCCTGCTAGTGGTAAAGGCAAGTTACTGCTGTTGCTTGGACCAGTCTGACCAATTACCCATCAACGCCTCATTTTTGTTTGTACTGTGTCCCAGGTCCATACTCCTACACCAGGGGTGTCCAAACTTGGCAACTTTAAGACTTGTGGACTTCAACTCCCAGAATTCCCCAGCCAGCTCTGCTGGCTGGTGAATTCTGGGAGTTGAAGTCCACAAGTCTTAAAGTTGCCAAGTTTGGACACCCCTGTCCTACACTATCAAAATCTCATGAGACTTCATAGAACAGGGGTCCCCAACCCCCAGGCTGCAGTTGACTACCGGGCTGCAGGCTGTTTCAAATCACGCCGTGTGAGTGATGGAAGTGTGCGTGCACATGAAGTTCCACTCGCACGAGCGATGAGCCCTTGCGCTCACGCGTGAAGTTCCACTCACACAAGCAGAGAGCGCTTGAATGGAGGGTACTTACTGTTATTTTGAAGCCAACGGAGAAACTCCTTGGTACTTTGCTAGCTACCCTAACTGTCTGCTTACCCACACACGTTTTGTCCTCTGCTTGGGACACCCTGGATCTCAACATATATTGATGTGCCTGGACTAATAGTGAGATTAGCATTCCGATCATTCAAAAGAAATGTACACAAGAGGGCAACTTCAATAGATTGTGAAAAAGTAAAAAAAAAGTGGCTGAAAAACAAATCCAGAAAAAGTAAGGATGGAAGTAATGTGTCAAAGTAATATTTTAAGGATTTGCCATGTGCCATATAAGTGATCCAGACAGCTAGTACCTTCAATGTAGATTATCCCACAGTTGAATTTCAAAGTTGAAGAACTTCAAAGTTTATGCTCCCACTTCTTTATTTCTAAGCTGGACAGGCTTTCAGGAGCTTTTATAGAGAGCCAACAATTGATGTATTTATATTTGTGTTTGTTTTGTCCCCATGCTTGGTTGAACTGCTTTGCTTGTGATGTATTCAAGAAAGCAATAGACAAATAAAAGTGAATTCTTCAGCGTGTGGTCAAAGGGCACCACAGTTCAGGAAGCTCAATTTATTTACCATTTACAATAATATATACAGTATATGCTCTATATGGACAGCTGTGGGTTTCTCAGTATTTGAACAAGCACATGCCTCAAAGAGTAGTTTAAAAACTTGATGGGTGAAAGTCATGCCAAGTTCTTCATACAATCAAGGGAGCACAGGTCTAACAAGTGTCAGGATGAGATGAGTCGGAACACTAAAAAAAAAAATTCCAAAATTTCAGATTTTCCTTTCCTATTTGCTTTCCTATAACCTTTTGCTTCCCTCTTATATTATGCCTGACAAGAATTTTCCTAGCTCTTTGACTAGACCCGGGAGTCTAGACCAGGAAAAAGGAAATCCATCTATTTTGTACTGGAAATCCCCATTAGTAAATTCCATTATTCCTTGAAATGACAGTTGACTTTTTTCTTGGAGGTAGTGGACAGATCAGAGCTCACTGTAACAGCATTGCCAAAAAGGCATTAAAAGTTGTTGACCTTATTTTGTGAAGCTTCTTCTCCAGTAACGTGTTGTTAACTAGGGCATACAAAACCTTTGCCAGACCAATTCTTGAATACAGCTCGTCTGCCTGGAACCTACACTGTATATTGGACATTAATACGATTGAGCAGGTACAGAGGTATTTCATGAGAAGAGTACTCCGCTCCTCTGCTCACAATAAAATCCCTTATGCCACCAGGATTGAAATTTTGGGCTTGGACAATCTGGAACTGTGCCGCTTATGATTGGACTTAAGCATAGTACACAAAATTGACTGCTACAACGTCCTACCTTTAAACGACTACTTCAGCTTCAACCACAATATTACATGGGCAAACAATTGATACAAAGTCAAGGTAAATCGCTCCAAACTCGATTGCAGAAAATACGACTTCAGCAACAGAGTGGTCAACATCTGGAATGCTCTATTTGACTCCATTGTTAGCTCTTCAAACCCTCACAGTTTCAACCTTAAACTGTCTACCGTGGACCTCACCCCACTCCTAAGAGGTCCTACCAGCATGCCTACCATCCTTGTCTTATTGTTCCCATTTATTTGCATCTACTTCCTTTGTTCATGTTTATGTTCATACTTATACCTGTTGTACATGTTTGACAAATAAATAAATAAGATAGTATTTTCATTTCTGATTCACCAAATCCATCTTTCATCTGTTCCTGTTGACTCTCAAGATTGAGTCCCCAACAGCCCAACCAGAAGTTCGGAAACGATCTGTTTCTGGCTTCCGGAGGATCTCTGGGGGAGGCTGTTTTCGCCCTCCCCAGGCTTCAGGAAACCCTCAGGAACCTGGGGAGGGGTCATGCACACAAGCGTGGGGAGTCACACGCACATGCGCAGAGGGTCATGCACACTTGTGTAGGTGGGCAAGGAGGATTGAGTGGGCACACCATCACTGGTATATACCACCGAATACATATACATTTTTTTCAAATGCAAAAAGAAGTGGATGTTGCATGAGTAGAGATAAAACTGGCCATCCAGGGAGAAAACATCTTAATAAAGGTCACACAGGAAAAGCCACAAATAAAAATCATACTCTGTGCCTGCCTGGGAATATCTTCAGGATAGGATGGATTAAAATCATCTGGGACTTCCTGCAAAAAGAACAATAATGCTGCTGTATGTTGCTCAAGAACCCGCTTGAATTAAAGTGGAAAAATGTTTAACTTTAGCCAAAGCTTGAAAAGCTCCAGGATACATGGGGACCAAGCCTGTCTGTAAATGTACAACAGCTTTCTTAATATATCTCATCCTTAGAATTGCAAAGATTGTTCTAATAAACTTAAACTGAACGTATTCAAGGGTATCAAGTTTTATAAAATGCAGAATTGGACACTCTAGATAAATGAAAAATGACCTTGGATGTGAAGATCTTGTAAGGTGCAGGGATAAAGTAAACCTTCTTCAAAGAGAAACATTTCACATTAGGTTATCAGATATAAGAAACACCGTCCTGCAGAAGTTCTCACAATTGAGGCAGATTTTCTCCTAGGATGCAGGGCCTGGAGATAGTGAGGACCAAATTGAGGCTTTCTGCATGCCAAGTAGGAGCTCCCTTACTGACTCTCAGTTCTCTTCCTTCTCCTGTAATACACTATATTGCCAAAAATATTCACTCACCCATCCAAAGAATCAGAATCAGGTGTTCCAATCACTTCCATGGCCACAGGTGTATAAAATGAAGTACCTAGGCATGCAGACTGTTTTTACAAACATTTGTGAAAGAATGGGTCGCTCTCAGGAGCTCAGTGAATTCTAGCGTGGAACTGTGATAGGATGCCACCTGTGCAACAAATCCAGTCGTGAAATTTCCTCGCTCCTAAATAGTCTACAGTCAACTGTCAGCTGTATTATAAGAACGTGGAAGTGTTTGGGAACGACAGCAACTCAGCCACAAAGTGGTAGGCCACGTAAACCCGTCCAACATCAGTGTGTGACCTCACAAATGCGCTTCTGGAAGAATGGTCAAAAATTCCCATAAACACACTCCTAAACCTTGTGGAAGAGCCTTCCCAGAAGAGTTGAAGCTGTAATAGCTGCAAAGAGTGGACCGACGTCATATTGAACCCTATGGATTAGGAATGGAATGTCACTTACAGTAAGTTCATATGTGAGTAAAGGCAGGTGAGCGAATACTTTTGGCAATATAGTGTATTTTACTCCTTGATTAGTGGCTGGTTTATCAGATAAATTCCCCAGAAATCACATGAATAAAAATAATTTGTTTCTGCAGAAGTTGGTTCTGGGAACCTACATGAATGGTTCTAAAAATGGATTAGACAAAGGCAGGGAACAGGAACCTATTACCAAGGACTATCATGTGCGTAGAAAACCTGTTTATGACAGCTATTCTGTCATTGTGGCCCTTAGCCACCCAGAATTGCTTTGAACAGCAATATGGGTGGCATATAAATTTAATCAATAAAATAAATTTATATGCAATCAACTCCATTCAGATTCATGGTAGCTTATGAACAATGATTGAAACATCCATGACATATCAATATTAAAAGAATATTGAAATTATAGCAAACAGAAACCAGCCAACCATTCTACATAATTTGTTAAAACCAGAAACTGCAAAAATCTCCCCATAATCACACAAGATCCAGTTCACCAATAATAATAATTAGTGGATAAAGCCTCCGTACTGAAGATCCTCTGAAATGATTCAGTCTTTAAAGCTTACCTATATCTTAGCTCCACTAGTTAGATCAGACCAGGACATGAATCCCACAAGAAAGCAAAAAATATTTTTTATTGAGATTGGCTAGGCTAGGGTAACAGAATTTTGCAGGTTTGATGGTGCTGTAATTTCTCTCCCTCCTTATTATACTTCAGTGAATTAGGAAGTGTTTGCCTGAGTTGCTATTATCTCATTGCTCTGAATTAAAAAGCACATGAATAATTCCTATATACCTGTCAAAGCTCTCTTCCTTATGCTTCACACTGTCAGAGTGAAGGCAAATGTGATTTCAAAGGGAAGTTATTCTACAATACTGCATGGCAGCCATGCCCCAAATTATTGTCTTCTAAGTTTAGACTCCCTCCCCCCATCTTCTGAAAATATAGAATCCATGAGAGCTTTTTCCATGATGGATACATAGAATGAGTTGATTCTGGTTGGAGAAGAGTAGTGTGTCCTGAAGCTACCCAACCACATTTTATAGCTCAAAGCCTGCATTTTTTATTGTACCTGGAAGCCAACCGACAGCCAATGTAGGGCCTTAAGTGCAGGGGTTAACAGAGTGTTGGGTTCCAGATCCAATCACAACCAGTACGCTGTGACGGGCACACGCACTGTGCGTGCATGTGTACGCCACTACTCTGCGATGCCCTAGCTGCTCAGCAGAGGTTGCGCAGGTGCCATACACTGTGCGCGTGTGCGCAATTGGCCCATTTCCCACAAAAAGCGGTAAGGAATGCAGGCGGGTGGGTGGGCCCAACGAGCCACCGTTCTGGTACGGTGGCCGCTGCTCCCAGCGGCCACCGGTAGGCCCGTACCGTGCTATACCGCCCGGAACCCACCACTGAGTTAACAGCTGATAATAATTGGGGCCCCATATTTTGCATCAATTATAAACTTCAAAGTGATATTGCTTCTTCCCTTCAGTGAAGTGTAAATTTTATTTACAGTGGTCTTCAAAGGTAGCCCTGTGTAAAGCACATTGTAACAATGCAATTGCATGGTGATAGGTTAGCTTTGAAAGACATTCATACTCCATGTGGGGCTGCAACTGATGCACAAGCTGGGACTAAGCAATAATTGGTGAGGAGCAGACACCAGATTGTCCACATACAGCTGAAAATCAAACATCTCCCTCCACAAATAGCAGCAAAGAATGTATGCCCCTTATTTCAGTTATTGTGTATTCTGAGTCAGTATACTGACTCCTTAACAGGGGAAAACAAAAAGAAGTGGCTGAAAGTATTTCCAGTTCAAAAGAGTTCACCATCTGGGTGAGACAAAACAAGCTCAGATTAAAATCTACCAGAGTAGAGTTGGTTGTTGACAGGAGGCATTGTTGTAATCTTGGAAAATTGTTCTGGTAATTACTCTGGATGGGACTGAACTGAACGCCAGTCAGTTCTAGATTTGCAGCTACTGATTAAAGAGCAGATGGAAACAGGCCAGGACAACCTTTGCCCAGATTCATCTGGTGTGCCAATTATGACCACCTGGATCAAGTAAGCCAGGTATCATGTTCTGATCACCACCTGGCTGAACCACTCCAATGCCTATTATGTGGAAAGGCTCTCTTTGGAAAGGACTCGGAAAATATAGTGATACAAACTATGGTGCTAGACTCCTTAAAGGCTAGTGAGAATAACATCTATCTTGAACTGGGGAAGCTTCTTGGATGAGAAGCGAAATGTCTTGAAAGAAAAATGAAGTCCACTTGCCTTTTGTAAAAACACTGTTGGGATAACCATGACCTGGATGACTGAGAATCTCCATAGATATCTATCTTGAAGTTTTGGTAGGCTTTGGGCCCAACTCAAAGTGCTGCAATCATTTTTAAAGCCCTTTATGATGTGGTGTCAGGATACATTGGATAGCACCTTACAAAATCTAATCTGTCTCCAGTCACTTAGAAAAGGGCCTTCTGTAGGTCTCCTCTGTCTATAGAGTTTATGAGACACGGGGCGTGTGATAGGCTTTCTCTTCCTGGAATTGCAAATGGTTTCTACTCTGAAAATGTTTTGAAAACAGTCCAAAACAATACTGTCCCAATAGTCATTTACCCTTAGGTTAAGCAAGCAGTACGTCTGATATACTAACCCATGCACTTTTTAGAGGCCTTATGATCTAAGTGTATAGAAGCATTTGTATATAACTTCAAAATTAGTATCACAGCTTGATAGCGAAGCTGATTCTGGCTTGGATTTGCAATGAACAATCCACCACCCTTCTTTGATTGTAGCAAATCTACTTTGATTGTCTCCTCAGACCTTCTCCCAAATGAAACTGTATGTGAAGTTCTCATGCGTCTTTATCTGGGAAGCATTTTCCAATGTTTAAAAATTTTAAAAAGGGAAGAGTCCAACATAGAAGGAAAAATATAACTTCTTTTTTTTTCAGCACTCTGCCAGAGGCTCAGGTAATCCAGATGCATTATGGATAAAACTCCATTATTTTGTTATAATGGTCCATTTGCATATCAAACTGTGGAAAATTCTTGATTGAGGGAAATTGATTCCAAGCCAAATCAATCCAATCTCTGAATTGAATCGGGCTGAAAATTATGATCAAATTGTCAAACCAGATAGGGCAGATCTAAACTGATTGGATGATTTGGATGGCTTTTCTGCATGGGATCAACTTGATTCGGTCCTTTAAAAATAAAACATCAAGTCAACTCAGTTTCCAAGTCAACTTGAATCGTTACTGTATATCAGACTGTTATGATAATCTGAACTGAGAATTCAAAGCAGATAAGAGGCTAGTTACTTGTCTTCTTGCTAGTATCTGTACCTACGTTTAGAAGGTAGGCAGAGAATATGCTTGAATATGATAATTCATAATTATTGTAATGTTTGCTGAGATACACGGCTGGTCACGTTAAGGCGACAATGTGTGGCGTCTTGATGAGTTTAACAGAACTTACAAGTTTCCAATACCCAAACGATACTGACTGTTTCTGTTTTGTACACTAAACTTCTAAACTCTTTCTAAAAGGCAGTTCCTAAGGCTCCGTTGTCCAGCACTCAGAAAGCCAAGAACAAACTTTTGCCAGCAGCCTCAGTGCACTGAAAACATATTTTTAATAATATCCAGATGGATCCACAAAAACAGCTTGCTCTCCATCCCTTCCCCCAAATCAGTTGCAGGATAAATGAGATTCAAGTGGTCGAAGGAGGGGTAGATTGGAGGAGAGATCCTTGGTCTCCCCAAGAGACCCAAGATATGGCTGAAATATAAAACGCTGCAGTGGAAGCAGCACTAGGCAAACTTGGATGGAAAGCAAAGGAGAGGCCCAACTGGGTGCCCTAGGGAACGAAAACTTGCACTTGGAGTGATTGGACAGAACAACCAATCTTTCTACTAGCCCAAGTTTAACTCATTTGATCTGAAGTCGACATCCCTTTTATTTATGAGCTGCTTTGAGAAACAACCCCCACTTTTTCTGGGGACCTCGCCCCCCCCTTCCAAAAACAAACACACAAAAGAAAGGAAATGGGCTGATTTCATTCATCTGAGAGTGCAGAGCTTTTGCATTGCAAATGAAAATGGGAAAAGTGTGGCCAAGGGATGTGAAGCTGTTGGGCATGAAATCCTGAATTCAAAAATGTGTCACTCTCATGGGGCTGCTTGTACTGCTGGATTCCTTCATAAGGTTGAGGCAAATTGACAGTCTTTGTTAATATGGATCATTGGGGAGAGGTGAAACCAAGATGGCTTCTTGGAAACACCACAGAATCTTCTACAAAGTTGAGGGCTTTCTCAGTGGTTTAAAAATTATCATTTTATAGTTACAGTTATTTATATTCTGATAATATCTATGCAATATCTGAAAATGTCACACAAGAAACAGAGAACCATGAGTTACTTCTAGTGAGGGATCATGATCAACCCCCCCCCCCCCGAGGCCTTACATCATCATGATTTGACTTTTCCGTTGCTCAGGTGGTGCCTGTGTTTGATCAGCCTTGTGTGGTTCTTGGCTTTGTGTCTCCTGAGCCTGACGTCCCTCTGGTCCTGCTGGAGCAGCTTCTTCACATTTAGAGACATTGTCTGATTCCTGGATCATGACACTCAGTAGGCGCCTTAGAGATTGTGGGAAATGAAAGGGAGAGATGAACTAAACTTTTGATATTGTAAACTGAGTCAGCCATCAGCTCTGCCAGCAGCAGTACCAGTGTAACTGCAGCCAGCCAATTCTCCTTCCTTTAATCATCCAAACCAGTAAAAATGGTTTGAGGAGAGTCAAACCATCCTAGCATTCAATACTGACTACCCTGTTCCTTTTCTTCTTTGCACTACCATGGAAGCTTATCTGGTTACCTTTGAGGCTCAGGTACTTTACACCTGTGTTTCCAGAGTTCTTTCAACCTTTTTTAATCCTCCTTCGTGTTTGAGTTCTTTCCAAAGTATTCGCCAGGTAAAGAAGAAAAGTTCCATTATTTTATATGGGAAAGAAGTGAGATGTTTCAGGAATCTACCTCTACAGGGGATTATTTGTTCATGACAAAAATCTGTTTTACTCCTATCCTGGCACCTCCTTTTGTGTCTCCAAAGACAACCCAAGCAGTTTCTCTGATCCATGCAATATGGGTTGCAGTGGCCTGTGTTTTCTTGCTGACCAATGACTTCCTTGCCATAGCAAGCCAGAGAAGAAAACAAATATCTTTGGCCATAAAAACTTGCCCACCCAAAATCAGACAATATGATTTAGCTTGGAATTAGAATGGGTGCAACTGAAGCAGAATAGAGGTAAGCAACACAGATAACTAAGTTTTTGATTGCATGGCTTAGTGCCAATAGAAGGGTCAACAGGAATCAGACAAAATCAACAAACTCTCCCTCTGATTATTAATCTAACAAGTTTCTTTTTCTGCTTCCATTCTCCCTCCTCTCCCCCAGGAGAAAAGGGAGGGGTAGAGGGAGGAAGAAAGGGGGAAGGGGAGAAAGAGAAGAAAGAGGAAGAAAAGAAGAAGAAGAACAACAACAACATATTTGGATAGTAACACAGCACAGAGAATGTCTGCAGCAATGAACCAGCTTGGAGGGATTTTTTAGGGAAGAAGGAATTGGGCAAAGGAAGTGACATATTTTGGTATCAGAGTAACATTTCCTAGTCAGGAAGAGAGGATGCGGATACTTGAATATTCATATCCTGGAAACTTTCAGTATGTAATACTCTGACTCTACCCTGAATTAAAGGATTACGGGATCGTAAAAAGGGAGTTTTAAAGCATGCAATATTAACTAGATATCTCTATCATCTATTTATCTATCTATCTATCTATCTATCTATCTATCTATCTATCTATCTATCTATCTATCTATCATCTATCTATCTATCTATCTATCTATTATCTATCTATCATCTATCTATCATCTATCTATCTATCTATCTATCTATCTATCTATCTATCTATCTATCTATCTATCTATCATCTATCTATCATCTATCTATCTATCATCTATCTATCATCTATCTATCTATCATCTATCTATCATCTATCTATCTACCTACCTATCTACTTATCTATCTAGCTCACCTACCAGCATCATCATTTACTCTTCTGGTTAATTTGGTAAGCACAATTTTTCGTAGCAAGCTTTTTTAGTAAGGACCCCCAAGAGTCAGAAATAATTCTGAAGACATAAGTTATAAAGTTTCCTCGAAGGAATGTAAAGTTATTACTATTAAAGTATGTGTTGGTAGAGAACCAGAACAGAGGTATGGAAAAATGCACATGAATAGTAAATGCAGCAATTGACATAGGATTCTTCTTTCTTAAACATAACTATTAGAGCTGTGTGTGTGTGTGTGTGTGTGTGTGTGTGTATGTTGTATTTGTGCTGATAAATAAATAAAATAAATAAATCAGCACAAATACAACACAAATATAAAAAGGCAACATTAAAAATAAAAATATGGTTTTCTGCCTGGATGGTCTTCTGTAATGAGCCGAACGACAGAAAGAGGGAGTAGTGAGCTCCCTCCCATATTTGGGCATACCAGGGGTTGTAACACAAATACATACATACATACATACATACATACATACATACATACATACATACATACATTCTTGGAATAGGACAATGCTCTGTAAAATATTAAAACTATATTTGCCATATTGCAAAATTTGATTAATCATATGGGTAGTACCATGAAGGGAGGAGTTGTAACTGTTCAGTTCAGTTGTGCGAACAATAGAAAGAGGTAAAGGATTTTCCTGAAAGTTGAATAAGAGGAAGAGAAAGAATGATAATAAGTTCTGTGTTTGAGAAATAATGTGTTGAGATATGAGGGGCGAATGATAAAATGAACAGATAGTGATTGAAAAGGGTTTGTACTAAGAAATGTTGAGTTTCTATTGTGAAACATTGAGCTCCTAAAGAGTAAGCAGAAACTGTAAGAGAAATATAGGACAGCTTGGATCCAGGGAGAAGCTGATTGAGTGAACGAAAAAAAATATTTTGCATGTTCTCTGGGAAAGGTTTGAACAAATTTTCTTTCTAAATCAAGATATTTAACTTGGCTAATGTGAAGCCACACGAAACCAGCAAGCAGAAGTAAAAACTTTGTATTGACTGTGTTCTAAGGTGAAAGTGAATGAACAGGAATCTGCAACAGTGCCCTTATTTGTCTTCTTTCTAAAAAGCACCTTAAAGAGGACTTGCAGCAAATTACAAGTCGATAGCAGATTTGGAAGAAAATAAATAAATAAAAAACGAAGACAAGAATCTATTCATTCAGGTAAAGAAGTCTCTACAAAAGAATTGTATTTAATTAAATTTATATGCCAATGAAAGCAAAAGGAAAGAAGAAAAGGAGACGTTATAAGCACACAATGGATGGGAGTAACAACCAGAGGCAAGACAAAAAGGAAGTATTTTATACTGTTCTGCTAAAGCTCAGAATTGGTTTTCTGATGAAACAGGTTCTGAGTGTTTACAAGAAGAAAAATATGCCCAGTGGAACAGATGGAACAGTATACTGAATCATCACAAGCTTTGAAAATCTTGGAAGAAATATCAAGTCTGTGTGAGCTCAGATCGTCCAGCCTTCCAGTCCACAGGAAGGAACTGGTATGGGAGAGAAGAACACAGCTGGTCAGTGACTGACTACCTAATATGGCCAATGGGAGATGGTTTCTGGGACAGTGGTCCAAGGTATCTAGATGTTGGATGGACTGGTTTGATCGAAGTTCAGTGAGTTTCAAGAGGGTGGTTGGGTTTTGCTTTAAATTGACTCCAGACGGAGCTGCATGTAGTAAGGACAACCTTGAAATAAGGGCTTCACCTAAGAACTTTTTGTGCAGCATAGAAAGTGTATCTGAAATAAGACTATTTTAAGAAAAACCAGAAGATTGGCCCATAATGTTCAGGGCTTTCTTCTTCGTACACTACTGTTTCAAGTAAACAAGACCAACATGAGCTTTTGGTTCAGAAAGAACAATATGATTTAATAGGCATAACAGAAACTAGGCAATACTGTGCAATAGTCCTCACCTTACGACCACAATTGAGCTCAACATTTATGTTGGTAAGTGAGAAATTTAAATTAGTAACAGTGTTGTTAAGTGAATTTAGTTTTCCCATTGGCTTTGCTTGTCTGAAGATTGCAAAAGATGATCACATGACCCTGGGACACTGCAACCGTCGTAAATGTGAGTCAGTTGTCAAGCATCCAAATTAAAATCATGTGACCACAGGGAATGATGCAATGGTCATAAGTGTGAAAAATGGTCGTAAGTCACTTTTTTCAGTGCCGTTGTAACTTTAAACAGTCACCAAATGAACTGTTGTAAGTCAAAGACTACCTTTACTGGAATACGGCTGGAATATAAATGATACAATTCACTCAAAAAAGAATACAAACAATAGAAAGAGAGGAGGAATTGCACTTTGTTCTAAAACTATCTTGCTTAGAAATTCAAATAAATGAAGTTGACAATGCTGTGGGATAAAGTAAGCGGAGGAACATAGAATTTCCATAGTTTGACTCAGCTGTGTTGTAATACTACATTCACCACATATCCAAATTCTTAGCAAACTGGATTTGCATGTGTTTTTCTTTTCTTCTATGACCCTGTATTTAAATAATTAAAAAGCAGCTTAAAATGTAGGTTGCATAATTTTATGTCTGTAAGCACGAATTACCACCCTTTAAAACCCTTGTTGTACTGGATAATATTCTGAGCAGCACAACTGAGATTTTACCAAACTGGGAAATATTTAGGATTGAAGATATCCTAGAAAAATAAACCGATCGGTAGGAGGAGATCTGCCCTAGTTAAGAGACACAGCCAAAGCGGATCCTTAAAATAAAACAGAAACCCACTTGTTTTCTGTATATGATATTGAAATGAATCTGATCCTAAAATTCAATTATCTTGTTGATTAATTTATCTGAAAGAATGAGTCCAGATGGATTTGAAATAGAATTTTGGACGAATCCTTCCTGTGGAAAAAAGCTTTTCTTTTGAATTCTCTTTATAAAAATGATGAGACCTTTAAGGTTGAATATTAGAGGGAACCAGAAAGAACTAGAGATTACAGTTAAAAGAGAATGCTTAAATCTGATTTATTAATACAAAATGGAGCAAAATATTTTAATATTGAACATATCAAAGCATATTTTTGAACAATGAACTCAGAAGTTTATTTTTACAGTGCCTGCCTCTACAGATAAACTGTGTTTAAAAGATGTTATGAAAGAGGAACAAATTTCACCTGGCAAGATTGAGACTGACCTGAAAGTAGATTTAAAAATGACAGGCTACGAGAATGATATGGAAAAAGATGTCTCATGGGACATACAAAAGAAACAGCTAGTGCCTTCATAATTAAAATGGATATCCAATAACAAACCAAGATAGTGAACCGGATACCTTCTCAGCGAGAAGGGACATAGTTATTTTTTTCTTCACTTTTTATTTGTTATTCTTTTTTAGAAAAAAATGTATTAGTTTTTATCTTTTAATTGTAATTTTTATTTAAATGACTATAAAAAGAATTTGCCACCTCTAAATCAGATAATGCAATTTCTTCGATTTATTCTAAAGCTTCTTATATCCAAGGGGATATTTTTTTTATCCCTCTGAATCCTTGAGTCTCAAGGCTCCGAGGGGATGTTAAGGCTTACATTGTAGCATTAACTTCTAGTACTGCTTCCAATAGTATCCCGAGAATATTCCTCACTGCAAGGCCAATTCATGTTCATTTTTAAAAAAATGTAGCTCTTTTTCTGTCTATTTGAAACCAGACTGCAGAAGGATACTACAGGTAGTCCTCGACTTACGACAGCTCATCAAGCAACCATTCAAAGTTACAAGTTACAGCACTGAAAAAAAAGTGACCTTATGACCATTTTTCACAGTTACAATCTTCCCAGCATCCCTGTGGTCATGTGATCAAAATTCAGATGCTTCGCAACTAGTTCGTATTTATGACGGTTGCAGTGTCCCAGGGACATGCAATTACTTTTTGAAACTCGTAAGGTCAATGTGGAAGCCAAATTCACTGAACAACTGGGTTACTAACTTATAAACTGCAGTAATTCACTTCATAACTGAGCCAAGAAAGGTCATAAAATTGGGTCATAATTCACTTAAAAATGTCTCACTTAACAGCAGAAATCTTGGGCTCAATTTTGGTCATAGGTTGAGGACTCTCTGTATAGAAAATTTCAAAAGGATGTACCCTTCCCTTTCCCTCTTCTGTTTACCCTCTCCTTGCTACCCAGGTTGTAATATATAAAGATATTTAGCTTGCTTGATGGTGAATTTTTTTTAGTAGTGCTGTTGTTTTCTTGGGCTGCATGGAGCCTTGTGTTTTGCAGGGGTGCTGAGAAGGAAGTCTTCTATTTATTTACCAGCTTGCTTTATTGCAGGAGGTAAAGCATACAGCATATACATTTTCTCTACTATCATATCGTAGAAGTAGGCAGCACACTCTTCTGAGCTTAATCCAAAGGCTTTGGCATTATGAATGTGTTTGTATGACAGTACAACATTATAAATGGCTGCCCCAGGACTGTGTGTCTGTCTCTGCATTGCCGTCTTCTGGATTCGTCTCATTGATTCTCTGCACTAGTAAGGCCAGACAGAGAGACGGACAGCTGTATAAACCAATATAATAAACAAATAAATATGGGCATGCAGAGTCTGTCATCAAGAAACTAGGAATCAAGAGTACCTTATTCTTAATTGACCCCTTCATTGGGAGCAGTACTGTGTGTGTGTGTGTGTGTGTGTGTGTGTGTGCATGCGCGCAATGCTGGAATGTATACAAGCAGCACCGAGCAGAGCTAAAGAGAATGCCCACTCGTTTTTTTTTTCAGAAGCCTAAAAGCGAATATTGAAATATTTTTCCATTTCTGAGAAGAGCTGAGACTGCAATGGACTGTGAGATTTGGAGGCTGTGGTGTGAGATCCCTTGCCATGAGGCATTTCCGCTGCCCTGAATGATTCTGCGTAATAGCACTTTAGGCAGCTGAAGCATTTCTAAATCGCAATTAGTTTGTGTCTTCCGTTTGTGTCTGGATAATTATTGATGAACAGCCCCAACATAAATTTTCCTCCCCAGGAGGCGGGGTTGAAGGGGACAAGAGAAAGCTTTAATTACTGGCTACTTTGCATTCCCCCCTCCTGGTTTGAATAGCAAAATAGTTCTATAAATAGCAAAAGAATGCTGCATGACTCATATAAATAATGAGAGGGAAGTAGTTACTGAAGCTTCCTTTGTAGCCTCTCTGTAAAAAAATAAAACAAAAGCCTACCAGCCGGCCCCAAAACCTGTTTACCAACAAGTAGGAAATTGTCCTTTTGACACTGCCCTAATAGCCTGGGTATTCTAAGGCAGGGATATCAAACTCAAGGCCCATGGGCTGTATTTGGCCCATGGACTACTTAGATCTGGCCCGTGGGGCTGTTCTGGAAATAGTGAAGGATCACCCTGTGGTGCCTCTGCCAGTGAAAATGGAGCTCCCAAGTGGTCCTCCCAAGCTCGAGTGAGGCCCTCCTGAGCTCCGTTTTCGTTGGCAGAGGGTTGCAGGAGGCTGTCGCAGCGAAAAACGGAGCTTGGGAGCCCATCTTTGCTGGCAAAGTGCTCAGTCCGCCACAGGCAACCCTGACATGAGTGACTTCGACCTGGTCATGCCCCCCCTGCTCCCCCCAGAGGTCAAACACAACCCTGATGCGGCCGTCAATGACATCGAGTTTAACCCCCTGTTCTAAGGCATTGTCATAACTGGTTTTCAACTTCCTTGATAGCGATGCTTATTCTGTTGTCATCAGAAAGTCTTCTTATAGCGTAGTGCTACTTTACAATAATACAATAGCAGAGTTGGAAGGGACCTTGGAGGTCTTCTAGTCCAACCCCCTGCCTAGGCAGGAAACCCTATACCGTTTCAGACAAATAGCTATCCAACATCTTCTTAAAGACTTCCAGTGTTGGGGCATTCACAACTTCTGGAGGCAGGCCGTTCCACCGATTAATTGTTCTGTCAGGAAATTTCTCCTCAGTTCTAAGTTGCTTCTCTCCTTGATTAGTTTCCACCCATTGCTTCTTGTTCTGTCCTCAGGTGCCTTGGAGAATACTTTGACTCCCTCTTCTTTGTGGCAACCCCTGAGATATTGGAACAATGCTATCATGTCTCCCCTAGTCCTTCTTTCTCTTAAGCTAAACATACCCAGTTCCTGCAACCGTTCCTCATATGTTTTAGTCTCCAGTCCGCTAATCATCTTTGTTGCTCTTCTCTGCACTCTTTCTAGAGTCTCCACATCTTTTTTACATCGTGGCGACCAGAACTGAATGCAATATTCCAAGTGTGGCCTTACCAAGGCATTATAAAGTGATATTAACACTTCTCGTGATCTTGATTCTATCCCTCTGTTGATACTTTGCTGGGTACTCTTTGCTGATGGCATCTTTTTTGCACCAATGTCCAGCCTTTGTAGGAGGATCAACAGTAACGCTCCCGCCCCTCTCTTTTTCCTTCTCTTTCTGGCCTGCATTCTCAAGCAGACAACAGGAAAGTTAGACAAATAGTTTCATTGCAGAAAATAGAAAATTAAATCTTTGGGCGTACAAAGGGCCACTGTTGGTTGCTCCCCCCTCCCCACCACCACCGCCTTGAAGATCTCTCTAATGTGTTTCTTTTTATCAGAAGTCTTGGGATGTGAATCAGGGGCTGCCTTTCACCAACTTGAACAAGTTAGAGGTGTTACTTCAGGGACAAAGTCTATCCTTGGTGCATTGCCAGCATCTCCTGCTATTTTGGCTCCACTTGTGCTCATAAACAAGCGGTGGGGAGTATTAAACCCCACCGGCTGCCCAAACTTTACTTCACTTGCAATTTCTGATAGCAGAGAGGCCTTAGAACACTGTATGGGCCTTTACAGCGCTATTGTTGCTAACTAAAAATTTCTCATGCAGGGTCACAAGTGGCCTTACTTGACAATGGCATTGAGTTTGGGCTGCCTTTATTAAATAAGCTGACATGTGTGTGTGTGTGTGTGTGTGTGTTCATTCTTCTCCTTGTGACATTTGTGAATGAACTTACTTGATGAGAACTGTGGTTCTCTAGTATAAAGCTCACACACACACATTTTAACATGGAGGAAAAGAGAAAGCATTATCAGATAAATGGAGAGAAGTGATAACCTTCTGCTCTCTGAGCTTGGCTGTTTTCTTGCAGACATTTCATTACCAAACTAGGTAACATCATCAGTCCTAAATGGAGAGAAGGCCATTGTCCGTAGAAATGCTCTGGTCAAGCAAGTCCCTATTGGTGCTATTGGACTGTATGGATCCAATAGGGTCTTTGATAACTCCCTGTGGCCAGCTCACCAGAGTCAACTTGTTGTGGCCAATTCCCCATGGGACAACTTGCTGTGGGACTAGAGTTATTAATAAAGAAGGAATAGTGGAATAGAATCATTAAAGAAAAGAGGGATAAAATGAAATGTGAATGTCAAAAATTAAAATATTTTAAAAAATATTTTAAATAATTAAATTGAATGGTTGAGTTGTCCCAGGGCAGGTGGGCCATGGTGAGTTTTCCTGAACTGAGTTAGCTTTGGTAAATGGGCCATTGTTGAATTGACCATGGTGAGTTGGCTTCAGTGCAGCAAGTTATCCCATTCTGGATCTATTGACCAACCCTTCACTGAAAAAGGCTGATTGATACAAAAATCTCCCCAATTTAGGGTGAAAATCGCGACTCAACACTGGAAAACCAAAATCTAAACATGACAGTAAGGAAGCTCTTTAAAGCAAGTGAACTGACCCTTCCAAAAAGCAGAGACAATTGCAATGGAGGTTCAGTAGTATGATTAGTAATACACTCTGAGCAGACAGAAGAGCATCTGGCTGCCAATGACAGAGCCAAGAAGATGCAGAATCGGGAAAATGTTAATGCACTGAGGGATGAGAAGCAATTTCCTAAGATGTCAACATCCTGAGGAAAGGAGAGAGGAAAGAGGGTTAGAATAAATGAAGAGGAAGAGTCAAGGCCAATGGTTGAAATCTGAGATGAGAATAAAACCACAAGAGCAAACAAATTGGAAGAACAGTTATGCAGGGCTGATGAGAGATATTCACAAGCAGATCTGAAATAAAAGCTGTGTCTTTCACCGCAGGACTCAAGCGATATAATCTGAGGGATATACAAAATGTAATCCTAATATCAGAAGAGGCTAATGCTATCTGATATCATGTTGCATTGTAGCCTTCTACATTAGGAAATGCCAGTTTCTCCCTTGGCAGAAAAATTGTCTAAGGAAGAAAACAGAATAGATTACAGTGGTTGGGTGTTGATGGGGCATTTAATCCTTCTCAGTAGTGATGTCTCACTTATGGAATGACTTTTCTACAGTGGTTCACTTGGCACCAGGTGTGAGGTGATAGGTGCCAGATGAATACCAATCTGAGAGGTTTTATTTCTAGTGATTTTTTTAAATTGCCATTTTATTCTACCGCTATCCTGTTTTCAATACAGTAAGTAGTACACTTATCTTAATTTAGTTTTTTTAAAAATAATAAAGCTCAGTTCAGAGGCGAACAGGGACAGCTCTAAAAATTTTTTAATGACCTTCTGCTTTGAAAAACTTGAAAGCAGGATATTAAGGTAGAATCCCTAGAGAGGCTCAGTAATAAGAGGAGAGAAACTGTAAAAAGGCTTACTTAATTTAATGAAAAATCCTGAGAACCATGAATACTTTTAGCCTTCGGGCTCTGCTTCCTTGAGGTTAGGGTTAGAGTTAGGGCAAAGCAGACGTCTCTCTAGCTTGCTATTTTCTGAGGGACTTTCCCCATTCCTGAGCCACAATTATATTCTTGACTTGGCAGAACATTGACTCTGGTCCCAATCGACGCTGCTCATCTGATTCACCTCCAAGAAGGAAGCTCTTGGGGACAACACCCCAAAAGACTTTTCCCGCTCCCCAAAGTTGCCCTTGGATGGCATTGTGGGGGGGAAAAAGCAGGAACTGTTGGCTTAAACCTGGCACAACCAAGGGCAACTAGAGCCTGTCTCAGCTAAAGGTCTTGCAATTAGCTAAAAGCAACATCATATGAACATGATATTTTCCCCTTGTGGTTAGGTGCAAATGGAATCACAGCCTAAGGTTGGAAAGCTAGAAATAAGCCCACCTGAGTGGAAAGTGATTTATTCCAAGGTAGGAATAATAAGAGCATTGCCACTCTCCAGCATCTCCAAAACAGTCCAAAGAATCACGGTCGTCTTTTCTTCCATTGACTTCACAATCTGAAGAACTATTATTGCCCCTCTGAGTGTTGCAAAAAGGTTTCTCTTTCTCCCACTATATGAAAAGGGGAAGTAATATAAATTCCTGGCATCCCAGCTTATCCCATATCTTGATTTATGTGTTTATACCTTCCTTCCTTCCAATGTATCCTTCCTTCTTTCTGATGTATCCTCACCACTTCCTTCCTTCTGATGTATCCTTCCTCCCTTCCTTCTGATTATCCTCACCACTGCTTCCTTCTGATGTATCCTTCCTTCCATCCTTCCTTCCTTCTGATGCATCCTCACCACTGCCTTCCTTCTGAAGTACCCTTCTTTCCTTCCTTCCTTCCTTCCGATGTATCACCACTTCCTTCCTCCTAATGTCTCCTTCCTTCCTCCTAATGTCTCCTTCCTTCCTTCTGATGTATCCTTCCTTCCTTCCTTCTGATGTATCCTCACCACTGCTTTCCTCCTAATGTACCATTCCTTCCTTCTTCCCATCCATCTCACATTTAATTTTTTTTCTTCCCACCTTCATTATTTTTATAAGTAACTTAAGATGATGAACATACTTAGTCCTCCTTCCCGTCCTATGATAGATAATTGTGAACTCATCAAGCTAGTCCTTTGAAAGACTTTTAATGTGACTGAAACCCAAGAACTACAGGTATGTGAGGGAAGAGTTCCTTCAGATGGGGAAATAGGCTGCCCCAAAGCTCCACAAAGTCTCAGTGTTTTGTAGCCAAGGCTAGTCTTATTGTGGTTTTGACTATGCTACAACTGAAGGAGAAGCAGATTGGTACAGCTACTGAATGCAGCCAACAGAGGCCCTGGGCTGAGTGCCTACGAGGACTTGCTGTAACGAATGGCTGAAGACTACAATTATATGAAGACAGGTAAGGGTTATTTCAGCAGGTGTAAGACACATCTTTTCACACACATTTCCATTTCTGTGCAACAAGCATCACATTTTAAAGAAGCCACTGGCTTCTCATTTTGATGGGGCAGAGGTTATTCTAGTGTTCTGGATTTTTTTTTTTTTAATTACAAATTTGTGGAATTCATTTTTTCTGGGTTATATGGAGACAATATAAATAATTAAAAGATTAAATAGCAATAAAACAATGAAGCCCCCCCAAAAAACCCTCCCCCCAAAAGTAAAACCAATGAGAGAGAGTTGAGCAAGCACCCAGCTAAATCCAGAAAGCTCTTCAGGCTGGGAATTAGAACATAGAATAATAGAGTGGGAAGGGACCTCAGAGGTCTTCTAGTCCAACCCCCAGGACACCCTACCATTTCAGACAAATGCCTGTTCAATCTCTTCTTAAAAGCCTCCAGTGATGGAGCACCCACAACCTCTGAATGCAAACTATTCCCTTGGTTGAGTACTCTTATAGTTAGGAAAGTCCTCCTTAGTCTGATCCGCGGGGAGCAACGGACAATTTTTGTTTCTTTTTCTCTTGGAAGTCCCAAAGGTGCTTTTTTCCTCCAAGAGGTAACTGGATTTTTTTTTCTTCTTCTTCTTTGAAGCGAAACGTCTTCAAAGAAGGAAGAACACCCCAGAAAGTCCAGTTGCCTCTTGGGGAAAAAAGCACCTTTGGGACAATCATGACCTGGATGACTGAGAAGCTCCATAGACTCTTTAAGGCAGCTATCCTCAAGGATATCAAGGGCTCTCCCGGGCGAGCTGCAAACCTTCACCCAGACGGCCGCTTGCCATGGCCACTGTTTTTGAAGTAGAGAAGCAGATCGGGGTCTCTCGGCTCCAAAACACGCACAGCCGGAGCAGATGCCGCCTTATCTGTTTATCTCGCGTCTTGCAGAGCCAGCCAGGAGGACACCAAAAGAGACTTCTCGCTCTCCCCCCCCCCAAATCTCCCGCCACGTGAGGATGGGGGGAATCTGCCTAAAGCCCAAGTAAGGACGGAGGAGGCCGAGAAAGGGTCGTCTTTGTCCTACTTTCTCCCTCCGGAACTAGGGAGATAATCAGGCGTGGGATGGGATCACAGGCTTCCCTGCGCCAGGAAGGACCCGTTGTTCTCCGGCCTTGTCAGGAGGATCTTCCGGCCGCTTCGCTCCCGGTCGTCTCGGGTGCATTCCTCGCCTGCTCGCCTGCCAGCGCTTCGCGTTGAGAGTGGAAGCTCCCCCCTCCCCCCGCCGCCCCTTAATAGGCCCTTTCCTGCCCTTGATGGGCACCCTCAGGCAGCCGCGGCGATGGCTTCCTAAATCACTTTGAATGGATTGGAAGCGCTGGCACGGAGGGTGGGCTTGGGGCCCCCTAATCCTGCTGAGCAGGAAGGCTTTAATAGGAAAATGTTGTTTGGCTGGAAGTTAGAAGGACAAATAAACCCAATCCGGAGACAATCACAGATTTTATTTGCCAAATAAACAACTTTCCACCATCACCACCTCTGTGCAGGATTGCAGTGTGTGTGTGTGTGTGTGTGCGCACATAGGTTTTTTTTTTAATGGCAATGAGAAATTTGGGTGTGCATCTGGAGTGGTGGAGAGACTGCAACATTGTTAATTAAATTTAGTGAGCTGGATTCTCCAGGCTGATGTTTATCAGGTCGGTTAACAATCTGGTTCATGCCCTCTGCAGAAATCAGAGTGCTTGGAAAGGCCCCTTTTGCACTTATAAAAAAACATGTCTTATTATTGGAATGCTTTCCACCCATACAGATTAGATTTGTGTTATTAATTCTGACCCCAACACTGTTACAAGGCGGCTTTTAAAAACCAAACAAATGAATGGAACTGGATGCTGTGTGTTGGTTGATGAAATCTTCCCATGTTAGGGAATCTGAGAGTGGCATGGTGGCTCAGCACTTAAAATGCTGGGCTTGTCAACTGGAAAGCCAGCAGTCCAGGTTTGACATCCCCACACAACACGGTGAGCTTCTGTCCTTGCCCTTGAACCCCTGCCAACCTAACAGTTTGAAAGCATGCAAATGTGAATATATAAATAGATATCACTTTGGTAGGAAGTAACAGCACTCCATGATGTCATACTGGCCACATGGCTGCAGAATTGTCTTTGGACAGTGCTGGCTCAATGACTTTGAAATGGAGATGACTGCCCGCTATAGTTGGCAATGACTAGTGGAGTAAAATCCTAGGGGGATCCTAGAGACTTTGAACTTCGGACAGCTTTCATTGGTAATGTTGCATTTGTTTTTGACCAAGGACCCAGCAAATTTTAAAAATTGACCTTTCAAATATAATATGCAAAAGTAAAAATAAACCTTCAAAGACAGTTGGTAATTTCTCATTTTCTTTTTTTCTAATGTAGACTGGTGAGCAAAATTAAATTCTTCAGAATGTATCCCTGTTGTCTTGAAGTTCTTGGAAAGTTTCATTGTTAAAATGTAATGAATGCATCGAATGTCACAGCATTCTGGAATTTATTTATTGTTCACCTTCATAATCTGATAGAAATGGGGAATTTGTGAGCCACCAGAATCTTGCTGAACAAGTCTTGGAAGCCCAAGCCAACATTGACAATGGTGATGGAAATTAATCAGCGTTTGGATAACTATAGGTGCCTTGCTGTAACAACTCTTACTGTGACGTAAGTGGAAGGAGCTTATTCAGATAAAAGCACAAGGATGGAAATGTGATCAGCTTTTAAAAAAGAGAGATTCTGCACTATCACTCTAATTTCTGCATGGACTCCCTGCCACCTGTGCATACCTTAAAGGATTTAACATTTGGTTGTTGAATTAAGTTTATGAGAAAGGACTTATGGAATCAGCTTAAAGAGATAAGTGCAGCTTCTGGTTCCCACAATAACCAACTAAACTGGTTATTGGAAAGCCTCACAAAAGAAGCATGAACACTGTTTCTGAGATACATTGCTTCCAGTACTGGAGTTCAATATTTTCCACTTACGGAAATATTGTTGATTAATGGGAAATATAGAATTAGGTTTTGTATGTGTGATGTGCCAGTCCCAGCTCCCAATTCTTTATTCCATTGTCCAATCTCTGTAACAATGGAGATCTGTAACATGCTTGAAGAACAGCAAAGTAGCTGACCCATCAACCAGCGATGGGGGAGAACTATCCCAGCATACATGAGATAGGGCCGGGGAAAAGCCAACAAATGAAGAAATGGCATCTAAAATACCCATGGTGATACATGGGTATTTTATTTTCTGATATTGCCATTCCATAATGTGACGTGCTCAACAGATGCAAAAGGAATCAACTACCCATTCTGCTATTTAGATTAAGATGTTGTTTAAAGAAAAGGAAAGACATACTAACAACATGGCTCCAAATAACCTTCCGTGTTTAGGCTGTTTATTTCCGTGTTTAGGCTGTTTATTTCTTTACATTGTCCATTTATTCAACAATTTGCATCCAAATGCAATGTCAGATGAATGATATGTGTAAAACCCAACTCTATTTCTCTATAGGGGTTTAAATCTCTTTCTACTTCCTTGCTCCATTTTATAGCTTGAACTTCTTCCAGGCTCATTATTCAGCTCTCAACATATTTAGGGTGTAAAAAGCTGCAATTTCTAACTCCACCAGTTCTCTTTAAAAAAATGTATGCTATATATTCCCCCTTCTATTCTGTAGCTATGGAAGGATTTGCTAGAAACCCAAAACTTTGGAAAAGTTCTTAACATTCCAAAAATTCCATGCTTCGGTTGCTCCAATTTTTCTCTTAGCATCCCTTTCCTGTCCTCCCCATTCACAAACCCATAGCAGATTTACTTACCTCCCTTAAACTGCACCAGCTTGAGACCTATAATCTTTGAACTCCATTTCCATTTTAATTAATGAATGAATTTGATAACCACCTACTACTTACAAAGGAAGAAAAGAGGTTTATGTTTTCTCCTTCATCTCTAGTTATGAGCTGGAGGAAAAGAGACAGTCTCGCTTCTTAAAATGCTGCAGGGACACAATCTGAGGCATAGTACTTGTGCTGGAGTGAACCCATTGAAACCAGTGGATTCAGACATGCTTAACTTAGTGCAGGACTGAGGGCCCCCAGCCTCAGCATTTCCCCCTTGTTCATCCATCTGGAGCAATTACTGGGGATTATTTTTTCAAGCTGGAGTGTTGACATTTTCCCCCAGTTGGGTGTCACGTATACACATGAAGTAAGGAATAGCTGGGCTTCAGATGTCTAATGAAAGGAATGCCAGGAGGTTAATGAGGTGCTGGAAAACAGCAGAACTAAATCCAATATTACCATTTTCCAGCTTTCAGGTTTAATTAGAAATCCCAGTCACTTGTGCATACACCAGGCACTTCCGCTTGCAGCCCATTGGCAACCCAGATCCTTGTATCCATGGGAATTGGGAGAGGGAAGGCCCTGTTAGACAGGATTAGATAGCCCTTTCCTACTTTCTCATGCTGCATCTGATTTCTATTCCGCTATAATGCCAGACCTCCACAACCCAATTTGAAGTGATATGAAATAGCTATGATATTCAAGACAGTCTTGCTCCTTTTCCTGTTCCAAAAGAAAATGTGTTAGCAAGAATATAAGCTCAAAATTTTACAAATTCGGCATTGGAGACCCAAGTGCTGTTACATGGCAGGGTGAGCTCCTGCCATTCACTCCAGCTCCTTGACTAGGATATGAAAGGAGCCCCTATGGGCGTCTGGGTCCCCCGAGCAACGGTGATGTCACATGGCTAATCTTTGCATCCTGGAAGCGCCTTAAATGGTGTCTCTGATGCAAACAGCTTGGGAACAATTATCCAGAAAAATAAACTGGTTCTAGTTACAGCATAGCAGATATGAACTAACCTGTAATCAGTGGTGGGTTGCTAACTGGTTTATTACCCCGTCGCTCGTGCTTATGCGTGCGCTTGGGCACAACACTTCTGCACATGCACAGAAGCATCCGGGTGGGTGGGTGGAGCCTTCTGCCACTGCTACTACTGGTTTGGCCGAACCGGGAGCAACCCACCTCTTCCTATAATAATATGTGGGACAGATCTTGGGAACCTGGGCAAAGGGATACTTCAAGGACATGGTCAGATAAGAGATACCATAGCCTGCAGCTGCACAGTAGGCAGAGCAACAGGCATCTGAAGGGACCTTCCCTAAGTTCTGAGGCTGTAAAGGAGATAGTGAGGAGGGCAATACTTTCTGACTTGCAAGATTTTGTCAATGGAATTTTACAATGAAGCGAGATTGCTTTACCTGGTTGTGAGTCTTATCTGATTTACCCGTGAGGCCCACATAACCTTATATCTTTGTTTAAATATTCAGCTGTTGGAACTTACATGAAGTATAGATCACTGGTATAGAAGAATGCTAACACGACATTTGTTTCGATAACAAAAAGAATGCCTTGCAGGAAATGAATGACACGAGGGCAAGTGGAAGCATGTGTGTAGTTCTAAACTTGGAGAGTGTTAATGGAAGAGGACATTCTACCTCCTTTGCGCGGATAAATATACTATAGTAATTAGATATTTTTTTTCCTTGCTTGGAATTTCAGAAATGTGTTTAAAGTCTGCATATGTGTCTCAGCAGATGGCAGCACTGAGCTGATCCCGTTTGATTTTGGAAGCCAAGCAAAATAAGCATTGGCTTATAGGAGATTGACTGCGAGGGAATTCTAGGACTTAGGTTAGATTGATAATTGAACCAAAGGAAAAAAAAAACCAGAAGAAGTTAGTGATAAATTGCTTCCATATTGTTGCTAAGAAAATCTGATGGTTGGGCATGGACTTTCAAAGCCCAATTGGCACTTTCCAAAAGTGGGACCATGCAGAGGTCATGGAGAATTTCTGAAATATAGGAAGAGCGGAGAAAAGCTATACACTGTCCAACTCTTTTTTTAAAAAGGGGGGAATTACTGGTCAGTAACAGGAGAAAGCTTGAAAAGAACGTCAAGAAACGGGGAAGCAATGGGAAAGGCATAAACTAATTGCTAAAGATCACCATGTTTGTTTCTTTGCTTTAAAAAAAAATCACAGGTCATTGCCATGCAAATCTTAATGCTGGTTTTTTTTTTGGGGGGGGGGGGGCAGGGTGACTAGATTATAAATAAAAATGCTGTGGATGTAGTCTAATAGAGACTTCAGGAAGTTATTTGATAAAACTGACCACAGTCATCTTCTTGATAAATAGGAACAATGTAGAATGGATGGTTCCCAGGGGTTGGATTCTACTGGTTTGGACCAGTTCGGGCGAACTGGTAGCTCCAACAATCAGCTGGGAGCGAACCGGTTCACTCCGATGATCAGGTGCCCCCCCGCCCCTCCCACCCCTGTGCTTTACTGACTTATATCTTCTCAGCTGATTCATGCAGCAGAGCAAATTGTCATGCGTCAGCTGTGCTATTCCCCAGCAGTAATGCGGAAAGTACGTTTTCTTAAAACTGCGCACGCATGCACAGCGCCAGTGCGAAGTCTGTGATCACTGAACCAGTGGTTAAACCAGTAGGATCCCACCACTGATGGTTCCACTACCAGAATGATTCACCTCTGTTTGAACAACTGTATCCAAAGCAGGGGCCCTAATGGATCTATGAAAGGAGATACGAAGTGGGGTATCTCGGCATGGGACTTAGTGCTCTTCAACGTTTTGATAATTGACTAAGAAGTGGGGGTGGGGGAACATCTTGTCACTCTGAATATCAGTTAAATGTTCAAAAGGATCTTGATAAACTTGAGCATTGGCCTTATCAAACAATATGCAACAGTGCAACTTATTCTTATCAATTACGGGGGGAAAATACCTTATGGCTTTAATAGGGTGCCATGTAGTTAGCTTGTGAGAGATGATGTGATCTTCATTTGGTTGGCATTTTCCTTTGTTATATGGTTGCAGAGAAATGAATGAGGTAAATTGGATCATAGACAGGATAAAACCTGAAAGGAGTGAAGACAGGTCACAACTGGAAATCTGTGAGATTATGATTGGAAGCTGTTTTACCAATGTATCAATTGCTAAGACTTGCTGAATTTGCTGGAGATTCGTCCTTCCCCAAATTGCTGTTGTGTTTGGTTTGGAACAAAGATCAAAAATAAAAAAGAAATTCCAGGGCTTGCAAAAGGCATTTTCAAAGAAGTGCTTATGCTTGTTGCCCTGAAGCTGGCTAATTTCTAAAATCCTTTATGTCTGACTGCAGATTTCCTGCCCAGTAATCTAAGCTTGCCTGGATCAAAAGTTAACCAATATGCTTTAATTTCCCTTTCATTATGCGCTCCCCCTTTTTGACAAAAACAGTGAGCTCCTGCGGATGGCACTGCATTTATGTTATAGTATTTTGTGCAAGTATTTATAAGTCCACAGAAACAAGAATGTCAAGCAAACAACACTTTTCCGCTACCGAGATGCACAGCATTTGAGAAATGTATGAACCTGGGTTATAATTCCATGCATGTTTAAAACAGGGAAACATTTTCTGAAGCTGAGATGGACTTTTGTGCTACATGGGGCATATCTGTAGTTTTCTTGGCAACAATATAAAAGTACTTTACTGTTGTTTCTTCCTGGGAGACCTGACCTAATCTGGTCTGATCTTTCAAGCTCATTCTAATGGATTACTACAGGCACCTATCACGATGGTTCACGATAGTTTCTGGTGGATGCTTAGGAGAATTTCCCTGCAATATGATGAACAGTTCTGTTCAATCGAAATGACTGAGAGTCACTCAGGTTTTGTCTCTTCATAGACAGAATATGAGATGTTAAATTGGGCAATACACCTGATCATGTAATCCAGCACTTCATTTGGCCTCTAGATTCTAATGAAGAGATCTTGTGCTGTGATAGGCTAGGTGGGTTGTTTGTGGCCCTCTGCAATGCTATCTTCAGATCAGGGGTGGGCTGCTGGGGGATTCCAGGAGTTCGGGAGAACCTCTAGCTAAGATTTTGTGCAGTTCAGAGAACCTCCAAGTCCCACTCCTGGCTGGCCCTGCCCACCCCTCCCCTCCCTTCCCAGGAGTCCCCACGCAGCCCATTATGGATGGAGGTAAGGGCAGGGAGTGCACGGAGGCTCGAGAACAAAAAACAGGCCTACCGGAAGTTTGGGAAGGCTGGAAAAGGTGCCCTTCTGGCCTCCAGAGGGCCACCTGAGCCTGGGGAAGGCCATTTTCGCCCTCCTGGAAGCTCGAGGAAAGCCTCCGGAGCCCAGGGAGGGCAAAAACGCCCTCCCGGTGTTGCAGGAGTCTGAATAGGCCACACCCACCATGACCACACCCACCCAGCAACCGGGCAGAGAACCCCTAGCTAACATTTTTGAAGCCCACCCCTGCTTCAGATCCTATGTCTACCCTCAACTAACACAACAATTTTTTGAATCCTGGGTAAATTATGTTTTGCAGAAAAATTGATTTGGGCTTTTAGTTAGGAAATGGGCTGTAGGTATTCATGGACTTGCAGTGCCAGACTTGGAACAGGCAGTTCATTGCTAACAAAATGTTCCATGGCCATATCCCCTTCCTATTCCTGTTTGTTCTACTTCCATGGCTCCTGAGTGGCGCAGATTGGAATAAAACAGGCAAATATTTAAGTTGTAAATTTTCTTTAGTTAGAAGCACAGTGCACAAACCAAAGCAACCAAAGCAACCAAAGCAAGCAGAGCTCTATGCAAGTAGTCTAACATAATCCGGGACCAGGAACGAGTGGGCCCTCTTTATCTAAGGAGGGACATGCTGTTGTCACTGGCAGCTTATTGGGTACTTTTATGCAAACATTATCTTCAAGCACAGAACAATGCAGCCATTAACAATGTATATCTTTCAGTCTGAAGGTTCTGAAATATATATGTGTGTGTTATATTTGTGCTGATAAATAAATAAAGGGAGACTTATAGATATATTTCAAGCTATTTAGCTCTCATTAGCTAGCCATACCCTTACTCTGATACAATGACGTGCGGTGAGTTTTGCGGCTGGTGAGGCTGGTGACGTCATCAGCGTGAGCCGCAGTCCCCTTCATGTTGACTCAGGAAGGAGGGGAATGGGACCACGTCAGCCTCCCTCCTGCGCACGTCCCATTCCCCGCCTTCAACATGAAGGGGACCGCGGAGCGCGCTGACTTAGGAATGCGGGGAATGGGACGTGCGCAGGAGGGAGGCTGGAGGGATCGCGGAGGAGGGATCGCGCAGCGTGAGCCGCGGGACAGCGGCTCACGCTTCGCGATCCCCTTCATGTTGACTCAGGAGTCAGGAAGGAGGGGAATTCCCCTCCTTCCTGACTCCTGAGTCAACATGAAGGGGACCACGCAGCGTGCTCCGCGGGACTGCGGCTCACGCTGCACGATCCCTCCTCCGCGATCCCTCCAGCCTCCCTCCTGCGCACGTCCCATTCCCCGCATTCCTAAGTCAACATGAAGGGGACCACGGACCCTTTTCCCTTTTTAAAAATTTTTTTCATGATGAGAGCGGTGCGGCTCTGCCTCCCCTGCCTCCCCTGACCGCACGTCCCTGCTGGGATATATATATGAATATATATTCATTCGTAGATTTTCACGGGTGTAGGTATGCTGGTCTTGTTGTATTCGGGTCTTTTACATGGGAATGTTACACGGGAAAAGATCCGAATACAACAAGACCAGCGTATGTATGTATGTATGTATGTATGTAGGTAGGTAGGTAGGTAGGTAGGTAGGTAGGTAGGTAGATAGATAGATAGATAGATAGATAGATAGATAGATAGATAGATAGATAGATAGATAGATAGATAGATAGATAGATAGATTGATTGTCTTGGCAAAACCTGAAGATGGCAAGTGAGACCTCGCCGAAAATTTGCCAAGACAATCTCAATCTTACACGGGAAAAGACTATGTGTGTCTCTCTCTGTGTGTGTGTATGTATGTATGTATGTGTATACACACACTCACACACACACACACACACACACACCTACATACATATTGGTAGAAGCCTATAATAATTTACATTCAATCCTCCAGTGTTCCTTTCCTAAGTCTTGCTCTCCTATCTTCCATTTGAATGGCTGTGGTACATGTAATATGTGCATTATCTTTATAACAATAGTATAATTACTCTCACTGGCTTATTCTTTCAAAGCTACTGTCATTTCTGGAATTAAACCAATGAACCTACACAGTGCCACTGATCTGGATATTAATAAGGTTCCTGAATATCTTGCTTTTGCCCATCTGATAAAATCTGGCACAGTTTGTGCACTTCAAGTCTCTTTTGTTAAACACAGTTAAGCCTCTGGAATCATTTCCTCCCAGGGACCATTTGGCTCCCACAATGATTATGTTATATGGGGCTATTTTTCCAAGCTTTGGGACAAAATCCTGGTTGAATCACTCTTTAAGATTTGGGTACAAATGCAGTTTTACTCTTTTACTCATACAATTTTATTCTTTTGTATTTAATCTATCCGAATGCATATCATCTGATTCTGTGTATTGTTCTACTTTTATTAGGTAAAGAACTCAGAGTCACCTGGAGTAGAGCATTTTTGAAATCAATATAAACAAATGAATTCACATGGAAAAAGACAAGTTAGAGTCAGTTACTCTTGCCCACGGGTGTGAAACTCACGGTGTCATGTTTCCGTCACGTGATGTTTTGCTATGTTTTTTTCCTTCGCAGAGCTGGGGTGGGCGTCGCCTGCAAGTCACGCATTTGGCCCATGGGCCACTAGTTTGACACATCTGCTCTATTCTACAGGTAGGGAATCTGTTGATGCAACTACATACTGTAGCAATGTTATCATCAAGCTTTTAATCAGAGACAGTGTTCCCATGGGTTACAGGTAGTCCTCGACTTACAACAGTTCATTTAGTGGCCGTTCAAAGTTATGAGAGCACTGAAAGTGAGTTAGTCAGCGTTTTTCACACTAACGACCATTGCAGCATCCCCATGGTCATATGATCAGAATTCAGATGCTTGGCGAGTGGTTCATATTTATGATGGTTCAGTGTCCCAGGGTCATGTGATCACCTTTCGCGACCTTCTGACAAACAAAGTCAGGGAGGAATTCAGATTCACTTAACATGTTACTAATTTAATAAATGCAATGATTCACTTAATAATTGTGGCAAGAAAAGTCATAAAATGGGGCAAACTCACTTAACAAATTTTTCACTTAGCAACATAAATTTGGGGCTCAATGGTGGTCGTAACTCAAGGACTGTCTATATACAGCTGGTGGGATTTGTGCCCATCAGTTTTCTGGCTTGGTGAGAAACAACTGGCTGTACTGGAAAACCTCACATCAATACAGGGAAACTAATGCTGGGACCCAAACTTTTAAGTCATGAAATGTAGGCACACAGTTAAACGTGTAAAGAGCCTAGATTTCAGTCTGACTGACTTATATAATTTTCAGTTTTGTAATAACAACAACAAAAATAATAATAATAACAACAACAACAATAACAACAACAACAACAATAATAATGATTCATTGACATTGCAATACCTGGTGATGCACGAATTGAAGATAAGCAGCAAGAAAAAATCACAAAGTACTGGGACTTGCAAATTGAACTTGAGCGACTGTGGAAAAAGAAATTGAGTGTTGTCCCGATTGTAATTGGAGCCCTTGGAGCAATACCTAAAGGGCTACCTCGCTATTTGGAAATTCTAAATTTACCTGACTTGAACATTCTGACTCTACATAAAACCACCCTACTTGGAACATCTTTTATCCTCCGACGTTACCTTAACAGTTCCTAGGTTCTTGGTTAGGAACTCGAGCTGTTGAGCTACCAACCAGCCCCAAAGGCTGTGAATCATCATAATAATAATAAATCACACAATAAGCGTGTGTGATTTAAACCATTTGGGAGTGGGAAACTACATTCATAATTATGAATATTCATATCATATATATATATAATGAATATATGTTCTTTCTTTGCCCTTGGCACACAGTCTATTGGTTTTAAATGGTTGTATAGTTTAAGTATTTTGCTTCGGTGTGATACACAAGTATTTTTAAAAGCTGTCTTATATAACCTTGAAATGGGCCTCGTGAATATGCACTTTCAAAGTGGGGAGCTCTATTTATAGGCTGTCTCTGGCTATGGGAACTATACACTAAGATAAATGCTTTTCTAGTGAGGTTAACAGATTCATTTTGTATGTAATGATATGGTATGCCAATGGAATTGTTGAGGCTGAATGGACATTTTAGAGATGCAGTATATATATATTCCATCTCAAGTACTTTGCGCTCCATCTTTTTGTTTGTTTCCAGTATGAGAAAGAATCAAAGGGGACAAAAGGGAAAGTTCACTGGCTGCTTAATTGTTCAGGACCACTTTTCTAACGGAGGGGCAGAAGCAATCTAATCAGGTGACACTGGCAGAGGAAGGAAAAGAATTGCCTTCTGGCCATAATTAGTCTTCGGTCCCAATTTGGTGTTTCCATTCTTCTTCAAGGCAACATACCAGTTCTTATCTGCGTGCATCTTTGACTTGTAAGTATTGTAATTGTTTTCTTCCAATTTTTCCAGGAACACACACTCTGCTGTTGGCAACTGCTAAAGAAAAAGAGGTTGGGAGCATTCAGAAGGGAAGCAAATGCAATGACCAAAACCGTTTATGGCACTGAAGGACCATCGTGATTGTGTTTGGATTGTGGAAGAGTTTGACTCTTTCTAGTCCAACTTTAGAAGGTGGGAAAGTCTGAGTATCTGCTGCCTTTTGGTAGGTGATAAAATTAACCCTTTTGCTCCAGATCCTTGCTGCTTAGCAAGATACTTTCCATCTATCTTGCAAGGCTGTTAGTAAGTCTTCCTATCAATTCTTTTTTATTATAAAGGTAAAATGTAAAGGTTCCCCTCACACATTTGTGCAAGTTGTTCCCAACTCTAGGGGGCGGTGCTCATCTCTGTTTCAAAGCCAAAGAGACAGCGCTGTCCGAAGACGTCTCCATGGTCATGTGGTCGGCATGACTATATGCCGAAGGCACACAGAACGCTGTTACCTTCCCACCAAAGGTGGTTCCTATTTTTCTAGTTGCATTTTTACATGTTTTTGAACTGCTAGGTTGGCAGAAGCTGGGACAAGTAACGGGAGCTCACTGCATTATGTGGCATGAGGGATTCGAACTGCCGACCTTCTGATCGACAAGCTCAGCGTCTTAGCCACTGCATCCCATTTTTATTATAGACCAGCAAAACCTAGGAAAACCTAGCAAACCCTATTACTGAATGGGCCTTATTTCATTTAGATTTAAGTACAGTATGTCTCAGTTCCTCCTAATGGTTTCATCTTATCTGGAAGAACAGTGCCACTTTCTAATAGCTGAAATGTTTCGGAATGTTGTTTTCAAATATTTCTCTTTCTTTTCCCAGAAATAAAGATTGCCCCCAAAGCATCCACCCAGCAGCAAAAACAAGTGACCTTTAATTGTGCATGTATAAATGATTTTTGATTCCAAGCTCTCCATGCTACAAGATCTTTGCTACCCTCAAAACGTCCCTATAGTTAATAACATGGGAACTTTATACTTACCGAGCCATGTAAGCGTCCATTGACATCCATAGCTAAGTACAATCCAGATCCGATGCCCTTTATGTACACTGCACCAAAATATTCTGTGCTGAACAGTAACTGAACTATAGTTTGAAAGAAAAAAAGGGATTATGAACCACTGTTAATACATAACTATTGTTGAAGCTGTGCAGTGAGGACTAAGTTAATTGCCAAGACCGATAATACTTTGGTGTTATCCTAGGAACTTCTAATTGCATGAAAACGTGTATATGTCGGGCATGGTTTAGCCTGATTGGCCTGCAAAAGAAAGGATTGGGAACCTCATGCAGATCAGGGACCTCAACTTGCCGAGCTCTGTTTCCAAAGACAGAACCAAGGCTTTTCTGAATCCCTTCCTAGCTCTGTACAAATATAATTGCATTAGCTTAATGGGCTGTGGAAAGTAAAGGCACTACCCAAGTTTATTTACACAGTCAGCACCAAGAAGTGTACTCTGTAACTAGGGTTATTCCACTGGCACATAACCATTTAAAGAGTTTCCTCTGTAAATATTTTTTCATCAGGATGTCCAAGTTTAATAATTCATTTACAATAAATTCATTTTTAGCATTAGTTAGCAAACATGCATTTTTTAAAATAATGTGCTGGCTTGAAACTACTTCCAGGAGAAAAGAGAGAGGAAATTATAATTCAAGAGTGTTACCTAATGTTTTTTTTTAACCCTTAATCAGCCTTCCCTCCTGCCTTCCTGCCTGCCCACCCTCCCTCCTGCCTTCCTGCTTGACTTCCTGCCTTCCTCCTTCTCTCCCTCCCTCCTCACCTCCCGCCTGCCTGCCTGCCTGCCTTCCCTCCATCCCTCCGGCCTTCCTGCCTGCCTACTTATTTATTTATTTATTATTTTACCATGCTTCTAGACCGCCCCCTCTCCCAAAAGGGACTCGGGGCGGTGTACAGTCCATGCAAAATATATCAAAATACAATAAAAAATTGAATATGTACAGTTGGAATGGAGGAGGTTAAAAATGGAATTAAAAGAACTGTACAAAGCAGTATATATAAATATAGGTTTTTAAACCCCTAAAACACACACAATAAATTAAAAACAATACCCCTAAAATAACCAGTTAATAGTACATTTGCCTGCCTCCCTGATGTGTTAGGGAATCTTTCCCCAAATTGGAATTTTATCAAGATGTGTTGAATTATAGTACAGTTTCCGGAATTCCCAACTATGGAAAATATTAGCTAGAAGGTCTGGAAACTTCAGGTTAGAAACAGAAGTAGAAGAAATAAATTCATACATATAAAACCAAAACTGAACACTAAATCAGGTGGTTGTTAGAAAATATTAACAAATTCAAAGACTGTCATCGCCCAACAGCTATGAAAACAAAATGCCTTTAGGTGTGTGTGCTCCTGGTTTGCAAATACCCAGAATGTCCGGCCATTTTTGAAAACCAAAGGCTGAATTAACAGGCAGCAGGATTTTTCTTATGGTCTTATGACAACAAAAGCAAGCCCTTCAAACTTAGGGGTTTGGATTTTCTCAGTCAGAGAAAAGCACAGACCCAAAAAGTGGGCAGGAACAAACAAAAGTAATGTTAATGCAGGACTTTTTTTAAAAAAATAAATAAATCCAGTTAATATCATTACTTCCCAAGTTAATAATGTTCTTGGAGCACTAAAATTCCTTGGCTACACTTGAAGGAACTCTGGGGGTTCACTTCTTTTTGAAAAAAATTTTTTTAGAGTAGCATGCAATCCTAGAGCATCAAGTTGTACCTTTCATGCTGAAGTTGGGCCTATTTTGGGCAGCTTTGGAAAAGAAGTTGCTTGGTCTGAAATGCAGGTATGTGTGACGTACATATTTTTAAAAAACGACTGGGGGAATGGAAAGGACCATAACAAAGTTGTCTTATACCTCTGAAAAAAGACCACGCTTGGAAAATGTATCTATGGTTCCAGAGGGAAGACTTGAAAGAATGGTCTTAACTTCAAACAGGAGCTCTGATCTTTTAAGGAGGCTTTAATTTGGATACCTGTCCTGACTAGTGGGAGGGTGTTTATGGGATTGGGGGTAAAGGAGAAAGTCAAGATAGCATCCACATCTACACACACACACACACAAACACAGACACACTGACACACCGACACCTAGACACACACACACACAATTGTGGCTGCCAGCCTGACTTTTTTTTTACTCCATTTCCCCTACACCAGGGGTCAGCAACCTTAAACACTCAAAGAGCCACAAAGGTCCTAACTGGAAAGCTCCTGTTCAATTCTGGAGCCAACTGGAAGTCCAGTTCCCCCACCATAGAGTCTCCTCCTAGTGTGGCATCCTTTCCCCTCTACCTGCCCTAACTGAAAGCCCTATCAATTGTGGAGCAGACTGGCGACAGGGAGCCACAGCAGAGGGATAAAAGAGCCACATGCGGCTCCATAGCCGCTGGTTGCTGACCTCTGCACTAGACCAGGGGACTGGATTCAATGCTCCAGAAGGCTCCTACCAACTATAATTCATTGCCTGTCTCTATTTCATAGTATTTAAACATAAGTGTAGCTGACGCTTCTATCCTCAATGAGCATGGAGACGATGAGAGACTTCCTCTATTAAACCTGCCAAGCATTTATACAAGTGCTTTTTCTTTCGTTCTCATAACTCCTGGCTAGCTGATTGATGTGCAGTTGTCAATCTAAATATCTTCCCTTCTGTTGCCATGAAATTAGTTTCCTTTCTTATCGGGTGCGTCCATTCATGGGACTGATTCACACATGCGTTCTTCATGGCATAATGGCTTCAAGGTAGATCTCTTGTTTTGGGTTAGAGACTTGAAGTGGCTTTCTGCGCATTTTTGGCATTTGTCATCATGGCTGTGCTACTTCTTTTTCTTGTAAAAGTTTTCCCTAGTTACATGGGAAACTATTTCCCCCAAGCCTAGATGCTAGTCCAGTGATGGCTAACCTTTTTGTTGTTGGGTGCCAAAAATGTGAGCGCGAGAGCAAGATAGCGGACATGCGTGCCAGCACCATAATGCAAAGCCTCCCCTGGAGACCCTCTGGAGGAGGAAAAGGATCATTTCCGAACTTCTGGTAGACCCGTTGGGCCCATTTTTCACCCTCCCCAGGCTCCGGAGGCTTTCCTGAAGCTTGAGGAGGGTAAAAATGGCCTCCAGAAGGCCGAAAATCAGCTGTCCAGCACATGCATGCATGCTGGAGCTGATGGCTCATGTGCCATAGGTTCGCCATCACGGTGCTAGGCATTGCTCCTATTACTTGGTTTTGCTTGAAGAAAGTTATAAATCTGGTGGACTGCTTTGGAAATCTGGTTATCGGACAGTCAAGATAATGAGTCATTGACACCTAGAAGAATAAGGGCAATAGGAATAGGCCAACCTAGTGGTCATGGTCATACTACCCTGGGAATTCTGGGAGTTAAAGCTCCATACAATTGGAGGAAGCCAGGTTGAAGAACTGCTTTCTAGAAGAGAGATATAGTTTGATTTATGCTTAATATCAAAGAACTTTATCATAAGTGTTTTGATTAGGCTGCTAATGTTGAAATTCAAAGTGCTGGCAAAAGCATGTGTTATATTTTAGCTGCATTAATCTTTCCATGCATGACATTTTAGTGAGTGGGAAAAGGGCTGCAGCATGGACGGAAGCGGCTGATTTTTAAGAAACTAACTCTATGAGACATGAAGAATTTGTTATATATAGTTTTAGATCCCAGAGTAAGCACAGGATGTCAGCAAGTCCAGATCCCTGCAGAAGAGCCAGAGGGGACAGTCAAGACATGAGGATACTTAGCCAAAAATTTAAAAAAGTGAGTCCCATTTAGCCTATGTAGCGCTGGGGATCAGGCTGCCTCCTTGGGCATGGATTCCTGATAAGTAATTTCACAGCATGTGGCATTTTGTATTGTGCTTGTTCTTAAAAACTGGAAGCACACTTGTGCTTTTACAGAATCTCTGCCTTGTTTGCTTTCCTACCTCTATCACTTGAACAAGATTTCAGAAAGGCAATATGCCAGTTTACTCTACATTAGCGACTTCCTGCCTGTCCTTTGCTCTGTTTATTCAGGATGAGATCATCTTCATTCAGACCAGTGTTGAGGGTGCAAGCACGAGTATGTAAATGCTATTTCTAATAAACCTCAACCATAAACTGACTTCAGAAAAAAAAAAAGAGAGCAGAGCTGGGGCAGGGGAGGAAAACCAAGTGTTTTTGTGGCTTTTCTTTTTTAAAAATAAGTGCTTTTCTTAGAATTGGTCTGTGCATTTGACTCCATCTTCATCACATCTTGCACCAAGGAATCCAGCTGGATTCCAGTTAGTCTCCGCAATGCACAATGTATAAACTGAAGTACAGAAGACCCTACTGAGAAACCAAGTTGTTGTGCATACGTGTGTGCTGATCAAACACTGTTCATCTAGATATAGTACCAATAGTAGCTATAAAGCGCAGCTTATTATTCTTTCATTTTCTGCCATCTCACTACCCAGTTTTCACTGACAAGAAATTTCATCCCAGCATCAAACATTTCACGGTTCCCATGGTATACATATGATTAATATATTAGAAATGCAGAAAAAGAGAAATGCTGAAGTAGATGTAAGATAAATCATGCACATATACTGTAGAGTCATGCAGTTCATAATGAAAACAGCCAATTTGTAAACCTGTAAAAGCACAAAGAAGAGCAAGGCAGATTAACTGATAGCATGGGAAGACTTGCTTCCTGTCAGAGGCCAAAGGTCACTTTTCTACAATGTACTACCACTGGATAGATATTAGCAGATGTAGGGCCCTTCTAGATGAGATGTTAGTTGTACATTCATCACACATCCCTATCTGATTCAGATTTATCTTGGCAACTTTCACTTGTTACCCACCCATGTTTTCGTAATGATTCCATTTTTTTTCCTTACCACATAAAAATCTGTTGAATAATAGAAACATGGAAGAACTCTATTTTTTTTTAATAAGTAAAGCTCAACTCCCTTGAGTGAAGCTCAGTTGTTGATGATCTAGCCTGCGCTTCAACTATGTACTGTAGCTTCCTTTGCTACAATACAGAAGTCATTTGCCATTTTAGGATTTCTCTTTTAACTTAATAGTTTGGGCTAGAATCTTGGGATTACCCGAGAGTCTCCCCCTCAGCCACTGACCATGTTTGATCTGCTTAATTTTCAGATCAAATAAAGTCAGCTAAATGCAGCTATTGTGTTAGGTAGCACTAAATCTGGGACCATCTACATACCAATAATAGTCATAATAATTACATCCTGTGATGATACCTTTAATACAGGCCACATCTGCCTGTTTTAGATCCTTAGGAAGGACTCGATAGGTGGAATCCAGCCAAATGCAGTCTGAACATCTGGCTGACTGTGCAATGAACCAAAATGATAATACCATCAAATATAGGTAGACATACCAAATCCAGTCCCAGCATCTGGCTGATTGTGTAGTGAACCATAATGATATATCCTGTAGCAATATGTTTAATATTATTAAACAACAATAACTGCCTATCCCCTGTCCTTTGGAAGGACTAGATAAGTGGACTAAAATCTCTAACCCAGCCTAAACATCTGACTGACTCAGCAATCAACCAGAATAATAATGTCTCCCAGCAAAAGTCCCACTTTAGGCATGATGTCAGCTGGATGATCTTGGGCCATTCATTATCTCTCAGCCCCAAGAAGTAGCAGGGGATGGCAAATTAGTTCAGAATTTTGCAAAGAAAATGGCAGGGGTTGTCCAGGAAATCACCCAGTGTCAAGATTAATTCAAAGGCAGAAAAAAGCCCCCAAGATAAAAAAAAGGGGGAGGGAATCCCAAGAGGGGAGAGGGTTTCACTCTCTGTCTTGTCTCTTCTACTTCTGTCCTTTCCTGCTGATAGGGGATAAATCTCAGGCATCTGATTGGGTATTTTGCCTCTATACAGTTAGGGAGCCTGGTTGATGGGATACAACTTTGCTTTGTACCTTTCTTGTTAGTACAGAAATATTTGGCTGGAGTGGTCCATTGTAAAGATTTATTAAATCTGAAACAGGATTGCAGTGGCAAAAATCAGCGAACTTCATGCTCTAGTTAATAACACGTAAAAGAAGGGTTAAAACTGCATTTTGTCAGCCTCTCAGTCAACTGGGCATTTTTATTGAGTGTGGCACAAAGAGCAATAGCTTTGGATCAATAGACCAAATTGTTTGTGTCCTAAGAAATAAAGATTGACTCCTGCAGATTCTCTGGCCTTCTCATTTCCTCTTTCCAGGCTGTTATGGCACAGAAGAGGCTTTTCAGTAGATTCTACTCCCTCAGGAAAATGAATCCGAGCTGAGAATACATCCTGCAGAAACAGACATAAAAGGCATTTTGTCTTGGCAAGACAATAGAGTTTATATTAGTGAAAGGATGCCACTTCAAACAAACAGGCCAATGGGTATTATCAAGAAGGGAATGTCAGTAGAAGATTTAATATATGTAAAGGAGTGCAGCTACAAGCTTTAAATACTTATGAGACATGTTTATAGCTTTTGCTGCCGTAGCAGAAACATGTCCAATTTTCCTGTAGTCCTTTTTAGAATACTGGTACCACAGGTTAATTGTTGGTGTAAAATTTCCTAAAAGGTGGGCTATTGTGCCTGAAATCTAGATAGAGAGGTTGCAATTGCATACTTTTTATATATACATGCACATTACACGTGCATGCATTCATACAGAACATATGAGGGGCATGTATGTGTTTGAGTTATGAAGATATGCTCAGAGGAAAGACTAAATTCTTCGTGGACCAAGTCAAAGAGGATTGTAGACTGAATGATATTTGGCATCATTACCTCCATGATTCAGCTTAGCTCGTGGGTGTCGTTTCTTTCACCACTTTGCACAATGCATGGCACTATTTTCCAATACATTTGTGGGTTCTCACTGTAATAATAGATGTGGTTAAAGGCATACAGGCAACTGTCAATGGATTTAGTCCAAATGAACATGGGTGCAACAGTGTAATCCAGACAAATATTATGTTTAAGACTGTAGAGAGCTTTTCCCCCCTCCAAATTATATATCTGTTAAAAATAACTAAGAGCCCAACCCCAGTTAGACATTAAAGGGGATTCATGACCATTGGATCAACATCTGCCCAGATCTAGAAACAGCCTTTGTAAGCTGTTGTAAATGCTTTGTAATAGAACTGGATAATATCTTCTCCTATTTGGATCAATGTGGAGTGTGGGGTGGGGAAATATTAAATGTTTAAAAATGTTAAAAAAATAAAGGTACTCTGTCCATCTTTTTCAGAAGATAGTGCCAGAAAGAGGCACAACAGAAATATAACTTGACCTTTGCAAACATTTTGCATAAAATCTCATTATGCGTCTTCACCTGGAGCTTTGTCATTCTGATATAATATACATGATCCTTTCTCCGACTAACAGAAGGAGAGGAGAATATTTGGAGGCTGGCGTAGTGTCAGCCCTACATCTGCTAGAACCTTTAAATAAGAACCTTTTTATTTAATAAGATTTCCTGCCTGAGCAGAGGGTTGAAATAGGTCCCCTCCAGCTCTATTATTCTATTCTATTCTATTCTATTCTATTCTATTCTATTCTATTCTATTCTATTCTATTCTATTCTATTCTATTCTATTCTATTCTATTCTATTCTATTCTATTCTATTCTATTCTATTCTATTCTATTCTATTCTATTCTATTCTATTCTATTCTAACAACCCTGGACTCCATTTGGTGAAAAAGGTATAGTTTACTAATGGTCAAGGAGAATACAATAGAGCAAAGCCATTACTGAAATTCAGGCACAAAAATCTCTAACGTTCTCCCCTTGAGCCACTTCCCACTGCTGGTCTCCCATTGTCCAATCATATTCAAATGAATTGTTTGAACAGTCTCTTATTGTGGGCTGGTATGCAGCTGCATGCCATTCTGACCTTCAGGCTGTGTCTCCAGAAGTTGTGGTGTGTAGTAAGCTTTCCCCCACCCATCCAATATCCTTCCCCCAGAGTCCATAACAAACTGGCATCGAGCGAATGCATGTGAGATGGCAGTTCTGACATGTAGGCTGTCCTCTTACCCATCTCTAGTTGAGCTCAAACAATAATCAATGAATAAATGTAGGAGGAAGAGTTGAGGAGACCCTCCTGATACATGTGGCTAAATGCTTGGCCAATGGAGGATTTGCCTCCTAGCTTCAGAATTTCCAGTTGAAGGTTCCTAAGATTCTTAGATGGTCCACTCAGCTATGCAGTAAACTTGAAGACAAGGAAGGACCTGACCTATACCCCAATATTTTCCCCAAAGTAATTTGATTAATTACACAAATAGAATCTAGGTCTCTGCTTGTATCAGACATACCCAACTACAATTTATGCTTGAGTTAATGGTTTAATTAATTAACACCACACTTAAAACTCTAATGGGCTTTGGATGGGTTACTTCTGACAATTGATTCGACTTTCAGTGTTGGTGGATGTGTGTGTGGCTATGGATGTGTGTATAGCATTTGACATCTTATTTATAGTACTGCTCTAAAAATAAATGGGTTTTTTTGTTTGTTATATCAGCAGAATGTATTGGGACCACTCAAACTGGATAGGGATGGGGACAGGTCTGTGCATTCTGTTTCTACTGTCAACTCGCACAGCATTCCTGCACTGCTCTTGAGTTGCCATAGGCAAGCGGGATGGGAAAATGGCGAAGCAGCACAGCAGCCAAAAACAAAAGCACATTCCCGACATATCTCTCTCAAGGCTGTCTCCCAGGGTTACCCACAGCAGCTGGAGGAGAGTGATCTCTACACCCTGCGAAATTGCTCTGCTGGTGAATGTGACTGATGACACACCCTGAGGGGAGGGAGGAAACAGGGTCAAGTCTGGACCATAAATTATGTGGGGTCAGAGTTGGCTACACTTGGAATGTGCCGATATGAAGCTCCTAATAAATAACTTGATTTCTTTTGAAGCTTGGCTTGAAACTCATGATTTAATTAGGGCATCCATCGGAACACTGACATTTACTCTCATTAAGTGACAGAATGATATGTTTTTATATGGATTGTGGCACAATCATTTGGTCTTGACACAGTGGATGCCTCCAAATCTTTTGCCTTGCCACAAAGTTGAAAGCCACTAAGAGAAGGTCACTGAACTTATTAGTTGGGTCAGAAATAACAGCTACAATAACAATAGCAGCAGCTTACTGTGGTTGTCATTCCTGTCCCTGGTGCCATCCACTTTGCCATCTGGAAGGATCCTCAGGAACTGACCACCATTGCTGCAATAAAGAAGCTTGGGCTGGTTGTAATCTGCCATTGGCAGGTCAAATTTTTCTGTCATGGCAGGAAATGTTGTGATTTCCCTCTAGACATCTCTTTTCCTTCCTTGGTCTCAGGTCTTCAGTCCTGGAAAAGAAATTTAGCAGGATTTCAGTGAAAGGAGCCAAAATAGTAATGATACCTTCCATGTCACGGCAAGTTCAAAGAGGGAGAAGAAATTTCCAAGCATTATTTATACACATTATTTTAGGGATTACCCACCTCACGAAAGTATCATTCAACATACAGAGCAAAAGGCTATGCTGTATCTTTGGTTTCCTCAATCTTTGAAAAGCCTTTTTGAATATGCCTACTGTATGCCATAGCATTAAATCAATAAAACGGTGTTTAAGAAATAAAAGCAAATACAATGAAAGCAAGACTAGGGCCATATGTTTACCAGTTCAATCCCTGTCTCTGTCTAGAAAGAAAATAGGCAGAGAGAAGAAAGCAAGCAAGCAAGACCTAAGCTTTCCCGGATTACTTTTATTGTTTGTAATCAGAAATTGGTAGCTTCTGGAGAAGAGCTAAATGCTGTAGAATGGGCAGAATTATAGCACAAATGTACCCAGAAGTAAGGGTTTGGCATAGTTTTCTGTTACATGTGAGATGTTTTAGATCTTTCATCTGTTTTCCATGTCAAATGACAGGAAGCTGCATTTATAATCAGAGGAGGTCCCAACAAGAGAAAAAGGGATCCACAGCGCATGGGAGCACACACGCACATGCGCACACACAACAGTATAACTGAAGACTGTTCCTTGTTGTTTGATTAAGTATCAAATAATTGGCTCTTTTTCAAAGCAAACACCAAACATGGGAGTGGTTAAGAAAAATGTGGGTTTGGGTAGCAGCAAATGGGCAAATCCTTTTCACTTCTCTGAGAACTTCCTCGGGTCAAGTCTTCCATTTACCTCACATGGCACCAAAAAAATGATGTTGGTAGTATTATCAGCGAGTATTTGCTCCAGACAGGATGCCTTGTTACAATTATTTGAAGCATCAATCTCTAGGCCACCTAAAAAAACAAGCCATTAGCTTATTTGTTTTCTGAAAACTGGCCCCAAAGCTGAGATAAACAGAGTAGTAAAAATATAGAACAAGAAGTGAGACATATTGTTTTAACCACACCTGCAGATGGCAGATAATTTCAGATGCCAGTGGGAACTTTGTTCTTCACTGAACCTTGGAATAGACAGATATGGCTGAGTGTATGGATCTATATATGTACAGTATCTATAGTATCTCTATCAGTGGTGGGTTCCTACTGGTTCAGATCCTTTTCAGCCAAACCAGTAGTAGTTTGGTGGCCTGGGTTGCTGGGACCGGCAGTGACCCAGGCCTGCCACACCCCTGAACCAGTTCTCCTAGCGGTGCCATAGGTGGTGCCATCTTGTTTTTGGCTTCTGCATTTGCGCAGAGCAATTTTTATTGTTCTGTGCATGCACGCACCGCGCGCATCAAGCATGGATGGCGTCCCCATGAGCGAACCAGCATAGTGACTGCCGGAACCCGCCCCTGATCTCTATCTCAATCTATTTCTACATCAACACCTACATCTGTGTATTACCAGTGCTAAAATGAGGAGGGGTAGATGAGGGTGCTATCTTGATATATTTAATAGCCTCATGCTCCCAGGGCTCTTCTGGAATGTTTTAATGAAGGAGCTTGCTAGTACATTTGGAAATAAGTTAGCAAGTTCCATGTTTCTGTTTTAAGATTTATCACTAATTTTAGAATCTGTCCTTGCTTGTCAGTCGCCTGTGACTCCAGCAGAATTCTTGAATGAATACAAGCTCCTGTCCTCATTGTCATACTGTGATCGATATGAGCTGTGTTCTCATCTTCTTAGGCCTGTGTTTTTGGTATTCCATACATAGCTCTACTCTTGGCTTGTCTGCTAGACTGTATTTTCTGATAAGGTTTTGGGTTTTATGGAAATGAAAGTGAACACACACAAACACACACAGGCTCAAGAAGGAGCAAGAGTACACACCAAAGACAACATGACAATCCTTGTTTTTTTCTCTTTTTTTAAAAAAGAATTTTATTGGTTTTTACAAATATTTATAGGAAGGGGTAGGTAGGTATAAAATTTTTTGATAGCTACATCGTGCGAAGGGTAGAAATCCCCCCAAATCTCACAACTTTTACAGAAAAAAAAGATCAAAGATTAAAAGATAAACATTGGCAGCTTTTTGTTTTACATTATATCAACAATATATTCAATCATCTTATATATCACTACCAACAATTACATTGCAACAACAATTGCAATAATATTTCAAACTTATTTTTGTGACCTGAGTGTTCTTGATGTTGCTTCCTCCCCCCTACCCTCTGGCAGAGCCATGGCCCCTCCCTCCTTCATATCTTGTGTACTGTCCCCTGTTCCATCTAGAAAGGCAATGTGTTTTTTAATGAAGGCCTCTGCCTCCACAACTGTGTTGATTCTAATTCTGTTGCCCTCCCAAAAGATCAACATTCCTTCTGGCAATAGCCATCTAAACCAAACTCCTTTATCATATAATTTCTTTGATAAAGAGGAATATTTCTTCCTCTTATCTCTTACTTTCTTCGGAATTTGTTTAAGAATGGCTATTTCTTTGTCTTTATATTTTAATGGTCCCACCCTCTGAGCTCCTAAGACCTCATCTCTTGTGGTCTTTCTAAGAAATTTAACATGTACTTCCCTTGGAACGTTGTGTATTCTAGCATATGCTGAATTGATCCTATAAATCAAATCAATATCCCACCATAGCTGTTGTTTGTCTCTTTTAATATATTCTGATAAAATTGTGGTCATAATCTCCTTAAGGTCTTCATTTTCTGTCTCTGGTAAATTTTGAAATCTAAGAAAAAAAGACATTCTTTCAAATTCCACTTTTATCATATGATTTTCAAATTCTCTATTCCCCTTCTGGACGGTCTTAACCTCCTCCCTCAACCCAGTCGTGTCTTCCTCCAACACACCTATTCTCTGTTTGTTTTGTGTTGCTTGCTGTTGCGTTTCTCTGAGCTGTTCATTTACATCTGCCAATTGTTTTTTCAGTTCATCCTATCCCTTCAAAATAGTTTGAAACATTTGGGCAACAGATAAGTCCTTTGAACTCTCTTCAGTTGTTTTAGGTTGCAGAAATGAAGCCATTTGTGTCTGTTGTGTAATCGGACTAGATGTAGAAGATGTCGGGGCTGAAGATGCCTTACCAGGCGGTGGCTTTTTAGGTCCCATACTAAGTTCAGAGGTAGCTATAAGTCTTATGCAAAAGAAATGGCGTCTGTGGAATACACAGCTGGGAGAGATCGTGGAGGCAAACAAGCCAGAAGTGAAAGTTAATCCTCCTGTACAGCTGCAAGCCAGAGGATAAGAGTCAAATCCAAATCCAAGGGAGCCACATAAGAAGAGAGGCTCCAGGAGATCTTCGGGGTGTAGAATAATATAAGCCAGAAATTCTTTCAAAGGGGAAACTTCATTCATAAAAGCAAAGAAGAAGGAGGAAGTCGGCCATCTTGGCTCCGCCTTCACAGGGGACCAGGGAGCAACATGTCCAAGGTTTTCATAAGATAGTTTAAAAACAACAACTCAGCAGTCATCCCTTGCAATTGTAGCAAGAATCATTCTCCCATTGTTAAAGGAAGTGAAAGTTAGCTTTTAACTCTCTCTCTCTCCTCCGAGAGAGAGAGATATTCCAAGTGCTGCTTTTTCCAAGGGGGGTGGTGGAAACCCCCCCTCCAATCTTAACACTTCAAAGGATTGAATCCACAATTTGGAGAAGCTGCTGTTCATCAGTTAGATAGATTTACAGGAGATTGAGGGAAACCTCTCACCTCACCGCACTTCAGCTGTAACGTCTAATTGATTCTTTCTTTCCGGAATCCAATCGGCGAAGGCACACAGCGACAGCGGAAAATGCCACCACGCACCCCCCACGCTCCCCGGCTCCTGGGGCGAAGCTGGAAACAAGCTGCCCTGCGGCAGGGAGCCCCTCCAAGGCCCCCTGTGCTCCTAAAAGGAGCCCACCGAAGAGACGAGCGGCGGACACACACGTCTGTCGCCTTCGGGGACCGGAAGTCGTCTGGCTTGTTTTTTTTTCTTGTTGAAAGCCTAATCATTTAATTATTCAAAATGCTTGGAGAAGGGCAGGAAACATCATCCATGGTGAAATTTCTTTCCCAACCTTTTCAGCAAGATGAAACAAGTAAGACACAACCAACCTGCAGGAAATATGTAAAGCAGCTTCTCCCAATCCCTTGCAGTCCAGACTGCAATGTCCATCAAATGTATTGGGAGGATGAATGGCTATAAAAGGAGAAGCCATGAATGAGAGCACAAGCAGACAATACAGTACAGTACAATACAATAGCAGAGTTGGAAGGGACCTTGGAGGTCTTCTAGACCAACCCCCTGCCTAGGCAGGAAACCCTATACCGTTTCAGACAAATGGCTATCCAACATCTTCTTAAAGACTTCCAGTGTTGGGGCATTCACAACTTCTGGAGGCAAGCTGTTCCACTGATAAATTGTTCTAACTGTCAGGAAGTTTCTCCTCAATTCTAAATTGCTTCTCTCCTTGATTAGTTTCCACCCATTGCTTCTTGTTCTACCCTCAGGTGCCTTGGAGAATAGTTTGACTTCCTCTTCTTTGTGGCAACCCCTGAGATATTGGAACACTGCTATCATGTCTCCCCTAATCCTTCTTTTCATTAAACTAGACATACCCAGTTCCTGCAACCGTTCTTCATACGTTTTAGTCTCCAGTCCCCTAATCATCTTTGTTGCTCTTCTCTGCACTCTTTCTAGAGTCTCCACATCTTTTCTACATTGTGGCGACCAAAACTGAATGCAGTATTCCAAGTGTGGCCTTACCAAGGCATTATAAAGTGGTATTAACACTTCACGTGATCTTGATTCTATCCCTCTGTTGATGCAGCCTAGAACTGTGTTGGCTTTTTGGGCAGCTGCCGCACACTGTTGACTAATATCTAAATGATCGTCCACTAGGACTCCAAGATCCTTTCACAGTTACTACTGTTGAGCAAGGTACCACCTATACTGTACCTGTGCATTTCATTTTTGTTGCCTAAATGTAGAACCTTACTCTTTTCACCATTGAATTTCATTTTATTAGATAGTTCCCAATGTTCAATGTTAAGATCCTTCTGTATCTTAAGCCTATCTTCTGGAGTGTTGGCTATTCCTGCCAGCTTGGTGTCATCTGAAAATTTGATGAGTTCCCCATTTATTCCCTCATCCAAATTATTGATGAAGATGTTGAGGAGTACTGCCCTAAAACAGAGCCTTGGGGAACTCCACTGCATACTTCCCTCCATGTAGATGCAGTTCCATTGAGGACTACACATTGAGTGTGGTTGTTCAGCAGTTACAAATCCATCTGGTGGTGATGCTGTCCAACCCACATTCTTATACTTTATCTAGTAGTAGGTTATGCTCTACCTTATCAAATGTCTTACTGAAGTCCAAGTAAACTATATTGACAGCATTCCTCTGGTCCACTAATGTTGTCACATTGTCAAAGAATGCAATAAGATTAGTCTGGCATGATCTGTTTTTGACAAACCCATGTTGGCTTTTGGCTTTTGACACCCAAGATGTTCTCTTATGTGATGGAATCCATGACAGGAATACAATGAGATTTTCTCCAGTAATGCCCCTATCAATGGATTCACATTTTAAACAATGTCTATGCATCTGAGATTAAATCTGATTTATAAAAAAATATATTTAGGGTATATTGGCCTCCCTAAAGGATGCATTTGAAAGGATATACATCCGATTCTCTATGTCGGTGGTTTAAAAAAATTGAGGGTTCAATGACTTGTATGATGTGGTCATTTGATTGTCTGATATCTTGTTTGGAATAATGTAATCATACACACACACACACAGACAGACACACACACACACACACACACACACTGGTCTTGTTGTATTTGGGTCTTTTCCCGTGTAAGATTGAGATTGTCTTGGCAACGTTTCAGTGAGGTCTCACTTGGCATCTCCAGGCTGATGGAGCCCAAAACACCAGCCTGAAGATGGTGAGTGAGACCTCGCTGAAACGTTGCCAAGACAATCTCAATCTTACATGGGAAAAGACCCTAATACAACAAGACCAGCATACCTACACCCGTGAAAATCTACGAAAACAAATACATATACATACACACACACACACACACACACACACACACACACACACAGACACGGAATAGCAAGGAACTTTTTCAGTGGTCCCCAACCTTGCCAACTTGGCAGACCTGGCGGGGGGGAGAGGAGATGGTTTTGTGGGAATGGCAGGCATGTGTGCCACATATGGAAATGGGAACTGTGTGTGCGCAAGCGCTTGTCCGCTGCTTGCATGCCCCGGTTCTGAATGGGCCATGGTCCGGTAGTGGACTGTGGCTCAGGGGTTCGGGATCCCTGCTTAAAATGTTAAAGATTTAAATGTAATGTTAAACTATATACCAAAGCTTTGGAACTGACTGCTTATCGGGAATTATTATAGTGAGCATAGGAACAGAGAGGCTGTTGACTAAAAGAATCATATTGAAACAATGGACAAGTCATTTTATTCTAAATGTTTTAAGGTTAAAGGGCTTTTTGTCAATTATGCGTTTTAAAGCGTATTTTAGTATTCTGTAATATTTTTTCCTGTAGTTTACAATTAATATTTGAAAAAATGAGAGTATAAGCGCATAGGTGTTTCAAAGTTATTTTGGGTGACATCAATTGCAAAAAATTCACTGATCTTAGTTGATTAGAAATCTCACTCATCCCAATGTTGGGCTGTGGCTTGTCAACTCTGTCAAATGATTCTTCAGTTATTCAGAGCTTTATCTGGAACTTGTCAACAGGCGTCTATGCCACTGTTTACTTAGGATTCCCCTGCCCTACTTCTGTTGATTGGCAAATGATTCTGTTGCAGATTTGGTGGATGGACGGATGAATGGGTAGGTAGGTAGATGGATGACGTCTTTCAGTTCCAATTCCTTTCACAGGCATGTGTAAGCTTACAGAACAAAGTTTATTGGAACCATGTGGCGTTGAACTAAGGGGCATTTAATCTGAAGGAGAACCAGTATGGTGTAGGGCAGGGGTGTCAAACTCAATTTCATTTCATTTCAACCATGATGGCCTCCTGCATCCCTCGGCTAGCAAAAACAGAGTGTGTGGCCTCCCGGGGCCTCCGTTTTTGCTGGCAGAGGGCTGCAGGAGGCCATTGGGGTGGAAAAGGGAACCTAGGAGGGCCTTGCGCGGCCTCCCTGAGCTCCGTTTTTGCTGACAGAGGCACCGCAGGCCAGTCCTTTGCTATTTCCAGGGCACCTCCATGGGCCAGATTTAAGCATCCTGCAGACTGGATCCAGCCCTCAGGCCTTGAGTTTGACACCCCTGGTGCAGCGCTTATAATAACAGAATAACAAGTTGGAAGAGATTGTGGAGGTGTTCTAGTACAACTCCCTGCTCAGGCAAGTGACTTTATACCAGCCAAATGGTTGTCCAATATCTTCTTAGAAACCTCCAGTGTTGGAGAACCCACAACTTCTGGAGACAAGTTGTTCCACTGATTAATTGTTCTAACTGTCAGGAAATGGTTGCTTTTTTGCTTGATTAATTGAATGCTGAATTTAGAGCCAGGATTTAAAGATCAAGGTTTAAATCCACTCATAGCCATGGTAACTCATTGAGTAAGTTTGTCCCAGTCAGTTTCTGTCACCTAAGATTATTCCATGAGTAGATTGTTGTGGGGAAAAAATGAGGACAATATTATGTTCACCACCCAGTAGGAAATGCAGGATGTAAATCATATCATATCATATCAAATCAAATCAAATCAATCATCTTTTAAAAAGGAGTTCTAATAGTATAGCGCTTCATAAGAAATACAATTATATTTAAAAAAATATTTGAAAGCTTGTCTTACATGGTCCTTCATTTTATTTATTTTTGTTCTTAGTTGAAGAAACATTATTAACATTCTGTGGCTATAAAATGGCTTGGAATAATAGTGGAAGGCAATCCATTACTGCAGATTAATGGAGCAGATTAGAAATAGGGCAGTTTATGGAATTTGGGTTGGCTGAAATGTACTTTCAGATGCGTTCTTTCCAAAAAAATGTTGTTCTTCGTAAGTATACACTTAAGAAAAGGAGACATTTAAAAAATACAAAACAATTTCCATCTTAAAAAACACAAAATTCATATTAAAATTTATTTTTTTCTCACTTTTTCAATAGCACAATCATGGTTTGCTTTGCATGATTTCAGTATTTTGCCATTGTAAGGACATCTACACAAACCATGATTGTCCCAAAGGTGCTTTTTCAAGAGGCAACTGGACTTTCTTGTTTTTTTCTTTGAAGCTTTTTCACTTCTCATCCAAGAAGCTTCTTCAGCTCTGCCTGGATGGTGGAGAATGGAAGGATTTATATTCCTTGCAGACAGTTGGTCATTTGCATTCTTTTAAAGGGTCATTGAAGAACTTGGAGGTTTATTTGTGTCCTCAGGGTCACCTGAGTAACCCTCCAAGTTCTTCAATGACCCTTTAAAAGAATGCAAATGACCGGCTGTCGGCAAGGAATATAAATCCTTCCATTCTCCACCATCCAGGCAGAGCTGAAGAAGCTTCTTGGATGAGAAGTGAAAAAGCTTCAAAGAAAAAAACAAGAAAGTCCAGTTGCCTCCTGAGAAAGCACCTTTGGGACAACCTTGACATGGAAGACAGAATCTCTGCAGACTCATAATTGTAATTGTAATTGACCTTACAAAATCATAAATGGTACCTGGAAAAATGCAAGAGAAAACAATTGCTGAGTGGAATAGATATTTTTCCTATCTTCTCCTCTTGGTAATGTTGGCCAAGTTTCAGTTCTTATCTAATTACACCACTCTTTCCAAACCTCTGAAATGTATGGTACTGTTCTGACCCAGCTCCCCAAACATGACCAACCCTCTGTACTTAATCACCGATTCCTTTATTAGAAGGGCCAACAGCCCTGGCAAAAAGTCTCTCTCTCACAGCAGGCTAACAAGTCCATCTGGCTGGGAGATGAATAGTTATCTGTCACATGTATTCATCTCCGCCCTCTGCCTTTTATCACCAGAGTTAGGGTGAGGCTTCGCAAGCAGAGGTGGCTCTTCCATCCCAAGGATCGGCTCACACTCTCCTCTCCTCTGCCTTCTGTGCTTCTGTGCGCCAGGCGCTAGACCCAGCTGTTCCTCCTCTTCCTCATCAGCCACCTCCAGACCTGGGGGGCTATTGACTCTCCATCTGAAGGCTGAGGAACGGCCCAGGCTCCACCTCTGACTCTCTTTCTGACAACTCCATTTCTTCTCCCCCCTCGGAGCTCTCAGGTTGCCTTGATGCTGATCCTGACTCATCTGATTCGGCTGCTGGAGAGGCCAGCGGTCGACAAGCCACAACAGGTACATTTCCCCCTTGACGTACTGTACAGGTGGTCCTCGACTTACAACAGTTCATTTAATGACCATTCAAAATTACAGCAGCACTAAAACAAGCGACTTATGAACACGTTTCACACTTAAGACCATTGTGGCATCCTCATGGCCATATGCTCAAAAATCAGACGCTTGACAATCAACTCATAGATACGATGGTTGCTGTGTCCTGAATCAAGTGATCAGTTTTTGCCACCTTCTAACAAGCAAAATCAGAAGGGAAGCCAGATTCCCTGAACGACCATGTTACTAATTTAACAGCTGCAGCGATTCACTTAACAACTGTGGCAAGAAAGGTTGTAAATTGGGGCAAAACTCACTTAACAAATATCTCACTTAACAGGAGAAAATTGGGACTCGGTTGTGGTTGTAAATCGAGGACCACCTGAATTTGTATGCCTGAAAAAAAAACTTCCATAGTTTGTACAAATTAGAATTGCTCACCTTGGTGAGATACACATTATTTTTGTTTCTCTGGCTGCATTTTAGTACCTGTGCATCAGGGGTGGGTTCCTGCCAGTTCTAACCTCTTCTGTAGAAGAGGTTCCACAAATCTACAGTTCCGTTTAGAACCGCTTCCAGCTCCCTCCCCCCCCCCCCGTCTGTCTGCACATCATCAAGATGAAGAGCCAGAGGAGGAATTCTGGGAGTTGAAGTCCACAAGTCCTAAAGCTGTCAAGTTTGAAGACCCCTGGGTTTTTTTTTCTAAAGGGTTAGGGGTGCAAGAGTCTTGTAATTTGACAGCTTTAAGACTTGCGTGCTTCAAATGCCAGAGTTCCTGAGCCAACATTTTGGTTGCTAAGCAAGAGTGTTGTTAAGTGAGTTTCACCACATTTTACAAGTTGGCCACACCCACCCAGTCACATGACTGCCAAGCCACTCCCACTCAGTCACATGGCCAGCAAGCCACTCCCACCCAGTCACATGGCCAGCAAGCCACTCCCACCCAGTCACATGGCCGGCAAGCCACTCCCACAAAGCAGTCCACACCTACAGAAGAGGTTCTAAAAATTTTTGAAACCCACCACTGCTGTGTATGTTCCAAGATGGGGCACACTCAGTGGACTGAACACTTATGAAAAATAATAAATGGTCCCACAGATGGATTACTTTCCCCTTCCTCATCCATGCCATTTCTTTCTCAGATCTTGATTCATCCAATCTTCTTCTAAATCTTTGATTTCGTATTTATCTTTATCTCCTTACAGATATAAAGGCTCCATTAACTGTTTAAAACTAAAGATCTGTTATTCATCTTTAGCTGTATTCTACTTGAATTTTCATCTGTCTGAGATCTGAAAATTCTTCTCTATTTTCTCTGGAAGTGAGGTGGGAGATATTTTTTTAAGGTCTGTATTTCATGGTTTCCTTCCATCATCTTGTATGAAAACAATATCTCTTCCTTTCCCTTGCCTCCTACAATAATGTTTATGGAATTACATTTGTCCAACTTCTTTAGTTTTTTGCGGTTGAGCAGTTACTTTGCCAAGCAGAAAGCTTGCCACTGACATTCTTTGCAGACTCAACACTTGAGCCAAAGGAACAGTAGTATGAGACAGATGTTTTTGTACTCTTCTAAACCTGCATTGAAAGCAATTAAAAATAGATTTAATAGACTGAAAGGATAAGTTGAATAGGAATCTAAACTTTAATAGAAAACAATAAACTTGAAAGGTAAGGCAATTCCTGTTTTACAGATGAGAGGTTGAACAATTAGCCTTCTGGTGCAGCCAGAACAATCTGAAGCTGAATACACTTAAAACTGACGAGATGATAGTAGATTTTAGGAGGAGCCCTCCTATTCTTCCACCTCTTACAAAATCGGACAACACAGGTTTTTTTTTAAATCAACAGTAGACACCTTGATGTTTTTGGCTTCTATAATCTCCCAGGACTTGAAATGGACACCTAACATTAGAACCATCATTAAAAAGGCATAACAAAGAATGTTCTTCCTTCATCAACTCAGAAAGCTCAGACTGCCCAAGGAGCTGCTGATACAATTCTACAGAGGAATTATTGAATCTGCTGTTTGTAATTCTATAACTGCATACTTTGGCACAGCAACCAAACAGGACAGGTACAGACTTCAACAGATAGTTAGGACTGCAGAAGAAACAATTGTGACCTGCCTGCCTTCCATTGAGGACCTGTATCCTGCACAAGCCAGAAAGAGGGCTGAGAAAATATCTACAGACTCCTCACAACCTGGACATAAACTGTTTCCATTCTTTCCCTCAGGATGCTGTTATAGAGCATTGCATGCTAAAACAACTAGGCACAGAGACAGTCCCCACACTCCCCCCCTCCCGTGCCATCACTCTGCTAAACACATACTCCCTACAGCACTGTCTTATGCCTAAGGATATTTACCCATGTAGTAGGGCTGTATTGCTATTAATCTTTTCATATTTCCTATTACGTTCTCCTATTGGTATCTTACGATTTATCACTTTGTTGTTTGTATTGTATAATTTGTGATTGTATCTTATGATTTAAAATTTATGATTTATCAGTTTGTTGTTTGTATATACACTAAGAACGTATGCACAAAGTCCTTGTGTGTCCAATCACATTTGACCAAATTTTTTTTACTTATGAGTTACTGTCCAGCTTGCTCTTTCCTTTCATCTCTTTTCTCTAGTTTTCGTTCTAGAAAAAAAGGATATTTACAAATCTCAAGATGTCCAGCAGTTCTGAACACAGAAGACGCTACACCAGAAAAAGAGAGTTTAGCATGTAGAAATCATAATTAATAAATAAAGTGCTGTGATTGATGGATGGGTTTAATGGATAGCTTAGGCCCATGGGCATAAGCAATCTTTCAAAACTCGTTCTGGTCCTTGTTCCCTGCATTGCCAGTGCAAACATAATGCTTAGATGAAGTTGAAGAGCATTTTGACAGTGTACATACACTGCCTGAATAATTTGTGGTCCCCCCCCCTCCAGAAATTAGGTAATTCTCATTTTGAAAATCCCTCATGTAGCTATGTCCTATAAAGCTCTTCTATCATCGACCTACGACTGGACTGCCTGCCTGACAGCTAGCAACAGCCAAGTCGCGCCTGATTGGCTAAGACGTGGCTTGGCTGAGCGCGGGCTGCTCAGGCTGTTGCCATTGGCTGCCCTGCTTGACAGCTCCATAGTCTGCCGGGCTGCCCTACCGTTTCAGCAGTGCCCTGAGGTCCACGGCCAGACGCCCAGCCAGCCAGGACAGTCTGCCATTCAGCAACCTCGCCGTCAACAGCGCCACCAAGATGACTGTTTTGCCGTGGAGCCGGACTTCCCTGCCACCCCTGCAGTGTTGGTCAACCGTGCATCCACAGGTGCGAAGAAGATACAAGTCTCCGTTTTACTCGAGGGGTCTCCCTGCCTAATGGAGGTTGACTCCGGGTCTTTCTGCACCCTCCTCTCTTGGGCTGACTTTTCCCGTCTTTGCCCCAGCATTATGCGGGGCCAGTTACTGGACTGGGATGCCCTACGCACGGTCACTCATGCGCTGGTGACATCTCGTCTGGACTACTGCAATGCCCTCTACATGGGGCTTCCCCTGGGACGCGCCCGAAGACTACAGCTAGTTCAGAACGCAGCCGCACGGGCCATCACGGGGAGTACTAGGTACTCCCACATAACACCTCTCCTGCGCGAGCTGCACTGGCTGCCTGTGGTTTTTCGGGTGTGTTTCAAGGTGTTGATCACCATCTTTAAAGCGCTCCATGGCACAGGACCTAGCTACCTGCGGGATCGCATCCTGCCGCATACATCCCTGCGACCAATTCGCTCTCACAGGGAGGGACTTCTCCTGGTGCCGTCCACTAAGCAATGCCAACGGGCGGCGCCTAGGAGTAGAGCCTTCTCTGTGATGGGCCCAACCCTCTGGAATGACCTCCCCTCCGACATCAGAACTACCACCGACTTCCGCTCCTTCCGACAAAAACTAAAGACTCACCTGTTTCGATTAGCCGGCTTGGCCCACTCATAGTTTTATTTTACCTCCTGGCAGATATTTTAATTGGGAATTTCTGTGGTAACTATTTTAAATTTAATTCTTTGGGGTATTTTTAGGGGTCGTTTTTTAAATAATGTATTTTAAATGCTTTACTTGAATGTACAGTTTTTACAACCTCCTCCATTTAAGCATTTAAGTATTTAAATATTTAAGTATTTGTGTATTTATGTGTTCTTTTTATGTATTCCACTGACTGTACACCGCCCTGAGTCCCTTTCGGGAGAGGGGGCGGTCTAGAAATATGAATAAAGTAAAGTAAAGTAAAGTAAAGTAAAGTTAGCACCTCCGGACACGACCTTACGTGACTACCAGGGGACTATCAATCCCACCCTGGGTTGCTACGCACTGTGGGCGGACTATGGGGGTTTAGTGGATGCCTGTCAGTCCTGGTAGTAGAGAACCCTCTGCCAGCCCTGCTGGGCCTGATTGGTTCCCTGCCTTGGGCCTGTCACTGCACGGGGTGCATCATACAGATGACATACCCCCCGACATTGAGGACGTCCTGGCCGCTTATGCCGATGTCTTCGATGGGGAGCTTGGTAGGTATAAGGGTACCCCAATTTCTCTTAACCTTGACCCCCGGGTTGCCCCAATCAGGCTGAAGGCCTGCAGGGTGCCTTTTGCCTTGAGAGTGAATTGGACAAATTGTTGGTGCAGGGCGTGCTAGAGCCCGTCGACCATTCCAGATGGGAGGCTCCAATTGTGGTCCCTGTCAAGGCCGACGGGTCTGTCCGCATCTGCGCTGACTATAAGTTGATAATCAACCTTGCCCTCCAGGCAAATCCCTATCCAGTCCCTGTGGTGCAGCACCTGCTCCATTCTCTGGGGCAGGGCTGCATTTTCGCTAAACTGGACATGGCGCAGGCCTACCAGCAGCTCCTGGTGGATGACGATGCGGTGGCTGCCAAAACCATCGTCACCCACCAAGGAGCTTTCCGCTGCTGCCGCCTACAATTTGGCATCTCCGTTGCCCCAGGGATCTTCCAGAGCTTCATGGAGCAACTGCTCCATGGCTCCCTGGCGTCATTCCTTATTTCGATGATGTCGTGATCGCTGCAAACAGCCGCTCAGGACTCATTGAAATCCTGTGGAAGGTCCTTGAGAATTTTAGGGGCACGGGCTTAAAATTAAAACGCAGCAAATGTTCTTTTGCTGCGCAAAAGATGGATTTCCTGGGCTTCTCCATAGATGCCCAGGGCATCCACCCCACCCCCTCCAAGGTGTCTGCCATAAGGAACGCCCCGACGCCTGCCTCCAAGGAGTTTCAGGCGTTCCTTGGGCTCTTGAATTTTTACGTGCCGTTTTTGCCTCACAAGGCGTCACTAGCCGAGCTGCTGCATCGGTTGCTCGACTGATCTGTGGCCTGGCGATGGGGAAGCCACAAAGTGTATGCATTCACGGCTGTCAAAGCCATGCTTACGTCATTGGCAGTCCTAGTTCAGTATAGTGACAGGCTGCCTCTGACGCTAGCATGTGACGCATCCCCCGTGGGCTTGGAGGCTGTCCTGTGCCATGTTCTCCGAAATGGCTCAGAAGCCCCCATAGCTTTTTACTCCTGGACACTTTCTCCAGCAGAGAGGAACTACAGCCAGATTGACAAGGAGGCTCTGGCTGCTGTGTCTGGGGTTAAAAAGTTCCACGATTATCTCTATGGATGGCATTTTACACTTGGGCCTCTCCTTGGGCTTCTGGCCGGTGACCGTCCAACCCCACCTATTCTGTCCCCGTGTATGACCTGCTGGACGGAGTTCCTGGCAGCCTACTCCTACACCCTGCTCTATCAGCCTGGGAAGCAGCTGGGGCATGCTGATGCCCTCAGCCATTGCCCCCTACCTAGTTCTGACACGCCAGCTGTCCCTTGCCTCTCCGTCCTCGCTATTGCTGACATGGACCTGCCACTGTCAGCTAGCAATGTGGCTGCCCTTTCCAGGGCTGACCCTGTCCTCTCACAGGTCATGGCACGGGTCATGAGAGGCTGGCCGGAGGGGAGGGTTCCCGATGACTTCTGCCCCTTCAAAACCCGGCAGCTGGAGCTGTCCCTCCACAGTGGGTGCCTCCTGTGGGGTGACAGGGTGATTATCCCACTGGCCCTTCGCCACCAGGTGCTGTCTCGCCTTCATGAGGGCCACCCAGGCATAGCGTGCATGAAAGCGCTCGCCTGCAGCTATGTCTGGTGGCCACGTTTGGACGATGAGATAGCATCCTGGGTGGCCCAGTGCTCCCCCTGCCAACAGCCCCGGCCTGCACTCCCAGCAGCGACCCCTAGGGAATGGGAGCTGTCCAGGGGTCCTTGGTCCCGCCTACACCTGGATTTTGTGGGGCCCTACCGTGGCCAGTCGTTCCTGGTGGTCGTGGACCCGTACTCTCGCTGGGTGGAGCTCGTCCTGATGGCTTCCACCACGGCAGAGTCCACTGTCCAGGTCTTGCGGTGCCTTTTCGCCACCCATGCCTGCCGGACATTGTCATATCTGACAATGGGCCACAGTTTGCATCCATGGCCTTCCAAGAATTCCTGGATGCCCAGGGCATCCGCCATGCCCCGGTCGCCCCATACCATCCTGTCAGCAATGGCCGGGAGGAGCGCGCTGTCTGCTCGTCCAAAGAGGCCTTGGGAAGGATGGCTGGGGGCGATTGGCCTGCAAGGGTGGCTGCTTACCTTCTAGGACAGCATTCCACCCCTTGCCCCCACTCTGGAAAAACCCCGCGGAGCTGCTGATGGGTCGGCGCCTATGGACCACCCTAGACAGATTGCACCCACTCTATTCTGGGGAACAGCCTGGCAACCTGGGGCCCCCTCCCCGTAGCTTCCGGGTTGGGGACCTTGTCTGGGCCAGATCATACTCGGGGGATCCAAGGTGGGTGCCTGCCACCATCACCTCTATAACTGGTCCCTGTTCTTACAGGGTCCACCTACCCAATGGCAACGAATGGCGGCGTCATGTGGATCAATTAAGGCGCCACCTACCACCGGAGACTACCTCTCAATCCGATCCACCAAGGCCGGCCACGTCCGTTCCATCTTCGACCCCCAACATGCTGTTGCCAGTGGCCATGCTTCCTAGCGAGACCCTTCACCTCCTGGACCACACAGCACCGGACGCCATTTTCAGGCCCCCTCTCGAAGGGGCAGGCTTTCCCAGACACGCCCCTCCTGGTTTCCCCTATCTGCAGGCCTTCCCTGAGTCAGGCCTCTCTTCCGCAACTGCCCACCAGCAGCCATTCTCAAGCCCGTCTACTATGGCTGTGGCCCCTCGCCCTGTCCTACCTGTGTTGCAGGCTCCACCTTCTGGACCGGGTTCCAATGATGTCACCTGGAGCTACACTCCCATCAGGGAGGAGAGTCCACAGGCACATCCTCCTCCGCTGGAATCTTACCCTACTCTGAGGCGTTCTGGGTGGATCCAGCATCGCCCCGCCTATCTTCGTGATTATGCTTGCGCGATTTCCACGTGTGTGTCCTCGCTGGGGGGGGGAAGAAGTGTTCTATCCTTGATCTACGACCGGTCTGCCTTGCGCCTGATTGGCTAAGACGCGGCTTGGCTGACCGCGGGCTGCTCAGGTTGTTGCCATTGGCTGCCCTGCTTGACAGCTCCGTATAAATAGCTGTCAAGCAGGGAAGGTGCTGATTCTCTCCTGTTTATAGTTTTGACTGTGCCTGTTGCAATAAACCACGTTAAATCTCCTCAGACGTGTCTAGCCTCATTCCTTCACCTAATCTTCAACAAAAGCTATTTAGGAAACAGGACAATATGTTTTTATTTTGTAGGATATTTTGCATGACACAAAGTACCGTCCTCTTTGGCATTTCTCTTAGCCAGAAGTGAACTTTATTGCATTTTCCAGTGAGGCGATCACTATATTCTTAGGAGCACAGTTTTATGAAACTGCTTTGATGGGATGATTTGCACAAACCTTAATAGAAGGGAAGCACCCGTGGAAGTTTTGCAATGCCTAATCTCTTGCTAAGCTGATTTAGTTTTAATAAAACTAAAAGTTTGCTGAAGAATTGTTCTAAATTGATCTACTCAGGTATCAACACCTTAAGATATGTAGAATCTATCAATTTAAGCCAACACTTTGAATTGGTCTTGAAGATGAATTGGAAACTAGTGGAGACCTATTTATCTACTCGCATTTGCATGCTTTTGAACTAGGTGGGCAGAAACTGAGACAGAATGGGAACTCACCCCATTGTGCAGTGCTCAGGTCTCAAAACCTGGCTATCAGCTTTCCAGCTGACCAGCTTAGTGTCTTTAATTAGTGAGCCATTGTGCCCATAGTTCAAAAATAATAATGGCTGATTACAAGATATTCTAATCAATGTTCCCTCTAATTTCTTTCAGTGTGAGCAGAAAAGTATAGTGTTTGAGCGGCACATTTTCATGCCTGAGCACCTGAATTTTTTCACAGATGTCACCTAAGAGAACAATGAAATCAGTATTATTTGAAACTCAAAGTTATGTTTATTCAAGGTACCCGCTTAATTAAAAGTGTTATATAATATGTATCACTTAACAATGCTCCTGCTTAGCAACCAAAATGTTGGTTCAGAAACTCTGCCATTTGAAGTGCGCAAGTCTTAAAGCTGTCAAGTTACAAGACCCTTGCACCCCTAACCCTTTAGAAAAAAACCCCAGGGGTCTTCAAACTTGACAGCTTTTAAGACTTGTGGACTTCAACTCCCAGAATTCCTCAAGTCATGTTGCTCTTTCACCTCGGTGCCGCTCTGGCTACCTCTGTCTGGATTTGCTCCATCTTCATTTTTTTCACTGGGGGCAGGGCTGCTGCTGAAGATGCCAACGAGCCCCCGCCACCACCAGAATACTGCTGCCGCTCCTCCTCCAACAGCACCACCGCATTTGCTGCCTGGCGCTGCGGCTGAGGTGAAGCTGCCAAAGCTCCTGCTGGTGCCCCCGTCCATGGCAGCAGTGGCGGTGCCTCCTCCTCCACTCGGAGCACCTGAGCTGGGCCCCATGTTATCCCTGCCGCCTCCTCCTCCGCCACCGTGATTTTGAGGAGCCATGAAGCCTTATTTTTTCTGCTCCCGCCCCCTCTGCCCCCTTCCTACTGGCTCCTACGATGGCGCCGCCATCGGTTTCCTCCTCGCCACCTCACCTTTGCCAGGGCTCCAGTGCCCTTTTCCCCTCCCGCGGTCGGTTCGCACCTGCCATACAGCTCCCATCCCGCAGGGAAAAAAAGGCCTCATGGCTCCTCAAAAGCACGGCGGCAGAGGAGGAGGTGACAGAGATAATGTGGGGCCCAGCTCAGGTACTCCGAGTGGAGGGGGAGGCACCGCCGCCGCTGCCATGGGTGGGGGCACCGGCGGGAGCTTGCGCAGCTTCACCTCAGCGCAGCACCGGGCGGCAAATCCAACAGTGCTGTTGGAGGCGGCGGCAGCAGTTATTCCGGTGGGGGCGGGGGCTTTGGTGGCTTCACCTCAAACTACGCAAAGTACTGTCGGTTGCCCTGTGCTCATCAAAACAAGTCTGTGGAGGTCATTTGCGGGTGGCCAATTCTAGCCGCCTGCAAAGGACTTCCCCGCGCTTGCTTTGCTGAATACAGGGCGACTGGCTGTAGTTTGAGCGGCACAGCCGGCCCCCAGGAGGTCCTAGGAGACCGGCCGTGCTTCGTAAGGTCCTGCTGCTGTCCCCACTCCTGTGCCAGTGCTAAACCTAACCAGGACAGAAAATCTGAGGCCCCTCAGCTTCCAGAGCCTGTGACATTAGAAATCACTGCACAGCAGTTGGAAACTGCTGCGTGGTACTTTCTTGCCATGTGCGCTACCGCGCACCCGCACACCTTAGCGCGAACATTGATTCTAATACACTGCTGAACAGACTAAAAAAAAGTGGAGAAGCATGTTTGCTTTTAATAATTTTGATTGTACAAGGTAATATTAATTAAGCAATTTAGTTTTAATATGTGTCTTTACCCCCTTACAAATCTGTGGTCTCTCTCTCTCCCTCCCTCCCTCTCCCTCTCCCTCTCCTTCTCCGACGCATATGTGTATATGTCTGTGGTGGGTTCCGGATCCTGTTCCAACAGTACCGGTTGGAACGGGCCCGGTGGTGTCCACATGGATGCATGAAGCCCGCACACACAGGCATGTAGTGCACACATGCATCTTAGCACCTCCACGAGCCTCCACGATGCTCCAGCTACTCAGCAGAGCATTACGCAGGTGCTGTATGCGCCGTGCATATGCACGGAAGTGCCAAAGATGTAAAAGACCAGTAAGGAGCTTGGGCAGGCAGGTGGGCCCTCCGGAACGCAGTACCGGAAGGGTATCCGGTGCTCCGTACTGCCTCCAACCCACCACAGGTATATGTGTATGTATATGCATATGTATCAGTTCCTGGTTTAGCTAAACCAGTAGTGGTTTGGTGGCCTGGGTCACTGGAACCGGCAGCAACCCAGACCTGCCACGCCACCGAATTGGTTCTCTGGGCAGTGCCATAGGTACCGCCATCTTGTTTTTCAGTTCTGTGCATGTGTACTGAACTGAACTTACATTCTCTATCTATCTATCTATCTATCTATCTATCTATCTATCTATCTATCTATCTATCTATCTATCTACATACATACTTACTTACATACATACATACATACATACATATACATACATACATACACATACACACACACATATATATATATATATATACACACATGCATACACATGTATTTATACAATTTCATATGTGGTACATGAACAGACACATATGATAATATTATAGCTGCAACAGAAGACCTTAAAATGGATGTATTGCACTCAAATACACTAGCCGTGCATTCTCTGAACATGATTGCATATTTGTTCCTAGTTGCTTTTTTTTAAAAAAAATCTCTATAGGTAGGTAGGAAAGAGGCAAATGTAAATCTGAATGTCACCGCAGAATGAATGGCTTAGTAAACCAGCTGAATTAATCTTCCAATAGGTATTCAACTGTTTTCAAAGTTCTGCCTGTTTCTTGAAGGCAACAGCAAATTAGCTTGCAAGGGGGACATCTAGTGTTAATCTGGCTAAAATGCTATTTTCTTCCAAAAATGATATATTCATTCGATCACAAAGAAAAGCTGGTGCAGAAATAGTAGTAAATTAAACCTTATTCTGCAGGGGTTCATTTAAGGATAAGACAAACTTCAATCAAAAGATATTTCCGACATCTGTGCCTTCCTTTGGAAGGTGGCAGTCACAACTGTGAGATTTATTATTATGCAATTCACAAGAAAAAGGACAGGGCTCTGATCTCATGGTTGTGGCCGTCGTCTTGATTTTTTGACCCCCTGCAGATCCTCCTGTTCATATACAAGAGTACATCAGGTAGGTTTTTTTTGGGGGGGGTAAAACTAAGTCTGTTAGATTTCTTGAAAAGTTCTCAAGGAAACAGAATTTTTAGGAGATAATCAGAACACAAAATATAAGCTGGCCGGATACAACTTTGTAGATGACCCTCCCCCCCCCACTCTGTCAAGGACCTTGGAGTGCTCATCTCCAATGATCTAAATGCCAGAGCCCACTGTAACAACATTGCCAAAAAGGCACTAAGAGTTTCTAACCTAATCCTGGGTAGCTTATGTCTTCCCTAGTCCTTCTTTTCATTAAACTAGACATACCCAGTTCCTGCAACCGTTCTTCATATGTTTTAGCTTTCAGTCCCCTAATCATCTTTGTTGCTCTTCTTTGCACTCTTTCTAGAGCAGTGGTTCTCAACCACTTTCGAATGACCCTTTCACAGGGGTTACCTAAAACTGGAAAACATATATTTTCGATGATCTTAGGAACCAAGACACCAATTTTATGGTTATGGGTCACCGCAACATGAGGGGCGTGGCATTGGAAAGGTTGAGAACCACTGTTCTAGAGTCTCCACATCTTTTCTACATCGTGGCGACCAAAACTGAATGCAGTATTCCAAGTGTGGCCTTACCAAGGTGTTATAAAATGGTATTAATACTTCACGTGATCTTGATTCTATCCCTCTGTTTATGCAGCCTAGAATGGAAGAGCTTCCTCTCTGGTAACATTGTACTACTAACCAGAGCATACAAAACATTTGCTAGACCAATTCTCGAATACAGCTCATCTGTCTGGAACCCACACTGCATATCGGACATTAATACAATTGAAAGAGTCCAGAGATATTTCACAAGAAGAGTCCTCCACTCCACTACTCCCAACAGAATATCTTATGCCACCAGACTTGAAATTTTGGGCTTAGACAATTTAAAACTATGCTGCCTTTGGTCTGACCTAAGCGTAGTACATAAAATTGTCTACTACAATGTCCTACCTGTCAATGAGTACTTCAACTTCAACCACACCAATACACAATCACGCAACAGATACAAACTTAAGGTAAACTGTACCAAACTCGATTGCAGAAAATATGACTTCACCAAAGGAGTTTTCAATGCCTGGAATGCATTACCTGACTCAGTGGTTTCTTTCCCAAACCTCCAAAATTTTAACCATAGATTGTCTACTGTTGACCTCACCCCATTCCTAAGAGGTCTGTAAGGGGCATGCATAAGCGCACCAACGTGCCTACCATCCCTGTCCTAACAGCCCCATTTATTTGCATCAATTTCATATATTCATAATCTTGTATGTGCCTATATCTACTATCTTATGCATGCTTGACAAACCAAACAAACAAATAAAATAAATAATCAGTGTCCTGCTGTATCAGACTCTTGGTCCACTTGGTTGAGCCAAGTGTTCTCAATGGCTATCCAGCTACACAAGGAAGCCCACTAGCTTCTCATCAGATGCCCTCCAGAAGCACATGCTGCCATCAAGGATAATTAAATTTGAAAAATAAATTGATATATAAGCAAGCAAGCAAATAAATAAATATTAGCCACTGGGACTTCTATGACTTGCTATAACCAGCACCACACCTCAGGTAGCAAATTCCAAACTTTACTTACAAGGATTTAAAAAAATTTTTTTTTCGCCTGTCCTGGTTCTTCCAGGATTCAATTTCATCCTATTTATGAATTTATTAAAACTGAACATTGAACTCTTCTTAGCACTGATGAAGGTCTTTTTTTTTGTTTCTTCTCCCTTGGAACTAAATCCTGATTGGGTATGGAAAGCTCAGATCTCAGTCTGCAATAGCTGTAGGACTGACCACAATAGTTTACTGGTAACCCATGGCTTCCCTGCAAGTCTTATTTAAAAATGAAGAGACATTTAACATAACAAGGAAAAGAAAAACCCTGCAGCCCTTGTCACATAAGAATCCAATGCTGGTGATAGTCTTCCAGAACAGAGTGGCTGCTGAATAGGCATGTGACAGGGAATATGCTTTTAGAAACCTACAAACAACACTCTATTTGTGACATGTGCTGCATAAATCAAGCAGATGACAAATGACATCAACTAACATTTTAAAGAAGAGGAAGGAGGAGGAGTGCTTCATCTTCCCAGTAAAGTTAACTAGATGCAGTTATACTTTTGTGTTCTCGAGTAGCTGTTTTGGGTTGCTTAATAGCTACTAACTTCATGCACCCCTCCACAACTGCAGTAATGCAGGTTTAAAAATAAAGATTATGTGGTTATTTATGGCCAAGCAGAGGTGGAGGTTATGTAGTGAAAAATAGCTGTGCAAGAGAACCTACAATGAGTTTTCTGCCTCCAAAGTATCCCCCATCCAGGACAGAAGAGGAACCAGGAGGGGATGTTACAAAATAGCTTATTTTTACTCTTAGTAGTAAGGTTTAAAACTGAGTAGCACAAAGAACAATAGTTATACAATTATTTCTAAAAATGCTAGGCCAGAATTTTCAAAAATTTAATCTTGTTCAGAACAAGAACAAGATTAAGGTGGGAATGAAAGGTTGGGCATCCATCAATAAACAGTGAAAGCAAGTTACTCTGGGAATGCAGTATTTATAGGGTGAGTTAAGAAAAATCTATCTGAAAGTAAACAGATCTCTGGGAGCAGATGGGTTTTTTTGTTAAATATTCTTAATATTTGAAGGTATGATGTTTGTGGTCATGTTTCAGATTAATACTTATAACAACATCAAACCCAAATATTTGGAATGAAGCAAGGATTTAATTATTACCCAGAACTGCACATGAGGGGAGATTTGCATTTTTGGTCTTCTAGAGGTTTTTTTCCTGAAGATGAAACTCAAATACTTTGGCCACCTAATGAGAAGGAAAGACTCACTGGAGAAGAACCTAATGCTGGGAAAAACTTAGAGCAAAAGAAGAAGGGGACGACAGAGAATGAGGTGGCTGGACGAAGTCATTGAAGCAGTAGGCATGATCTTAAATGGATTCCAGAGGATGGTGGGGTTGCGATGGGTCGGACATGACCTTGCAACTAACATCAACAACAACAAAGGTTTTTTATTGTTAAATCAGAACTGTGAAATCTTATTATTTTAGCTAGCTGCCTGAAAAGATTATATATATATATATACATAGCAAATATAACCAACCATTTTACTACAAATAGATTATTATCAGATAAGACCTGCTATTTATGAATTAAATAAGATTAGCTAATAAACTAATAAATTAGTTAACCCTCGAAAGCTTATTAATGTAAAGGTTTGGCAATGCTCGCTCGGAATCATTGGCACTGCAGTTTCATTCATTCTAGAAGGGCATCAGATTGGCAAACCCCAAATCCTCGCAACAAACTACAGTAGATTCAAATCTATGCAATAGATAATTGTAGACAAAACATTTTTGTACTGTAGTAGACTACATCATCATCAAACAAACCTAATCAAAATTCTCATTTGGAACACAAATGACCAGGTTCAAATTATTCTATTTCGGACACATTAAGTGATGATTCAGCTCTGTGGAGAAGGTTCTACAGTAATGTTGTGGAAATGTAGGAAAAAGAAGAAGAGATGGGTGGATTGAGTTATAGTGGCAATGATTGCCCCATTGGAAGAGCTGAAAGATCAGGTTAGGGACAGGTCATCATGGAGAAAATCTCTCTGTGTGACCACTAAGGTTGACAACCTCTTTTATGGCATGTAATCTCTTACTCTCTTACTCCCTTCCTTTCCCTTCGTTCCTTCTTTCTTTACTTCCTTCCTTTCTTCTCTCTCTCTCTCCCCTCCCTCTCTCATTCTCTCTCTCTCTCTCTCTCTCTCTCTCTCTCTCTCTCTCTCTCTCTCTCTCTCTCTCACACACACACACACACACACACACACACAACTATAGGCAAAGTGTGCAAATTTTGGGACTACAACCCAGTCTTAAAACGCTAAGATGAAACTTTTTTACAGCCACAGACTGAAATATAAAGGAGCAACTGAATGTGATCCATTAATCTTAAAATATAGAAATACTGGAAAGTATGGCAAGTCCAATTAAATTAATAATCAGCTTTGATATATTTTTCCCATCTGTTTCCTATTGACTGCAGAGCATTTGTCAGATAAAATTCTACTCTCTTCAAACGAAGGGTGTCAAACTCAAGGCCTGCGGGCTGGATCTGGCCCCTGCAGGGTGCTTCGATATGGCCTGCAGGGCCAGCCTGGAAACAGTAAAGGACTGTGGTGCCTCTGCCAGCAAAAACGGAGCTCGGAGGGGGCTGCACACAGCCACCTGTGCCCTGGTTTCACCCACGGCGGCCTCCTGCAACCCTCTGCCAGCGAAAATGGAGCTTGGGTGTGTGTGTGTGTGTGTGTGTGTGTGTGTGTGTGATGCCTGGCCTCCTGCAGCTCCATTTTTACTGGCAGAGGGCAATCAAAATAAACCGAAACCAAAACAAAGGGAGAAATGTTTCCCCTTTTGCCTTTGAGGATGCAAGAAAGGACAAGAAAGGAGAAAGGGAAAGAGGAAAGACAAAGAAAAAGAAAGAAAGATGGGAAGAGAGGGAGGAAGGAAAAAAATAAGGAAAGAGGGGAAGGAAGAAAAGAGGAGAAGGAAGAGGGAAGGAAAAAGAAGAAAAGGAAAGAAGGAAGGAGATTATAATGGAATGAGGGAGGGTCTCAGGGAAGTCCTACCTTAGCATTTGGCCGCCACAGGTGCCCTTGACATGAGTGATATTGAGCTGGCCATGCCCCCAGCCCTCCGAGGTCAAACACAACCCTGACGAAGCCCTCAATGAAATCAAGTTTGACACTCCTGCTTTATACATCTAAGGAGTTAACCGGAGCAGTCTTGCTCTGTTTGAAGAGTCTGATAGGACCTGATGAAGTAGACAAATTCCTCATGACTGACTTTGGCCATCTATTTATCAGATCCATGATCCTCCTGGTTGGCAAAGCCCTCCTAGAAAGTGACAGGAGGCTGCGTTCTAGTGGTGGTAATTTCTTCCTTGGGAGAGGAGATTGTCCCTTCATCTTTTAATATGGTGTTGGTTCACTAACCTTAATCATGCTGGACTATTTTCTTCCAGTATCCAACCTTTATTTTCTTAGGGATGTTTATAAGAAAGTGGTCACATACCAGCTTCAGGGGATCCTGGATGAAGTGGATTATCAGAACCCCCTTCAGTCTTACTTTCAGACCAAGATTCGGGACTTAAACAGCATTAAAGATAAAATGTTTCAACTACAGAATACCATTTTAGGCACAAATAGAAATGAACTGGAACTGGATACTCTGAGTGAAGACATCATGTCTTTTACCTCTCAGGACATGAAAACTGATAACATTGCTTTCATAATCAGAAAAGATACAGCAAAGATAATATTTGGATATATAAAGCCTTCAATGACCAGATAATATCAATTAGATTTTGCAGACAACTCTCTCATATGATGATTATCCAAAGTCATACTCCAACCATTGATGCACAAAATGAGGAGTCTGATGAGTTTAATAGTCAAGCTCAATCCAAAATTGACAGAATATGCAGTCTGTTCTGGTTGGATATCAGAATGCCAAAGTTATATATATTAAGGAGGCTTGAATATATAGTTTGGATTGTATGGCCTAGGAATCAGGAATGAATCAAGAGACTTATCATTTTTTGCCAATCTGATGATTTCTTCATTGTTAGCAATGCCTTCAAACAAGCAAAATAAAATGTACAGTGTATTACCAGGTAGAGCACACAAAACTGAAATGCAATATATTATTCATACAAGTATATAGAATATAATCCAGTTAGCAAGATGGGACCAGGGGCTGACTCAGTGGTGGGTTCCTACCGGTTCGCACCGGATCGCGCGAACCGGTTGAAGATCGAACCCGGAAGTAACCGGACCCGGAAGTAACCGGGAACCGGCACCGGTCCTGTCACTTTATCCCCCTTGCCATCCCAACGGAGCTCGCTCGCTCCCCCGCCCGTCCGCACTAAGCTAGCTAGCCCAGCTAGCCGCTCATTGATTGGCTGGAGTTCAGCCAATCAGTGAGCGGGCTGGAGGCGACCCGTTTAAAAGCGGGTTGTCCTCCATTTCAAAACTCCCTTCTCTTCGCTGGGAGCTTGCTGCTTCCTTCAGGTAAGCAACTAAGCGCGAGGGGGGGCGGGAGGCTAGCTTCGGCGAGGAAAGGCCTCTAGGCCTTCCCTCGCTGAAGCGGCGGGCTGGCGTGGGCCGTGCGGGCGGTGGACAGCTAGCGTGGGCCTTTCCGGGACGAAGCGCCGGGGTCGCGTGGAACGCGCGGCCGCCGGGAAGCTAGCTTCGCCCGGGAAAGGCCGCTGGGCCTTTCCGGGACGAAGCGCCGGCGTCGCGTGGGACGCGCGGCCGCTGGGAAGCTAGCTTCGCCCGGGAAAGGCCGCTGGGCCTTTCCGGGACGAAGCGCCGGCGTCGCGTGGGACGTGCGGCCGCCGGGAAGCTAGCTTCGCCCGGGAAAGGCCGCTGGGCCTTTCCGGGACGAAGCGCCGGCGTCGCGTGGGACGCGCGGCCGCCGGGAAGCTAGCTTCGCCCGGGAAAGGCCGCTGGGCCTTTCCGGGACGAAGCGCCGGCGTCGCGTGGGATGCACGGCCGCCGGGAAGCTAGCTTCGCCCGGGAAAGGCCGCTGGGCCTTTCCGGGACGAAGCGCCGGCGTCGCGTGGGACGCGCGGCCGCCGGGAAGCTAGCTTCGCCCGGGAAAGGCCGCTGGGCCTTTCCGGGACGAAGCGCCGGCGTCGCGTGGGATGTGCGGCCGCCGGGAAGCTAGCTTCGCCCAGGAGAGGCCCCTGGGCCTTTCCGGGACAAAGCACCAGGCTGGCGTGGGCGGCAAGCCTCCGCGAGGCTAGGCCAAAAGCCCCCCACCCTCCCCTCTCCAGCCTCGCCTGGCTGGCTAAGCCCTAAGAGTCTTAAACAGTCTTACCTGTCCTCCTGCCTCTCTGCCTGTCTGCTGCCTGTTGCATCGGAGAGCTGCTGATTCTGCCTGCTGGTAAGTAACCTGTTTTTTTTTCTTTTATTTTTTTAATGTATTTTAAAATAATAATTTATTTATTGTGCATAGAATTTTTTAAAATATTTTTACTTAAAAGTATTGAGTGTAGAATATTTTAAAATGGTTTACTTCAATTTATTGTGTATGGATTCTTTTTTAAAATTGTCTCAGACTATTTTAAAAAAGATTCTATCCAAAATAAATTAAAATAAACCATTTTAAAATATTCTATACTCAATACTTTAAAATGTATTGTGTATAGAATTGTTTTAAATTGTTTTATTGTAATTTATTGTGTATTGAATGTTTTTAATGGTTTCATTTTAAATTATTGTGTGTGGAGTAGTTTGAAATGGTACAGTATAAATTATTGCTGGTGGAATAATGGTTACAGTTGGTACAATACCTTAAAATAGTTATAGTATAAATTATTGCTGGTGGAATACTTAATGGTTTTTAAGGATTTTTTTTATTTATAGAATATCTTTTTTAAATTATTGTTTGGGAATTTTTATGTTTTAATTGTTTATAAAATATATTTACTACAAGAAATATTATTCCTTTTTGCAAATGTTTTCTTTGTGGTGCAATATGTTGCTTAAAAGTGTTCAGACCAGGTTTATATATCTCAAAGTGGGTGCTTTTCTATGGGCAGGCCAGGTTGGTGCAAGGCAGCTTTGCCAGATTTTGTGTGTTTCTATGTGATACCTGGTTGTTTAGGTAATTGTGAGGTGGTTGCTGGTTCTGTGAGCTTCCTGGCACTGTCCTTTATAATTTCCCACAATGCCTTGATGGTTTTTATTCCAGTGGCTTTGTCTTTCCTGTCCTTAGGGTTAGGGGGGAAAAAAACACTGGTTTCATTTGCAGTCTTTGGGGGGGTGGGGGGGACAAAAAGGAGAAAGAGGGAGGAGGTGGGGGAAAGTGGGATCCTTGCTGCTTTCTGAGCTTGGTGGTTTTTTTTACAGACATTTCACTACCAAACTAGGTAACATCATCAGTGCTAGATGGGGTTGTGGGGAAAGGAGGAGGAGGAGAAGTCGAAGGACAAAAAGGAAAAAGATAAGGAGGGAGAGGACTGTGGGGTCCTTTGGTGTTCTCTGAACCTGGTGGTTTTTAATTATTTTTAGGGAATTTTTATTTATTTATTGTTTATAGAATGTTTATTACAAGAAATGTTATTCCTTTTTGCAAATGTTTTATTTGTGATGCAATATGTTGCTTTTAAGTGTACAGGTTGGTGTATGGTATGTGTCTCAAGGTGGCTTCTTTTCTATGGGCAGGCCAGGTTGGTGCAAGGCAGCTTTGCCAGATTTTGTGTGTTTCTGTGTGATACCTGGTTGTTTAGGTAATTGTGAGGTGGTTGCTGGTTCTGTGAGCTTCCTGGCACTGTCCTTTATAATTTCCCACAATGCCTTGATGGTTTTTATTCCTGTGGCTTTGTCTTTCCTGTTCTTAGGGTTAGGGGAAAAAACTGGTTTCATCTGCAGTCTTTTGGGGGGGAATTGTTTTGTGTGTGTGTGTGTGTGTGTGTTTTCCTGGCACTGTCATAGTTTGTGTGTATGTAATGTCCTGCAGTTATCTACACATTAATAATGATCAAGTACTAATAATATTTCCTTATACATTTTAATGACCTTTCCTTTCATAATTGGTGTTTTCTTTCATACTTTTAGATTTCTAATTGCTGTTTCTGTTAGTTAGCAATTGATAAAACAAATTCCACGTGAAAAAGTATTCAAAGCCTTCTTGGTTTTAATTGTCAATTTATTCATTCTTGCACATTCTAATATTTATTCATTTTCATATCTTTGTTTTTTCCACTGTTGTGCAAACACAATTCCAACAGCTGTTAACATGTGTAAAATTAAATATGTATTTATTCCCTTCTGTAAGTAGCTCTTTTATTGTTTTGTGTACTTATTTTAATCTTATTTAAGTAGTAAGTGCACAAAATAATAAATTTCCTTTTTTATATTTTCTTTTTGTAGATCATTCATTGGGGCAAAAAATTCAGTGACATTGTCTTGGCCACTCCCATCCGGTCACATGACTGCCAAGCCACTCCCACCCGGTCACATGGCCGGCAAGCCACTCCCACCCGGTCACATGGCCGGCAAGCCACTCCCACCAGGTCACATGGCTGGCAAGCCACTCCCACAAAGGAGGCCACACCCACAGAGTAGGTTCCAAAAATTTTTGAAACCCACCACTGGGCTGACTGTGGAGCAGATGAATATGTTCTTATTAAGTTCTACGTCAACCTAAAGCAACAGAAGAAAATCAACCAGTTTTCATCCTGTGATCTTGAGCATGTACCCATCCTTTCCAGGACAAGCATCTACAAGTGCTTTGAACTCCTGAATGTTGTTGAATAAAATACGAGAGGAACTGCTGGAAATAATTCTACATCTCTTTCTCCCTTTAGCAGCTAGACATCCCAATTCCCGATTCTTCAAATTATCCAACTTCTTACCTAGAGGCTGATTTGACAAGGTCATTACATTTACACTTACTATACCTTCATAATCTTCTAATTAGAATTAGAAAGTCTACACTCTGTTCCTCCAGCCTGGGGGAGAGCATTTTACTACTGCCCTTGTCTCTCATCTGAAGGGAGGATTGTACCACCAATAACAATAATTTCTTAGTGTCCCAGTCCAATTCACTGCCATCTCTTAACATTCAAACAGTTCACTCTTTTCAGTTCTTCATTGCCAATAAATGAATCTTCTTTCTTAGTTCTTGATTACCTCTAAATCCAGTTTTAATTCACCGTTCAGTTCTTGCCTCCAGTTTTGGAGAAGAAACCCCTTGCTAATTTCCCCACTAACATCAATTAATTTTATTCACATTTTCTCCACTGTACTGTTGAACCCAACTGTCTAAAAAATAATCATTGATCTGCAAACTAATCAGTATGGTCAGCAGAGATTACTGTATCACATAGTACTCTATTTTTAGAGCTGTGTCATTTTCTGACTTTTTAGGAAGGCTTTAACATTTCAAAGAAGGATTCTATGTGGCCCATCTGCATTTTTAAACAAATACCACAATAGCTGCATAAGCAAAACCTTACTGTCTCATATGGAAAAGCTCTCACTGCTAATTCCTGATGAAAAGCAGAAGTCTGGATCTATTGAGTGGGAGGAGTGGTTTTTTTCTTTTCTTTCTCTAAATGAGATTTTGTTAGAAGATGGCATATCAGTGTTTCTGCTGATGTAGGGATTTGCCTAATTTGGTACCCCTTGGATATATTGGCCTAGAATTCCTAGCCTAACCAGGACTGAACAGAGAACACCAGAACAGAAGACCAACAAAGAAATCTGACATTATTTCCTACCTACTTTAAGTTTACCTGGTTTCCAGAAAGTTTTATTTGGGGAAAATTTGGTAAGTTAGCAATAGCACTTAGACTTATATACCGCTTCATAGTGCTTTACATCCCTCTGTAAGCAGTTCACCAAGTCAGCATATTGCTCCCAACAATCTGGGTCCTCATTTTATTGACAAAAGGATGAAAGCAAAAGTGGTATTCAGCAGGTTCTGACCAGTTCTGGAGAACCAGTAGTGGAAATTTTGAGTAGTTCGGAAAACCAGTAAATACCACCTCTGACTGACTCCGCCCCCATTTATTCTCTGCCTCCCGAGTCCCAGTTGATAGGGAGGAAATGGAGATTTTGCAGTAACCTTCCCTTGGAGTGGGGAGGGAATGAAGATTTTACAGTATCATTCCCCTGCCATGCCCACCAAGCCATGCCCGCCAAGCCACGGCCTCAGGACCAGTAGTAAAATTTTTTGAATCCCACCACTGAAGAAAGGCTGAGTCAACCATGAGCTGGTCAGAATCAAACTCCTGGAGTGAGCAGTAAGTTAGCCTGCAGTACTGCATTCTAACCAATGCACCACCACAGCTATTGCAACATTATAAAGTCACAAAATACATTTCTCAGGGTATGTTTCTTAGGAGGAAAACATAAATAAGCAAGAACCTAGGCCCCAGATATTGATATTTCTACATGGGTATGTATGTTGGTTTCTATATCTTAAAGGTAAGAGACAGTTTAATGTTGTAATTAGGGCATCAGGCTAGAAAGAGGAAGACTGTGAGTTATACTTCTGTCTTAGGCACAGAACCAGGTGGGGGGCTTTGGGTAAATCACTCATTCTCAGCCCATGGAAGGAGGCAATAGCAAACCAGTTCTGAAAAACATTGCCAAGAAAACTGCAGGGACATGTAAAGCAATCTCTGAGAATTGGACACAATTGAACAGAAGGTAAAAAACATTTTAGGTCCTTAGGCTGAGCTCAGCTCTACGTTATTGCTCCCATGCCAGGTTTATCAATGTTAACAGATTTACTAGCTATTTCAAACCCAGTTAGTATTCAGAATGTCCTCATCTAGGTGGAGTCAAAATATGTTTATCATATAGATTCTCATAGAGGGAAAAAAAAACTATATTTACATAATTTCCATTCATAATTTCAATGGCACCTTTTCAGTACCCTGAGTGGCACAGTGGTTAAAGTGCAGCATTGTAGGGAAGCTCTGCCCACAGCCTGAAGTTCGATCCTGACAGGGGCTCAAGGTTGGTTCAACTTTCCACCCTTCCAGGGTCAGCAAAATAACGCAGATTGAGGGGGGCAAGATGCTGATGTTGTAAACTGCCCAGAGAGTGCTGTAAAGTGCTATGGGGCAGTATATAAGCCTAAATGTGATTGCTATTGCTAATACCACACTAAAAGACAACATGGGCTCATTTGGTTTGGTTTAATATGAAAGACATTACCCAACCATGGTTATTAATAAGCAATGTTTAGGGCTCAATGCATTGTGCAAAACCACCAATTCTTATGGCATAAACCAACCTTATGGTAAGATGGGTGGACGATAAATGTTATAAATAAATAAAATATAAATAAATACATTTCTGGTTATTACAATATCTATCCATATTCAGTCAGAATTCAGGTCTGGTATAGAACCAAATCATATTGATCATGCTTTTATAGATGACTTCTGGTGGATTTATCCATCCATCCATCCATCCATCCATCCATCCATCCATCCATCCACCCATCCATCCATCCATCCATCCATCCATCTGCTATCATATCTTCCCTAGTCCTTCTTTTCATTAAACAAGACATACCCAGTTCCTGCAGCCGTTCTTCATATGTTTTAGTCTCCAGTCCCCTAATCATCTTTGTTGTTCTCTGCACTCTTTCTAGAGTCTCCACATCTTTTTTACATTGTGGTGACCAAAACTGAATGCAGTATTCCAAGTGTGGCCTTACCAAGGCATTATAAAGTGGTATTAACACTTCACATGATTTTGATTCTATACCTCTGTTTATGCAGCCTAAAACTGTGTTGGCTTTTTTGGCAGCTGCTGCACACTGCTGGCTCATATTTAAATGGTTGTCCACTAGGACTCCAGGATCCCTCTCACAGTTACTACTATTGAGCAAGGTACCATCTATAGTGTACCTGCATTTTGTTTTTCTTGCCTAAATGTAGAATCTTACTTTTTTCACTGTTGAATTTCATTTTGTTGGACAGCGCCCAATGTCAAGTCTGTCAAGTTTCTTCTGTATCTTTAGCCTATCTTCTGGAGTGTTGGCTATTTCTGCCAGCTTGGTATCATCTGCAAATTTGATGAGTTTCCCATCTATCCCTTCGTCCAAGTCATTGATGAAAATGCTGAAGAGTGCTGGGCCTAAAAGAGAGCCTTTGGATATTCCACTGCATACTTCCCTCCATGAAGATGCAGTTCCATTGAGGACTACACATTGAGTGCGGTTGGTCAGCCAGTTACGAATCCATCTGGTAGTCGTGCTTTCTAAACCACATTTTTCTACTTTATCTAGTAGTAGGTTATGGTCTACTTTATTAAATGCCTTACTGAAGTCCAAGTAAACTATATCGATGTCATTCCTCCGGTCCATTAATTTTGTCACTTTGTCAAAGAATGCAGTAAGATTAGTCTGGCATGATCTGTTTTTGACAAACCCATGTTGGCTTTTGGTTACTACTTTGTTTGCTTCTAGGTGTTTGTTAATTCGTTGTTTGATTATCTTTTCCAGAATCTTCCCTGGTATTGATGTCAGGCTGATAGGTCAGTAGTTTCCTGGATCTATTTTTTTCCTTTTTTGAAGATGGGAAAAGATAGTTCACAGCACAATAAGGCAATTTCCCCCAGTATCATATAGGAGAAGGTTACCTTATTGGAAGTATTTTTCATGTCAACTTCCATAATTCCTAGACAGTTTTAACCTGAACCTTCATAACAATATAATGCAAAAAGGATAAAATATACTTACATATTGTTATTCACACCTTATTTGTATTTAGCAAAATGCAATCACTACATATTGTAGATACTCAAGCTATATAAAGTTAAAGTAAAATGACCCTATCTGTAACTCTCTTTAATTACAATAAAGTCTAGACCTCTTTATTTGCTTTTCTTCCCCCACTGACTCAAATAAAATAATATCTGATTAGCTAAACAACAAATCATAAATAATGCAAGACTTTGCTAGTATGAAGTGGAAAGTTTTATTATTTGTTTTTAGTTGCATATAATCTAGAAGAAGCTAGTTTTATAGAGTCCTATAAGCAGAGCAAAACAAGAACTATAGCTTAAGCAGGTCAATGTGCAGTAGCTGTACTCCATTAGAATCAAAAGATGTCAAATAGTTTCTCAGCTGTATCCAATTTCTAGATCTTTCAGGGGATGCATCTAGGTATCCAGAGGCTGGCTCTGAATTTGTGTTCAAAGTTACTGGTGCAGCTCTGCTTATATAGAGGTAAAACAGAATAGAAGGATAACAGGGAAGCATCTCTTTGTATCTCCCGATTAATTTCTGTGCTCTGATCTACTTTTGCCTTTGTTACCAACACTTTAAGAGAATGCAAGGAATGTGGTGTGCTCTTTTTCTTTGGAAGCAGTTCAGTACTTCTCTTCTTCCACAAAAGGAGAAGCAATTCCATCTGTGACATTTCCAGAGCTAATGCATGCATAATTAAGATAGTTTGGGTACCCAAAGAGAAAAGGGAATGCTCTTGACTTCTGTAAGGCAAAATATTTTGTAGCACTATTCCATGTCAAACCTTTGGAATCAATCCATAAAAACTTTCCCTTCCCCAGCCATGAGAGACATTTGCTTACCTGGTGACATGGGACTCACAGAAAGACTCCTGTGCATGAGTTGTCTGCTTCAGTTCAGCATTTAATAGCCGGTCTGACCCAACCAATCTGCTGATCTAGAAAGAGTTGACTGAATAGACTGACTCATTTATGGAGAGACAGAGAGAGAGAGACAGAGAGAGGGAGGGAGGGAGGGAAGGAGAGAGAGAGAGAGAGAGAGAGAGAGAGAGAGAGACAGAGACAGAGACAGAGACAGAGACAGAGACAGAGACGGGGGGGGGGGCAAGGGGGAAGACCCTGTCTACATATTTTTCTTCTGGGATCTCTTGGAATATATGCTAAGATATTGCTTTATAAGTATCATACAGATTTCTTCCATGTAGACAATTCAAATAGGAACAGTGAGACAAGCCTCCTGGGGTTTGCAACATTTATGCCTGGTGAATAACTTAATACTGAAATGATAGCTGGGATTGGCCCTTAGTTCTGGAGGAAAGATGTTCACTATCTGTAGACATGCAGAAGAAAAATAAAATTATGGCTTATTGAGTTGCAGGGGAAAAAAACTATTGGCTTTCTTCCCCTGTTTTCTGAGTAATCATGTGTCCAAGCAAGCCACATCAAATAATGTTATCATTGCTCAAGCCTCTTCTGTTTAAAATGGAAAGTGTCATTAGTCACTACAGCCAACAAAAGACATCAAACAGATGGGCAGTGACCTACCACAACAAATGAATCATTCTGATCTGTTCTCCAGACACACACTCTTGCCTCTGTACCTGAGAGCATTCAAAAGACACCATTTGGGCAGGTAGGAAGGAACCACTTTGGATTTCAGCAAAAGACAAGGTAGAAAATTCTTTACAAAGTAAGTGACCATGTGAATATTGATTAGATGCTGTACTTACATCAAGGAAATCCAGATTCAGGATCTCTGCTGTAAACTAAATAGTTACACTTAGGCCTGTTCCTGGGCTTCAAGATCACTGCAGATGGGGACTGCAGCCAAGAAATTAAAAGATGCTCACTCCTGGGGAGGAAAGCTACTAAAGCATACTAAAAAGCATACTAAAGCGTACTAAAAAGCAGAGACATCACCCTGCCAACAAAAGTGCATATAGTCAAGGCTATGATTTTTCCAGTTACAATATATGGCTGTGAAAGTTGGATCATAAGAAAGGCTGAGGGCCAAAGAATTGAGGCCTTTGAACTATGGTGCTGGAGAAAACTCCCTTGCACTGCAAGGTGATCCAACCGGCCAGTCCTAGAGAGCTCAACCTTGACTGCTCTTTAGAAGGCCAGATCCTGAAGATGAAACTCAAACACTTGGGCCACCTAATGAGAAAGAGGGACTCACTGGAGAAGAGCCTCATGCTGGGAAAGATTGAGGGCAAAAGAAGAGGATGACAGAGAATCAGGTGGCTGGATGGAGTTACTGAAGCAGTAGGCATGAGCTTAAATGGACTCCAGAGGATGGTAGAGGACAGAAAGGCCTGGAGGAACATTGTCCATGGGGTTGCGATGGGGTGGACACGACTTTGCAACTAACAACAGAAGGCCTGTTGCTATATCTTAGCTGCAAGAATAACAGGAGGGAATGATATGCTAATGTTGTTTGGAAAAAGTTCTTTGGTCCAAAGTGCTTTGGACGACTTTGGACAAAGTTCCATGCCAAAGTTTTTTGGACAAAGGACAGATGTTGCTTCATTAATGTCATAAGGGAAAAGAAGAGGAAAGTTAACACGTTAGAATCTAAACCAATTTTCTGTAATGGGATTCTTTGGACCCCAACAGATCCTATGTTTTAATCAAAATTGCCCAGGAGGTCTTCCAACCTTCAAGAGAGTTTTTCAAAGTACACAGCAGGAAAGCCCAGTGATTCTCTCTACATCAGGGGTGTCCAAACTTGGGAACTTTAAGACTTGTGGACTTCAACTCCCAGAATTCCCCAGCCAGCATGGCTGGCTGGGGAATTCTGGGAATTGAAGTCCACAAGTCTTAAAGTTCCCAAGTTTGGACACCCCTGCTCTACATTTTCTTTTTGGCACTGAGCATCCTTAGCGCTAACTGAAGAAATAAAGGCCGAGGAATTATCTGCAAAGAAAGAAATGGGTTTCTGAATTCTTCCTCTCGAGTTGTGGCATTCTAAGTAACCCCAAAGAAGAAAATCTAATAAATCATTTAGCCCCTGGGCTTCTGCCCAAGGATTGTTGCATTGCCATTTGTGATATGGGAAATGGGACATGGAATCTGGCTCAATGTCCAGATAAGTTAATCTTTATATTTTTTCAATTATTTCTTATGAAACTTCTAGACGACTCTAGATCATTATCTGGTTGTTAAACATTTTCTGGGAATATTACAGCCCAGCGTATTTTATTTCATTATCAATTTTGTGATAATTGCTAAGCAAAGTGATAATGTTTTGAATGTATTTTGAATTGGAAGGTCTGGGTTTTGAAATATTTTGAAACAGAAAGCGTGATAGAAATCCAAAATAAGTCAACTCCCTGGTGTAGTTAATAGGGCCAGATATTCCCATCACTTTGTTTTGTTTTCTCTGCTTATTCTTGTTTTCTTTCTTTCTTTTTACATATATATAAATGCCAGACCACAAAAGCAATACAACTCAGGTTTGTTTGGTGTTTTCTGCAGGTGTGGCTTCCGTAGCACAAAAATCCTGCCCCGAATTACCTCCTACAAAAGTAGTTAGCCATTTCCTCCTGCTCCATATTGCAGGAAAATAAGTCCATACAAAAACAACAATCACCTCTGGACCAAGGCAGGGCATTTAATAGGTTTATTTCACCATGCTGTTTTTAGACATCATTCTGTCCCTTTTCCTTTGCTTCGCTTTTTAGGCCTGCCTGAAAATATAAGTAATAGCCAGTTATTTGCGGTCAGCAAATCAACCACTCACTCAGAATTTATCCTGTACGCTGAGACCAGAGCTTGAAACAGGATATATTTAATCTCCAGATGTTTGTTGCTCTGTTAATCCAGTCAAAAAAACCACATTTCCCCCTCATCTCCATTTTCAAAAGACAAGATTTGGTATTAGATCTAGTCTTTAGATTCTAGTTTTCACACTAAGGACCCAAGGCACGGAGAATGGGTGTTATTTGAGCCTAAAGTTTTAGGACAGCCTGACCTAACTATCATACTGTTATCTTGAGAGGAGAAGAGGCTAAATCATGTTGGCAGACATCCTTCTGCAGATGTGGGAGATAGAAACAATTAACCATGAGTTGTTATATTGTTATTTTTGCAGGCTATTCAAAATCATCCTATCTTATCCCTGCTGCGTCAGTGTCCAGGAAGAACAGATAATTATGATGTGAACTTCCTCTCTGGAGATACAAGGATGAACACTGTTCTTTTTTCTTTTTAATTCTGCCTTGATGGACTCGGCTATTCACTGAGCAAAATAAAATGGGGTTGTTTGGAAGACAGGGCATTACTGAACAGGTAGAGAAGATGCTCCTGATATTCCTTTTCAACTACTTTGACACATTTTAAAACTGGTTCCAGGTAATCTGATATATAAAATGACCTCTTACTAAAAATACCTAAAACCCAAAAAAATCATCAAAGTATAACATGAGGGTACACATTCCAAACAAAGACTGGATTCCAATAACACAATAAACATCCAAACAAAAGAAATAATACATATGATGAGTTAGTGTTATATGTGAATCCAGTCAATGAGTTGTCCCAAACTGTTCTCTAACACATGGTATGTGCAGCTAAAACTACAGTATGACTTTTAGATACAAAACAATTGTGCTTCTTTAGGTGACATGTACAAAACAGTCCCAAAGTTCTTTTGCCAAGGAAAGTGGAAAGCTCTCTGAAGATACAAGCAGCATGGGATATGGTCAGATAGAATGGGGATCTGCAAGCCTAATGTATATGCATTTTAAAAAAATATAATAAATCCTGAAAATGATTTCAGAATTAAGAATGGCAAGTGACAGTGAAGAAAAATTGCTAAATGCATTGCAGAATTCCAATCTACTGGTGTCAAATGATGATGACAATGATAGCATTACTAGAAGGATTAATTCAGAATTTTGCAATGAATAGAATGAGGAAAAAAGGGTACATGTGTAGCGTTTGTTATGGTACTGATAATTTTTACTCTTGTTTCATTTTTACTCACCAGTCCTTGCATCTTTATTTCACAGTGAATACTCCTTGTTCTTTGTAACCTATAACAGGATAGAAATAAATATATTTCCTGAAATAATTTTCGTATAAGAAGGTAGTTTCTTTGCAGAGCACAATTACATCAGATAGAAAATGGAATTATGTGGCTTGTTGATAGTGTATGCGGCAGTGACTTTCTCTGAACACAAAATACTCATAGAGATGCTTAGGAGAGAAAAATGGAGGAAGAGATGCTGCACACATGAACTTCTAGAGGAAAAGATAGGATATAACCCAAATATATAAATAAAAATTATTGTATGGACCATGAATTACTTTTCTGGTACTATTTTGAGATCAATATTAGAGAACAAATGCTTAGATATAGTCATGTTATGCTTAAAAGGAAACCTGGTGTTTTAGTTGAAAAAAGTAGACATGTGATATCAAATGAAAAATGCCATTTAACTTTTTAACATTTATTTTTATTATTTTCCTGAAGTACCACTTTTTTCTCTACCCTGGACACATTCCATGAATTCCAACTTATCCAGTCCTCTTTTTCTGAGTTAATTCCTTGTTCTTCTTCTTCTTCTTTTACTAATGGAAATAAGAGTATAGGAAGAAAGGTTCAGCAAAGGGTGTGTATTTGGCAAATTAAAATAACTGGGGAAGATATGTATTTATGAATGGCAATGGCAATGATGTTTACAAAAATGGTGTTCAATTTTTAAAAACTAGTTGTTTACTTGAAGATTGTGTTTTCTCATTTTCTTAAGAGTAAGCCATGGAAGCTGCAGTGACCCCCATTCTCTTGACCAAAACAAACAGACACCTCCAGAAAAAGCAAAAGAGTAAATGAGGGGTTTTCAGTATTCTGACACTGGACAGCAAAATTATAAGCTTGAGTTGCCAGTACTTTTAGTTCTGTGTCCTTTTATAATTAAATCCTGTAAATGGATGCAATGCACCTTGTCACTTATGAAATAGGCTGTTCCGCAAATAGAAATTCCCTCCTGGGACTCTGTGCTGTGTTCGATTCCCCACCTCCTGCTGCAACATCCAAGTTATATATAGTCATATCTAGGAACAAGTATAAGGCTTTTGTGACCCCCCCAAAAAATGGAACAGGAATAATGGGAACGGGTTATACATTTGTCTCTTTGAGTCTTTCTCTCTTGCTAAATGAATCAGGCTAGAAATGGGAGGTCATGAGTTCTAGACCAGCCTTTGGAAGTCATTGAACCACCAGTCAATCTCTCTCAGCCCTAAGAGGGAGACAATGGCAAACCACTTCTGAAATCTTGCCAGGAAAATTGCAAGGACCTGTTCAGTTCACCTGATACGTCAGTTGCGCCCCTTCCTGGATCGGGATGCTCTGTGCACAGTCACTCATGCCCTCGTCCTTTCTCACCTGGACTACTGCAACACTCTCTACATGGGGCTGCCCTTGAAGAGCACCCGGAGGCTTCAGCTGGTCCAGAATGCGGCTGCGTGGGTTATCATGGGGGTACCTAGGTGCTCCCATGTTACACCCCTTTTAGGCGGCCTGCACTGGTTACCGGTTGTCTTCCGGGTGCGATTCAAGGTACTAATTATGACCTTTAAAGCGCTCCATGGCTTAGGCCCAGGGTACCTGCGAGACCACCTACTGCCACCAATAGCCTCCCACCGTCCAGTACGATCCCACAGAGTTGGCCTCCTCAGGGTGCCGTCGGCCAGACAGTGTCGGCTGGTGACCCCCGGGGGGAGAGCCTTCTCTGTGGGAGCGCCTTCCCTCTGGAATGAGCTGCCCCCGGAGCTTCGCATAATCCCTGACCTCCGGTCCTTCCGACGTGCCCTAAAAAGTTGGCTTTTCCAGCAAGCCGGCCTGGCCTGTTAATTTTATTTAATTTTTAAAATGTGAGTGTTATATAAATTGGGTTTGTTTTTTGGACTGTTTCTAATTTCCTTTTAACTTTTGTACTATGTGTTTTTTAATGCTGTACGCCGCCCTGAGTCCTTGGGAGAAGGGTGGCATATAAATCTAATAAATCCAATCCAATCCAATACTGGAGTCAACTCACTTACAGGCACCAAAAACAAACAAACAAAAAAACCCCCGCAAACTATATTTTGGATCATCTTTGCAGATAACATTAAATTAGCTATGTGGTCCTCTTTCTCACTAGCTGAGAGAAGGAATGCTCCACATATCACTGTGTAATTGGTTGTGATCTTAAAACATAAACCATCAAAGTGGCTTCTTCTTTTGCTATGACAAATATGATGATGTGGAGGCTGTTTACCACCTGTTCTACGTTTTGATATTTTTCACAATAAAAACTATTTCTTGTGAACGTTTATATTTTCCCCAGAGTCTCAAGTCAGCAATCTCCCTCTTTTCATTCATGTGAACTTGGTTTAATTGGAATAGTATGATTGGTCAAAAGTTCTATTTGTAGGTTGTGATCTAAACACAAACCTTTATATTTCTAGATTTAAACATTCAAGTGATTGCATTTTTCAGTTTATTGTTGCTCTTTGCAATATAATCCCAAGGAGATCATATCATATCATATCATTCATATGTATATATTTGTGTTGCGTTTGTGCTGATAAATGTTTTCGGCTAAACACCAGCCTGAAGATGGTGAGTGAGACCTCGCTGAAACGTTGCCAAGACAATCTCAATCTTACATGGGAAAAGATCCGAATACAACAAGACCAGCATAACTACACCCTTGAAAATCTACAAACACGCACACACACACACACACACACACACACACAATGTATGTATGTATGTATGTATGTATGTATGTATGTATGTATGTATGTATGTATTTGTGTTACAACCCCTGGTATGCCTAAATTCCCTGGCTCAACTGATAAGGAGGAGAGCCTGTGGCATAGTGGCTAAGACTCCTGCCTAAGATATAATACAGCACAGGTTCAAATCCCAGTAAGGGTATGGCTAGCTGATGAGAGCTAATTAGCTCGAAATAGATCTATACTAGTCTCCCTTTATTTATTTATCAGTACAAATACAACATATATATGTATGTATGTATGCATGTATGTATGTATGTATGTATGTATGTATGTATGTCTTTGGTTGTTCGGGTTTTCTCCCGCGTAGAATTGGAAGTATCTTCACGACGTTTCGATGAAGTCTCATTCATCATCTTCAGGCTGGTGCTTCCGGCTTGGTGCTTCCAGGAGCAATTCAACCAAAGACATACATACAAACACCCGCGAAAACCTCAGAAAACAGATATATGTGTGTGTGTGTGTGTGTGTGTGTTGTATTTGTGCTGAGAAATAAATAAAGGGAGACTAGTATAGATCTATTTCAACCTATTTAGGTGTCATCAGCTAGCCATACCCTTACTGGGAATCGAACCAGGGCTGTATTGCATATTAGGCAGATGTAATTGCCACTAAGCCACAGGCTCTCTTCCTTATCAGCTAGACCAGGGAAATAGGTATGTATTTGTGTTACAACCCCTGGTATGCCCAAATATGGGAGGGAGCTCACTACTCCCCCTTTCTGTCCTTCGGTTCATTACAGAGGACCATCCAGGCAGAAAACCATATTTTTTATTTTTAATGTTGCCTTTTTATATTTGTGTTGTATTTGTGCTGATAAATAAATAAAGGGAGACTAGTATAGATCTATTTCAACATATTTAGGTCTCATCAGCTAGCCATACCCTTACTGGCAATCGAACCAGGGCTGTATTGCATATTAGGCAGATGTAATTGCCATTAAGCCACAGGCTCTCTTCCTTATCAGCCAGGCCAGGGAAATAGGTATGTATTTGTGTTACATCCCCTGGTATGCCCAAATATAACATATTTGTGTTGTAACACAAATACATACCTATTTCCCTGGCCTAGCTGATAAGGAAGAGAGCCTGTGGCTTAGTGGCAATTACATCTGCCTAATATTTATCAGCACAAATACAACACAAATATAAAAAGGCAACATTAAAAATAAAAAATATGGTTTTCTGCCTGGATGGTCCTCTATAATTGAGCTGAAGGACAGAAAGGGGGAGTAGTGAGCTCCCTCCCATATTTGGGCATACCAAGGGTTGTAACACAAATGTGTGTGTGTGTGTGTGTGTGTGTGTGTGTGTACACACACCACTAAGAGCTAATGGACTAGGTTTTGTTTAATAGCAGTGAGACAGAAACAGTAGGAGCAGAGTAAGTGTCTTGTTGATGGCTATGCTTCAACCCTGCATGATAGACAGAAAAGATTGGTGGTCAGTGGTTACAATACTTGCCTGCAGCTTCATCCTGTAATTTGGGATCAGTTAAATAAATATACAAAACAATATGTTTACTTGAAGGCCTTTCAATTCTAAGTTGTAAATGATCCAAAAATGGTTAGCCTTCAAAGAATGGGCAATGAGGGTGGATGTTGGGGATAAGATAGGCTAAATTTATCTTCCTGATTGTATTTTTGAGAAATCTAATTAAGGACTTTTTGAAATATGTGTATTAATCTGGACAGAAGGTAGAAAAGATGCAAACCTAAAGTTAGTCTTCCACTACAATTACACCTGTTGAACCAGTTCCCAGAACTTCAAATCCAGTTTTCAGAAACCAAATTGTGCCCAAGATTAATTATGTAAATAGGAAAACATAAAACTCATTTTGAATTGCATTATTCACTCCAGACATGTATGTTTGAACTTCCATGTGAATGTAACCCTCACCTCTTCATTTGCATTACAATATCACATGAGATTACCAGAAATACTAGACTTTGGGGTGTGTATCTCATTTATTTATGAATTACTGCATATATAGATTGTCACAATATATAATATGGCAGGTTTGTTCCTGATATGCTTCTTCCTACCTCCATATTCCTATCCTGTAATACCAGCTGCTGTAATAACTATGTTCCTTTGCATTTGTTCAACACTGTGTAACATTTTATGTGGTGGTTGTTACTATTAAGATTGTTTAATTTTGGGGAGGGACAAAAAACTTCTTGAGTAATATATAGATTGCTCAAAATTGAGGGCAGTCTGATACAGGTCTTTGCTTCTCTGAAGATACTTAACTATTTATAGAGGGCATGAAACTACTTCCAATGTTTTATTTTCTATCTCCCAAGTCTTTTTAATAAAGTGATATTATCTTATGGATCAGCAATTCTGATCCTTTTACTGAGTCAGACTGGAATGAATGAATTAATGAATGATATTATCTGTTTCCCAACATACAACTTCTATGAAGGTAGTATAGGATGCTTGATACTGACTAAGAGAAGCTGTCTAGGTGTTTCCCCCAAATTCACTTGAAATTTCCAAACTGAATCTGGATACCGCCAACAGAAAATATGCTATACTACTTAGCAACCGTATTTACTAACTGCTAGAAAATAGCAACTAATTAACTGGAATGGAGACAAAAAAAAGCTGTATGTAATGATCATAGAGATTGAGAGGGTTAGCGCCAGCCCATTGCTTGCACAAGTTGAGCTGCACACGCGAAGGCACTGACCAGCCGCTCGTGCACGCATGCAGGCAAGTGCGCTGACCAGCCACTTGCGGGTCCAGTTCCAAACAGGCCATGGCCTGGTAGTGGACCACAGCCCAGGGGTTGGGGATCCCTGATGTAGCATATAAGGAGGTGCTGGAGATAACTACCGTTACCCTGTCATGTCACTAATGCTGTTCTGGCCTAAATTCCAGATTGAAATGTGACTGAAATAGATCCAGCTATTGAGAAAGAGCTGGGAAGTTTTCAGACTATGAATGGTGAAAAATTGTGTTTTGTACCTAGATTAAAGCCTTCAAGGCATCCAGTTGCCAATGTAGCAGCAGAAAATACAAAATCCAAAGCTGGTATCTTATATCAAGAACCAGAACAAATCTTCCGGTTCCGGCGGCTACGGCGACGGGCAAGTTCCTTGCCCGCTCCCGCTCCTCGGTGGGCTTCCCCGCCTCTGGGGGGCACAGGACGCCCCGGAGAGGCGTCCTGCTGAAGGAGCGGCTCACGGAGGACCCTGGCATCGGCGGCGGCTGGTGGGGGCTTCTCCGCTTTGCTCCAGGCATCGAGGAGCAGTCTCGGAGGGCGCTCGTGCGTCTCGCTTCAGGCTGATCGGACAATGCAAAATTGAAGGAAGCAGCGGCGGTGTGGTGAGGCGCTTCCTCTCTTCATTCCCTTTCTCTTGATTTGATGGACTTTTCAGCAATTTTAAAAGTTAAACTCTCGGATTTTTTTGGAGGTGCGGCTGGAGGGAGGGGGATTCCCCCCCCCTTGGACAAGTGGCTTGAGAAAATTTTGCTTTTGCCCCCAGGGGAAGGAGGAGGGGGGAGAGCCAACCAATGATGCCTCTCCCCTGTAAAAGTGATTTTCACTGTATTTAGCTCCAGAATTTATTGATGACCTGAGAATTTTGTGAACTTTTAAAACTTTACTATGCCTCTGAGCCCAAAGCTGGCAGGGCAAGATGGCACACTTCCGTTGTCTTCATGAACTGTGAAACCTGACTCCACCTTTAAAATTCAGGCTTCCGGTCTTTGTCTCCGTGTCACCCAGAAGAATCTCTTGTGGATTGTTATTTTTTGAACTCTCTGGGGGGAAAATTCCTCTCTATTGCTAGATTGACTAAAGAAACTCCCATCTGCTTGGATCTTCTGCCTCCTGGACTCATCTGTCTGCTCTACTTCTCCAGCTGTCCATTCTCTATACTGACTAATATTTTAGCTGAATACATACATAAAGATAAACAACAGATGGAATGGGAGATAGATCTGGTCTATAGAGTGAATTCAGCATATGCCAGAACACACAATGTACCCAGGGAGGTCCATATTAAATTCCTTAGGAAAAGCACAAGAGACGAAATTCTGGGTGTACAAAGGGGGCAAGCATTGACATATCACGACAGGGAGATAACCATCTTGAAGCAGATCCCCAAAAAAATTAGGGAGAAAAGGAAAAATTATTCGCAATTGGCGAATAAATTATACCAGAAGAGGGTGTGGTTTAGATGGTTGATGCCTGAAGGTATGCTGATATTCTGGGAGGAGACAAGAATTAGAATCAATACACCCATAGAGGGACAGGCCTTTATGGAAAAAAACAAAGCGAACCTAGAAAAAACAGAAGACTCTACAACGGTTACGCAGGACACGGGTGGGGCCGGAGCTCTGCCAGCGGGGGGAGAAGGAGCAATACCAAGAAAGCTCAGATCACAAAAATGAATAAGAAAACCACATTGTTATAAACAGACCGAAAGTAATAATGAAATTATATGTAGACTATATATTATAATATATAAACTGATTGAAAATTTTTCTAGAATTAATATGCTGATTTTATATGATCATGTATTAATGTTTTATATTTAGATGTATTTTATGAGTTTGGAGGGAGGCCCCTTGCACACTTGCAACTGCCAAAATTTGTACACCATTCCACTTACCCTTTTCCCTATAAATGTTTAAAAAACCAATAAAATTTTTTGAAAAAAAAAAAAAAAGAACCAGAACAAATGACACGGGAAAGTTCAGTTTAGGGAAAAATTACATTAATTGACTGCGCATTGACATCCTAGGCATCAGCCAATTGAAAAGAACTGGAATTTGATGCTTTCATTAAAAAAAAATCCTATGGCTCACTACTCAGAACACAGAGAGAGGGGAGAGAGAGGGAGAGGAAGGAGGAGGAGGAGCATTGGAATGCAAGCAAATGTTAAGGAGAAATAATGAAAGACAGACAATGAAGATATTGAAATGGTAGATAACTTCTGGCTTTTGGAATCAAACAAAAATGTAAAAGTAACAGCAGTCAAGGAAGGAATTTGCTGCAGATTAATGTTTGGTACAGCAGCCACAAAGGCCTTGGAAAAGTGATTACGGTATGTTTATACTTATCGTATACTTACGAAGATAAAGAGTATTGGTGTGTTTGAATTAAGGTGTTGAGAATACCATTGATAATACACACACAAAAACCCAAAACAACAACAGGAAAACAAATGGATTGTTAAACAATCCAAAGTTCTCACTCAAGGCACAAATGGCCTGGCTCCAAATTATCATACAATGAAGTCTAATACATTATGTGAAGACCTACTGTAGCTCATTGGAGAAAGTTCCAATGCTGAGAAGAATTGATACTCACACATAATTAATCAATTCTTTATTCGTTAAGTCTGGTCATACCTGATTTTTGGCATGGCTTTGAAAAGTACAGAAATCTGTTTATAGCTGATTTAAATAAAACAGATATGGTAAGGAAGTTCCTTTTCTTTTATGTATTTAAGGAAGGAAATAGCACGTTATTTTTCTTATTATGGGTGCAATTCCCAAGATGGCTTTTGAGTTCGTTTCACAACAACTATCCTATTACTCTTGCTACAAATGGCCTGCACAATTGCTACCAGAAGGAAGGGGCCATGAGGTGGATCAACAGGTTCCCCCCCGACCCCCCCGAGACCTATTATACTATTCCACTGGAAGGGGGCTTCCTTCAAGAGGATGCAAACACAACTTTCAGTTGAAATTACTTTGGGATATTATTGGGATTTCTCTAATAATCCTCAAATCATTTCAAAAGAATACTTTGGTTATTAAACGAATGATCCTAAGTCAAGGACTACCTGTATTTATCAAGGTCATGAATCCACAACAGCAGCCTCAAGACTCTCCCTAACCTAGCATCCTCTACTTGGATGGTTGTTAGAGCATTGACATAACATGCTTTTAGTGACTCATTCTTCTGATGAGTTGAACTGATATGTTAATTTCCCAGATGTTATCAAAGGCAATTCCATGCAAAACCTACAAGTAGACAAGACACTATAACTGAAACTTATAACTGAGATTTATGAGCTTAATTAATGCTCAGGAATGCAGATTACATCAGGTAATTCTTGGAATTGTTATGAAATTACTGTACCTGGACTAATACTTATGTATTCAACATTGCTGATTCCAGCCCTTGCAAAAAGATCAAGTGGGGGGGAAAATGGGTGCAACCCTAATTTATAAATGTTACAATGCAAGTTAAAAACAGTGTTTTCAGGATATAAATGGGAACTTCATTTCTTCACAATTCTTTGAGTTTTACTTTATCCCGCGGGACAGGCTCTCCCAACAAATTCACAAAACAAGGATAGCAAAATCAGATGAAATTGGGAAATTAAGTAAAGCCTGCATTTTAAAAAATGTATACAAATTATACAGTAGAAATGAAAAACCATTACATTTAAATTACTTATTAAAATACATTTTCAAGGTGATGAAGGATTTACATGGAACACTCATAGGTGAATGCTATACATTTCCCCCAACCTTTTTCTCTTTGATATGCATTTATCCACCTAATTTCATTGCTCACTTGTTACTTATTTGTCAGGCCTGGAAACTATCTTTTGCATTGGGCCATTAGGCCTGACACATTTAATGCTGTGAGAAAATGGGAGGGGGGATTATATGGAGTATGGGAGATATATACGCATAATAACATTCCTTTCTCAGAGAATCAAGGACATCTTGCCCTGTACCTGGAGGGGTATGACTGGGAGGCATCTCCAGTTGGGATGGTGCCTGATTGGGAAATGTGACAGATATGTGGGTGCTAGGCAGGGACTTGGTCTTTTATTTGGGTGGGGAAAACTTGTAAGCTTTCAGAGTCAGGTTTTACCAGAGGTGCCAATATGACATCTCTAATAAAATGGAACTTTGAGCCTCAGAGTCTTATTTCATTGGGGGTGCTAGTTGGAGCCCTGACAATTATAATGTTAATTATCAATTACGTACTAAGCTAGATTCAAGGTTTACTTCTGACCAATAAGTTCATATGCGATTTGGAGCTAGGATACATGGATTCACTTTCTGTGTACTGATGATTAATTGTTAAGAACCTCAAAGAAAATCTTTCCTTGTTCACTGTCAAATGATAAAGTATAAATTTGTATTTGATTACATGTAGATTTTCTCTATAGTACTCTCGAATGCTCCTTCCACTGAAACCCAGAAGGTCTTACATCTTTTGGATGCCTATTAAAAATCTGACTCTTCACTTGGCCTCTTCTTTCAATGTTGTCTTTGTCTTTCAATGTTGTGAATTTGCTTGGTTTTGCCCTCTTTGCCACACAAAGTGTTGTTGATGAGACTGAGCCCAAGGGTGGGATAAAATGCATCATCAGTTTGAAGTCCCACAAGAGACCTACATTTAGCTGCCCATGAATTCCATTGACTCCTATCTAGTGCCAATTTGCCTTGACTTTAGTAGTTCAAAGACTTGTGTGTAGGTAGCATGAACTAAACTTGTAGTAGTTTGAACACTCTCCTGGTTCCTGATTACTTGCACCTGACATATTGTATCTTAAGTGTTTTTTAAGTATTCTATTTTTGTATTTTAATACTCTTTAATTTTATACCAATAAACCATCTGGAGATATCATTTCATAGAAAGCAATACATTGAAGTAAATAAATGAACAAAATAATGTTCCATCCATTTGCTAATTTATACTTCTCTCAAAGCCTGTGTCATTACACATCTTCATATTTTGGCTAACATAAGATTCTTTGTAGTTTTTACACAGAGAAAAACCTACGGCTTCTATATTCTTTCAAAGGTATCACTGAGGACAAAGAAACACCACTATTTATATTATAATTTCAATTCTGGATATTATGAAGGAAGTATTTCAGTTTCCACCCTGGAGAAGATGAGGAGATAGCTTAACACACCCTATAAATAGCCTTATTCTTGTGAGGGGAAAAAAGACTATAAGTAGCCTTATCCTTGTGAGTTGAAAAAAATGTTTGAGTTAAATATGTAATTAAAGTTGGTTTAATTAAGAATGCATGCATGGGCGGGTGATTTTGATTGAGGGCTCCAAACACAAAGCAGGAAGTATCAAATCCTTAGATTGTTCCCTCTGGCCTCTTCCATTTCCTTCTGAAACTGTTTATCAACATTTCTGACACCAAGAAGGCCCAGGACAAGATGTTGGGATGGATTAGGAATCAGGAGGAGAGCTGCTATAGCTACATTCCTCCTTCTTGGCTTTGATTCCCTTACAATTCTTACAACTGGAAAACGATAGATAATAGAGGGGTTGGGAAAGTTCAGGAAAGGGGTATGGGACCCTTTCCTTGTGGTCACCTTCTAATCTGCTGCCAGCACATAATTAGAACACTCAGTTCTTGCGGTACTGAAGTCTTCTGTGGAATGCCTTAGATGACTTTGCCTACACCAAGGGGGGGAAATCTAATGCAATATTATACAGATAGTGGACTAAACTAACAACCACAACTGAGTCTAAAATTTATGTTGCTAAGTGAGAAATTTGTTAAGTGAGTTTTGCTCCATTTTATGACTTTTCTTCCTGCATTTGTTAAGTCAATCAGTGCAGTTGTTGATTTAGTAACACAGTTGTTAAATGAATCTGGTTTCTCCATTGACTTTGCTTGTCAGAAGGTTGCAAAAGGCGATCACAAGATTCCCCCAGGACACTGCAAGCGTCATAAATCTGAGTCAGTTGCCAAGTGTCTGAACTGTGATCACCTGACCATGGGAGTGCTGCAATGGTCATATGTGTGAAACATAGTCATGTCACTTTTTTCAGTGTCATTGTAACTTCAAACCATCATTAAATGTTGTAAGTCAAGGACTACCTATATATACCAAGATGCATTTACCTTTATATAACTTTTCTTTTGAAATTATATAAGTTTTCTGCTGTGTTTCTTAATTAGAAAAAGAGATTGTAAAAGAAATAAAGGGATAAAGGAAATTTAGAATGCAGGCATGAATGCTTCTCTGATTCTATTTGGATCGCTTACATTGGTTTGAATTCTCTTGAGAAAAATAATATTGAAACAAACAACCCTTATGAGAATCATTTCCTCTCTTCCTCTTTTCCCACTTAAAATGGTTCCTTATCTGCTTTTCTACCCACAAAATAAAAGATATTAAATGTACGTGGGGAAAGGGGGGGGAGGGTTATTGCTGATCAAGAAAATAATAAAAAATAAGGGATTGAGTAACACACCTCTATTATTATTTTTATCTCTCACAAAAATAATTTAACTGTGACATTTTTTTTCAGTATTAATTGTCCTAAGGCATGCATTGTATCACTCTTTCTTATCTAGCTTACTAGGAAGCTCTCAGATATGACAGTTTCCCCATAAATCTTACCCAATGATCACGCATTATACTGGAAGCATACAGTATTTCCCTTGAAGCCATTAGTTAGGATCTGCTAGAAATGTGATTTCAGCAGAGATGGAATCAGGATTTGGTTTCTGCTCAACTAAGACACCAGAGTTGGTGTCTTAGTTGAGCAAAGCAACGTTTACCCCAGGTATCAAATAAAGATATTAAGGTTGCTGGGAGTTCTTGAGATAAATTAAATCTGCATTCACACCAACAAATATTATGGTGGTAATAACCCCAGGGATACAACTTAATTATTCTACAACATATATTTCATCGGTTGTAGGGACTTCAATCATCTATTGATCTTTGAGTGCAAGCACCATTCTTTCTTTTGTTCTTTTAGAAGAATGCTGTATTTTAAAAGTAAAAATAATACAGTGAGCATATGTTTCTGCTGTGGCACAGTGTTTAGAGTGCAGTACTGCAGGCTACTTCTGCTGATCACTGGCTGCCTACAGTTTGACAGATCGAATCTCACCAGGCTCAAGGTTGGCTCAGCCTTCCATCCTCCCGAGGTGGATAAAGTGAGGACCCAGATAATTGGGGGCAAAATGCTGACTCTGTAAACTGCGTAGAGAGGGCGTAAAGCACTATGAAGCGGTATATAAGTCTAAGTACTATTGCTATGGCTTTATACAAAGACAGGGGTAAAAAAGCATGTTCCAGCAAACGGTTTCAGCCCTGGAGGACTCTGGCAAACATAAGCCAGGTACTAACAACATGCCTGGTTCCCTGATTTGGGTAACTATATTATACTACACTATAGCAGTATCCCAAAATAGTCTATGAAACAGTATTGCATTTGATTCATAAGCCAAAGCAAAACAAAACCCAACCCAACCCATTACTGGGTATCTGAGAGTCATCAGGGACTAGAATAACACTGGGTTGTTTTTTCTAGGTTTAGAACAAATGTAATTGGATCATATTATTATTTCCACTGCTAGCCATATTGCTGTAAGCCAGAGTATTATAAAGGCAATGAGGGGTATAAACTTCAAAAGGAACATTTGAATGCAATGTTCAAGGGCACATGTTGGCTTTGTATCAAGATGCTAAGATATGTTCCCTTAGAATCCCATGTGATTCGGAACACAGCATTTCACAAGTAGAAACAAATGGAAAGACACGTGGTACACGCTCTAAAAAATAGCCATGTGATTCCAAGCCACCACCACCATGCTAACTGTTCCACCTGCTCCAAAGTATCAACACTTGGAGACAAGAAACAAGAAAACATTTGAGATTGACCAGGAAGCCTGCAGAGGTTTCTCAAGCTCTCATGAGCCATTTGTCCACACTTGATTGATGCGAAAAAAATCCTCAAGGAAGAAAAGAGGCCTCCATGGGGGACCTCCGTTACTTTACAGATTTCTTACAGTGGGGATTTAGCAAAAGAAAAACAAACAAGCAGGCAAAATCCTTTGCACCATCTCATAGATTTTTCGACAGGATTTGTATAATTAAAGACAGGACAAAAGGTAACATAACTAGGAGCAGTTTTTCCCCCATTTTTGCTAATGCGGAAGCTAGAGAATTGGCATCTAAGCAAAACTAACTTTCCCTGCTGTCTCCCAGCAAATATTCTTAGAAAACTTCCCTATGAATTCACCCATGTTCAAGGGTGGCCCATCACTAATAAAAGTGCAGAGATGGGGAAGAAGGAATTTCTTTCTGAATTCTGGATCATTGTGGTCTTTGAGATTATCCCTGGGCATGCTTATGAAAGGAAGGAGCCCTTGATTAAGTCTCTTACCTTTATGGCCTGGATGGATTCTCAACACAGAAGGTAGTCATATTTAGATTATCTGCCTTTTACAGTTAGCAGTAACCTATACAAGGTGCTTTCTGTCTTTTCCTCATCCATTTCCTGTTGCTCAAGCATTCTTGGCCATCTCTGTGTAATATTATCTTACCTGCTAGAGGGCAGTTCAGCCGACTGATCTGAAGCTTTCGCCGTCTGGATCGGGAAGCAAAGCTGAGCAGCAAAAGAGAAGGGTGCCAACACAGTTGCAGGTTTCTTTCTCTTACTCTGATGCCTGTACAGCTTCACTCAGATACTGCCTGTGCTTTCCGCCTTCTCCTCTCTCTGTTACTGTGGAGAACAAATGTGACAGGCCACAACGTGCATATCAGGGCTTGGAAGGTTTCCAGAACAGTGTCCACAGCTCTGTTTGGATAAGAAAAGTCCTGGGAATCACTGTGGTTACACTTTATTCCTCAGAGATCCTGCTAGACGGAGCAGGGGAAAAGAAACCCTTTCCACCTAAAACCACAAGTTGACACAGAGCAGAAAGAAGTGACAGGAGAAGGAGGGATGAAACCTGAAACAGCCGCGGGTAAATAAGAACAGCCAGCTCATCCCAGTGACTAGCAGCCCTTGGCAGGCAGGAGCTGCTGCAGCAGCTCGGTGCTCTAATGAATCACCCTCCAATGGGTTCTTTCTAGGCTGATGATTGAATTAGATGGACCACTCAGCTGAGCTGCAGAGGTATTTTCAGACTCCCACTTCTAGGGAAAGAATGGACTGCAGCTCCGTTGGACTTCAAGTGTTCTCCATCATTATTTCTTCTTCAAAGTGTCGTAGTATTAGGGCAAAATTAGGCAGAATGATGATTTTTTAAAATCTTGGTCTGTCTGATCATGTCTAAAATGGCATGTAAGTGGGATGGTGTCTGATTTGGGGGAAAAAACGGGAGTGTGAGAGGCACCGGGTCCTCTTTTTCCTACTGCCTCTTCTTATCTATTAGGGTCCTTTTGTCTTAACAGAACATGATAGCAAAAGAGCCAGCTGAGGGAGAAGAGGGTCCAGAAACTTATTGGAAGCAGCCATTTACAAATTAAAACCAGAGCCAACTTCACAAGGCTACTGCTATTATAAAGTTTAGATAAGCAGAGTAGCTAATTATAAAAAAGGAGGGGGGAGAGGAAGAAGTGATTGCCATGCATCAAATAAAATCAATTTCTCAATAGCCAACTCATCACTTATTTAGGTAAGCCGAAAGGCAGGTATCAGTTTTAATAATAGTCATCCTTATATGAGGATAAGGAGGCAGAAATATTTGCTTATTGATTTGTTTGTTTATTTATGAAAACTTATTTGGCCACCCAACTCAATGACTCCACATGGCTTACAAGGATAAAAATCCAATCTGAAAACAATAAAAGAGCAATATCATCCCCCCCCCAATATATTTTGGGACATGTCTGACTTTTGGGGGAAAACGTCCCTCAGTACATCTCCCCCATTCCAACCCCTCCCTCTTTTCTTCTAATCTCCATTTATTTACTGTAGACTGATGGGGCTAAAGCAGGCAGTGGGGCCTCCGCTTCTCCTGTTCCCTTTATCCTGCCCACCCATTAGTCTGCATTCTTCCTCTGAACCAGTAGCAAAGGGAAGCTCCTTCAGAGCCCTTAACTCTGGTGATCAAGAATGGGACTTAGTAAGAAATGGTCTAAGGAGACATGGACTCTTACCCTATTTATACATTTAATTGTAAGAAATGAATATTCCAGTTGCCTGACCCAGTTTGACCAACTGTCACATTCTCTGGCTTGCATTCTCCTTTATCACCCACAGAATTGACCCACAGGGAAAACTCTAATGAAAAAGCTATCATCCAATTCTTTAGGTCAGACAAAATAGCTGCAGAAGATTAAGAAATAAGGGCAATTCTTTTCCCCCAAAATAACCCAGAGCCTAATATTCTAAGGCCAAAGGGCGAAGAACTATATGTTTTAGAGATTGCATATACAGATTGATTGTGGCTTATATTTCATTCCAGTCCAATCAGTAGCTGAAAGAAAAATTCTATAATTTAGAATTTTATAGAATCTACAAGACATTTTTTAAAATAATCCATACAGGAACAGCAAACTATTTCATATAAAAATGCATAACAGGAAGTTTCCCCTCATAACAAATCTGTTCCTAAAGGTCTATGGAATATTGAGGTTTAAATGGTTTTCAACAAACAAACAAGCGTACATTCCAAATCCAGTATGGTGGAGATCATTCTAATTTTTGGAGAAGAGAGGGAGAAACGGAGAAGGCTCATTTTTGTGGTCCCTGAAAAGAGCCACTTCTAAGAGAGGATCCGAAAACAGGTTATCATCCTGATTTTATTGGGTGGGTAAGAAGGCAGTCTTAAGCCATGTAGAATATCAGACATGACAACCAGAATCCTGAACTGCAGCTAGGAGGAAACTCTTAACTGATGCAGCTTTCAAAGCAGAAGGGACTCCTAAACCTAGAGGCTCCTTTCTTTACTTGAGCTGGCACAGTGATTAGAGTGCAGTAATACTTCAGCTGACTGCTAGCTGCAGTTCAGCAGTTCAAATCTCACCAGATCAAAGTTGATTCAGCCTTCCATCCTTCCAAGGTAGATAAAATGAGGACCCAAATTGTTGGGGGAAATATGCTGACTCTGTAAACTGTTTAGAGAGGGCTGTAAAGCACTATGAAGTGGTATATGTCTAAGTACTATTGCTAATGAGTTATTATTCAGCTGAAGCTTCTGTGTGGTAGTCAAGGGCATCCCAATGTATAGCACATTACAGATGACAAACAATCATGGAAAGGTCCTAACTGGTATACTAGATGTAGTTCTGCAAATATCTTTTACTCATAACTGTACCTGTTCTTCAAGTGGGAACTGAGTCCAAGAAGATCCTCAAGTTACGAACTAATTTCATATGTAATGCAGTGCATGACCAAAGATAGAATATTCCTGATCTTGGAGGGCTTCTGAAGCTATGATCACTCCATCCAGCTAATATTAAATCTGAACCTGTTAATTCTCATCCCGATTCAGAATAGATAAAATTAAAAGTAAATTTAAAGTTCTTTCATTGCTTCATTGCCGTTTTTTAGGTGAGCAATTGCTAGTGTGATCTGTCCGAGGTCCTGACAGGGCCTATTATGCCCTTGTCTTTGGCAACCCCTTGGTACCAGATGTGACCCTTCTCTTCCAGCATGTGCCAATGAAGGGCCAATGAAGTTGAGTGATCTTTAGGGGAATTCAGGAACTTAGAACAAAAAAACACTATTCTAAATATACCATGTACAAACATGCTTAACAGAGGCAACACAACATTTTTTCTCCAAATGTAGCTTCATGCTATAAATAAATCTAGGCTGATCAAGGTAAGTTTCTAGTGGTGGAAGTTCTTGAAGTGCTTTCCTCCCTCTCTCTGTTGGTCTTCCAGGTCCTCCTCCATTTCTGCATGGAAAATTTTCAGTCTTTCTTGCTCAGTATGTTTGAAATGGGGTGTATCTTCCCTCCCTCCTGATCTCTTCTCCACAATATATGCTTTTTAAACTTTCATTAAAAATGTTACCACCCACTAATGATACCTTGGCTTTAACTCCTCAGTCTCCTTTGTTTCCCATATCCAATAGACATCACCTCATTTTATAACCTTGTAAAAATGCCTTTTTGTTTCTGTTCTCTTGGCAAACTCTAGTCAGTGTGTTGGATTACTCTTACCTAGACTACTATAATATTTTCCTTCATGACCTTCTATTATCTCTTTATCCTGCCCTCCACATATACTCAGCATTCTGCTGACTAAATCAATTGTCTCTTTCATTGCTCTTATTCTATGATACCTCTGATATTTTTCTATCACCTTCATGTTGGCCCATGATTCTGGATAAAGTTATCTTTTAAGTTCTTCATACCCTTAAAGCCCCTTGCTGCTTCACATCCTTCTATGTCATGTATCTTCTGCCAGATATTTGCAAAGTTTTTTATTTTTTATTTTATTTGTACCATTGTAAATACTTTTAGTCAGTTTTACAAGGAATCTGGAGATGAACACTTATGAAGAATGAAAGTTACTATGAAGCTATAGTGAACATTCTGAAATTGTCTTTTTAAATATCCATAATATCAGTCTTGTTGGAAAGAAATGCTTTTGCTCTTACAGAATTATACAAAATCGTGTTTTTAACCGTTAAGTTGAAGGAATGTGAAAGTAAATAATGGTAGAGGGATTGGGAAGAACACAAACTCAGTGGCATTTTTTTTCTTTTTTAATGTTAATTCTTAATTTAAAGATCAGATAAAATCTCTATTTTTCTAGTTTGCTTGCAAACATTCACAGAATGCCATTTCTACTGTCACATTTTCCTTCCACAAATTTCAACTCTACCATACTGTATATAAGCTTTCTGTTGAATGGCTATTACCAGTACATCATTTACAATCCTAAAACTACCAGGGAAAAGTTCAGGGTGAATATAAAGGGGAGGAAAAAAACCTGAGCTCCATCTTTAACAGAATTTTTAAAGGAGTAATCTTTTTTGCTTAGAGCTTTATTTATTCATACATTCTCATGGCTCAGCCAGGATAATTACGTTAAATTCCATTCGGTAGTTGATAATATAATAGGAAGCCAAGACATTGTCTGATTAAGATGAGCTTTCCTGTTTCATTAAGGGGAAGTGTCATCTGCTTCAAAGCCTGACACACAAGATTCAGGCAGAATAATGAATTACTCCTTTTGCTAAACACACCCAAACTGCGTCAGAATGCTCTGCTGGGATATTTAATAACCACACAAACATATTTTGCAGATCCCTTGCGATGGAACTGGAGAAAACTATCACTGTGCAGTTTGCCTTCAATTACAAAATTAAAGAGAAGAAAAAAAATTGAAAGATGACCGCAGGTTTGAGAGATCACCATGGAGAAAAGTGTCTTGGAAACGGATTCAGCTGACTTTTGAATTCTAAAATGTGCATGCAAGAAAAGAAAAAAAAAACAATAAAGAGTAGCACAATGGAGATAAAGGCAGTGAAAGAAAAGCCTTATTCCAAATTTATTTACCACTTTTTGACAGTGGTTAAATTTCTGGGATCAGTTTCCTGAGAGCTGGAGTAGTGTAGTGGCTTTAGATTAGGGCACAGAGAGACAGGTTTAAAGCCCTAAGTAGGCAGGAAGGTCAGTACATAACTCTAGGATGCCCATTTATTATAATCTCTCTTACTATTAAGAGGGCGAAAAGGGGAGAAAGGTACTATATCACATTCCCTGCTTTTGTACATTAATGAATGAATGAATGAATGAATGAATGAATGAATGAATGAACGAACGAATTCTTTTCAATACCTTCTTTGTAAGGACCAAGATAACAGAAAGGAGGGCAAGAAGTTTTATAAGCCTGCATGTAGTAAAATAGCATTATCAGAAAAATTCCCATGTTGACTTAAAAACTCTGGGACTTGAAGCGCACACATCTTAAAATTTGCCAAGTTTGAAAAATATTGGACTAGGCCATTTGCAAGCTTCTTAGAAGCTCCTCGCTTCATTTTCTGTTTATTACTCATTTAATTGACTATGTTGCCAACTACCAAAGTTTCTCAGTTGTTTACAATCAAACATAAAATCCGAATGAAAAACAATCATACCAATATCAATAACTAAAAGCATAAGCAAAGAAAAAGTGGTTTTAAAATGTACTTAAAATTTTTAAAAAAAACCAAAGGTAATATTCTCCCTGTTATTCGTGTCCAACTCTACAGCATAGTGCTTATCCTGAGTTTCTTGGCCGAGGGAGCAGTGTTGTCTGAAGACAATTTCTGTGGTCATGTGGACAGTATGGTTATATGCCAATGATGCAGGAGCTGGGGTCTCGAACCCAGGCTGTCAGCCTTCCAATTGGCAAACTCAATATCTTTAGCCTCTGAGCCATTGTGCCCTTTAAGGCACAATGTAAAAGTAAAAGTAATAGAACCTTAAAGGCAGGAGTGGGCTGCTAGAGGCTTGACCGGGTTTGGGAGAACCCGTAGCTAATGTTATGGCACCTCCAAATCCCATCCCTGGCTGGCCCCACTCTGCCCCACCCCTCCCAGGAGTCTCCATGCAGCCCGTTTTGGGTGTGAGGTAAGTGCAGGGCTCATGTGGAGGCTTGGGGAGAGTGAAAAAATGGGCCTCCTGAAAGTTCCGGAAGGTCGGAAACGAGCCCATTTCCAGCCTCCGGAGCCCAGGGGAGTTGGTTTTCACCCTCCGTCTTTTGCGGAAGAAAAGAGATACTTTGCCAAGGAATTAGAGTGATGTGAATTAAAATGTATGACACAAACATCACCCATGGAGAGAGAAAGAGAGAGATCATGGAATCAAGTATGAGTTTTTGTGGCTTTCACTATAAATGCAGGTTTGATGTCCCAAAGGTGCTTTCCCCCCTCAGGTTTGATGATGATGGTAATAATCATTCAGCAGAGAGATGACATATCATGGATTTCTTAGTGCTTCCTGAACTTTGGTGTTTGGTTGCAAGCATTCCACTACCTAACTAGATAATATCATCAGCTATCCAACTAGGTAACCTAATCAGGTAATGAAACACCTGCAAGCAAACAACCAAGCTCAGCATCAAGGACTCCACAGCTCAATCCTGAGCTACATACGTTCTCTTCTAGGGTGGATGACATATTGTACATAGGCAGAAATAGCATCTTCTTTATATTACAACAGGGGTGTCCAAACTTGGGAACTTTAAGACTTGTGGACTTCAACTCCCAGAATTCCCCAGCCAGCATCTTAAAGTTCCCAAGTTTGGACACCCCTGTATTACAAAGTCAAGAGCTGAGGCTCAGCTTTAGAGATTGGCATTCAACTGGCCTAGTTGATGATCTTTCTGTTGATTAAAACAAAATACATTTTGAAGAACTCTGACCGCATGGAGCTTCATCCAGGTCTTTGGCAAGTATGAGTGAATCCCCCTTTTCTGCTTTTTCTTTGCTCCTATCTGTGTTTGTTATTTCTGCCATCTTTGCTTTTTTTTCAAAATTTTATATTGTTTTCTTGTTTTAATGATTTTTTAAAACATGTAGGAAACTGCCCAGAGTCTTGGGAGTTTGTTCACAAAGAAAGAAATGCTGTTCAATATTTCTACAGAACATTACTATTTTGCCCAGAGATGAAGACAGGTTCCATTTCATATTTTTAAATATGGGGAATTAAGCATCAGTGACTTTTTCAGCCCAAGGGGCTGCAGTTCTTTGGAGAGTCCTAAATGCAACACACCAAACCATCTGTTTTCCTAATAAAACCATGGATGAAGGCTCGCAACCTCCTCTCACATTTTGCCTTAGGGTTAATTTACATAAACACTAAGGCAAAATGTGAGAGGAGGTTGCGAGCCTTCATCCATTTACATCGATGTAAATGTTAATTTACATAAACAAACAAGGAAACCTGTTCCTCCCTGCCTCTTTTGTGTATCTTACTGCTCAGAGTTAAAGAACTTTATTTCATTGGATTGACCAGACTAATCCTGATGCTGAAAGAAGAGCACTGCAAAGCTCAAACATTGACACGTTTTTGTATGATTTTGAGTTACACTCTCAAAAACGAATGGAGCTAGATAAGGTTTTTCACCTTTTCAAGTGAATTTTGATGCCCTCATTTCAGCAAACGTTATCAATCTGTTATTATAGCTGTTTATACAAGTGATAAAAGAATTAGATAGGTTTACAAATACTTGGACATCCATTATTTATTTTTAAAAAATATTTATGGTTATCATATTATATAATTTTCTCAACATTGAGCTAAAACAAATTAAATGAGAAAGGCACAGTCCTACAGAAGGTCCATTATGGTATCAAAAATGGTCAAATACTGGCACCTACAGGCAAGATGATATCATTCCTGAAAATGTGTGGTGTGTAAGTAGCCATGGTAATCTCACTCTTGTTTTCAGACATAGCTGAGCTAGTATTTTAAGAACTGGTGTGCTTAGCCACCAACAGGGTCCTCAGGGAGAGATAGTATAGTGACTGACATTTCAGTGCAAGCCCTGCCATTTCCCTATGTGCATTGTGATGTCACACATCACAAGAAGGACCAGGGGAGAGATGGTAGCAGTGTTTCAATATTTGAAGGCCACAAAGAAGAGGGCGTCAACCTATTTTCCAAAGCACTTGAAGGCGAGACAAGAAATAATGCATAGAAACTAATCAAAGAGAGATCCAACCTAGAACTAAGAAGAAATGTCCTTACAATGAGAACAATTAACCCAGTGGTGAAATTCATTTTTTTAAAACTATCGGTTCTGTGGGCGTGGCTTGGTGGGCGTGACAGGGGAAAGATACTGCAAAATCCCCATTCCCTCCCCACTCCTGGGGGAAGAAGATTGCAAAATCTCCACTCCCACCCCACTCTGTGGCCAGCCAGAGGTGGTATTTGCCAGTTCTCCAAGCTACTCAAAATTTCCGCTACCGGTTCTCCAAAACTGGTCAGAACTTGCTGAATTTCACCCCTGAATTAACCCGGGGAACAGCTTGCCTGCAGAAGTTGTGGATGCTCCATCACTGGAGGCTTTCAAGGAGAGACTGGACAGCCACCTGTCTAAACTGGTACGGAGTCTCCTGCCTGAGCCCAATGCGTCACATGTGGGCCATTCCCACCCCAGCTCTGTGAATAGGAAAAACGTTGCAAAATGTCACATGATGGCAACGTGATGCTGTGAGTTTGACACCTGTGCCCTATGATATTGGACCAGAACAGGAAACAGTTTCTCATAAAAACTACTGAACATGGAATTACGTCACATGGAAGTTTTTAAATTATATCTCGATTATTTTTAAATTCAAATCTACTCATCCATAAAATAATACTCAGCAATGAAATTGGCTATGCTTTTCTCTATCCGCAGTGCTTCTCTTCCTCTCTGTCTCTTACACTCAAGTATATATAGTAATAAAACTTTAGTTAATGCAGGAATTTTTGTCTGAATCTGAATACATGTTTGACTCCCCCACACAATGTTTTTTTCAACTCTTGAAGTTGTTTGTTGTTGTCTTCTTCCTAGGCTGAGAGTGTGTGACTGGCTCAAGGTCACTCGATTGGTTTTGTGCCCAAGGTGGGACTAGAACTCACACTCTCCCAGTTGCTAGTGTGGTGCCTTAACCACTACACGGAGCTGGGCTTCTGAGGTAAAACATCTACTACCATAAATTATGAATGTGTGTGTTTTTCTCCTTGAATTTGTCAAAATGTAATAACAAGCTGGGTAGCTACATTCCTGGTTAATACTTGTATCCTAAACTGCCTGGGATAGAAGACCATAGGTTATATAAGCTTTAAAATAAAAAAGAATCACACACAATAGAGAAAACGTGGGAGAAACAATTATTATTTCCTTTTCACAATGTTATCACTTGGGAATGGAGATCACCAGTGGTGGGTTCCTACCAGTGCGGCCCAGTTTGGCGAAACCGGTAGTGGTTTGGTGGCCTAGGTCGCTGGAACCGGCAGCGACCCAGGCCTGCCATGCCCCCAAACTGGCTCTCCAGGCGGTGCTGTAGGCGCCGCCATCTTGTTTTTTGCTTCTGCGCATGCGCAGAGCAATTTCTAATGCACTGTGCATGCACACATGGCACAGCCACAAGCAAACTGGCAGTAGTGACTGCCAGAACCCACCCCTGGAGATCACCCATTAAAATTAAATACAGGAAGATTCAAGAAAGGTTTTTTCTAGCCCTAAAGTGGAATCCACCACATCAGATAGTTTCAATAAGAAGCTGCATAAATTCCTAGAAAATTAAGTGATCAGTACCTTCTAGTCTTTATTTTATGGCTGCCCACCTCACAGCAGTGACTCTGGGCAGATGTACAATGTTAAAAGAAATACAACAATTTAACAACACCAACATAAACATTTGAGAACAAAACAATTTCAAGAAGACAAACTTAAGTCACAGAGAAGGCTTAATCTCCTAGCCCAAACACTTGGGGGAACAGCCAAGTCTTTAATGCCTTACAAAAGGATAACTCCTTCCAGAACTGGAAGCAACAAATTTTAAATGACAGCCTTATGGAACAAAAGAAGAGAGCACATCTTTATACCCGAGAATTCAATTGGCCACGTGGCGTTGAATGCTGGAAGATGTAGAGCAGTGACTGAATCCATCAGAGTTCTTCTATCCTTATGTTAGGATCAAAGCAAGTCTTCCATCTTCATGTGGACTGAGTCATCCCCCTTCCTCCAGATAAAAAGCTGGTTTCCTTCTGCCCTTTAGTAGCTGGAACCCTGGGGCTGATTATAATTTCAGATAAAAATGATAACTGAAAAATAAATTAGGACTTAAAATAGGGTTGCAGTACTCAAGAGGCCGACTTGAAAGTATGTCTGTCAAAATCAGCAATACCTTCTCTAGAGGAAAAAGATTTAGGGATGTTAATGAGAAATATACTGTTAATACATGTCTAGAAATCTAATTTGGGGGTTGAAACTTGTGCCTGACAATTCTTTCTCTGTGTCTCTACTTATTTCTTTTTTCCTGGTGCTCACTGCTCAGATTCCTTTCTTTCTTCCTATGCCTTAATCTTGACTGATATGAGGTAAACTCCGACACATCCAAGAGAAGATAGCTGAGATTGGCACACTGAAAATTAGAATGAATATGTTTGGTTCTTCCTGTCATAGCTTCTTGCATATCTGAAAAGCAATACCGGCTACATTATGAATAGAAGTGATGAACAGTAGTCACATTTGGAGGTTCTTCATCATCTGAACTCCACAACTCTTTTTTTGATGTTATGGAACTTCCTGAAACAATGCAGCTTATGTCCCAAAGGTGCTTTTCAAAGAGGCAACCGGACTTGTTTGACAATGTAGCTTATGGCTTCGACACTGTTAACCACAAGGGGGAGCTTTAGCCACATTCTCAGCCTTTAAGTCAACTTGGGCCATTTCCAGGAACAACTGGAACTGATTGACCTCCCTTTAAATGAAACATTTGATGATGTTTTTTTTTTTTTTACAGTTGACTTCATATTTGTGAAAAAAACTATCTTTTTGCAAAATTGGCTGTCAGCACCGCATTCAACAGAGTCACGCAGACACCCTTAACAGAATCAGAAGCTTTGACAGGAAGAACATTGTGCCCAGCCATACAAGTATCCAGGAGTTATCTCGAAAGTGCACAGTCGGTATTAGACTTTGAAGACTTTGAAGCCGCCCATTGTCACTGAGAAAAATGAGGAATTCTTTATTTGAGCAATGCTTCATTTAGTGAAAACAAACAACACAACAAACGAGCAAACAGTTGAGCCTACACAAATTATTTATCAGGCTAAGACATGGGAAACGTGTCGTGTGTCCTTCTTCCAATCATGCCTTACGGCTCTGACCACACCTCAAATGTTTCATGAGAATCATCACATGCAGAAAAGTGCCAGTATAATCCTCCACCCCTAAGAATTGTTTTATTGTTTTATAGCTTAGAAGTGTAGGAAATGACATGTGTATGTGTAATTGTATTCTTATTTGTTCTCTTGTTGCTAGAACGCCTACTTCTATCTCCCAAAGGTGCTTTTTTGAAGAGGCAACTGGACCTTCAGGTTTTTCTTTGAAGACGTTTTGTTTCTCATCCAAGTAGCTTCTTCAGCTCTGACTCCACCCATTCACTGATATAGCTATGTGGACCAGCGGTGGGTTTCACATTTTGTTATCACCGGTTCGCCACCCACCTGCCTGCCTGCTTTGTAGGTGCACATGTTCCTTTCATGTATGTACCCAGCCTTCTGTGCATGTGCCCGGTCTAAAAAACATGCCTAAATAGGCTGGCATAGAGCCAGCCACAATTTTCTCTACCAGTTCGGGTGAACCGGTCTGAACCGGTTGAATACCATCTCTAATGTGGACGATACTTGGGTAAGATCACAACACAGGAATTGGAAGCGTTCACCCAACGCATCAACTCTGTGGACAGATACATCAAATTCACATGGGAAGATGTTAAGGAAAATAGTCTAACTATCCTGGACTATGTGGTACACAATAAGGAAGACAGTAGCCTTAACATTGAAGTGTACAGAAAACCCACACACAGAGATCAATATTTACATACAATACAATACAATAGTAGAGTTGGAAGGGACCTTGGAGGTCTTCTAGTCCAACCCCCTGCCTAGAACATTTTGATTCCCACCACCAACTGGAGCACAAAATGGGAGTCTTCAGAAATGTATACCACCGAGCTGAAGGCCTTTGCCTACCAGCAAAGATGGGAAAGAAAAAGAACTAAAACACATCAAGGAAGCAGTCAGAACATGGGGCTATCCCAAGTGGCCTTCAACAAATCTAAAAAAAAATCCCAAAACCCTACAGGAGCTCCTCTATAACAGATAATGAAGAGAACAATAAATGAAGCAACATTGTCATTCTGTTCATTGTAGCATATCGGAAAAGCTCAGGAGGATCTTCAGCCAACATAACACATGTGCACACTTCAAACCCAAGAATGCACTAAGGCAGAAGCTTGTCCACCCCAAGGATAAAAGACAAAAACCGAGCAATGTATATGCAGTACAGTGCAGTGAGCCATGTGAAAATCTGTACGTTGGGGAAACAAAACAACCACTTCATAAGTTCATGGTACAATACACACATCAGGACTAGATTCAGTAGTCCATCTGCATTTAAAAGACACAGGCCACTCTTTTGAAGACAGCAAAGACAACATTTTGGACTGAGAGGACTGCTGGTTTGAAAGAGGGGTCAAAGAGGCCATCTATGTCAAAATTGAACAGCCCTCTCTCAACAGAGGGGGGGGGGATACAACATCATCTATCTCCAGTCTACAACACAGCCCTTTCAATGTTCCAAGAAGGCTCCACACCCATTTTCACCATTCAGGTGACCTGATGACACAGATAAACCTTCAGAAACTTAAGAAACTCACTAAAAGAATGCAAATGACCAGCTGTCTGCAAGGAGTATAAATCCTCTGCTCCCCACCATCCAGTCAGAGTTGAAGAAGCTTCTTGGATGAAAAGCAAAATGTCTTCAAAGAAAAATCAGAAAGTCCAGTTGTCTCTTGAAAAAAGCACCTTTGGGACAACCATGACCTGGATGACGGAGAATCTCCATAGACACCCACTTCTATGATCTGCCCCTGTCCGTTTGTACCTCTGCACTAAACAATACCAAAGGAAAGAGAAGAAGCAAAATGAGGGAAGCAAATACAAGGAAGTGGATGTTTTCCATCATGATGTGAGATTAATTTTTAAGCTCACTCTTTAGATAAGAGTGGCAGTCCATGGAAAACTGTTCCTGTGTCTTAAACTAATTAAGATTTCTGAGTTCTCTAAAAGAACTGGACCAGCTCCAACAAAATCCTCCCATAGATGGAAAGCTTTTGATCCTGTAGAGATTTCTCCTGGCTTGAGATGAGAGAAGTTATTCTTTTATCAATTCTGGCTCCTTCTTGCAGCCAACTGTGCCCATCAAGATATGCTCCAGAGCAGGGGTCTCCAACCTTGGCAACTTTACGACTTGTGCACTTCAACTTTCAGAATTCCTCAGCCAGCATGCGCATGCGCTGGCTGAGGAATTCTGGGAGTTGAAGTCCACAAGTCGTAAAGTTGCCAAGGTTGGACACCAGTGGCGGGTTTTCTTTTCTTTTTTTTACTACCAGTTTGCACATGTGTGATGCTTCTCTGGGAGGCTTCTATGCCTCCCGCTGCCGCCACTACCAGTTTGCCTGATCCAGGTCGAACCAGGAGCAACCCACCTTTGTTGGAGACCCCTGCTTTAGAGGACAATCCAGAACAGTGGGGATAAGGCTAAAGAAAGTGGGATGGGTAAACATTTCATTTTTTACCAATGAGTTTCTGAGCAGCTTGCTGCTCGTGGATGTGGATGTGCAGTGGTTCCCAAAACCTTTCTTCTCTGTGGACCAGTGGTGGGTTTCAAATTTTTTTAGAACCTCTTCTGTAGGTACAGCCTGCTTTGTGGGAGTGGCTTGCCAGCCATGTGACTGGGTGGGAGTGGCTTGCTGGCCATGTGACTGGGTGGGCGTGGCCAACTTGTAAAATGTGGTGAAACTCACTTAACAATGCTCTTGCTTAGCAATCAAAATGTTGGCTCAGGAACTCTGGCATTGAAGTGTGCAAGTTTTAAAGCTGTCAAGTTACAAGACCCTTGCACCCCTAACCCTTTAGAAAAAAAACACAAGGGGTGCTCAAACTTGACAGCTTTAAGACTTGTGGACTTCCACTCCCAGAATTCCTCCTCTCGCTCTTCATCTTGATGATGTGCGGACGGGCGGGGGGGGGGGGGGAGGGAGCTGGAATCGGTTCTAAACTGTTATGTATCATAGTTTTCCCTCTGATCCATTTCACTAGGGGGCGCTGTGCTCGACGCTGATTGGTTGACTGTTTGACAGCCAGCATATATAAAGGGATGTCAAACAGGGCTCAGCTGTGGCCAGTTAGCTGAGACGCGCGAAATGTGAAGTGCCACATTTGGCAACCTGTTAGCAATAAACTGTTAGCATTTGTTATGTCCTGGCTCACCTCCGTTTGTCCACTCATGTTCTCCCAGCTAGAACATTGGCGACAAAGGTGAGATCAACAGGCGGAGCCCAGGCAGAGCTGTGAAAAGTCACTAACTTACGAGCTAAGTCACTGAGAGCTGAATTTCCTCAGGGAATCACTCGACGAGAGGTCGAGTAAGTCACTTGCCTACGAAGACTGCCTCTGGTTAATCGACGAAGAAAGAAGTTACCTCAGAGATGGCCTCAATGAACACACTAGCCGCTTTTAACGCGACCACAGAGACTTTGGGCTCCTATATTTCCTGTTTTGAGTGTTTTTTAGAAGCCAACGGCTTTACAAACCTAACTGAACAGCGGAAAAAGGCATGTTTTTTAAATTTATGTAGTACGGAGATGTTTAATCTTGCGGAGACCCTGGTTGCCTCACACTCCGTCCACGATGTGACCTGGGAGGTTTTAATGTCCAAGTTAAAAAATCATTACGCCCCAGCGCTGTCCCATACAACGCACACATTTGCCTTTTATAGAAGTGTTCAGCTTGAGGGAGAGTCAATAAACGACTATGTGGCTGCTTTACGAGCCGCAGCTGTTCATTGTAGATTCAAAGATTTAGATGAAGCCCTGACAGACCAGATTGGGTGGGGGGGGGTTAGAGACCTCCGCATACAGTGCCGCCTGCTGGACAAACCTGAACTCGACTTACAGACAGGCCTGGATGAAGCCAGGGCGGTAGAGCTGTCAATGAAATCTACAGAGGAAATCCAGAGATTCTCCAGACCACAACCCGCAGATAAAACTACCGAGGTGCACTATGATGACGTTATCGATGACGCTGGGCCCACCGGGAATGATGAACTACATCGCCTAAGGGGTGAGCAATCCAAAGGTTGGCAGGGTAAAGCCATGTCCCGAACAAATTTCCCTGGGTGTGGGGGTAGGCACGATAGAGCGGACTGCCATTTTAAAAATGCGTCCTGCCTCCGTTGTGGAAAAAAGGGCCATTTAGCCATTTGTAGGGCAGCTGCGCCTTGCGCAAGTGCTTTAGAAGGGAACTCTCGCAGCACCAGCCAGGGTTTCAAAAAACCCTCCAATTTTGGTAGGAACGCAGGGTTCAGGAAGCAGGATTCCTGTTTTGCAGTCAATGAGGACAGAGATGAATCTGAAGTAGATCAGATTGTCCATACCCCGAGAGGAAAAATATTCCTCACTGTTAGACTGGAGGGCAAACCCTGTCAGATGGAGGTAGACACTGGCTCAGCCGTGTCTATTATATCGTGGGCAGGCATTAAGAGACTTGTGCCAGACATCTCCCAAGTGAGATTGAAACCGTGCCCATTAAAGTTGAGGGATTTTCAGTGCTGGAAAAGTTTTTCTGTAGGGTGTCCTTTAAACAATATCATAAGAGGCTTCCTCTTATTGTAGTCAAGGATACCAGGCCCAGCTTGTTAGGTTTGGAATGGTTTGAAGCCCTGGGTCTGGCCATAACGGGAATAGATCAGGTTCAGACCACTCCATACCTTGACATGCTGATCAAAGAATTTCCCGAAGTTTTGGGGGAAGGATTGGGAAAATACACAGCACCCCCATCTCTTTTAACCTAGACCCCCAGGTACCACCACGGCGTTTGAAGCCGCATAGGGTACCATTTGCGTTAAAACCCAAAGTAGACGCAGAAATAGACAGGTTATTGGCTCAAGGGGTGTTAGAGCCTATTGACCATGCCCTTTGGGAAACTCCCATTGTCACACCAGTTAAGCATGATGGCTTTGTGCGCATCTGCGCTGACTTTAAGTACACTTTGAACCGTACTTTGCAGCAGAGCGCGTACCCCATGCCTGTGGTGCAGCATTTGCTGCACTCCCTGGGTCAGGGAACCATATTTGCGAAGCTTGACCTAGCTCAGGCATATCAGCAGTTGCCTGTGGATGAGGCGACTGCTGAAGCCCAGACTATAATTACACATAGGGGCTCGTTTAAGTGTAACCATTTACAATTTGGGGTTAGTGTAGCACCTGGACTTTTTCAGAATTTAATGGAATGGCTGCTACAGGGGATACCAGGCGTCGTTCCCTATTTTGACGATGTCCTGGTATCAGCCCGCTCCCTATCCAACCTCCTGTCCCGATTGCGAACTGTACTTCGGCATTTCCGTGGTGCTGGTTTAAAACTTAAAACGACCAAGTGCCAGATTGCAGTTCCCCAAGTTGAATTTTTGGGTTTCTTGGTAGACAAGAAAGGCATTCATCCGACCCCTGAGAAAGAGCGGGCTATTAGTCAGGCTCCCCCGCCTACCACCAAAGCCGAGCTTCAGGCTTTCCTGGGTCTGCTCAATTTTTATAATATTTTCCTGCCTCACAAGGCGTCTGTTGTGGAACCCCTGAACAGACTACTAGACCGCTCAGCGAAGTGGGTTTGGGGCAAGAAGGAAGCCACAGCTTTTGACAATATAAAAAAAATTAACATCTGAGAGTGTCCTGCGCCAATACGATGAATCCCTCCCTGTGATTCTGACTTGTGACGCATCTCCTTACGGCGTTGGTGCAGTCATGAGCCACCATCTGCAGTCAGGACTAGAAGCCCCTGTGGCATTTTTCTCTCGCACTCTGTCCTCGCCTGAAAGAAACTATAGCCAGCTTGATTGGGAAGCTTTGGCTATAGTAGCCGGGGTGAAGCGTTTCCATTCTTATCTCTATGGCCATCATTTTCATATAATGACAGACCACAAGTCCCTGCTGGGCATCATCGCTGGGAACAGACAAACGCCCCAAATTCTATCTCCACGATTCACAAGATGGACTGTGTTCCTGGCTGCCTACAACTATATTTTGCATCACAGACCAGGGAAGCACATTTGCCATACCAATGCTTTGAGCAGGTGCCCTTTGCCCATCGCAGTGAAAGATTTTGCTGATCGACGAGATGCAGCTACTGATAACAGCAGCTGATGTGGCCGCGCACACGAGTCAGGACAAGATACTCGCCAAGGTGCTGGCTTGGACTGAACGGGGATGGCCAGCGAAACCTCTGGGCACCGAGTGGCAACCCTTCTCAACCAAGCAACATGAACTCTCTTCTCAGCAGGGTTGCCTCCTGTGGGGTGGCCGAGTGATCATTCCTGCCTCCCTGCGGTGCTGACAACTCTCCACAAAGGCCACCCGGGCATAGTCTGGATGAAGTCACTGGGCCGGAGCTATGCTTGGTGGCTGGGCATGGACCCCACATTGTGAGGTGGGTCTCTAGCTGTTCTAAGTGCCAGGAGTCCCGACCTGCCTGTCCCAGAGCTCCCATCCAGAATTGGGAGCAGCCAAGGGCTCCATGTCCCGGATTCATATGGACTTGGCAGGGCCAGTAAAGGGCCAAACATTTATTGTTATTGTTGATGCTTATTCTAAGTGGGTTGAAGTTGCATTATTGTCTTCCACCACTGCCTCTGCCATTATCAAGGTGTTAAGGAGGGTGTTCGCGACCCATGGGTTACCTGATCTGGTCATTTCTGACAATGGCCCCCAATTTACTGCTGCGTTGCTAGGCGACGCGCGAAATGTGAAGTGCCGCGTTTGGCAACCTGTTAGCAATAAACTGTTAGCATTTGTTAAGTCCTGGCTCGCCTCCGTTTGTCCACCCGTGTTCTCCCAGCTAGAACATAAACGGCACTGTAGATTTGTGGAACCTCTTCTATAGAAGAGGTTAGAACTGGCAGGAACCCACCCCTGCTGTGGACCCTCTTTAAATACCTTTTGTGGCCACGGACCCGGCCATGGATTGAGAACCATTGCTCTCGCGAATGAAATTAAAACTCTGGATCCAATGTCTGATAGAAGAGGTTTCCTGTGCATCTGGAGTTTCAATCTACCATATTTTTCGGAGTATAAGACACACCTTTTTCCCCCCCAAAAAGAGGGTGAAAATCTGAGTGCGTCTTATACACTGAATACAGCATTTTTTTTTGCCTCCTGAAATCCTGACCCCTTCACCAAAATGGCCGTGCATAGCTTGTAGGAGGCTTCCAGAGAGCTCCTGGGAGCTGGGGAGGGCAGACATGAGCATAAAGGGGCCGTGGTTTGCTCAATTGTGCCCCCCCAGCCCCCAGGAGCATTCTATAAGCTTCCTAATGCCCCTTTTTTGATTAAAAAACGGGCCTGTTTTCGTGAAAAATGGGACATTTTTTGTCGTCCCCCCCCCCCAGGAACACTCTACAAGCCTCCTAAAGGCTATTTATGCCCTTTTTTTGAAAAAAAAACCCGGGCCCGTTTTGAATATAATTTTTATTTATAGCAATGGGACTGCTGTGTAAGTGCTTAAAGAATTACTGAATAATTGAGTCTTTATCACACCTGACACCGAAGTAAAAATTATCCTATTAATTAATTAAGACTATTAATTCAAAATACAATCCACACATTACATAAGAATCTAAGGGAGTTTTGTGGGCAGATGTTGCTTATCACCGAAAGATAAGGTTATGTCATCAATATTTTTTTTCAGTGATGACGATTTTTGTAGCTGTGATGCATCCCCCTTAATGGAACATTCTATCCGGATTTCTATTCAGGTGGAGAGGAGCCCAGATCTAAAGATTGGCTGCCAGTGCAAAGAAGAGGAAGCGCGTATGGGAAGGAAATATGGGAAGGAGATCTTTGTGATATAGAACAAATGAAAGCAAACATCAGCCCTGCTCCTGCTCCTTCCTGCCTTCTCCAATATTATTGCACAGCAAGAAAAGGAGACATCATTTTCCTAGTCCATAGTAAACATTCTTTTTTTTTAAATAAAAGTTTTTTTAAAAATTTTCAAAACAAACACAACCCATCCTTCTTTCCATACCGTAGAAAGTGTATCAGTTGGTTACAAAAAGGCTTACGGGCATCTCTTCCACAGTCAACATTCTTGAGACAGTTCTTAAACTTGACTTTCTGCAGGAACTTTATGGACTATTTTTGTCCGGTTTTTCAACCCACTCTTTAGAAACGAGCTTCTCTGTGGGCTGTCCTTTTCTCTATTTAAATGGTTTTTGTTCCTCATTCATTTTGTGTGTTGACCCTGAAACCGACATTTCGCACCTCCTGCTTTTGAAAACAAGACGCAAAATGATTAAATAGTAAAACAATAGGCTCTCGTAATTTTGACGTTTGCTATTTCTCCATTCCCAGAAAGTGATTCACACCGCTGAACATGTTTCCCAAGAGAAAAACAAAACGTGTGGATATTTAGATCCATACATAGCTGGCAATACCTCATTGCCTAAAATCTTGAAATATTCTTTATTTTGTCTTCTCTTTCAGCCCAGCAATTAGCACAAATGGTATGAGACAGGCCTGTTCAGACAAAGCTTGCCTGGTTCCCTTACAACAGGGACTCTAGAAGTCCAGACAAAGGAAAGTCTGTCTCCCTTTCCATTGGCATCCAGGCATTCACCCAAAGACCGGTAGTTTGCTTTTGTCTCTGACTTTTTTTTTCTTTATTTCTTTTTGCTTGGGCCTTTGCATAGTTCAGGCTGCCTATGTCAGCAGAATTCCTTGATCTGCACAGTATTGCAGCTGTCTGCCCAGGTTGCCCCCGATATACAACTATCATTAATATTGAGTGTCAGTGTTACTGAAGGCCAAGTCATTGACATGGCTGGGTGAAAGGGATTTGGGGAGGGGCGGAGCCCAGTTGGGACCATCCTGGCCACTTGTTAAGAGATCAGGAGGAATTGCATCTTTCTTCAGCTTGGGCCTCTTGATTCAGTTGTATCTTGGCATCAACAACACCCTGAACTATTAATAAAGAAGGCATTACAGCAAAACTTAGAAATGACTAATGTGTACACAAAGAGAATAAGCCATCTGAAAACTTTTTCCTGAGCTTAAGACAACATTGTGTTACATGACTGGCTGCTAACAATTTACAGAAGAGAACGAATAAAAAATGAGTTCAGATTGGAAGCATCCAGAGGTTAAAATTAATCCCAACTGCAGAAAACTAGCACTTTTCCAAATAAAATGGAGATCGTTCTCCAAATTCTAACATCATAGTTGGCATACCTCTGAAATATAAAAACAATATGATTCATCTATGTTTTCAAACTTTTCACTGCACTGAATATTATTTAACTTGTGAAGAATTAATAATGAAGCTTTTTTTCAGGGGACTCTGGATGGGCTGGATTGTAATTCCTATTATTCAGTAGCCAGCATGGCCTCTTCTGGTCTATTATTCTTATATATATGTGAGATTATGAAGGAGGAGGAGGAGGCAGAGAAGGAGGAGGAGGAGGACAAAGAGGAGGAGGAGGAAGAGACGGAGAAGCAGGAGGAGGAGAAGTGGTGGAGGAGGAGGAGGAGGAGGAGGAAAGGAGAATGGGAATGGACGATCATATACATTGAGAGTGCCATATTACAGTAAGATGTTCTAATGAAAAACAGTCAGCCAGATGATTTAAGATGAATAATTAGTTGTCTAGGCATTTCTTCCAAGATGTTTTTCCATCCACTAAATTAGACTACAGATTGGTATTCCCTAGTAATCTTTCATTCAGGTACTGATCATGTACATTAAGGTTGTTTGGGAACAATTTATTCAGAGGTTACTTACAAGATTGTGTGATATTATAGCAGAAGACATAGAAAAACAACACATTTTATTGGATAAAACAGAGATTGTGACTGATCTGACTATGGATTTGGAGTTTTAAAATGTGGGATTATAAAAATGATATGGAAAAAAGATGTGGATCTGAAAATGGATTTTAAAATGCCAGAATATAAGAGTGATGTGGAAAGCTATGCCAAAATGGATTTGCAAATGAAATAGTTGATGTCTTAATAATCAAAGGGGACATACAAATAATAAATCAGAAGAGTGGCTTGGAAAGCCTTTTTTTATTTTGCATTTGCAAAAGGAATGTGTGGGACCAAGGAAACTCTTTCTGAGAAGAGACAAAGAGGAATGGCTCAAGCTGTTTCTGGAAAGAGATAAAAAGAAAATAATAAGAAATCAACTTGTGGGACACTATTGATGGGACTAAAGATCAAGCTTTTTAAAAATGAGAAGAAGATTTATAAAATGAATCCATTTGATAAAAGTTAAAATATATATGTTATGGCTTCTGGTGGGTATTTATGGGATTTATTTATGCCCAGGAGTTTATGACAAGGCTTTAAAGATTTGTTTATAAGTGGGAAGAGATTTCTTCTGCTTTATTTCTTAAAGATATATGTTTGGATTATGAAGTTGTTGTTTTTTAAAATAAACCCACATCCATTAATATTTGTAGTAGCTCTTAGTAGATTTTTGCTGATTAGGATCGAATTATGTGTTTTTTGTAATTTGACCACTGATAAGAGGGAAGACATGGGAAGAAGAGATTTTTTTAAAAAAAATAGTCCTACTATAGAAGCCAAATTGTTTATATTTGAAGGGAGAAATAGTCATATTTTATACATGTTCTTTTTCTTTTCTTTTCTATTTCTTTTCACTTTTCCTCTCCTTTACTTTTTATGTTTTTCTTAATTTGTATTAGTTTTTAATCTTCGTATATAAACTTTATCAACTTTTTTTTTTAAAAAAGGAATGGTTGGAGACACTAATTATGTTTATCTGAAGAAAAAAAAGATTGCATGCAGAAATGAAAGCTATTTTCGAGGATTTAAAGAGTTTAAATTACAAAAAAGAAGTAGATTTGGGGAAACATCAGCAAGAATTTCCCAATAGTAACAGCTGTTCAGCCATGGAACACCTGCTTCAGAAGGTGGTCAGCTCAATTTCTCTAGAAGTGTTTAAAGAAAGGATGGTGGGGGTTGTCATCTGTTGGGGATGCTGAAGTTCTGGATTTATACATTGGGAAGGAGATTGGATTTAAAGCAATAAAACGCTAAGCAAACAATAAATTATAAGAAAAATAACAAAACTAAATAGATGTTAGGAAATACTCAAACTGAAATCCCAAACGTTTATGTCATTATCATTCATCATTCCAGTCTTTGTCTGTCCACTGCAGGATGAAGGCCTCTTCCACAGGTTTCCAACCAATACGGTTTTGAGCTTTCTTTTGCCATTTGGGCCTGCAATACTTGGTGATGTGGTTGGTCCATCTTCGCACTCCTTTTTGCCTGCCTTGACTTTTGGCAATTGCTTATTGTAACTCTCAGTTTTTGGCTTTTTAGCTGTTAGGCTGCACCCTGAGAAGAGTTTGATGTAGAATTCCACTAACTTAGCCAAGATTAACTGTGACCTCCAAACAGGTTGCAGGGGAGATAAGAGTATTGATTTTCTCCTGACTTAATATATTTGTTTCTTTCTTTGATGCTGAAAAACAAGAAGCCACTATAATTTGTGTCAGGTGATTAAGTAATCTATACATGAACAATTTTTATAACATTAACATGCAGTTTTATCTATCTATAGTTAATTTCAAAAGTTTATATTACATCGTTATCATGCTGATGATACCTAATCACTGTATTTTTGGACTATAAGACGCACCTTCCCCCTCCCTAAAAGAGGGTGGAAATGTTGGTGGGTCTTATATACTGAATACAGTCATTTTTGGCCTCTCGAAGCCCTGCCCCCGCATCCTATTGTTGCAAAAAAAATGGGCCGTTTTCACAAAAAGCACTCTGCAGGCTTCAGCAGGGCTGGGGGAAGGCAAAAATGCTTCCATTTTTGCGAAAAACGGCCTGTTTTCCACCCATTTTTTCTTACTCATCTCTTTGAAATCTTGGTGCGTCTTATACATGCTGCGTTTTATAGTCTGAAAAATATGGTATATATTTCAACCTCAGGCCAGCCAAATGAAGTTGTCAAGGTTTGGTTCCAGTACCTGGAAGCTTTGTGCGTACACAGTGTGTCAGGTGAGAATGCTGTTCTGTCTACCAACTTCTCCCTTCACCCCATCCTTCAGCGCAAGATGCAAAGACCAAGAAACTACTCTTGCAAAGCAGAAGTTCATCCTAGACTATTACAGTAGCTTCTTTTGATTGGCTATCAAAGCAGAAGCCTAAGGCAGAAATTTAAGAAAATAAAACCAAGGCCATAGTAATGTTGCTGCTTTCTTTTTGCATGGTATTACTTCTTACTTCATATTGTATGATCCTTTTGGGTTCAGTAGAGCTTCTATTCCCGGGATGGTGAACCTATGGCACGTGTGCCAAAGGTGGCATGTGGAGCCATTTGTCAGGGCACGCAAAATGTTGCCCAGTCAGCTGCCCGGCAAGCATGCGCATGCTGGCCAGCTGACCAGCTTTTCTTTGAGGCCATTTGTCGCCCTCCCCAGGCTCCAGAGGCTTTACAGGTCCCTGAAGGCTCCGGAGGACTAAAAACGGTCCTATGGGCAAACTGGAAGTGATTTCTGGTTTGCTCGTTGGGTCATTTTTTGTCCTCCAGAGCCTTCAGGAAAGCCTCCGGAACGCCCCTGAAGGCTCTGGAGGGCTAAAACCGGCCCTACAAGCAAACCGGAAGTCCACTCCCGAACTTCTAGTTTGCCTGTAAGTCCGTTTTTTGCGCTCCGGAGGCTTCAGGGGAAGCTCCTGAAGCCTCTGGAGGGCCTACAGGGGGGTGTTTTTGCCTTCCCCAGGCTCCTATAAAGCCTCTCGAGCTTGGGGAGGGCAAAAAAAGCATGCCAAAAATGGGAGGTCGAACTGGTCATGCACGCATGCATGCTGGGATTGCACATTACATTATGGGTGTGGCATGCCCGTGCACAACCCCCCTGTGCTCCCCCTGCTTTTGGCACGCGAGCCAAAAAAGTTTCGCCATCACTGTCCTATTCATTTCAGCAAAGCTTGTGCAGGACTATATCCCATATCCTATTATATGAATCATTACTCAGCTGAACGCTGTAGAGATATAAGTGCCATGATCTTGCTTTTGGCCTAAGTGAACATCCAGCTGCTATCCTGCCAAACTTTCTTGGAATGTTCAGTGACACTATTCTACACTAAGCTCTGCAATGGAAGAGAGGAGACTTATCCATACGATGCACAGAATAAATGCCACTTAAAAGCAGTGTGAATTTCATATCTATAACCATGGTACACCCACATTTCTTCTCTGGTCTTTTTCTAGGCCACCTTCTATTGGATGAAACAAAACTGCCTTAATTTTTTTTTCTTTAATCAGTGTAGAAGAATGTTTCGTGTAAATGCTTATGGGTGGAACATGGGAGTTTTCTTACTTTAGTGGACTAAGGAGCTCAAGTAGCTGTGTGGGTTTGTTCCTTGTTGCTAAGGTGACCAACCGTCCTCCTTTAGGGAGGACAGTCCTTCTTTGTAAGTTCTGTCCTCTCTCGAAAAGTGTCCTCCTACATGTCCTCCTTTTTGATATTTGAAGACTAATCTGTTGCGCGTTATGTGACCTATTTGTATTTGACATGACAATTAGTCAAGACTCGGTATAGTGCGGTATAAGACGTGATTATGAGATGCATGCGCTCTGCACGGGAGACCTTGAGAGAGAGCGCTGCATGCAAGTGGCTTTGTTTACTTCTTACCGAAACACAACACGGCACATACGCACACAGTAGACTCACGGCACGTTGGCAATTGAATGACTCACGGTAATTATTTCTTTCTTAGTGAATATTCAATTATACAGAGGTAAGTACAATTCACGTTTTATTAAACAGTTTTTAATGGTTTTTTTTTTACTTCATCGCAAGTATATTGAACAGATATTGAATCTTGTGTTGAATTTTTATCTAAAGAAATGCTAGACATTAAAATAGACGACAATTGTCTCTTTGAAGAAATTAGAAGACTGAATGTATATTCTGAAAAATTAATACAATGGGAAAATCAACATGTTGAAATTGATAAAAGATGGGTGGATATTTTCAGCCATTTAAAAAATGAATATATTCCATGTGAACATTTATTTATACTTGTTCAATTTACGTTGTGCTGCCCTGGAACTAATGCAGCAGTTGAAAGAGTTTTTTTCAATTGCCAATGATTTTTCGACAAGTGAGAAATCGAGATTGAATGTTGATACTCTAGCTGCAGCACTTGCCGTAAAATTCAACATGAAGGATATTTCTTGTTCAGATATTTCCAATATATTGTTAGAAGATGATACATTGACAAAAAATATTAATTCAATGGAAAAGTACTCATTTAAATAATAATTAACAGGCATGTAAGCATAATTACAATATAAAATGTTGCAAATGTTTTTATTATGCATATATCATATTTTAGTGTATTATTGTTGCAATGAATAAAATATTTCTTTTATTTACGATATATTTTTCCAATTTATTTGTCCTCCTTTTCATTGTAAAAAAGTTGGTCACCTTAGCATTTTGGACAATAGAACGTGTTTTGTCCTCCTTTTCACTGTAAAAAAGTTGGTCACCTTATTGTTGCCCTTCATTTAACAATAACCACTGGAGATATTTTCAACCTTCCCTGATTTTACACACTTACTGATTTTGCAAAGTGGAACGCGGGGACAGTCAGAAAAGCAGTCTCCAGGCAAAGACAGGTGTAACAAGATACAGCAGCAACTGTGTCAGCTTTTGTTCCCTCATAGTAGTCAAGTCTCCGTTCAAAAATGTCAGGATAAAAATCCCCCAACTTTGGGGAACCTTTGAGAAGATGAAGAGAAATTGAATTCCCTTTTCCTGGGAAAAGGAAATCCAAAAATCAAAGGATTTGATGCAAAAAACTAAAGGATTGATCTTACTTGTATTTATCTACATAAACATTAGTAGAAATATTTGATTTTAGGTTCCTCAGAACATTGTGCATGTTACTGTTTCCTTCCCTTCTGTTAACCACATAATATTTGGACATCTGACCAATTCTTAAAGTAAAGCCCAACCATTACTTTTTTTTGTTTTTCTTTCTTTTCTTTGAGTGGGTGGGTTGCAGGCGGTACGCCCCGGTACGGACGTGGAGCCCTGGGTACCATTACGGTACAGTGGGCCGGCCCGCGTGAGCTCCTTACCTGTCCTTTAAGCCTTTGGCGCTTCCGCGCATGTGCATGGTGCATACGGTGCCTGCACGACGCTCCTCTGAGAAGCTGGAGCATCGCGGAGGCTTGTGGAAGCATCGCAGGCAGGTACGACGCATACGCACACCACATGTATCCATGTGGGCGATGCTGGGCCCGTTCCAACCATACTGGTTGGAACGGGATGTGGAACCCACCACTGGTCAGTATTGATTCTTGGCGACTGCCTGGACAAGTCCCTGCAGTTTTCTTGACAAGAATTCACAAGTGGTTTGCCATTGTCTTCTTCCTAGGACTGAGAGAGAAAGACTGGCCCAAGGTCACCCAAGCTGGCATGTGCCTAAAGCAGGACTAGAACTCGCATCTCCTGCTTTCCAACCTGGTGCTTTTAGCTACTACACCAAACTGGTTCTCACCATTTACATAGCTATAGATTATGCCATGATTAACAGGGATAACAATTGGCAATGTGAAAATGTGGGATAAATACAGAACCTGGTATTTCACAGGCACAAACATGAAAATATCAAAACCTATATTTAAGGATCAGAAATAGATTCTGAAATGAGAGGGCTGCTAAGCAACACACTGAATGTTTCTGCTCCAAGCCATAAAGTCTGTGAAAACAGGATGATTTTGCTTCAAAAAATTTTCATGCAATGCCCACTGCGAGTGAGTCATTTGAAATATGCCTGAAGTTTAATTTCAGCTGGATCATATGTCCAGCCAAGTTATCAATTATTTTAGGATTGTTTCTCTTGTCCCAATTGCACCCACACCCAACAGGTAAGATATAACTACATTACTTCTCTGCACCAATATGGAATAAGTATATGACTGGGAGAATTTTAGTCTATTGTTGCTTGGATGTGTTTAGTTTGGCAGGGATTCTGAGGATTAAAAAAAAAAAATCCTCTGAAGCTTTCAGAGTTTATTTTTTGAAGATTTAATCCATCTTAATATCTTGACTTGATCAATAGAGCATCATAATGCAACTACCATGTCTGTCCTGTTCCCCTTGCATAGATATTTTAGGACTTTGTCAGATACAATGCACTAAATGGCATAGTTATATGCATGTCTAGTCTAACAAATTATGCATACATATTTATCACTTCATAAATGTCAGTACTGATGGCCTATATCTTGTAGTATTACATGGGCTCATGTTGCTATTGAATTGTCTATTTTTTATGCTTATAATTCAGAATACAAAATAATTTTGAGGCAGAAGAACACACTTAGTTTAAAGTAGTATACCTGGGACTGTACTTCAACAATGAGGTAAGGTCAGGGCAAAAAAGTAGATGGGGCCATGAAAAACCAAAATACCTTTAATTTAATTCATATTTACAGTATATTAATTAAATCATATAGAATTGGCTGAGACACTAAATATGAATCTTGCACATTTCTTTAAGAATGTCCTTCCTCTGTCATATGAAAATTAGAAGTTGGTGACAGCTTGACCTAAGTGTGGTTAAGAGTGGTAAGTCAAAATTTGTGCAGATATACCATCAGTATAGTTGGAATGATTGCAGACTGGTCAATGGTTGAAGATAATTTGTTGCCATGATTATGGCAAGTGTTACTGTTTTTAACAATTCCATCCTTATGTTTCTCTGGGACACATATCTAAGAATAGAGCAGGAGTATCCCTCAAAAGTTCTAGATCATATATAATTAATCTTCAGAAGAAGAACACTTCTAGCTACTGGTTCTACGTATAATAAACCTAATTAAGGGATATCTCAAGTAGGAAAAAATCCTCTATCTCTATCTATCACCATCCATCCATCCGTCCATCCATCCATCCATCCATCCATCCATCCATCCATCCATCCATCCATCCATCCATCTATCTATCTATCTATCTATCTATCAGTTATCTATCTGAGATGTGGTGGCACAATGGTTAGAATGCAATATTGCAGGCTAATTCAACTCACTGCCAGGAGTTCAATCCTAACTGGCTCAAGGTTGACTCAGCCTCCCAAGGTTGATAAAATGAGGACCCAGATTATTGGGGGCAATATGCTCTGTAAACTGCGTAGAAAGTGCTGTAAACCACTATGAAGTGGTATATAAATCTAAGTACTATTGCTGTCTGTCTGTCTGTCTATCATCTATCTATCTATCTATCTATCTATCTATCTATCTATCTATCTATCTATCTATCTATCTATCTATCTATCTATCTTAATAATTACCTCCCTTGATAATGTTAGTCTTGACTCTGGGGGATTGCCTGAGCAAGTCCCTGACTTGTTCTTGGCAAGATTTCAGAAACGGTTTAGCATTGCTTGCTTCCTAGGGTTGACAGAGAATGACTGGCCCAAAGTCAGCAAGCTGGTATCATGCCTGAGGTGCGACTAGAACTCACAGTCTTCTGGTTTCTAGCCCGATGCCTTAATCACTAGGTCAGACTGGTTCTTTTCATTTATTTCTTTAGAACATTTAATCATTCTGAGCCTAGTGACTCATAAGCCAAAAATACAATGGTAAAACATAAACAAATACATTATTTATACAACCTTTCTCGTACCAACCAGCACAAGAATGATTTAAGATTTGTCATGTTTACTCATGGGTAAAGGAAAGCCATTTTATTTATTTATGTATTTATTGTATATTCCTTCAATCTCTGCAGAGATGGCAATGGATTAAGACTGTGTATGAAAAATGTTTTAGTTTATCACAGTCGACATTAATTTTAGAATACATTCAGGTAAGTCAAGTGTATCAGAACTGTCATAAGCCTTAGTTTACTTTAGTTACTGGCATTTGTTCAGATCACAAGAAGTTGCCTTACACGGAGTCATCTATCTAGCTGGTGCACTGGACTTCATCAGACCCAACTACCATGGCATTGAGTAAAGGATTATGGAAAATGTTTTCCAAAATATCCAGAAGACACATAGTTGGCTATCTCTGGTTCACATTGACTATAAGTGGTCCTTGATTTATGACTACAACTGACCCCAAAATCTCCATTGCTAAGCAAGACAGTTGTTAAGTGAGTTTCATCCCATTTTTTTTGCCATAGTTAAGCAAATCATTGCAGGTGTTAAGTGAATGAGGAGGTCATTAAGTGAATCTGGCTTCCACCATTGACTTTGCTTGTTGGAAACTGGCTCGGAAGGTTACTAATGGTGATCACATGACTCCAGGACAATGCAGCTGTCATTACTACATACCAGTTGCCAAGTGCCCAGATCATGTGACCACGTGACCATGTGGATGCTCCAACCGGATGAAAAGCAGTCATGGGTCACTTTTTCTGGTCTGTGTACCTTTGAATGGCACTAAAGTAATAGTTGTCAGTGACGGGCTACCTGTAACCGGTAGCTGCACCTAGATCTTGACTGGCCTTGCTTGGAGATACGTTGAAGCATTTTTTCAACTCGTTTGAGGTCATTTGAGCCGTGGCAAGGGGGGCGTTCCACCAGGTTCGCCTGGTGCGCCAATTGCGCCCCCTACTGGACCGGGACGCCTTACGCACAGTCACTCATGCGCTGGTGACGTCTCGCTTGGACTACTGTAACGCTCTCTACATGGGGCTTCCCCTGAAATGCACCCCGAGGCTACAGTTGGTCCAGAACGCAGCCGCGCGGGTAATTATGGGGAGTACTAGGTACTCCCATGTGACACTGTTCCTGCGCGAGCTGCACTGGCTTCCTGTGGTCTATCGGGTGCGTTTCAAGGTTTTGATAACAATCTTTAAAGCGCTCCATGGCTCAGGACCTAGTTACTTGCGGGATCGTATTCTGCCCCATACATCCCTGCGACCAATCCACTCGCACAGAGAGGGCCTCCTCCAGGTGCCGTCCACCAGACAGTGTCGAGGGGCGGCGCCTAGGAGTAGAGCCTTCTCTGTGGCGGGCCCAGCCCTGTGGAATGACCTCCCTCCGGATATTAGGAATACCTCTGACCTCCGCTCCTTTCGTGTAAAGCTCAAGACCCACCTTTTTCAAGTTGCTGGCCTGGCTCAACTTTGATCCAACTATATCGCTCCTGACGGGTTTTTTTTTATTTGGGGTATTTTAATTGCATTCAATTTATTTAGGGGTTTTTAAACATTGTGTTTTTGCTTGTTTTTATCTATCACTTCACCTCCTCCTTGTATATGTCGTGTATATGTCTTGGTATATGTTTTGTTATATGTATGTCGATATATTTATTTCCTATGTTTTGTTGTACACCGCCCCGAGTCCTTCGGGAGAGGATGCGGCTAAGAAATAAATATTTATTATTATTATTATTATTATTATTATTATTATTATTATTATTATTATTATTATTATTAGCGCTGCTGAACATTTATTTCAGAATGAATGAAAATCAAACTGAGCATATTCACTTCAATTTTTCATTTGTTCTAATTCCTAGTAAGAATCAAGCTAGCAAATATTCAGATTGTAATTGAGGATATGGCGATATTTATACCTTGAATTTGCAGTGCTTGAAACTACCATCCCCATCTTAAGACATTCAGTAGCTAACTTATGCTAGCATCCTCTAAATAATAATGTAGTGTTTGCTGTATCTGATGGACAGCACTGTGTTCATATTACTCCATGGAGGATGGTTTTAAAATGGAAATAAAAAGAACAATTGTTCTTGAGTTAAGCACAGACTCTTTGCTTTGTAGTAGTTGATCTGACACATTATCATGAAAACATATTGTAATACAGTATACTTTCATCTTTGTTTTTCACCTTTCCTTGGGCAGATCTGAAGATATTTGGTAACCTAACAGTAGTTTAGAGTTCTATTGGATTCTGTAGTACATTAATACTTAATTAATTAATTAATACTTAATGTACTACTGTTAATGTAAGGCCCCTCTTACTCCCACTCTAGTTGCACTGAAGAAGTAACTGACTGACATTATTGCAAACAATGGGGTCTTGTTTCACAATTCCTGGTCCAGGTGCATTTACACAGTCTTTGAAATAAAACGTAGGATCTTGGGATGAATTATAAGCAGAAAATCAATAGACTGTAATAGTATGTAGAACTGACCTTGGGAAATCAGGGGAAGAAATACTATTTAGTATTCTACCATTCCCGTAGACTTCCTCAATTTGATATGTCCAAAAATACTGGATAGCAGCTCTGATAATATCCAAGCAGGAAATGCGGGAATGATGAAATATGTAATCTAAAAAATTTGGAAGGCACCGAGTTGGGATTTGCTGATACCATGTTTCCCTGAAAATAGGACATGTCCTGATACTAAGCCCAATGGGGCTTTTCAGGGCATGGGCTAAAGTGCCCCCCCAAAAGTACTAAAACACATGCGCAGCCAGTCCCTGCCATTTCCACTGGTTGCTTTCAGTGCAAACGACCGAGGTGAGGAGGTGAGGCCAGAGGGGGGCAAAGGGGTGGGTGGGACATGCCATACGCACCCCACACACCCTTACCATACCTACCGATAAGGCTGATGGCTGGGCAAAAAGAGCATCCACCACAAAAAAAGTGGCAGGCCAGCATCTTGCCTAGTGCCCTATGTCTTGCCATTAAGTACCACTGCTTAGGGAAAAAATGAGAGAGAATGAGGAGAAAGGAAAGAAAGTCTCATGGCCCAACACGTCTCACCCCACCCCAATGGCAACAGCATCAAGGCTGCTTCCCTTCTTCACCATCTCTGTATCGAGAGGGGTAGCAGGTGGGGCGGGGGAGAAGCGAAGCATGCGTCCTACCTGAGACTTGCAGCTCCATTACGTTCCTCGCCATTTTGTCCAGGGAAGCACGTTGCAAAAACAACCATCACGAGTTCAATCAAACTAAAAGTTTAAGACCCTGTCTTTCCGATTGATTTTTTTTGCCAAGTAGACAGAACTGCAAACTTCAGGGAGTTATTGGAGTCATATTCTATCAGATCATTTGTTCAAGATCAGTAATGGAAGGTAAGCACCACAGAGCTATTGTAGCTACTCAAGAGCTGTATTTCTACCCTGTTTCCTCAAAAATAAGACCTCCCTGGATAATAAACCCAATTGGGCTTTTCAGCGCATGTGCTAAAATAAGCCCTCCCAAAAAAATAAGTCCTCCCCGAAAATATTGCAACACAGCAGCAGCAATGAAATGACCACGCTCACTGCCTCCTACACTTCAACAATAATAATACCTCCCCGAAAATAAGGCCAAGTGCTTATTTCAGGGGTCAAAAGAAACCCTGTCTTATTTTCGGGGAAACGCCGTACCATATAATTTGTGTCTCCTTACAAAACACTTCTTTTTTTTCTGGAAAGACCATGGTTTTATCTTCAGGTAAGTAGGCAGAGAGAGAGAGAAACTTTGCTATTCTTAAAACATTGCCCTGAATTGTTAGAAGGTGACAAGGATTCTTTCTCTGCCAGCAAGTGACAAGAGAATAGGGTTTTTTTTTAAAGGAAATCTGTCATCTACACAGCAGCATTCAAGGAAACATTTTACAATGGTTGAACATTGTCAACTAAAAGGAGGTCAGTGGCCTGGCTGATTGACAATATCTCATCAGTCACATGCCTGGAATGCTAACCCCTGTTAAATGTATTGTAAGGTGCACATTCAGTTAAATATATTAAAATTTTTGAGGCTGGGCCAATTCTCTTTGGCATTTGAGAAGGCATCTTACAATTTTCTCTCTGCAACATGCTTAAGCTCTACAGAACACATGCCATACGTAAAACATTTCTTGAAGGCCAGAAAATTTTTAAATCATTAGTTACTAGCTAAAATATAATATTGTCTATTTTATTTGTTTTCTGCTTAAAAAATGGAGAAATGTCAGCCTAGCACGAATCTCTGTCAAAATTCTTCTGTTCTCCAATTTACATAACAATAATGTTTGATCTTTACATCTACAGTATAGACTAGCCATGTCTCCATCTTCTCGCAGGTCTATTAATCGAAACTCAGTAACAGATAAAACCAGCATAATTGAATTATAATCCTATGTATTTTTCTACTTCTAGTACAAAGAATGTGCACTCTGTTTCCCGGAAAATAAGACCTCCCCGGATAATAAGCCCAATTGGACTTTTGAGCGCATGCGCTAAAATAAGCCCTCCCCGAAAAGATTACAACACAGCAGCAGCCATGAGGTGACCATGCTCGCTGCCTCCTGCACCTCAAAAATAATAAGACCACCCCAAAAATAAGGCCAAGTGCTTATTTTGGGGGTCAAAAGAAAATAAGACCCTGTCTTATTTTCGGGGAAACAGTACACATGACTGACCTAAAAATGACATCATTGTTTTGTTGCAAGAAAGAAATAACATCCTGCAATTTCAAGAGAAATGTCAAAGCATCAAAACTGATAAAGGTTGTCATCTACCCCTTTTCACTACCTAATCACCCAATGGAAAAGGATTGTGCTACCACCACTACTGAAACGTATCACAGTATGCATTTTGTTGCATACACATGGACTGTGGCAATAATCTCTCTGCAGATCCTCAGGGCTTAGCACCAATAATTCTTCAAGGCAATTTTCAACCCATATGGACCAAGGCTGCTGAATCTAATCTTTTACATCTAGGCTACTCTCTCCCCTCAGTTCTTCAGGTGGAATATGATCAGGTGAAACCAACCATGAAGCAAAGGATAAAGGATACAGAGAGACAAGCAGATCTAGGGAAGGCCCCAGCTTTCCTGTACGCAAGAGATATATATTGTCACTGCTGTCAGCTACCTCACACAGCTAGAAACACTATCCACTGGAAAGCTTTCTCTTTGGCCCAATGTCATACTCCTCTCCCTCTGCAGGATTGGATGGTAAATATTAAAAAGGACCATTGGTTGAAAGGTTTTGCTTCTGTGATTTCAGAGTAGTGGAAAGAACATATCCTTCTTTATTGCTCCTTCATGGAGACATCCAAATTTGTACTCCTTTTAATTAGTAGATATCCTGGTTGCCCTGATTCAGCCCATGTCCAGATCAGTGGTGACATTCAAAAATTTTCCCTACCGGTTCTGTGGGCGTGGCTTGGTGATCGTGTGACCGCGTGGTCATGACTTGGTGGTCATATGACCAGGTAGGCGTGGCTGCACAACTGACTCACACACAATGCAAAAGCAGCTGGACTTCACACAAAATGGCCCCTGCAACAAGCAGGAACCTCACAGACAATCAGGCACAGCTGATTGTCACATAGCTGGGGCGAACTGGCCCGAACCAGTTCACCCCTGGCCCAGATGCTGTTCATAGATGAAGTACTCCTTATTAGAGCACATGTAATAGGTTACATCACCTTGAACCGCAAATGAGCAGCAGATAAAATTAATAAAAAAAAAAAAAAAATACCCAATAGAAGAAAAGAAAGGGATCTGTCAATTTTTGGTAGGGAGAGTTTCAGGTGACTAGATTCGAATGAAGTGGATTATCACAGGCAAGGCTAAAAATGGTTTTTTTGCTGTCGTTTTCAATTTCAAACCGGAAGTTGCATAGTAGATAAAAGTATATAGAACCCAGGCTTGGTCTAGAAAGGTGTTATGTGTTTTGCATTTAATTTCATATTTTTTTTACTGTGTGTTGAATGTGTTTTCCTTTGTCACATTTAATAAAGTTGACTTGAATCTAGATGTTGATATGCTGCCTTATGGCAGCTGCCACAGCTTGGCTGAGCTACAGAGTCTCAAAGTTTTGTTTTGTTTTGTTTCCCTTCTTGTAGTTTAGCCAGTTGCAGGATTGGGTGAGGATTTCCCCTTCATTTCTCCCCTGGTTTCTCCAAAGGGCTGGTGTGGAAGGGAGAAACAAGTTTATAATGAAAGGGTGACGGCAGGAGGGAAACTAATGGTTTAGCTCCTGATCATCCTCAGGCATGGATTACCTCCAAACTGAAGTACTTTAAAACAGAATCTGATTCAACTCTGGCCTGCTTTACTACAATTGTGCAAAATTGGAAGATCTGGAAGCCTGCAATCTGGACTGAACATCATGCAAGCTGCTGCCAAAGTTGAGTCGCCTGAGAAAAGATTGTCCTAAGTTAGCGTAGAGTCAAATTGGCACTGTAGGAATGGCTTATATCAGGAGTTCCTAAACATTTTGCCATCACACCTCCCTTTAGTAGAATTCTAATGTACATACCTCCTCTAGAGTACTGTGCCAAGCACCAACATGAACAGAAACAAACAATGAAAACAATTCAATGAAACTTTTGGAAAGGTGGATTTATTGTAACAATGAAACTAAAATGTTCTTCGCATGTCTGGGCACTGCTGCACCTGTCTAAGGGAGGCCCATCTCATGGTTTGAGAAACTCTGGCTTTAATGGTAAATACAGATATATTCTGAATTTGCTTGTTTTCTTGCAGACGTTTCATTACTCTAACTAGGTAATGTCATCAGTGCTAGTAAGCATGCTGTTTGCTATCAGTTTATAGTCTGGCCTCTTGCCTGTCAATATGGGTAGGGGGCGGTCTTAGAGATTCTTTGGTTGGGCTGTTTATAGATGGATCTTTGACAGTGTCTTGATTGGGGTGTTGCTTACTTGTTTGTTGGGCCAGAGTTAACCTTGGAGTTAATCTATGCTGACCTGGGTGCTGATTACTGATGGAGAGGTGCTGGAGTCTTTTGGTTCCTTTTTGGGCAAGTTGACTGCTTCTTTTGCATAGTCTATACCAGTGTTTCTCAAACTTGGCGACTTTAAGTCCTGTGGACTTCAACTCCCAGAATTCCCCAGCCAGCTATGCTGGCTGGGGGATTCTGGGAGTTGAAGTCCACAGGACTTAAAGTCGCCAAGTTTGAGAAACACTGGTCTATACAATACAATACAATACAATACAATACAATACAATACAATACAATACAATACAATACAATACAATACAATAGTAGAGTTGGAAGGGACCTTGGAGGTCTTCTAGTCCAACTACCCCCTATAGATGTTGTTAATGTCTATGTGTCTATTGATGACTGATTTGTCAGGGTATCAGGTTTCTAGAAATTCCCTGGTATTTTTGGATTTGGCCTGGTCTAGAATTGTCATATTTTCTCAATTGAAATTATGGTTAAATCTGCCAATATGTTGTGAAATTTCACATCAGTAAACAGCCCAACCAAAAAACCTCTAAGATCATACCCAGCCACATAGACAGGCAAGTCACCAGAATATAAACTGATAGCAAACAGCACACCTTACTAGCACTGGTGATGGTGCCTAATGAAACATCTACAAGAAAACAAGAAAGCTCAGAGAGCACCAAGGACCCCACATTTCAACCCTGAGCTATAAATATTCTCCTTGATTGTTACATATATATTTACATTCAGGCAAACTTTCCAGTATGTTGTTTCCTATGTAATCTCTTTATTCTGCTGGACTGTATATCTGTGTTAATGTTGTCCATAAGCAGCACTGTTGCAACCGGTGACACACCGATTGTGGATTGTTTAGCAACTGCATCATCCTGCCTTCTGTGTTATTTTTTGCTTTCTTGTGAATGAACTACAGGAATAACAACAAAATTAGGGCAACCTAATGCCTCATTTCTGAATCTTACCGAAAATTGTGGTTTTTCAAGTTATACCAGCACAAATTCTAATCTGTAAAAATATGGACTTTTTTTTTTCAAAAATCCTTTTATTCGGGCCACAAGCTAAGATTATGGGGTAAAATGTGGCTCAAACAGCTACCAGGATCTTAAAATTAAATGTAACTATACTGTGTGATGCAACTTTATTATAATACACCTAGCAAAAATGAATTTAGTAACAAAATAGTCATTGGAACCTTATAATTGAATCAAGCACTGTAAACTGGTTAAACAAATACTCAATTTTCCCATCTGCTTCAAGAAATATCACACGTTAACTATAACAACAAATTCTTTCACTTCATGGTATTTAATCTGGAATAAGTACTCCTAAAAACAGATGGGTGGATATTCACAAATGTAAGTCATATGGTAAGAAGATTCAAGGATTGTGATTAGAATGTTATTATTTCCCTGATAAAGAAGATGACAGCAGTGAACTTCTATACAAGCCAAAAGTCCCTATAAAATGCCAGTTATACAGTTATACAGTACAGGATATTCTGATTGAGAAACTTTTAATTTTTAATGCAGACCCCAACAAAACCAATTCCCTGCAATCCCTCTAAATGTTTTAAATCTGACATTAGTCCAAAAAACCAAGGCGGCCATCTGTTGCTTTTTAGTCAGCCTAGTCTCTCTTCCACTGTCATTTTTTGCTTCTTTAATCAAACAAACCTACAGGTATGCAATTTGTCAATGTTGCTTATGCATAAGGGAATAATTTAGAAAACAGTTGTGGCTATTGCCTTCTTGATGAGGAAAAATCTTTCTCTAAGTATTCCTATACAAATATGTATTCAGGATTGTGATTTTATTATTGAATTCTAGCCGATAATCCGGTGTTGCCCGGATATTTATTTATAGGGGGAAAATGTCCAGACCAAACGTAATTTCTAATGTTGGATTAGAAATGTCCCCTCTTGCGAGGGGAGGCCTCTTATGGAATACAGTGAAGCCATTACCATGAGCTGAGCTGTACAGGTGAAGCCATTTTATGGCAGTACAGTAGAAGCCATTTTAAGGCACAATAGGTTGTATTTTAACAGAACGACACCTCTACCCCCAGGGGTTTTATTGGTGGATTACCCCCACAGTATTTGTTTCCAGAGTCATCTGTGTACCAAGTTAGGTTGAAATTGCTCGAGGTGCTCCAGAGTTATATTGGAACACACACAGAGACACATACACACGCAGGTAGTCCTCAACTTACAACCATTTGTTTAAGAAATAATGGCACAGAAAAAATTTGACTTATGACCATTGTACACACTTATGACCATTGCTGCATCCCCATGGCCACATGATTAAAATTCTGACACTTGGGAACTGATTCATATTTATGACGGTTGCGGTGTCCTGGAGTCATGTGATCACTTTTTGCAAACTTCTGGCAAGCAAAGTATAATGGCGAAGCCTTAGTCAAAGAAAAATTAAAAATATAAAAATGCCAAAACTACTCCGGTTTCATTCTAAGGAACGTCAAACCTTTTAGATCACCTTGTCTTCTCATTGTTCAGATTTTACAGAACTATTTTAAATCATTTAAATGAAATGGCCTGTGAGCAATTTTGCAAGATGAAATGCTTCAAGGAGTGCACTTGCCTATGCCCCTTTTATTAAGTAGCATTGTTTTGGTGGACTGCAAATAAATATTTGTCCTATGACTCAAGATTCAAATAGCTCCTTCTCCAAATCTTGGGATTTTTAATCAGAGCATTGAATTTGGCTTCTCAACTGTCTCTTAATCTGCTGTCAATTTAAATATCTTCAAAACAAACGCGATCTAAAATTTTTGCTGTCAATTTACGTAATGCTCTTTAGAATTAACGTAATCTAAAATTTTGACCCAGAGGTCTTTCAGAAGGGCAGGAATAATGTCTAAAGTCCAGTGCAATCAATAATTGGTCATGTGATATGTTTTGGGGAAAAAATAAAGGGTACTTAATCTGCCAAATGTTTGAATATTGAAGTGAAAAAGGCATGGCTTGCAATTAGCTTTTTTCAGATGAGTCAAGATTATATACAGTATTTATTTATTGTATTTATTTAGTTTGTCACTCATGTACACGATAACGGGAATAAGAATAAACATGAATAAGAACACAGGAAATGGGGACAAATAAATAGAGACAGTAGGACCCGGACATTAGGAATGCTGGTGCGCTCATGTACATCCCTACTGACCTCTTAGGAATGGGGTGAGGTCAACAGTAGACGGTTTTAAGGTTGAAGTTATGGGGATTTGAGCATGTAACAGGTACTGCATTCCAGGCGTTGACCACTCAATATATATGTTAAACAGTAAATATGTAAATATTTACTAAATATGTATGTTAAACAGTATGGTTAGAAAGAGAATCTCTTTGGAATCAAGATCAGTTCTTGTTGATTTCATGACCGTGTCTGTGAAGGATTTTTTTTTTTTTTGAGAGGGAGGAACCGTATATAGTTTGGCTATTGTCTTATTTCCACCTTAGCTCTTGTCAATGCTCTCCCACCCAATGCTAAGCAAGCTTAGTCTCCTGGCTAGCTTTTCAAATCAGCAGAGGACAGATAGGGCGAAGACATGAACCAATTCAGCAGGTCATCCTGCTGATTTCATTTTCCCTGTAGAAAGGCAGGCGTAAAAGACAGAACATAATATCTGAGCGTCGAAGGCAGGCAAGCAAGCCAGGCTGTGAAGGTGCAAAGGGGAATCTCATTTGCGGAGGGAAAGGATCCCTTTTATGAAAAGAACGGTTGTTCCCTTATATGCCAAGGCCAGCGTGAAGGTGATCCGTCACTGTAGCCTCTTAAAGGATCGCCGAGCGTGCATCTTCTCCCTTCCTTCCTTTTCCGCCTCCAAGCGTAGCTCCCGGCGGCACCGATTCGGTGTAAGGTGGTTTCTCCTTCAGCCTGCACTGCAGCAACAGGTTTACCAGAAACGCCCTTGAGCAACCCAGCCTTCGCCACTCCCCCCCCTCCCCATTCCGGAGGGTATGTCTTTAAGAGGGCGGGAAGGGAGGAGATCAGCTCCATGCGGTTTGACATACCTCTGGCCACGCCCCCCCCCCCCCCCCCCGTTCATAGCCGGTCTTGTCTTCGCAGGGCATCTTTCTTGCTTGCCTCCTCCTTGCTCCATGAGTCGTCCGGTCTCTGATTGGCTTCCGCTGGTGCAAGAGGCGGGGTCGCGTCTGGCCCAGGGGAGGGACCCCAAAAAAAATCCTCTCTCTTTCCACAACGTTCCAACGGGCAGAGCGGTAGGAAAATGATCGCTGGCGTTCCAATGGGGAAGCTCAGGGTCCCGGTGGATCCCGGATGCCGTCGGAGGTGCCTGTGCTGAGCTGGAGATCGGAAGACTTCTGCTTCGAGAGGCCCCGCGGGGTGGGTTTTTCTTCAAGGCTGCGGCAAGCAAGCAACGGCAACGTATTCCCGGCGAAGAGCTGGAGGTTCCGGCAACAGCCACGACCGCACCGCCCCCGAGTTTGCAGCGTGTTTGGGAAAATGTGGCCGCGAGCAGCGATCCTCCGGCAGCGGTAGCGTTTGCTGCTCGGGCAACGCCGTTTCCCTCCTTTCGGACGGCTTCTGTCCTATCCCCCTGGCGGGTGTGAAGATCTTCCCCTTCGGTGCAAGATCTTCCCCTTTTTTCGTCTGCTTCGAGAGTTGACAAATTGACTTCTTGATGTCTGCGGATCCTGAGCAGCCTAAAAACGGATGATTTTATTTTATTTTATTTTATTGCATTTTGCTGGACGGGCTGGATACGTTTCTCAACGTTGATCGGTGGCTCTTCCCTTGCGATTTAAGGTGCTTTAAGGAAAGGTTTTTCCATTCCTGGACGTTTCTCTTCCAGCTGATTGCTTTTCAGCCGTAAGTCTGGCTTTGGACGGGCTCTGGGAAATCATGGGGCTACCTGCCTTGGAGTTTAGCGACTGCTGTTTGGACAGTCCCCAGTTCCGAGAAAGGCTAAAGTCTCACGAAGCTGAGCTGGACAAGACCAACAAGTTCATCAAGGAGCTGATCAAGGATGGAAAGGCACTCATTGTGGCCCTTAAAAGTGAGTGGCAGGTCGTCTGTGAATCTGTATTAGGTGTGGTGGTAACTGAAACCTTGGTTTAAAGGGCACCTTGGATCCAATCGGACATTATTGGGGTTAGGAGAACTCCTGCAGCCTTACCTGGGAAAACAAACATGGGTGGGGAAGCACACGCATGCAAGCATGGAGCGATTGAGTAGAAAGTGTGAGATGGGAGGGGGGAAAACCCTGGCAGTTTGATACTGTATGAAGGTGTAATTCCAGCAACCGGGGTTTATGGTCCAGTAATTCATGAATACATTTATCCTAGCACCAAAGGGACACAGAGGTCAGAGAAAGTTGCATTGGGTCAAAAGGCTGAGGGGTAGATTGTCAGGCTTTTACCTTGACAGGATAGTTTCCAGACCTATAGCAGACCTTGTTATCTTTCACTTCCTTGTCGGTAGCCCAGTGATTATTTATGAAAAGGAAAGGCCTTGGTGTAAGTCATTTCTCTCTAAGAGCTGAGCTTTGTAGGTTGGATTGTTTTGCTTAAGCAATTGCTTTTATAGTATTGCGATCTTTGCTGCTTAGTAGAGGTGCCTCTCCCATTTACAGTCCTGTAATTACAAAATGTTATGAAGGAAGAAGCCCTAGGAAAATACACTACTACCAAATACTGTCAGTATTTGGATTTTATACCAAAATCATTCAGTTGTTCTCTTGGCCAGTGTGGCCACTGAATTGCTAAAGATAGGAAGCAGAACAATAACTTCATGATTTAAAGCATTTGATTCCTTAATGAACTATTACTGAGGGAGGGAGGCCAAGGGGTTGTGTTGTCCTTTGCTACTGGTGTGGAAATGTGTATTTTGTTTCCTCAAGCGTACTTCCTGCAGTTGAAGTGATACTCAGCCTTGGTTTCCAAACATTTGAACTAAAATAAGTTTTGCTGTGACTTTTCCCCTTTTGCTTTAAAAAAATCTAATAAAATTTAAATTCTTTATTTGGAGATGCAAAGTTATGTGCAGGTTTGCAAAAATAAATAAAAAGGTACCTAATTCATTCTGCAGAGCTGATAAACTGTGTATGTGTATGTGAGAAAGAGAGAGTGCTAGGGCCTTCTGTGTTTGCATTTCACCTTTTTGTAAGCCAAAGGCAAATAACTTTACCCCTATAAAGAGCTATTTAAAAAGTTAAATGGGCTAAATAAGTCTTATCTGTCTCATGTGATATTTGTGTTTAATTGTCACTGATGATTGATAATACTTTGCCTTCTTAGGTATGGATTTCTTCCTAAAGCTTTTGTATAAAAGGTCAAATGATGAATTTTTCCTTTGTAGTAAAGCCTGAATTGGTCTTGTGTAGCGTTAAGCTGGTACATTGAAGTTTCCTAGACTCGACACCAGTGGTGGGTTCCTGCCGGATCGCACCGGATCGCGCGCGCTCCCTTTCAGCGCTCCACCTGGCTCGCGCGCTCCCTTTCAGCGCTCCACCTGGCTCGCGCGCTCCCTTTCAGCGCTCCACCTGGCTCGCGCGCTCCCTTTCAGCGCTCCACCTGGCTCGCGCGCTCCCTTTCAGCGCTCCACCTGGCTCGCGCGCTCCCTTTCAGCGCTCCACCTGGCTCGCGCGCTCCCTTCCGGCGCTAAAGCCGGAAGTACAGTTTTGCCCGGCCCTGGCGAAGCAACGACGCCTGCCTGCGCTCCACCAGCTCGGCTGGGAACGGAGATGTTTCCTCAGCGGAGCGGAGTGCCTGAAAAGGCCAAGAAGTGTTCACTTCTATTTTAAGTTAATCTCACTGTAGTTTTGTATGACTCTCGATAAACAGTGATTAATCTGAAACGTATCAAATGTTAAAATATTGTTTATGTATTACATGTGTAGCCTGATTTTGCTTTTGGAAATCGAGGTAACGTAGTATCCTTCCTCCCCCCCCCTTTATTTTTTATTTTAATCTTTGCAGTACCTCTGTGAGGAAGGTTAGGTTGAAGGAGAATGACTGACTTCATCCAGTGAAATACACAATAATTGAGTTTTTAAACTTGGCCCTACATTCCATGTTAAACCAAGTGCAGTTTAGAGCCTGA